>NC_054373.1:81056168-81795505 GCF_017654675.1 Xenopus laevis | reverse complement strand
AAAAATTAATGGCAGTTAACACAGGAGTACACTCCCGGACTGATGACAGGGAATAGAAAAAAAGGATAAAATAAGGAGGACATACTTGAAAACCAGGAAAACTTAGGAGGAAGTCTAGGAAGGGTTAAAATAGCTCAGGAGAAAGGGAGGCAGTAAGTAGTTAATGAAAAAGAAGTATTGCAGGCAGGAAAGGAGCAAGGTCTGTGTGAGGTGGATAGCAGAGGAACTCACAGCTCCTTTACCTCATCTTGTAACCAGTAAAACTAACTAGGAAGGCAGCAAGGAGAGGAAAGTTCCCCCTCCAAAGGAAAGCAGAGGTCAAACTTACAGAACGGCAGGAGCTTTGTAGAGCAGGACGATAGGAAAGTGAAAGTAATTGCTTACGGAACGCATTTTTAGGACATCATGCGCATAATTACCTTTGACGCATGCGTTGTCCTCTGCCTTCTCCATAGCGCATCGTTGCCGGTTGTAGTCCGCCTGCTCCAAATGCGCCGTCACTCCTCCGCTCTGCAGCCTCCCTCCTCAGACGTCATTCATCACAGCTCCGCCCTCAGACTTCCTCCTTCGGCTGTCAGGTATCGGGTCTCCGGCATCAGGCGTCTTCCATCAGGCGTCTTCCATCAGGCATCAGGCGTCTTCCATCAGGCATCAGGCATCAGCATCAGGCATCAGGCATCAGGCATCAGGCATCAGGCATCAGGCATCAGGCATCAGGCATCAGGCGACCGTATTCTTGTCCTGGGCTGCTTTATTCACTTTTTTTTTTTTTTTTTACACATTTTTTTAACTTCCGGTTTTTCTATTTGGCGCATTTTTTCCCCAGGCAATAGGAGCTTTAGGTTTTGACCAATCAAGTTAAAGCTGCCACTTGTAGGCGTCGCCATTTCTTCCCACAGACACAGGCACGGCCGGCTTCATTCATTTATCCCCGCATTTGTGCTGGTAATTAGATAAATAATTAACTGAATGTGGCATATACTTTAATTAATTCGTGTTTATGTTGTTTTTTTTATATAATTTAGCTTGCTGCTTGCAAATAATTTACACTGCACAAGAGAGAGCATGTTTCTCTGTACTTTAATAACCTTCGATGGCTTTGTGTTTTTAGTTTAATATTTATATATATATATTTTTCTGGTTTTATTGCCTTCATTTTATTTATTTATTTATTTTATACGGTTTTAATTTTTTTAATAGAATTTTTTTTATTTTATATTTTATCTATTTTATTTTATTGCCATTATTGTCATTACAGGTATTTACCATAGCTTTGCAGCTTGCTCGTTTGTTTTTAAAACAAGTTTTTACCCATGTTTGATTTACTTGTCCTTTAGCTTCTATTTTTTTGCTCTATTCTAACTTTATACTGACCACATCTAAAAAACAATGCATTGTTGCTATGGGTATTTGTACCCTAGCAACCAGATGGTTGCAATAGCAAACGAGGAGAACCAAAAAAAAAAAAAAAAAACAAAATCTAAACAAATGCAAATTGTCCCAGAACATAAAACCCTACATTATACAGGTATAGATCCCTTATCCGGAAACCCGATATCCAGAAAGCAACTAATTACGGAATGGCTGTCTCCCATAGACTCCATTTTATCCAAATAATCCAATTTTTTAAAAATGATTTTTTTTTTCTCTGTAATAATAAAACAGTAGCTTGTACTTGATCCCAACTAAGATATAATTAATCCTTATTGGAAGCAAAACCAGCCTATTGGGTTTATTTCATGTTTAATTAATTTTCTAGTAGACATAAGGCACGAAGACCCAAATTACGGAAAGATTCATTATCCGGAAAACCCCAGGTCCCGAGCATTCTGGATAACAGGTCCCATACCTGTACTAAAATTTAAATCAAAGGTGAACAATCCATTTAAGATATTGTAGTATCCAGGCCCTGACTGGCAATCTGTGGGTTCTTGCAAATGCCAGAGGGGCTGCTATAAGGTGCCATGGAAAGTCAGTATTTGGTGGCCTGGTGGGGGCTCTTTGTGCTTCTGTGTGGGCTGAATTGGTCTCTGCATACCGGAAATGCCAGGGCCTATTTTAACCTTCAACTGCCAAGCACGTACAGCGTACGTGCTGGCGGTTCAGGGCTCAGACCTGCTAGTGTGCTTTTAATGTGTGCTGAATTGTTCGAACTTGGTTTTGAAATTAAAGTTATTACATTATGTTCATCAACTGTTTGTGCTGTGTGCTCATATTTCTGTCTCTTCTTTTCGAATTAGGTCTCTACGTCTAGGAGAGGAGTTTGCTGCTATCAATAAAACAGTCTTATAAGAGTACGGAACCATTTAAAGGACCAGTAACATCAGAAATTTTTACAAAAAAAATCGTTACAATAAACGAAAAAACATCAAGACCATTAAAAATTAAAATAGCAAATCCTTTATTAAGATATAACTTACAAAAACTCCACTTCCTGTCTTCTACAGAAACGGCGAAAGGGCGACCATCCATCCTGTTGTGCTTGATTGCTCTTCCCTGACAGCGTCTCGGTCTCCTCCAGCTCTTCAAGAAGACCGCAGCGGTGTTCTTATGCCTGTCCCCACTGTAACATAGCAGACCGTCAGCATAAAAGGGTAACCCAGAACCCCCTGCCCCTGCATTATTTTAACCCTCCTGGCACGAGAATATTCCTTCTGCCTGCTGCTGTGGGCTGCTGGGGAGACGCACAATCAATGTATGGATCAGTAAAGAGAGCAGCGTTTCTTCAGAGCCTGCCTTCGGAAGGTGAACCAGCTGGCCGGCATGTTTGTGAATGGCAGGCCCCTGCCCAATGCTGTCCGGCTCTCTCCGCACATCCCCAAGGTGAACTGCTGCCTTCACAATGGCTCCAATCACCTAGCAGCGCCAAGACTCCCGCCGCTCGTTTCCCCATTCCTCCAGAGCGGAGGTTATACAATCCTCAGCCTTTTGCTCCGCTCGGGCTTCCTTATTGTGTGCAAGGCTCTCCTTTTGGTGCCGGAATCACTCCGGTTTTGTTACTGATGTAACCGCTCTGGAGAATCCGGAAACGAGAGGCGGAGCTGCAGAGTCTCGGCACAGGGAACTAGGCTGCTAGGTGATTGCCATCGAAGGCAGCAGTTTGCCTTGGGGATGGCGGAGAGAGCCTGACAGCATTGGGCAGGGCCTGCCATTCACAAACATGCTGGCCATCTGGTTCACCTTCCGAAGGCAGGCTCTAAGAAACGCTGCTGCCTTTACTGATCCATACATTAATTGCGCGTCTCCCCAGCAGCCCACAGCAGCAGGCAGAAGGAATATTCTCGGTGCCAGGAGGGTTAAAATAATGCAGGGGCAGGGGGTTCTGGGTTACCCTTTTATGCTGACGGTCTGCTATGTTACAGTGGGGACAGGCATAAGAACACCGCTGCGGTCTTCTGAAGAGCTGGAGGAGATCGAGACGCTGTCAGGGAAGAGCAATCAAGCACAACAGGATGGATGGTCGCCCTTTCGCCGTTTCTGTAGAAGACAGGAAGTGGAGTTTCTGTAAGTTATATCTTAATAAAGGATTTGCTATTTTAAATTTCAATTGGTCTTGATGTTTTTTTTCGTTGTATTGTTACAAACTTTTTGTAAAAATTTTGATGTTACTGGTCCTTTAAGTACATCCTCGAGAGAAATCTCCAATATGCGCTTTTCTAAGTTACCTCCCACTCCTCTGTTATCGTGCTATGTGTAGACCATCAGGGGGGAAAAGGGGGGGTCAGTCGCCCCAGGCCCAACAGTTTTAGGCTTCCCCTCTCTCTGTCACTCTGTCCCTCTCTCTTCCCCTCACTCTGTCTCTCTTTGTCAGTCTGTCCCTCTCTCTTTCCCTCTCTTCTCTATCTCTGTCACTCTTTCCCTCTCTCTTCCCTCTCTCTGTCACTCTCTCTTCCCCTCACTCTGTCTCTCTTTGTCAGTCTGTCCCCTCCTCTGTCACTCTCAGTCCCTCTCTTTCCTCTCTCTGTTCACTCTTTCTCTCTCTTCCCTCTCTCTGTCACTCTGTCCCTCTCTCTTTCCCTCTCTTCCTCTATCTCTGTCACTCTTTCCCTCTCTCTTCCCTCTCTCTGTCACTCTGTCCTCTCTCTTCCCTCACTCTGTCTCTCTTTGTCAGTCTGTCCCTCTCTCTTCCCCTCTCTCTGTCACTCTCAGTCCCTCTCTTCCTCTATCTCTGTCACTCTTTCTCTCTCTTCCCTCTCTCTGTCACTCTGTCCCTCTCTCTTCCCTCACTCTGTCTCTCTCTGTCACTCTGTCCCTCTCTCTTCCCCTCTCTCTGTCTCTCTCTATCACTCTGTCTCTCTCTATCACTCTCTCCTCTTGTCTCTCTCTCTCTCTGTCACTCTGTCTCTCTCTGTCACTCTCATCCCTCTCTCTGTCTCTCTCTTTCACTCTGTCCCTCTCTCTTCCCTCTCTCTGTCACTCTGTCTCTGTCACTCTGTCTCTCTCTCTCTCTGTCTCTCTCTGTTCACTCTGTCTCTCTCTCTCTCTGTCACTCTCTTCCCCTCTCTCTTTGTCACTCTGTTCCCCTCTTCTGTCACTCTGTCCCTCTCTCTTCCCCTTCTCTCTGTCACCCTGTCCCTCTCTCTGTCACTCTGTCTCTCTCTTCCGTCACTCTGTCTCTGTCACTCTGTCTCTCTCTGACCCTCTCTCTGTCACTCTGTCCCTCTCTCTGTCACTCTGTCCCTCTCTCTGTCACTCTGTCCTCTCAGTCCCTCTGTCTCTCTCTCAGTCCTCCTGTTTCTCTCTCTTTGTCCCTCTCTCTTCCCCTCTCTCTGTCCCTCTCTCTGTCACTCTCTTCCCCTCTCTCTCTGTCCCTCTCTTTTTCCCTCTCTCTCTGTCCCTCTCTTTCTTGTCTCTCTGTCACTCTGTCCTCTCTCGGTCACTCTGTCTGTCCCTCTCTCGGTCCCTCTCTCTGTCACTCTCTCTTTCCCCGACTCTCTCGGTCACTCTGTCCCTCTCTCTGTCACTCTCTCTTCCCGTCCCTCTCTGTCACTCTGTCCCTCTCTGTCACTTGTCTCTCTCTCTGTCACTCTCTTCCCCTCTCTGTCACTCTCTTCCCCTCTCTGTCTCTCTCTCTCTTTCCCCTCTCTCTGTCAACTCTGTCTCTCTCTCTGTCACTCTGTCCCTCTGTCTCTCTCTCTGTCACTCTGTCTCTATCACTCTGTCTCTCTCTCGGTCCCTCTCTCGTCCCTCTCTCTGTCACTTCTCTTCCCGTCTCTCTTTGTCAGTCTGTCCCTCTCTCTTTCCCTCTCTTCCTCTATCTCTGTCACTCTTTCCTCTCTCTTTCCCTCTCTCTTGTCACTCCGTCACTCTCTCTTCCCCTCACTCTGTCTCTCTTTGTCAGTCTGTCCCTCTCTCTTCCCCTCTCTCTGTCACTCTCAGTCCCTCTCTTCCTCTATCTCTGTCACTCTTTCTCTCTCTTCCCCTCTCTCTGTCACTCTTTCCCTTCTCTCTTTTCCCTCTCTTCCTCTATCTCTGTCACTCTTTCCCTCTCTCTTCCCCTCTCTCTGTCACTCTGTCCCTCTCTCTTCCCCTCACTCTGTCTCTCTTTGTCAGTCTGTCCCTCTCTCTTCCCCTCTCTCTGTCACTCTCAGTCCCTCTCTTCCTCTATCTCTGTCACTCTTTCTCTCTCTTCCCCTCTCTCTGTCACTCTGCTCCCTCTCTCTTTCCCTCTCTTCCTCTTATCTCTGTCACTCTTCCCCTCTCTCTGTCACTCTGTCCCTCTCTCTTCCCCTCTCTCTGTCACTCTCAGTCCCTCTCTTCCTCTATCTCTGTCACTCTTTCTCTCTCTTCCCCTCTCTCTGTCACTCTGTCCCTCTCTCTTTCCCTCTCTTCCTCTATCTCTGTCACTCTTTCCCTCTCTCTTCCCCTCTCTCTGTCACTCTGTCCCTCTCTCTTCCCCTCACTCTGTCTCTCTTTGTCAGTCTGTCCCTCTCTCTTCCCCTCTCTCTGTCACTCTCAGTCCCTCTCTTCCTCTATCTCTGTCACTCTTTCTCTCTCTTCCCCTCTCTCTGTCACTCTGTCCCTCTCTCTCCCTCTCTTCCTCTATCTCTGTCACTCTTTCCCTCTCTCTTCCCCTCTCTCTGTCACTCTGTCCCTCTCTCTTCCCCTCTCTCTGTCTCTCTCTTCCTTCTCTCTGTCACTCTGTCTCTCTCTTCCCTCTCTCTGTCACTCTGTCACTCTATCCCTCTCTCTGTCACTCTGTCTCTCTCTCTTCCCCTCTCTCTGTCACTCTGTCCCTCACTCTCTCTTCCCCTTTCTCTGTCACTCTGTCCCTCTCTCTGTCACTGTCCCTCTCTCTGTCACTCTGTCACTCTCTCTTCCCTCTCTCTGTCACTCTATCCCTCTCTTTGTCAGTCTGTCTCTCTCTCTTCCCCTCTCTCTGTCACTCTGTCCCTCACTCTCTCTTCCCCTTTCTCTGTCACTCTGTCCCTCTCTTCCCTCTCTCTGTCACTCTGTCCCTCTCTCTGTCACCCTGTCCCTCTCTCTGTCACTCTCCCTCTCTTTTCCCTCTCTCTGTCACTCTGTCCCTCTCTCTGTCACTCTGTCTCTCTCTCTCTGTCACTCTTTCTCTCTCTTCCCCTCTCTCTGTCACTCTGTCCCTCTCTCTTTCCCTCTCTTCCTCTATCTCTGTCACTCTTTCCCTCTCTCTTCCCCTCTCTCTGTCACTCTGTCCCTCTCTCTTTCCCTCTCTTCCTCTATCTCTGTCACTCTTTCCCTCTCTCTTCCCCTCTCTCTGTCACTCTGTCCCTCTCTCTTCCCCTCTCTCTGTCACTCTCAGTCCCTCTCTTCCTCTATCTCTGTCACTCTTTCTCTCTCTTCCCCTCTCTCTGTCACTCTGTCCCTCTCTCTTTCCCTCTCTTCCTCTATCTCTGTCACTCTTTCCCTCTCTCTTCCCCTCTCTCTGTCACTCTGTCCCTCTCTCTTCCCCTCACTCTGTCTCTCTTTGTCAGTCTGTCCCTCTCTCTTCCCCTCTCTCTGTCACTCTCAGTCCCTCTCTTCCTCTATCTCTGTCACTCTTTCTCTCTCTTTCCCCTCTCTCTGTCACTCTGTCCCTCTCTCTTTTCCCTCTCTTCCTCTATCTCTGTCACTCTTTCCCTCTCTCTTCCCCTCTCTCTGTCACTCTGTCCCTCTCTCTTCCCCTCTCTCTGTCTCTCTCTTCCTTCTCTCTGTCACTCTGTCTCTCTCTTCCCTCACTCTGTCACTCTATCCCTCTCTCTGTCACTCTGTCTCTCTCTCTTCCCCTCTCTCTGTCACTCTGTCCCTCACTCTCTCTTCCCCTTTCTCTGTCACTCTGTCCCTCTCTCTGTCACTGTCCCTCTCTCTGTCACTCTGTCCCTCTCTCTTCCCTCTCTCTGTCACTCTATCCCTCTCTTTGTCAGTCTGTCTCTCTCTCTTCCCCTCTCTCTGTCACTCTGTCCCTCACTCTCTCTTCCCCTTTCTCTGTCACTCTGTCCCTCTCTTCCCTCTCTCTGTCACTCTGTCCCTCTCTCTGTCACCCTGTCCCTCTCTCTGTCACTCTCCCTCTCTTTTCCCTCTCTTTGTCACTCTGTCCCTCTCTCTGTCACTCTGTCTCTCTCTCTCTGTCCCTCTTTCTGTCACTGTCCCTCTCTGTCACTCTGTCCCTCTCTCTTCCCCTCTCTCTGTCTCTCTCTTCCTTCTCTCTGTCACTCTGTCTCTCTCTTCCCTCTCTCTGTCACTCTGTCCCTCACTCTGTCCCTCTCTCTTCCCCTCACTCTGTCCCTCTGTCTGTCCCTCTCTCTCGGTCCCTCTGTCCCTCTCTCTCGGTCCCTCTGTCCCTCTCTCTCGGTCCCTCTGTCCCTCTCTCTCGGTCCCTCTGTCCCTCTCTCTCGGTCCCTCTGTCCCTCTCTCTCGGTCCCTCTCTTCCCCTCTCTCGGTCCCTCTCTTCCCCTCTCTCGGTCCCTCTCTTCCCCTCTCTCTGTCACTCTGTCCCTCTCTGTCACTCTGTCCCTCTCTCGGTCACTCTGTCTGTCCCTCACTCTGTCATTCTCTCTTCCCGTCTCTCTCGGTCACTCTGTCCCAATCTGTCACTCTCTCTTCCCCTCTCTCTGTCACTCTGTCTTCCCCACTCTGTCTCTCTCTCTTCCCCTCTGTCTGTCCGTCTCTCGGTCCCTCTGTCACTCTCTTCCCCTCTCTCTGTCACTCTCTCTTCCCCTCTCTGTCACTCTGTCCCTCACTCTGTCTCTCTCGGTCCCTCTGTCCCTCTCTCGGTCCCTCTGTCCCTCTCTCGGTCCCTCTTCCCCTCTCTCTGTCACTCTGTTCCCCTCACTCTGTCTTTCTCTCTTACCCTCTCTGTCACTCTGTCTCTGTCACTCTGTCCCTCTCTCTGTCACTCTGTCTGTCTCTCTGTCCCACTCTGTCACTCTGTCCCCCTGTCCCTGAATCTGAATGGTCTGATCTGAATGGTTAGTGGCAGGTCGGGAGATGGGAAAGATCCGATTGTACATTGATTCATACGATCGGATCTTTGCGTCTGTGGCCAGCTTTAGTTTGGATAAGGTTTCTCCTGTCCAGTGTCTTAGACACAGGGCTCCTGATGCCACCACATTTGCTTTGGTTTAGGCTAGCAGTTTGGTGACCTCCATTGCGGTCCTACAGAGGTGAATGAAAAACTAAAACACCTAACATCTAGACTGACACTAAGGCAGACAAGAGAAAGCTGTGCACATCTAACATTGTCTTAAATCCTCCATGCATTAAATTAATAAAAATTTGTTTAACACAATAGTATGCATTTCTGTATAAGGATAAATTCATTATTCTAATTGTGTATGCAATGATGAAAGAAATATCGCACTGAGCTACTAGTATGTGATGTGTAGATGCCCCAAAATGTACCTTGTGCATACTAATTTAATGGGTTACATCTACCCCGCTTCATAAAGACAACACCTGATTCACGTGTGGTAAAAGGCCAAAAAAAGTACAAACTATTTTAGTAAAACATTTTTTGTATACATGGGTATACACTTGTAAGAGATGGGACACAGTGTGTACAAGTATGATTAAATGTACATAATGTAAAAAAAGAAATATTTTAAAATAAAGTCAACTTAGACCAATCCTGGAGCAGGAGTTACAATTGCATCGGCACAGGGTCATGGATGTCCATGAGTGCAAAGCTGCTGTTGGAGATTAGGCCTGCAAATATTAAATTGCAGGACATACACGACAGCCACCAGACTCATTGACAAGGGTGCAGTCACTGCTGTTTCCTCTGCAGTCGAAGACGCCAATTAAGAGAGACACTCATCTGAATGAGAACATTAATAGTACGTTCTTGGTAGATAGACCACCAGTCTGTCAGCAAGTCGTCGACCATTGACTTTGAATTGAATGTTTCGAACTAAAAATCGTTCTACTATTTGACCATTCGACAGTTGAAGTACTGTCTCTTTAAAAAAAAAAAAACTTTGACCCCCTACTTCGCCACCTAAAACCTACCGAGGTGCAATGTTAGCCTATGGGGAAGGTCCCCATAGGCTTCCTAACAATTTTCTGATCGAAGGAAAATCGTTCGATCGTAGGAAATTCGGTAAATCTTTCGATATTCGAAGGCTTTTACTTAGACAGTAGAATATCGAGGGTTAATTAACCCTCGATATTCGACCCTAAGTAAATGTGCACCTAGATGTTACACTATTTAGCAGCATATTTTTAAGTTAGGTAATATAGGAATTTTATTGTAACTTAAAGTTCAGGCAACATTTTTCCTTATGATACTCGCAATTCCTTGTATAACTCAGCCTGCAGCCTTGTGCCTTTATATGGTCACAGAACAACCCCTCAGTGACTTCTAATATCCTTATCATTTACAGTAGGGGGTACATTATCCCTTATAATACATGAGTGATACTCAGAGCTCCCTGTATAACTCAGCCTGCAGCCTTGTGCCTTTATATGGTGACAGAACAACCCCTCAGTGACTTCTAATATCCTTATCATTTACAGTAGGGGGTACATTATCCCTTATAATACATGAGTGATACTCAGAGTTCCCTGTATAACTCAGCCTGCAGCCTTGTGCCTTTATATGGTCACAACCCCTCAATTATTGAAAAATAAATATCAAGAAATAAGGTAAAATGAAAGGTCTTCTAGAGATTTTAAAAATATTGTGCATTATTTAACCAAATTTTATGTCACCTAGAGTGACAGAAAATCTAAATAAGATTTTTTGTTTTAAATAAAGCAGTGAGCAATGTGTGTAAAATATTCTGCAGTTAACTGAAGCAAATAATCACATAGCAAAATGGGAAAATTAAATTTTAATAAATATAGTGCAAAGAAAGTTAGGTATATAGTTGAATACAAACAAATATAAATACGGAGAAGTTACAGGTAAAAAACTTGGCGAGTAATTGATGCAGCATGAAATACTTCCTGCCAGGGCCAGTCTCGGGGTAAAAAGCAGCCCGGGCAAAAAAAATCAAAGCAGCCCACATGTAAAGACGCAATGGTCTGACTTGTTGTACACATCCACTCATATATTGGGGTAAAACTGAAAAAATGTATGCGCATAAAGAGCTGCCTTTCTCACTTAAAGGGGTTGTTCACCTTCAATTTAATTTTAGTATGATGTAGAGAGGGACATTCTGAGACCATTTGCAATTGGTTTTCATTTTTTATTATTTTGGTTTTTGAGTTATTTAGCTTTTTATTCAGCAGCTCTCCGGTTTGTAATTTCAGCCGTCTGGTTCCTAGGGTCCAAATTCCCCTAGTAACCATGCATTGATTTGATTAAGAGACTGGAATATGAATAGGAGAGGCCTGAATAGAAAGATGAGTAATAAAAAGTAGCAATAACAATAAAGTTATAGCTTTACAGAACATTTGTTTTTAGATGGGGTCAGTGACCCCCATTTGAAATCTAAGAAGAATCCAAAGAAAAAGGCAAATAACTAAAAAACTATAACAAAAATAAATAATGAAGACCAATTCAAAAGTTGATAAGAACTGTCTATTCTATAACATACTAAAAGTTAATTTAAAGGTGAACCACCCCTTTAAGTGTAATTCAGAGAGAGGAACAGAGAGAGGGACAGAGTGACAGAGGGAGGGGAAGAAAGAGGGACTGAGAGAGACAGAGAGAGGGACTGAGAGTGACAGAGTGACAGAGAGAGGGACAAAGAGAGAGGGACAGAGAGTGACAGAAGGACCAAGAGCGAGGGGGACAGAGTGATAGAGCGGGACAGAGTGACAGAGAGAGGGACCGAGTGACAGAGAGAGGGACCGAGTGACAGAGAGAGGGACCGAGTGACAGAGAGAGGGACAGAGTGACAGAGAGAGGGGAACAGAGTGACAGAGAGAGGGGAACAGAGTGACAGAGAGAAAGAGAGGGACCGAGAGGGGGACAGAGGGACCGAGAGAGGGGGACAGAGGGACCGAGAGAGGGGGACAGAGGGACCGAGAGAGGGGGACAGAGGGACCGAGAGAGGGGGACAGAGGGACCGAGAGAGGGGGACAGAGGGACCGAGAGAGACAGAGTGACAGAGAGAGAGAAACAGAGACAGAGTGGGGAAGAGAGAGGGACAGAGTGACAGAGAGAGGGGAACAGAGTGACAGAGAGAAAGAGAGTGACCGAGAGAGACAGAGGGACCGAGAGAGGGGGACAGAGGGACCGAGAGAGGGGGACAGAGGGACCGAGAGAGGGGGACAGAGGGACCGAGAGAGGGGGACAGAGGGACCGAGAGAGGGGACAGAGGGACCGAGAGAGGGGGACAGAGGGACCGAGAGAGGGGGACAGAGGGACCGAGAGAGGGGGACAGAGGGACCAAGAGAGGGAAGAGAGAGATAGAGTGACAGAGAGAGGGACAGAGGGGAAGAGAGAGGGACAGAGGGGAAGAGAGAGGGACAGAGTGACAGAGAGGGTAAGAGAGGGACAGAGTGACAGAGAGAGGGGAACAGAGTGTCAGAGAGAGAGTGACAGACAGAGGGACAGAGAGTGACAGACTGAGGGACCGAGAGAGGGACAGAGAGAGAGAGAGGGGGACAGAGAGACAGAGTGACAGAGAGAGGGGAAGAGAGAGGGACAGAGACAGAGTGACAGAGAGGGTAAGAGAGAAAGACAGAGTGAGGGGAACAGAGTGACAGAGAGAGGGGAAGAGGGACCGACAGAGGGACCGAGAGAGGGACAGAGGGACCGAGAGAGGGACAGAGGGACCGAGAGAGACAGAGTGAGGGACAGAGTGACAGAGAGGGGAAGAGAGAGTGACAGAGAGAGGGGAAGAGAGGGACAGAGGGACCGAGAGACGGACAGACAGAGGGGAAGAGAGAGAGACAGAGTGGGGAAGACAGAGTGACAGAGAGAGGGGAAGAGAGAGTGACAGATTGGGACAGAGTGACCGAGAGAGACGGGAAGAGAGAATGACAGAGTGAGGGACAGACAGAGTGACCGAGAGAGGGACAGAGTGACAGAGAGGGACAGAGTGACAGAGAGAGGGGAAGAGAGGGACCGAGAGAGGGGAAGAGAGGGACCGAGAGAGGGGAAGAGAGGGACCGAGAGAGAGGGACCGAGAGAGAGGGACAGAGGGACCGAGAGAGAGGGACAGAGGGACCGAGAGAGAGGGACAGAGGGACAGAGAGAGAGGGACAGAGGGACCGAGAGAGGGACAGACAGAGGGACAGAGTGAGGGGAAGAGAGAGGGACATAGTGAGGGGAAGAGAGAGGGACAGAGTGAGGGGAAGAGAGAGGGACAGAGTGAGGGGAAGAGAGAGGGACAGAGTGACAGAGAGAGGGAAGAGAGAGACAGAGTGACAGAGAGAAGGAAGAGAGAGACAGAGAGAGGGGAAGAGAGAGGGACAGAGTGACAGAGAGGGACAGTGACAGAAAGAGGGACAGAGAGAGAGAGACAGAGTGACAGAGAGAGGGACAGAGTGACAGAGAGAGGGAAAAGAGAGGGAGAGTGACAGAGAGAGGGACAGGGTGACAGAGAGAGGGACAGAGTGACAGAGAGAGGGAAGAGAGGGACAGAGTGACAGAGAAAGGGGAAGAGAGAGTGAGGGACAGAGTGACAGAGAGAGGGGAAGAGAGAGAGACAGACTGACAAAGAGAGGGATAGAGTGACAGAGAGAGGGAAGAGAGAGTGACAGAGTGACAGAGAGAGGGACAGTGACAGAGAGAGGGACAGAGTGACAGAGAAAGGGGAAGAGAGAGTGAGGGACAGAGTGACAGAGAGAGGGGAAGAGAGAGAGACAGAGTGACAGAGAGAGGGATAGAGTGACAGAGTGACAGAGAGAGGGAAGAGAGAGACAGAGTGACAGAGAGAAGGAAGAGAGAGACAGAGAGAGGGGAAGAGAGAGGGACAGAGTGACAGAGAGAGGGGAAGAGAGAGGGAAAGAGTGACAGAGATAGAGGAAGAGAGGGAGAGAGAGGGACAGAGTGACAGAGAGAGGGGAAGAGAGAGAAAGAGTGACAGAGATAGAGGAAGAGAGGGACTGAGAGTGACAGAGAGAGGGGAAGAGAGAGGGACAGACTGACAAAGAGAGAGAGTGAGGGGAAGAGAGAGGGACAGAGTGACAGAGAGAGGGGAAGAGAGAGGGAAAGAGTGACAGAGATAGAGGAAGAGAGGGAAAGAGAGAGGGACAGAGTGACAGAGAGAGGGGAAGAGAGAGAAAGAGTGACAGAGATAGAGGAAGAGAGGGACTGAGAGTGACAGAGAGAGGGGAAGAGAGAGGGACAGAGTGACAGAGAGAGGGGAAGAGTGACAGAGATAGAGGAAGAGAGGGAAAGAGAGAGGGACAGAGTGACAGAGAGAGGGGAAGAGAGAGAAAGAGTGACAGAGATAGAGGAAGAGAGGGACTGAGAGTGACAGAGAGAGGGGAAGAGAGAGGGACAGACTGACAAAGAGAGACAGAGTGAGGGGAAGAGAGAGGGACAGAGTGACAGAGAGAGGGGAAGAGAGAGGGAAAGAGTGACAGAGATAGAGGAAGAGAGGGAAAGAGAGAGGGACAGAGTGACAGAGAGAGGGGAAGAGAGAGAAAGAGTGACAGAGATAGAGGAAGAGAGGGACTGAGAGTGACAGAGAGAGGGGAAGAGAGAGGGACAGACTGACAAAGAGAGACAGAGTGAGGGGAAGAGAGAGTGACGGAGTGACAGAGAGAGGGGAAGAGAGAGGGAAAGAGTGACAGAGATAGAGGAAGAGAGGGAAAGAGAGAGGGACAGACTGACAAAGAGAGACGGGAAGAGAGAGTGACAGAGAGAGGGACCGAGAGAGGGACCGAGAGAGAGACAGAGTGATAGAGACAGAGTGACAGAGAGAGAGACAGAGGGACAGAGTGACAGAGAGAGAGACAGAGTGACAGAGAGAGGGGAAGAGAGAGAGAGAGACAGAGAGGGGAAGAGAGTGACAGAGAGGGGAAGAGAGTGACAGAGAGAGAGACAGAGTGACAGAGAGGGACAGAGTGACAGAGAGGGACGGGAAGAGAGAGTGACAGAGAGAGGGACAGAGTGACCGAGAGAGTCGGGAAGAGAGAGTGACAGAGAGAGGGACCGAGAGAGGGACAGACAGAGTGACCGAGAGAGGGACAGAGTGACAGAGAGACAGAAAGAGAGGGACAGAGAGAGAGGGGAAAAGAGAGGGACAGAGAGAGAGGGGAAGAGAGTGACAGAGAGAGGGACAGAGAGAGGGGAAGAGAGAGGGACAAAGAGAGAGAAACAGAGGGACTGAGAGAGAGACAGAGGGACTGAGAGAGACAGAGTGACAGAGAGAGGGACAGAGTGACAGAGAGAGGGACAGAGTGACAGAGAGAGGGTCAGAGAGAGACAGAGTGACAGAGACAGAGTGACGGAAGAGAGAGACAGAGTGACAGAGAGAGGGACAGGGTGACAGAGAGAGGGGAAGAGAGAGGGACAGAGTGACAGAAGGAGGGGAACAGAGTGACAAGAGAGAGGGGAAGAGAGTGACAGAGAGAGAGAGAGACAGAGTGACAGAGAGAGACAGAGAGAGAGAGAGACAGAGTGACAGAGACAGAGTGACAGAGAGAGGGAAGAGAGAGGGACAGAGTGAAAGAGAGAGACAGAGAGAGGGACTGAGAGTGACAGAGAGAGACAGAGTGACAGAGAGAGAGAGAGACAGAGAGAGAGAGTGATAGAGAGAGACAGAGTGATAGAGAGAGACAGAGAGAGGGGAAGAGAGAGGGACAGAGTGACAGAGAGAGACAGAGTGAGGGGAAGAGAGAGGGACAGAGTGACAGAGAGAGGGGAAGAGAGAGAAAGAGTGACAGAGATAGAGGAAGAGAGGGACTGAGAGTGACAGAGAGAGGGGAAGAGAGAGGGACAGACTGACAAAGAGAGACAGAGTGAGGGGAAGAGAGAGGGACAGAGTGACAGAGAGAGGGGAAGAGAGAGGGAAAGAGTGACAGAGATAGAGGAAGAGAGGGAAAGAGAGAGGGACAGAGTGACAGAGAGAGGGGAAGAGAGAGAAAGAGTGACAGAGATAGAGGAAGAGAGGGACTGAGAGTGACAGAGAGAGGGACAGACTGACAAAGAGAGACAGAGTGAGGGGAAGAGAGAGTGACAGAGAGAGGGGAAGAGAGAGGGAAAGAGTGACAGAGATAGAGGAAGAGAGGGAAAGAGAGAGGGACAGACTGACAAAGAGAGACAGAGTGAGGGGAAGAGAGAGGGACAGAGTGACAGAGAGAGGGGAAGCCTAAAACCTGTTGGGCCTGGGGCGACTGACCCCCCCTTTTCCCCCCTGATGGTCTACACATAGCACGATAACAGAGGAGTGGGAGGTAACTTAGAAAAGCGCATATTGGAGATTTCTCTCGAGGATGTACTTAAAGGACCAGTAACATCAAAAATTTTTACAAAAAAGTTTGTAACAATACAACGAAAAAAAAACATCAAGACCAATTGAAATTTAAAATAGCAAATCCTTTATTAAGATATAACTTACAGAAACTCCACTTCCTGTCTTCTACAGAAACGGCGAAAGGGCGACCATCCATCCTGTTGTGCTTGATTGCTCTTCCCTGACAGCGTCTCGATCTCCTCCAGCTCTTCAGAAGACCGCAGCGGTGTTCTTATGCCTGTCCCCACTGTAACATAGCAGACCGTCAGCATAAAAGGGTAACCCAGAACCCCCTGCCCCTGCATTATTTTAACCCTCCTGGCACCGAGAATATTCCTTCTGCCTGCTGCTGTGGGCTGCTGGGGAGACGCGCAATTAATGTATGGATCAGTAAAGGCAGCAGCGTTTCTTTAGAGCCTGCCTTCGGAAGGTGAACCAGATGGCCAGCATGTTTGTGAATGGCAGGCCCCTGCCCAATGCTGTCAGGCTCTCTCCGCACATCCCCAAGGCAAACTGCTGCCTTTGCGATGGCAATCACCTAGCAGCCTAGTTCCCTGTGCCGAGACTCTGCAGCTCCCGCCTCTCGTTTCCGGATTCCTCCAGAGCGGTTACATCAGTAACAAAACCGGAGTGATTCCGGCACCAAAAGGAGAGCCTTGCACACAATAAGGAAGCCCGAGCGGAGCAAAAGGCTGAGGATTGTATAACCTCCGCTCTGGAGGAATGGGGAAACGAGCGGCGGGAGTCTTGGCGCTGCTAGGTGATTGGAGCCATTGTGAAGGCAGCAGTTCACCTTGGGGATGTGCGGAGAGAGCCGGACAGCATTGGGCAGGGGCCTGCCATTCACAAACATGCCGGCCAGCTGGTTCACCTTCCGAAGGCAGGCTCTGAAGAAACGCTGCTCTCTTTACTGATCCATACATTGATTGTGCGTCTCCCCAGCAGCCCACAGCAGCAGGCAGAAGGAATATTCTCGGTGCCAGGAGGGTTAAAATAATGCAGGGGCAGGGGGTTCTGGGTTACCCTTTTATGCTGACGGTCTGCTATGTTACAGTGGGGACAGGCATAAGAACACCGCTGCGGTCTTCTGAAGAGCTGGAGGAGACCGAGACGCTGTCAGGGAAGAGCAATCAAGCACAACAGGATGGATGGTCGCCCTTTCGCCGTTTCTGTAGAAGACAGGAAGTGGAGTTTTTGTAAGTTATATCTTAATAAAGGATTTGCTATTTTAAATTTTAATTGGTCTTGATGTTTTTTTTCGTTGTATTGTAACGATTTTTTTTGTAAAAATTTCTGATGTTACTGGTCCTTTAAATGGTTTCCGTACTCTTATAAGACTGGTTTTATTGATAGCAGCAAACTTCCTCTCCTAGACGTAGAGACCTAATTCGAAAAGAAGAGACAGAAATATGAGCACACAGCACAAACAGTTGATGAACATAATGTAATAACTTTAATTTCAAAACCAAGTTCGAACAATTCAGCACACATTAAAAGCACACTAGCAGGTCTGAGCCCTGAACCGCCAGCACGTACGCTGTACGTGCTTGGCAGTTGAAGGGTTAAAATAGGCCCTGGCATTTCCGGTATGCAGAGACCAATTCAGCCCACACAGAAGCACAAAGAGCCCCCACCAGGCCACCAAATACTGACTTTCCATGGCACCTTATAGCAGCCCCTCTGGCATTTGCAAGAACCCACAGATTGCCAGTCAGGGCCTGGATACTACAATATCTTAAATGGATTGTTCACCTTTGATTTAAATTTTAGTACAGGTATGGGACCTGTTATCCAGAATGCTCGGGACCTGGGGTTTTCCGGATAATGAATCTTTCCGTAATTTGGGTCTTCGTGCCTTATGTCTACTAGAAATTAATTTAAACATGAAATAAACCCAATAGGCTGGTTTTGCTTCCAATAAGGATTAATTATATCTTAGTTGGGATCAAGTACAAGCTACTGTTTTATTATTACAGAGAAAAAAAAATCATTTTTAAAAAATTGGATTATTTGGATAAAATGGAGTCTATGGGAGACAGCCATTCCGTAATTAGTTGCTTTCTGGATATCGGGTTTCCGGATAAGGGATCCTATACCTGTATAATGTAGGGTGTTATGTTCTGGGACAATTTGCCATTTGTTTAGATTTTGTTTTTTTTTTTTTTTTTTGGTTCTCTCGTTTGCTATTGCAACCATCTGGTTGCTAGGGTACAAATACCCATAGCAACAATGCATTGTTTTTTTAGATGTGGTCAGTATAAAGTTAGAATAGAGCAAAAAAATAGAAGCTAAAGGACAAGTAAATCAAACATGGGTAAAAACTTGTTTATAAAACAAACGAGCAAGCTGCAAAGCTATGGTAAATACCTGTAATGACAATAATGGCAATAAATAAAATAGATAAAATATAAAATAAAAAAAATTCTATTAAAAAAATTAAAACCGTATAAAATAAATAAATAAATAAAATGAAGGCAATAAAACCAGAAAAATATTATATATTATAAAATATTAAACTAAAACACAAAGCCATCGAAGGTTATTAAAGTACAGAGAAACATGCTCTCTCTTGTGCAGTGTAAATTATTTGCAAGCAGCAAGCTAAATTATATAAAAAAAACAACATAAACACGAATTAATTAAAGTATATGCCACATTTCAGTTAATTATTTATCTAATTACCAGCACAAATGCGGGGATAAATGAATGAAGCCGGCCGTGCCTGTGTCTGTGGGAAGAAATGGCGACGCCTACAAGTGGCAGCTTTAACTTGATTGGTCAAAACCTAAGACTCCTATTGGCTGGGGAAAAAATGCGCCAAATAGAAAACCGGAAGTTAAAAAAATGTGTAAAAAAAAGTGAATAAAGCAGCCCAGGACAGAATACGGTCGCCTGATGCCTGATGCCTGATGCCTGATGCCTGATGCCTGATGCCTGATGCCTGATGGAAGACGCCTGATGCCTGATGGAAGACGCCTGATGCCTGATGGAAGACGCCTGATGGAAGACGCCTGATGCCGGAGACCCGATACCTGACAGCCGAAGGAGGAAGTCTGAGGGCGGAGCTGTGATGAATGACGTCTGAGGAGGGAGGCTGCAGAGCGGAGGAGTGACGGCGCATTTGGAGCAGGCGTGACTACAACCGGCAACGATGCGCTATGGAGAAGGCAGAGGACAACGCATGCGTCAAAGGTAATTATGCGCATGATGTCCTAAAATGCGTTCCGTAATTGCTTCCCTGCAAACCATGTGACCTCTCTCCTCCAAACATCACACGCATGGGCAGAGAGGGGAGGGGGAGTGTACAGCTAGATTCTCATGTCGTATTGCGACCTGGCTTTTCATTACAGAGTGGCTGCCTCCAAGCACACAGGTAATGCTGTGCCTGCTGTTAGAGCAGCACAGGATGAATGTGTAATGAGCAGAAATGGAAGCCCCCATGACAAAATACAAACTAAAATAACTTATGCTTGGATTTGTGGATTAACATTTTATTTGCCAGACAGTGTTTATGGATGTGTGTTTTTTATAAAAATGCAAAAAAAAAATTTTTTTTAAAATGACGACAGATTCCCTTTAAGCAAAGCCTATTGGGTTTTTTTAACATTTACATGATTTTCTTGTAGACTTAAAGGGGTGGTTTACCTTTAACTTTTAGTTGAAGAATGACCAATTCCAAGCAACTTTTCAACTGGTCATCATTATTTATTTTTTTAGGTTTTGAATTATTTGCCTTCTTCTTCTGATTTTTTCTAGATTTCACATGGGGGTCACTGACCCAATCAAAAAACAAATGCTATGTAAGGCTATAAATGTATTGTTTTCACTACTTTTTATTGCTAGTCTTTCTGTTCAGGCCATCTCCTATTCATATTCCAGTATCTTATTAAAATCAATGCAAGGTTGCTAGAGTAATTTGGACCTTAGCAACCAGACTGCAGAAATTGAAAACTGGAGAGCTGCTGAATAAAAAGCTAAATAACTCAAAACCACAAATAATAAAAAATGAATACCAATTGCAAATTGTCTCAGACTATCACTCTCTTCTACATCATACTAAAAGTTAATTTAAAGGTGAACAACCCCTTTAAGGTATGAAGATCCAAATTACGGAAACATCCAGAAAACCCCAGGTCCCGAGCATTCTGGAGAACAGGTTCCATACCTGTACATTTAATCAATAATTTAAGTATTCAGAGGGGTAATCACAAGTAGTTGGATCTCACCCCTTCCAGGAAAGTAATACTGTGTATTAAATTCATATTTATAAAAAGCACAAGTATTGCTTTTCTGAAACTTGAGCAATTAAAGATTTAAACACTTGTAAAGCTTATGTGCACTGGTCAGTCATGCAGGGAATTGAAGTCCAACTAGATGAAGAGCAATTAAAGGGACTGTATGTCAACATAAAAAATCCTCATTAACTAAACACTGGTGGGTGACAAGGTAAAGCGAATAGAAAAGGCCATCAGTTTCTCCTGTTCTCCTCTGGCTGGACCTCAATAGAAAGGCATCACTTGAATAATCCTTAATTGGTTGGTGTGTCATAAATAAATTCAGCTTAAACTGACATGAGCACACTTTTCTATACTCCTAAAATCTACAGCCAAAGACCTTTATATATCAATTTCCTTGCAACCATATAACTAATTAGTGTTTATGCAACCAAAAATAGTTTGAGATAGTATATAACATAACACTAAAAGCTCTCTCTGTTTCATAATGTAGGTGGTTTTGGTTTTCTGTGCTTTGACTAATGTGGTGTGTTCTCAGCATGACATGTGTCCCATAAAAATATTAAATAGAGAAATATGCTGTCTACTGGAGAAACAAGGGATATCTACCATTGATTGCTTTTGAAAACGTACATCCCAAATAGATTTCAGTTGTAGATCTACAACCCTCAAAAAACGGTACAGTCTATCTTGAGGTTGTCCAAGCAATTCATTTCTAGTAAATTAAACACTTCAGATGATCCGCTACATATTTTGGGGTTCCGAGGATAGTTTTACATAAAAATAAAGAGAAGCTATGTGGGCTTATACAGTTATACATTTTACATTAAGTTCCTCCCAAACCGGGAAATCAATTGAAGCCCCTCTTCTTTCCATAGTGGGTGTTGCACAGATTCCATTGAAAGTAGAGGGGTTTCAAGTCCCAAAATCCATTTCTTCACAATGTAAAAAGCAGAAGTAGTGGTTGAATGACTCTGTGTACCTAAGGGTTTCTAAGCAAGGTAGACTATTGATGGCTTCCCTTCAACCGGTGGAATTATTTATCGTTGTGTAAAAAGTACATTTATATTTAGTGTTGGAAGTTTAGAGAGTGCATACACAGCCTTTTTTCATATACCCTACTTAATGAGCTTATAACAAACGGGGGTGGGGTATTTTCCTTCTTTCAACTCTAAAAAACATAGCTTTGACTTGCTCTCCTAAAATCTTTCCTAACATCACCTTTTGTACTTCTTCACACTTTTAAAATATGTTTTCTTCATATCCTTGACCTAGTATCTGTCTACCAAACCTTTATTCTATCCCCTTCATACTGTTTTTTGCAGCACTCTCAAGGTCATACCTACCTAACCAGTCTTTCTCTGTCTTTTTTCAGAATTAAGTATCTTTCCATTTGAAGTATTTGTGCCCCTTAAGTTTCTTTCGTTAGTCTGTACACTTGTCATCTCTGCATTTCTCAGCAAGCTTTTAAACTTTTTTTAATGTTTTTGGTGCAACAAAAATAAAATCTATTTTTATTGCTTGATCTTTCCCTTTGTGTCATAAAATAGGTGTCCAGCAGTATCATTATTTAAGAAATAACCATCTTGAATATGCCATCTATTTATTTATATTACATATGTACAGTAGGTGTTTGTGGCCTTATGCATATTTATGTGTTATACATCATGTATGGAGGATTTACAGTATATAGATTACAAGGTCAATCTTTACAGGTAGGTTACATTCCATGTCACACCAAACCCAAATTATCCCTTTTAAAGGGTTTCCTGGGAATGGTACTTTGGCTGTATGCTTGCTACTGGAGCAGTTAAAATGATTTTGTATGCAAAAAAAACCTGTATAAAGGTGGGCAGCCTGTAGAAGGGGGAGTCTGAGGAGTAGCCAGGGCAGCCTGGAGAAGAGAGCAGCCTCGGTGAAGAGACTGAGGAGCCTGTTACAAGACAGCATGCGAGGACAGCAGACCACAGGGAAGCCATAATGAAGCTAACCTCTATACCATTCCTCTGGTGGTAACAATGTAGACTCTATAAATAACCAGTAAGTGTAAATACTGTAAATATTGTTTTTGTTCAGTTGTAATGGTTTTAGTGTAAAAGTCAAATGATTTATTATTCAGTATAATCACTTTACTATACACTTATTGGTGTGGATTCTTTGTATGCTTACTCAAAAGAACCGTAACCCTAGCAAGAGAGGGGAATATTACTATTAATAATATATCATAATCTTACAATTAGTATCTAGCACACAGTTTTGTTGCCTTGGAGTCACATTTCATTGTGCGCTTTACTTTATTTCTCAAATCCAATTACCAAACAATCTTGCAGGGATATGCAGTGCTGGGCCAAGGTAGTTTGGCACCCTAGGCAAGGGTTCCAATCCCCTCAAATATTAGCATTTCCCACCTTACCATTATGTTTTTTTTAATATAAGAAAACTCATTATTGAATGAAGTAATATCCACCCCAAGATCACCAGTTAATGCATCACAATAAAACACCTGAATGGTAAACCTATTATAAAACTTTATATATATCTTGATATTTTATGTAGGCCCCAAGGCAGCCCCCCATCTGTACCTATGTGTCAATGCCCCAACACCCAAGCCCAGGATAGGGGAGCGGTGCTGCTGGTGCTGGCCTGCTGCTGACATCACAGCGATCCCAGGGTGGGGGAGCGCTGCCCAGGGTTTGGGGCGCTTGGGGAATGCATTTTTTAAATAATACTTAAATACTAAAGGCCTGCCATGGGACACATTTAAAACTTGAAAAAAAATTTTTTTTTACCCCTGATAAGTGCGCCCTGGCCCTGGTGATATGTTAAAAGTATTCACTACATGTCCCCTTACCCATAATCTCCCACCCCTTTTTTTTCTCACTTGGACCTACTTCACCTATGTGACACACTATGTCAACACAATACAGTATTATACAATTCACATACTATACTGCGCCGTTTTCTAATTTTTTTTCTCATAGTACAGTCCATTTATTTCACCGTTACCTCAAGTAACATGGGATAGGTGTTATCTCCTCCAAATGCTTTACCACGGGCAATAATGTGAATTGCCGGTGGCTTTCCGAACTTGCCTTAAGTTTCCTTGCAAGGCAACTTCGGGTAACTACAGAAAGCTAAAGCAACTTGTATGTTTTCCCACTGGGGTTTCTTTCACATTATTGCTGGAGGGAATGTATTCAGAGGAGATTAGTTGCCTGCACTGGAGGAGATTAAGGGTAAGGCCAGACGAGGAGATTCGGGGAGGTTTTGTCGCAACTATCTCCCCGAACTGCCTCAGCGTTTTTTCCCCGTAGGCTACAGCGCAGTGAGGCCACTTTGGGTGACTAATGAAAACGCATCGGCGCGTGTGCATTGGCGCAGGCGATTTTGCGCTGTAGCCTATGGGGAAAAAAGGCTGAGGCAGTTCGGGGAGATAGTCGTGCAAAAGATGTGGCGATTAGTCGCCAGGCGACAAAACCTCCCCGAATCTCCTCGTCTGGCCTTACCCTAATTGTGGGGGCAAATAATCTCCTTGTCTGTCAATATACCATTACTCTTAATGATAAGGCTGTCATAGCTTATTGCATGTCACTTAATGGGCCAGTACACATTAAGGCAAAAATATTTCAATTACATTCATAGCTTATATCTCTTTGTCCAGGCCAACAGATAAAATATTTCTTAGAAGCACCCATCTTCTGTTATAAATGCTTTATCTCAGTGCTGTCCAACTTCTGTGGTACAGATGGCCGGAATTTTTCTGGCCTACATGGTGGAGGGCCAATAATTTAAGCCTGTTTTAAGCCATGCCCAGTTTAAACCAAAGAATTTTTTAAGACTACATCCACATTAATGGTGGTAGCACACCATAAAGCCAAATGGTTGGTGCTCACTACAGGGATATCACTCATATGTGAAACCAGCTCCTAACAGGCCTAGCCAGCTCCCTGTACTGACTTGTAGTAACGCCCCCGGATCTGGACGGACTTTGTACGACAACACTGCAATTTGTACGGAGCATCAGAAGCTTAATTCATAAAATCTTCATTTATTTCAGTCTGATTAAAAACATATATAACATCCGCAGTGATGAATAATACCCCATGCTTGACGTGTTTCGTGGAGTCTCGCCACTTCCTCAGAAGCACAAGGTATCCACCCCCAAACTCTGGTTAATAAGCAAAAGCAAACCACACCCTATAAACATTTTCACCCCAGAAACACAAGGTAATCACACCACATGATCTATGATCCACCAAGTGTGTGCCCTATATATTTACCCTATATATTAGTTTACAAGAAGTTGCCTCAGCTAAAACCAAAAGTATTAATATTTAGCAAACATCACGACAAGGTCAGAGTATAAAGATATAACATACATACACATGAGCCATAAATTCAGCATTATACATCTATAAATTACAAAAATTACATGACTTGTTAAGGCAGGTGGATTTACTTAAACCAAATATAAAACATGTATTTAACATTATATAGAGTGTAAGAACATGTAGTATAAATCATACATTAGAACCTGGAAACATGCAATAGTTACTATAGCAACCAATCTCCCACTCTCTATTAAGCCCACCATAATTTCTCTGCAGTTTTTAATTGATAGACCCAAAGCACCTCAAGTCTACATAATTTTTTTGTCTAGATCCCCCCTTCTAACATCCCTTGGGGGTTTGTCAATAATTTGGAAGGTTACACACACATTACTATGATGCTTTTCTACTAAATGTTTAGCTATGGCAGACTTAAGATCTTTACGATCCACTGCAGACATTTGTTCTAAAATACGGGTACTGGCCATTCGGATAGTTTCACCTACATATTGGGCACTGCAGTCACATGTTGTCAGGTATATGACCCCTTTAGACATGCAGTTAAAATATTGGTTAATATTATATGTCATACCAGTGACTGAACTTTGAAATACTTTAGACAAAATAAAAATCAAGCAAGTTTTACACCTGGTACGTCCACATGTATATGTTCCTTTATATTTCAGCCAGGGACTTTCCTTACCCCTCTCGTTGGAGGAGTACATGCTCTTAGAGATATGTGCCACCAGATATTTACCTCTCCTGAGTACAAAAGGGAGGGAGTCCTGAAGGAGTACCCCCCATTTCTTACAAACACTTCTCCGAATGGAGTAGATATCACGCCTGTAGGTAGTACAAAACTGTACACTGGGCTGTACCCTGTTATTCTCTCTCTGTTCACTCCCAGGCTCAATCTTGGCTTTATAGTATAGCAATTTCTTACACGCAGCCCTTACAGCTTTTTCATATGCCATTTTTAAATCTTGAAGCCTATAACCTCTTTCTGCAAAATGATCCCACAATAAAATCTGAAGAGGAGCATATACATCGAAGACGTAAGAATTGCCCCACTGGGATGCCCCTCAAGCAAGATGTGGGGTGGCTGCTCTGGGCATGAAGCAATGTATTGCGGGTAATAGCCTTACGAAATAGGGTAGTCTAAATTTTATCTTCCTGTACCTAAAAAAACACATCCAAAAACCACAGTTCAAATTAATTAGTCTCATATGTAAATACGATGCTCTTCACTGTATGGTTGCAATACTTTATGAAATACGACAACGATGATTTGACATCTTCCCACACTCCTATTCCTATTCAATCATCGATGTATCATCGTATTATTCTATGTCTGAAAGGATTATGGTCACCGAAAATGAAAAGCCTCTCCCAGCAATTTATAAACAAATTGGCATAGGTTGGTGCGAATGAAGCCCCCATTGCAGCTCCCCGTTGCTGTAAATAAAATTGCCCATTGAAAAAAAAACATTAGAATGTAATAAAAAGTCAATTACTTCTAATATGAATTAGTTTTGTACTTGTGGAAAAATTCTGGTCATTGTTAACCATTGTTAACCATAGTATAACATAAAATCCAGCAGCACTCTGATAAGTGAATCAAATATTTATTCGTGCCACTAGCCAAGCGACGTTTTGGGCTATTCCAGCCCTTTATCAAGCCAAGTGAACAGTGTAACAAACAAGCTTAAATGTGTGATTTAGGGGGAGGGGTTACAACACACTCCCCTCTCCCAATTGGGACTCAATTCCCAGCATCCCCAGTGATAGCAACTGTGTAAAATTAATTATGGTGAAAAATACATCAAAGTGAAAAGATTAAAACATGTTTAGAACATTGTGTATAATTCTACATAATTTCTTGGGATTAGGTAGTCGACCGATAGCCCATATGTTTCGTGATTGTGTTACATTGTGTGCAAATATTGTGTATAAATAGTGTTATAAAAACATTTAAAAATATCAAATTCTGTTTCTATTTTTGTAAATCACTCACAAATGTCTGGGATACTAGATATCTACAGCTGTCTGGACACCAGCAAATCCCAGGATAGAATTCTAAAAGGTAATGTTAAAAATATAAATATTAAATTCATATCACTAGGTATAATAGAATAATTCAGATTGAAACAGTAATTCTTACACATAAAGCACAATTCTTTGGAATCACTGACTCTAAAGTACCTGATTTCAATATCCATTTCATTTCCAATTTTTTGAGCAATTGCACTCCTCCACATCTTAACGGACCTATGCTGTCAATGACTTGATATCTCAATTGGCTCACTGTGTGTCTTGCTTCTGCAAAATGTGCAGGTATTGGTAGGTGTGTATAATTGCAACGAATATTGGAATTATGTTGTTTGATTCGATCCTTCACTTTCTGTGTTGTCTCGCCAACGTATGCCAATCCACATGGGCATTTAATTAGATATATCACATAAGTTGAATTGCACGTGAATTTTTTTTTTTTATGTTAATCCTCTGTCCCGTATGTGGGTGTGTGAATGTTTGTCCCTTTGTAATGTTATTACAGTTGGCACATTTGAGACAAGGAAAAGTCCGCATTTTGGGAGTTCCCAAAAATCATTGTGCCCCTTTTGTTGTGGGTCCTATATCTGCTTTTATCAGTGTATCAGTTCCTTCCTCTTTGGTATGCCATCAGGGGTACTTCCACAAAGTTTGGTACATGTGGGGCACATGTCTGTAGAATGTACCAGTGTTTCTGAATGATCTTAGGTAAATTATTACTGGCTACAGAAAATTGACTCAAGTCTATTTGTGTCTTTTCTCTCAGTTGTTTTTTTGGAATCTCCTTTACTTCTTGTATACGAGAGTTGAAGAGGGTCTTTGGGTAACCTCTCTGTAGAAATCTATATTTCATCTCTTCTAATCTCTCAGTTTCAGTGTATGTGTCGGAAACTATCCGTTTTATTCTCATGAATTGTGTTTTGGGTAAGGTGTTTCTCAATGTGGAAGGATGGAAACTATTGTAGTGTAATAAACTAGTGAGGTCAGTCTCTTTTTTGTATAGATCAGTCTTGAACCAAGTATTATCTTTTTCAATCCATACATCTAGAAAATGGATCCTCATAGAAATCATATGTTATAGTGGGTACAGCTGTATTAAGCTGATCACAAAAGGCCAATAGGCTCTCAACTGTGCCTGTCGTCGATATATCTTAGATATAACTGACAGTACTGCGTATATTTGGGATCTGTGTATATATATATATATATATATATATATATATATATATATATATATATATATATGTATATATGTGCAAAATGATCCATGTATAGATTTGCATATGTTGGGACAACATTGCTACCCATGGTTGTGCCCTGTTGCTGTTGGTAAAAATTATCTTGGAATAAGAAATAGTTTTCTCTCAAAACAATGTTCAACATAGCGAGAAAGAAATTTTGTGCTTCTTGTGAGTAATTATCATTAATTCCTCTATGGCCTGTGTACCTCTGTCATGCATTATCGATGTATATAAACTTTGGATTTCCATAGTCACCAGTACTGTATCATCTGTCACCATGAGATTATCTAAGGTCTTTAATAAATGTGTTGTCTTTCATTTTTTTATTTTTTCATTTTGTTTCAGACATATATCGAAAGTGGGGCAAAAACAGAATCACTGCTTGCTACTATGGGACGCCCTGGAGGATGTTCTAAATTCTTGTGAATTTTGGGAAGGGTGTAAAATACAGGGGTCACTGGATGTCACTGGATGTTTCTGTAAAAGGCATTGTTGTCTATCAGTCCCTCCTCTGCTGCCTTGTCTACAATAAAGATTCAAGGAAGCAGACGGCACTTCTGAAAATGGGGTTTACCTGCTGGTAACACCTGACGCGTTTCGGGAGTTATCCTTTAATCATAGGTAAAACTTGTACGGTCCTTATTCTGCATTCTTATCCCTTGTCTACAATGTTTCGAATTTTTATATATTTTTAAGGGGGTCTGAGGTCAGTTTAAGAGATACATTTGTATCCATAAGTTCTGTCAAAATGTCAGTGACATCATATCCCTTATCTAACACCACAAGGGCTCCCCCTTTATCTGCTGCTTTAAAAATAAGATCTTTGTGTGTCAGCAGCATTTCTAATTGCATCCTGTCTTTTTTGTTCAAATTGGGTCTTACGCCCAAAAAGGGTTTAATCTTTAGTCTAGATTTCAATTTGTTAATATAATTTTTGACAAGTTTGATATAAGATTCCACAACCACATCCGTGGTAAGTGGAGTAAAGGAGTTCCTGTTCTGCAGCCCCACTTCTTTTAATATAAGTTGTGTCTTATTAGTCTCATTAGAAAAACTCCTAGCTGTATCAGTTACCTGTGGTCCAGAAAAAAAGGATTTTAACCTCAAATTGCGGAAAAAAAGTTCCATTTCAATGTCTAATTGGAAAGGGTCACATCTATTGGTTGGGCAAAATGAGATGCCTTTGCTAAATAGTGTTACTTCAGCATTACTTCAATTGAAGAGATATTTACCACTAATGTCTCTGAGCAGTCTGTGCCCGTCGCTCCGGTGTCTGTGTTGATCCCATGTTCCGTTTTTGGAGTCTGCCCCCTCTTCTCTTTGCTTTGTGTGTTTCCTGTGGCCCACGTTTAAAGAAGACAAAGACAAAGATGATGCTGACGACTCAGATGGAGATGGTTCTGTCCGCAGGCTGTCGGTAGACCAATCCCTTCTGCACTCCTCAAATGCTCAGAACAAAAATTCTCATTCTCATTATTCAAATCCTCTAAATCAGCCAATGCACATTCATCACTGAAATTAAAGTTAGATCGGAATAGTGAACCTGCCTGTTTACCCATAACGTTATCATTGTTAGCAGTAGCTGAAATTACAGACATAGGGCAGGCAGAGTATGACACACACAAGGAACATAGGGCAGGCAGCGTATGGCACACACACGGAGAGTGGTGCAGGCAGACTATGGCACACATAGGAGCATAGGGCAGGCAGAATATGGCACACACATAGGCAGCATAGGGCAGGCAGAGTATGGTACACATAGGCAAAATAGGGCAGGCAGGGTATGGCACACAAAGGAGAAATGGCACATAGAGGGAGCATAGAGCAGGCAAAGTATGGCACACACAGGAAGTATAGGGCAGGTAGAGTATGGCATATACAAGGAGCACAGGGAAGGCATAGCATGGCACACACAGGGAGCATAGGACAGGCAGAGTATTGCATATAAAAGACTTGAAGCACAGCACCGGTTTATGTTTAAAAATAAAAAGCCTTTATTAAGCACATTTGGCAATGATCTGGATACAGCCAGGCAGAGTATTGCACACACAGGGAGCAGAGGGCAAGCAGAGTATGGCACACACAAGGTACATACAGCAGGCAGAGTATGGCACACACATGGAGAAAAGGGCAGGCAGAGTATGGCACACACAGAGAGTATAGGGCCGGCAATGTATGGCATACACAGGGAACATAGTGGAGGAAGAGTGTGGCACACACAGGGAACATAGGGTTGGCAGAGTACAGCAGGAAATTTATCAGGACCTTATGACCCTTCAGCAGTTTGTCTGAAGTGTAAACAGGAGAACAATGTAGACACTTTCAGTCTGGGTCTCAGGTGTGATCAGTAGAGGGCTTTAGGGGTGTGAACAATAGAGGTGTCACAGATGTGAATAATGCAGGTGGATTAATAGTGTGAACAATGCGGGTTCTTATTGTCTGAATTAGTTGTGTAAACAATACAGGGACCAGTTAATCTCAGTACTCATACCTTTTAAATTTTACACATGCTAAACAGGCACAGCAGGCAGACTTTCATGTGAGGGCCACACAAGGGGTAATTGCGGGCCGCCAGTTGGACAGTCCTGTTTTATCTTATAAGTGTGTACAGAGCCATGGAATACTTCTTGACCCATCCTTATTTCCAGTACCTTTGTATTTGGCATAGGTTATCTATGCCTTAATGAAACTTGAATGACCTTTTTGCTACTTTGTAGTTAATTTAACTAAATGTAACTAAAAGACAACTTCTTAACTTTTATAGCTTTAAAACATATACAATAAGAAAAATAAGGCCGTTCCAGACTTACACCTCCTATGTTCTCCTTAGTGCAGCTCCACTTTCAAACCAGGATGCTCTGCCGACAGCGTTCCCACTGTAACAGGCTGTACTTGAACGGGAGAAGGCGGCACTCCGGTAAAAAAAAGGTGGTTTATTGCAACAGGTCACAGACCAAAAATCACCTGACGCGTTTCATGAACACCTCCCTTAATCATAGGCTTACAGATTCATACATGTCACTTCCTTAAATAGGCCTTTTAACAGTGGCCCCTTCAGGAACTACATAAAATTGCAATGTTCATAAATATGCACTACTCTTATGTATAGATCCCCAAGAATAAAAATACTCTTTATTAATGCACATAGAATAGTTAAAACAACCACAGAGGTTCAAAGAACATTTTCTGCTGTGTTAAACTAAGAATGTGCTTTTGGGCCATAATATGGGACTGTAAATTATTCAGCGTTAGTAGGAGGAAAAGAGATGTTAAATACCTTTTAGTAAGGAGAAATACAATCAGCACTAATATATATGCAGTAAAAAAAAAGAAAAAGAAATATATATATATATATATATATATCTATATCTATATATATATATATATATATGGGCCATCCTGTGCTGGCTATATTATTATCTGTGTGGTGTTCTAAAGTTGCATCTGTATTCAAAACATGGCATCTGGATCAATATAGGTACATAAGGTCATGTCTTGTATTTAATCCCTTCGCTAATCTGGTATCCAGTTCCAAGATCCAGAATGCCTCCCTTAAGTTTAGTGGGAGCAAAGTATCGCCTCCTCTTAAGGGACTTCTTACCTGCTCAGTGACTCTCACACCAAGATCTTGGATGCCTCTAGAGGAGCATAATGAGAAGTGTTTACCAATGGGGGATTTATCATCTTTAATCTCTATGGCCCTAATGTGTTCTCTTATTCTATCCTTTAGGCATGGATGGATCAGCCCACATATTGTTTCATGCAACATTTACATTGAAGTAAGTAAACTATCCATTTGGAGTTACAGATAAAAAAAACCTTATTTTGATAAGTCAAACCTGTAGTTTTTGATGAAAATCCACTACTCTACTAAAAATTCAAAGCTGATCTCAATTCCTATGAGTACATACCAGCAGGCAACAATGAGGTCAGTCATGGGTTGCTATGTTGTGGAAAACATAGTACCACAGTTCAAGGCAAACGATCTTGCCTGTGGGTACATACTTTTAAATTGTTTTTGTCTGAAATGCTATTGAAGAATATCCGCAGCATACTGTCATATGCTATGGTTGTTAGTTTAACAAATATATAGATATGTTAATGAATCTTTAATGTTTTTTTTAATTTTATGTCATTATATTAAACTGATGGCCCATCTTTAACCACATTATTATATGTGCAATAGACTTAAGGGGTCATTTACATGCTAGAACACCAAAGGGCTCAATATCACATACCTTAGTGCTCATTCAGGCAGCACTTATGCCCAGAGCAGCATCAGGGGCACAGACCAACCATTTACTTACCTTACCATAGGGCAGATGGTACACAGGGCACCATTTTTAGCCTGCATTCTCTACTGCTCCATAACTTAGGTTAGGGTGCAGATAGTGGGCAAGAGGGTAAAGCCTCTGTACCTCCCCCATGAATAGAGGAGCATAGATTTGCAGCAATATAGGAAGGGAGGAAGGCATTGAGTGAAGTGCCAAAAAAATGGCAGATTGTGCCAGTTTTTTCCCTCTGGACACTGCTTTTCTTCGTGTAAATGGTCCCAATATTGTCCCACTGTGTCACAAGCTGGATAGTAGACCTTCACAGCTTTTCACATGGAAAGCACCACACCAATTAATGGCAACCTGAGATGATTGCTTAAATCAGTGATCCAGCGATGCATGTTTGAAGCCAATCAGTCCTGGCACATGTGTATTGGTAGTTGAGTGGTCTAGAAGTAAAGATAACACAATTTTCAGCTGGAAGTCGCACTTACCAAGTTGGTAGCCATGTACAAAGCTGTGGAGATCATACCCCTATAGTGCAGGATAATAGGTACACTAATGACATGAAATTAAAAAAAAACATAAAAAAATGTATTACCCATCACCACACTGCAGTTATTTAAAATAATTTTACCACTAGTGTATGATCAACCAATTACTAGATTGCTAAGGGAAGCAAAATTGCTCATACTGTTCACGGATTGCTTTTGGTGCACTAAAAAGCTTAATTGTCAACAAAGGCTGCAGATTCACAAGTGGATTGCGATCATGGTAAATATTCTCCTACCAGGTCCACTTGCTTAGGCAAATATAAAAAAAATTGCATACTATCAGTTGTTGATCACTTTAAAACAATTTACATTTATTATGGTTGAACAATAAGGTTTTAGATTAATCCATCCTAGATTTAGAATTTAGATGTAGTCCATTCTCAGGAGCTATGCTTCGTTAAATCGTTAAATCCATTTCTGCATCTTGATTTCAGTTGTTTTTGTTGTAATTTGTGTAATTAACTACAACTATATTAACAATTTAAATATATTAAGCCACCTGATGGGTCATTTACCTCTGCCCCTGTTGCTACTATAAGAGCATTAAGGGTACATAATCATGCCCCTTGGTTCTTCATATTGGACTCATAGCAGGGGCATTGCTTCAATAAGTACAGGTTGCAAAAGTGCATAAAGTACAATAAAGTTTGCAACCATTGTTTGCACTTTGAAACCTTGAATTGCATTTTGTAACCTGTAACCTTTCCTCAAAAATGCTTGCTGCCCTGAACAGTAAATTGCATACTGTCCTCTACATAAATGGGGAACTTAAGGTTTTTATTAGAAAGTTATGGCATATTAGTATTTCATATAATAGCAAGGCTATTTCCCATTTTATTTTCCATTCATTATGTAATTATTTAGTTATATGATGCAATCTAAATTATTCCCAAAGCCATCTAATTTACTTTTATTATCATGATTAATTATATGATGTGAATCAATGCCTTTATCGTCTCTAAATTCAAATAAAAAAAAAGCCATCAAACGGGCATTGCTACAATAAAACATGAAATATGTGATAAAACACAGATGTGAACAAATAAGGCTAATCCAAATCACAAACAACAATCCACACACACATACCCATATAGTAAATGCCTATTTTTCTATTATTATTAATAACAAAATATTAAGCAAAGCTGAATAACAGAATGACAAATACAAAATACATAAAAAACTACATTCATATACCATACACAAAGTAATTAAAAGTGCAAATATGAATACATTGTCACCTACATTAGGATCCCACCAACTGTGATTATTACCACCATAAATGAAGGCATTAGCACAAGATTTTGAGCCTTGGTTTCCCTTCTGAAAGAGTTGATAAAATTACCATAACAATTCAGGAGGGTCACTGTAGTCACTATAAAAAGTATTTGCTTTAATAGTAAACCATATATAATGGAACTGGATTATACTTAAGGTATAATTGCGGTGGCATAAAGCAGTGTCAGGAATATCTATTCTGTGGTTCTCCTTATTGCCAATAGCAACCAATCAGCAACCTGTTTTGATCAGTATGAAACATTAGAATAAGAGCAAAGTATAGGCTGCTATGAGCAACTACACTAGTCAGGTGATGACCTATATTAAAGGGGTTAAAATAAAAATGTAATATTAGCTCAATAATATCCAAGTTACTTTTCAGTATATGTTTCTCAGCAATGTGTCTTTCTTCATTCTCTCTTCATGCAGGAGTTGGAGTCAAGTTTTGATCACCAGTTGTAATGCATCCTTGGGGGGGCCCCTTTGCTTAGAACATGAATTTGAGCTCAATTTTTCAAAATAACCTTAATTATTGTTTGTACTGGAATCAATTATTTGAGTTAGCTCCTACACATTTGCTAGGAAAGGGAGCCTCTCTAATAGGTTTATTAGACCTACCTACACCAAAATCTGACCCTGACTTCTGCATAAAATGAGAATGAAGAAAGACACATTGTTCAGAGCATATAGTGAAGAGTAACTTGAATATTTTTAAAAATGGGACAATATCTTTCATTGATTATATTTAGAAAGATTCTTATTTCAGTGAGATGAAGCTAATATTAAATTTTCATTTTTACGATAGTACCCCTTTAAGAAACCATACTGTCCAACTCATGTTGACCTACCATGCAGGGCTGGACTGGGAAATAAAAGCAGCCTTGGCAAACGTTAATGTATGTGTACTGTGGGAGGCACATTTATCAATTGTGAATTTTTAAAAACTCCTCCAAAATCATAAATTTGAAATTCGACCAATTGAAATTTATTAATAAAATCGAATTTATAAAACACTGATGAATTGAATAGACCTGAAAACTCAAATCTAATTCGATTCGATTTGGATTTAAAAAACTTGATTAGTGTGTTTTCTCCCAAAAAAATTGAATGTTAGGAAGGCTGCAAACAACTCCAAATTGATCCTTGGACCTCTCCCATTGACTTAAACAGCAATTCGGCAGGTTGTAGGTGGAGAATAGCCGAATTTGAGTTCTTAAATGGCCAGAGTATGATAAATCTTGAAAATCAAATTCTAATATTTTTTACAAACTCAAATTGAATTTGAATAACTCCCTAATCGAATTTGATAGTTTTGACCATAAAATAATTCAAAAATTCTAATTCAATTTTCAATTTGACCCTTGATAAATCTGCACCTTAATGTAATTAAAGTTGTAGGAGAAAGGTAAACAGTACCCAAGCATTTTATCATTCAGGAAGCTGCTCCATGTAGGAGAGTGGTGCTGGGGGAAGGCTGTGTTAACCTTGGCTGTGTTACAGTTCAGGAGCAATGGTAGGAGCCCCAGTGGCCCATTTACAGTGCATAGAGAGTGGCCCCTTAGGCATTTGCCCAAACTGACAGATGGCCAGTCCGGGCCTGCTACCATGTATCCATTGACACACATAGCTAGTCTGGGTTGTTGAAAGTGTTCCATTTGGAAGAAGATGTGCCAGACTTGCCATTATTCTTTAATATAAATGCAATATAGAAAGAGGTCTGCTTGAGAAATTAAAACATGCAACACCAACATGCTTACTTGCCCTTGTGGCAAATTTACCTGGGCCTGATCTCCAGGTTGTGATAAGAAACACAAAGAAATAGCTATAGTATAAAGTATAGAACTGGAAGGCACATACTGGTTCATTAGTTTCTCATGCTTTTATTGAAACCAAATATATTGGTTTTTGCCTTACATTGGCAATATTAGATGTGAAATTAAGTGGAAGATTCTCCAGTGTGAAGCAAAATAGATTAAAGGTTTAATTCTATTTGCCTTCGACAACAGTCACAAATTTCTTTAATTTATTTGTAGTATACGTAAGCTTCAGAGGTGCTTAAACAGGAAAAAGCCCCTGCTGCTCCTGTGATCTATAAATGCACCAATATATTCTCCCAGGAAGCACTCTAAACAAATGCAATATACATGTGTGAATGAAGCATTCTCTTCAAATGCAATGTGTTAAAAATGTGTCATGTTATGATGCCAGGTTCTAATTAATTTAATATAGATTCTAACCCTACATATACAGTATGTATTAATATATGATAGCCCTAAAAATGTTATCCCATATGTGATTAAAGGGACACAGTTGCCCAAGTCAAAACAAAAAGATTTTTTCTTTTAAACAGGTGACCAGTAAATGCTACCAGCTGATTGCATAGCTTCCAATGGATTACCATTTAAACAGTAACATAAGTATACATCGTCTGGCCTGGGTGCAGGTCGTGCAGCTGGGCCCCACCCCACTCCTGACATGATCTTCATGGTGGCTTAACATGGACCCCAAGGGGGTGCAGGCCCAGGTGCTATTGCACCCTCCGTACCCTAAGTAGTTCCGCCTCTGCATTTAAATGGCTAGTAAAATGAAGCCCATCTTTATATAAAGCACATCCCAGTGACACAGCTCCAGGAGTCTGAAGCTGCACAGGAGTGTGAAGCAGAGTATACAGGGTCGCCCAAAATGTTATTTGCCCTCTTGATGCTGGCTCCACCTTGTGGAGGGGAAACCCATGTATATTCTGCTTGAGGGAATTTTATGTAAACTTTAAAAACAAAAAATTTAAAAACTTGGATCTAAAAACGCAGTTTGAATTTTTGAAGCCCCACTAACTATTTTATTTAGTAAAAGATCATTTGGATTGACTGGAAATCAGTCAGTGTCAAGAGCAGGGCTGTATAGGCACTTGATGGCCTGTGCGTAGGGTGGCAGCTTTAGCGGTGGCCCTTGAATGCCTATATGGTCAATAAAACATTTTCCTAAATAAGACTAAACCTGGCATGGAGGAGATGGGACGAGGGGTAGGGGGTACCAGGCTGATCTTTTTCAGACAAAAGCGATGTGATATTCACCTGAAGTACATCACTTTTGCACGTTATGTCATTTTTGTACTGTGCATGCTCCAATGGGGCATGCTGAGGTCTAGTGCCTGGAGTGGCACTGGATCAAACTGCAACACTGGCCAAGAGCATCTGATAAGCTCTACTACATCATTATTTTACTATTATAAGTGAAGTGTTTTTTACTAAACCTTCATTGCAAAAGTAATTAAAATTAAAATTTGGTGTTACTTTTATGTTACTTTAAAGGACACATATCATTGTATTGGCAGTGTGGGTTTATAGGGTATTATGAGTGAGCTAGGATTCTAATCATTATTTACATGCTTTCATTGCCACTCTCTTAAGGCTGGGCTGGTGTAGCCATTCCACACATAAACAGATAAAGCTTACTGAAGATGTTAAGATCTTTATAAAAGAAATTAAAATGGCATTAAACATGGCAGGTGACTTTATATATGAGGGGCATGACGACCCACAGCGTCATTGTAGGTTAGAGTGTTAATAAAGTTGCAACAGAGCAAAAGGAAAAAAACAACAAAAAATACAATGGAAAAAACAATAAAAAACAATAATCAGAGAACCAAGAAATACATCTTAAATAGTGTAATCAATAGTGACATAATCAATTACCAATGTAATATAAAAAGGGAAAGAAACAAATCAATACAACTAAATGCTCTGTACTGTCAGGAAACAACCTATGTCATTAATACTGAGCAAAGCAAATAGTCATGGAAGTATTCATTTAACTTGATAAATAACATTGTAGCAAATAGTGCTGGTTTCCCTCTGGCACCGGGTGGATATAAATGTTTCAATATAATAAGTCCATAAGAGCCTAGCACAGTTGTGTATTGCTGCAAATAGGCACCTTCAATTAAGATTCTATAAACATTATGTCGCTAGAACCACCAATGAATACACTAAGTTTGCAGAGTCAACTTACAGTTAATCAGTGTAGAGTTTGTGGGCATGTAATGTCTGTAAGTCCGTGTATCGATGAGTTACAGTAAAGTCAATTGCAATGCGTCTCCATTAGTAAGCTTGTGGACTGCAACATCCCATAGTGCATACACCTGCAAAGGATGGTGTCGGGGGTTGCTGGAGGAGGGGCATGTCTCACGTTACATGTGTGCCTCAATCATGCTGTTGTCAGGGTATCAGTCCATGGCAACCCTGTGCAGTTCATGGAACTGGAAATATGCTCACTTTAGCTTAGAGTGTTATTACAAAATTAATTACTAGGCGGCTGTGAGAAACGAGCAGGGAAGAGGTAGAAAAGCAAAGGGTAGAAAAAAAAAGGAACTGTGTTAAAGGGCAGAAGGGAGAGATCAAGGCGAGGAGACCATCCAAAATGTCAGTGTCCTTAGTGTACCGACTTATACCCTTGTTGGACCCATATAGTAGGAAGCGATCACGGGCATAAATCCGTGTATGTAAATATATCAGACACACAGGATACTAGGTTAAGTGAACCACCTATTGCCTGGGGGTATGCCACATTAACCCTTCCAAGATGTGTGTCCACAGTGGCCTCCATTTAAATTCATCTATAGGAGTTTGTAGTGGTTTGGTGCTCATAGTGGATAATATTCAGTGCACTGGAGAGAGGGCTTGGTAAACCATCGTTGTTTGGTCCCGGGTACAGATACACATGCCCATTCCAGAATAAGTGCACTAAGGAGCCACTAATAGATCATCTAGAATGACAGAATACTTGCCCATCATAAATAATTTGTTCCAGAGTGGGCATGGTGTATCACCACATGAAATTCTGAAGTAGGTGCACTGTGGGGGGATTTCATAATTATTGTCAAGTATGAAATTATAGGATAGACAAGGAACATACTTGTTCCGACTCAACTTCTGGAGGACCTTGTTAGTGATAAAGAGAAAAGGGGCATAAACAGTAAGGGAAAAGAAGGGGGGGTGGGACAAGATTAGGATATGGTAAGGTGAATCCGCAAGGAACAGTGTGAGCATTAATGCAAGGGACAGTTACATAGGACATGTGCTGTAATAGATAAAACAGTCCCTATGTACAGTAGTGCTGGGCTTGGCTGCATGAAGAGATATTACCCCTCCCATCATCTTAGTAGAAAGGAGCATAAGAGATCAATTAATTGAATCCCCTGGGTCTGAGGTAGTCCAGACGGTGGATCCACTTTAACTCAGTCTGTAACAACAGTCTTTCACGGTCACCACCAGATATCGGCGCTGGAATGAAGTCTATAATCATGCTCCTTAATGAGGCTAGAGGGTGTTTGTGTTTAACAAAATGTTGTCAGACTGGTGCATCACCCGAGCCCTTGCTCAGGGCAGCACGGATCGCTGACCTATGGTTAGCCATTCTGTCTCTAAAGGAGTTAATAGTCTTGCTGACATATACTAAGCCGCAGGGACACTTCAAGATGTAAATGATGTACTGTACTTGGATGTGCATGTTACTCTATGCTTGATTGTAATTTGTTTACCTGAGTGTAGATGGGCAAATGAAGGTCCTGTCAAGAGCTGCCCGCAGGTGGTACAATCCGTACATTGATAGCACCCTGTCTTGGTGGTGGGAAGCCAAGTAGATGTTGTGGAATTCTGGTACCAATGTTGGGGATCGGTTTTACCAGTTGATCTATGAGATTCCGGCCCCTTCTGTACACAATTCAGGGAGGAGACTTGAATAGAGGTGGTAGAGATCTATCTTTCTGAATAATGGTCCAGTGGTCATGGATGCTTCGTACGAACGATTGGGTACTTGTGGGGATCTCAATAAAACTTCAACCATTTAGCACGAATGCTTCTGTGTGTGCCATCTGATTTTCTATGAGTATATGGATTACGGATACCAAGGATCGCAGCAAGGTTCCCAGATAGAGCAACACCCATAAATGTGGGCAGATTCTGCAATACTATATGCAGTATAGAGCATTTAGTTGTATTGATTTGTTTCTTTCCCTTTTTATATTACATTGGTAATTGATTATGTCACTATGGATTACACTTTTTAAGATGTATTTCTTGGTTCTCTGATTATTGTTTTTTGTTGTTTTTCCATTGTATTTTTGTTGTTTTTTTCCTGTGTTTTTTTTCCTTTTTTTCCTTTTGCTCTGTTGCAACCTACAACGACGCTGATGTCATGACCCTCATTTTCCCGCCATTTTGTGTTTAAATGTTGGTAATTGATTGTGATATGCCAAAACGTTAGCAGTTTTTTGCTGAATAAACACCATTTTTTCACCTTGGATAAGACCTATAAGTTATCTTATCTTATTGTTTGCATTTTGCACCCAGGCACACTTAACCTTTATATGTGCTGTGCCGGCTTCAAGCAAGATTTCGAGTATCTATCTATCTATCTATCTATATATATATATATATATATATATCTATCTATCTATATATATATATATATGATGACGATCCAGTGGGATCGAAACGCGTAGATATGTGGTTGTTGGAATAAAGTTTTGCTACTTGTACTCATATGACTGACCCGTGAGTGCTTTCATCTGGTGGAGTATATATATATATATATATATATATATATATATATAGATATATATATATATATAGATATATATATATATAGATATATATATATATATATATATACTGTATATAAATTCCGAGGGATGCCAGCACTCACGAATGCCTGGGTGCGCGATCAATAGATAAATCATACAAACCAAAAAAGGGATCAGCACTCACAGGTCTTAAAAGGATAAAAAAAGATTTATTAAAGAGCTATGGACTGACATTTCGGCTCCAGAGCCTTTCTCAAAGTACTCTCAAAGATTGCATAAAAATATGAGGAACTAAAGCCTTTTTTTTTTAATACAATCACTTAATTTCAGGGGCTCAAAAGTAATTGGACAATTGACTCAAAGGCTATTTCATGGGCAGTGTGGGCAATTCCTTTGTTATGTCATTATCAATGAAGCAGATAAAAGCCCTGGAGTTGATTTGAGAGGGGGTGCTTGTATGTGGAAGATTTTGTTGTGAACAGACAACATGCGGGCAAAGGAGCTCTCCATGCAGGTGAAACAAGCCATCCTTAAGGGCTATTCCACACGGGGAGATAGCGACGCGTTTGCGGTCGCGGCGACAAAGCGCTGCGACAGTCGCCGCGACCGGCGCAGGCGACAGTTTTGTATGGGCGCCTAAAGGAAAACTATACCCCCAAAATGAACACTTAAGCAACAGATAGTTTATATCAAATTGAATGACATATTAAAGAATCTTACCAAACTGGAATATATATTTACATAAATATTGCCCTTTTACATCTCTTGCCTTGAGCTACCATTTCGTGACTCTATGTCTGCTTCAGACATCACCTGACCAGAAATACTACAACACTAACTGTAACAGGAAGAAGTGAGGAAGCAAAAGGCAGAACTCTGTCTGTTAATTGGCTCATGTGACCTAACATGTGGTTTGTATGTGTGCACAGTGAATCTTACGATCTCAGGGGGCGGCCCTTATTTTTTAAAATGGCAATTTTCTATTTAGGATTACCCAATGGCACATACTACTAAAAAAGTATATTATTATGATAATGGTTCATTTACATGAAGCAGGGTTTTACACATGAGCTGTTTTACTCAGTATCTTTTAATATAGACCTACATTGTTTGATGGGTATAGTTTTCCTTTAAGCTGCAAGAACAAAAAAAACCCATCCGAGAAATTGCTACAATTTTAGGAGCACTGGTGAACTCAGCAACGCAAAAAGACCTGGACATCCATGGAAGACAACTGTGGTGGATGATCGCAGAATCATTTCCATAGTGAAGAGAAACCCCTTCACAACAGCCAAACAAGTGAACAACACTCTCCAGGAGGTAGGCGTGTCGATAACCAAGTCTACCATGAAGAGAAGACTGCCTGAAAGTAAATACAGAGGCTCATAAGCATCAAGAATAGAAAGGCTAGATTGGAATTTGCTAAAAAAAATCTAAAAAAGCCAGCACAGTTCTGGGAAAACATTCTTTGGACAGATGAAACCAAGATCAACTTCTACCAGAATGATGGCAAGAAATGTATGGAGAGTAGAACAGCACATGATCCAAAGCATACCACATCATCTATAAAACATGGATGGCTTGGCTGCCAGTGGCACTGGGACACTAGTCTCTATAGTAAGTTTATACACATTAGCCGCACTTTTAGTATAGCCAGACTATGTGTTTCCCTGGAAGTTCCATCCCTGGCCTCCTCTTTTAAATCACGGTTTTGTATGGGAATCACACGCTGTAGGCAGAATAACTGCATTTAGGATTTATTAAGTATCCACACAACATGTTTCAGGCACCAAGGCCCTTTCTTACTGGGACACTAGTGTTTATCCATGATGTGACACAGGACAGAAGCAGCCGAATGAATTCTGAGGTTTTCAGAGACATACTGTATGCTCAAATCCAGCAAAATGCAGTCAAATTGCTTGGGAGGTGTTTCATAAAACAGATGGACAATGACCCAAAACATACAGCCAAAGCAACTCAGGAGTTTATTAAAGCAAAGAAGTGGAATATTCTTGAATGGCCAAGTCAGTCACCTGATCTGAACCCAATTGAGCTGCATTTCACTTGCTGAAGACTAAACTTCGGACAGAAAGGCCCACAAACAAACAGCAACTGAAAGCCACTGCAGTAAAGGCCTGGCAGAGCATTAAAAAGAAGGAAACCCAGAATCTGGTGATGTCCATGAGTTCAAGACTTCAGGCTGTCATTGTTAGCAAAGGGTTTTCAACCAAGTATTAGAAATTAACATTTTAGTTTCAGTTTTTTAATTTGTCCAATTCATTTTGATCCCCTGAAATGAAGTGATTGTGTTAAATAAAGGCTTTAGTTCCTCACATTTTTATGCAATCTTTGTGTTCAATCCACTGAATTAAAGCTGAAAGTCTGCAGTTCAACTGCATCTGAGTTGTTTCATTTAAAATTCATTGTAATGTACAGAACCAAAATTAGAAAAAAAAAGTTGTCTCTGTCCAAATACAGTATATATAACGAAATCCAAATCCCACACCTCCAGCTCTCCCATTTTACCAGTCAGACTCCTTGCATTTGCAAACATACATTTAATACTGGTACCATATTGAACATATTACATGTGGTCCTCCCTATCCTTAACAGTATCCCCAACCAAATCTCCCCATTTTCCCTTCCTTTGCCCACTACCTCATCTAACCTGTTTTCCACAGAATCCTTTACTGAACCTTTCCCCCCACACCTAGTTTAAAATGTCATCCAACCCTCTAGCTATCTTCTCCCACAAAACAGCTTCACCATCATCATTGAGGTGCAGCCCATCAAATCAGCTCAGTTCTCTAAAAACCCTTCACTAATCTCTCAGCCAAGCATTAAGCTCCCGCTGTCTTCTTAACGTCGCTTGTGGCACTGGTAATTTTACTGAGAAAATTAACTTGGAATTCCTTGCCCTCAAATTTACACCTTGTTTTTTAAAATACTTTTTGAGGACTTCACCACCTCCTCTAATTTTTTCATTGGTACCTATGTGTACAAAGACTGTAGGGTCTTCCACAGGCCCTCCCAATAATCTGTCCACTTGTTCCACCACAAGCCGAACCCTAGCACCAGGCAAGCAGCAGACTGTTCGGCATGTAGGGTCCTTGCTGCAGATTACCCTATGCACCTCTTTAATAACTGAATCCCCTATAACTAAAACCTGCCAATCCTTCTTTGCACTCCTCCCCATCCATATTGGAGATACTGCTTCCAAGGGTGCTCTGAAAGTCAGCCTGCTCCATACATGCCAGTTCAGAGCTGTCCTCCCCAGCATCATCAACCTAATTGGCGAATCTGTTGCTTTGAACGAGCTGTGGACCAACATTGACTGTCACAAACCTGCCTCCCTCATTAGCCTCCACTGCCCCTTCTCCACCCCCCCCACTACACTGACCCATGCCAGTGATTGTTATGTGAGCCTCCTTTCCTTCCCCATGTTTACCACTGCCCTCAGTGCTGCAAGTTCCCCCTTAGAGTCTGCAGTTCAGATTCAAAGATGAAAACCCACAGACATCTCTCACATATAAATACTACATGGAACTGCTGCTCCAACACCGTATATATGTGACAAGACACACACTGAGTAATACCAGCAAACCCACTATATTTCAGACAAAAACACAAAAAGAAAATAAATGCACTAAATGTATCTACCTCAAAAGAGAAAAGGAAAAGCTGTTTGTCTCAGTCAGATCACACTCAGAACACACAGCAGTCAGTTATTTGCACTTAGTCCCGCTTTGCACCCAGCACTCCCAGGATGCACAGCAAACACCAACCCATTAAGGTTTTTAATGCTGCTTAACACTTATTTCACATGCAACACTTAGATCACATGCAACACTCGCTTAGCAGCTATTGGTCAACTTACCGACGTTTAGGGGCCCTAAATTAAATTTGCTTTGGGGCCCAGTAATATCTAGTTAAGCCACTGATAGTGATGGGTGAATTTGGGGCATTTTGCTTCACTAAAAAATTTGCGACTTTCCCGCGAAATTCGTGAAACGGCAAAATATTTGCGAAACGGTCCCAGTATCTCGTTTTTTGATGCGGCGTCCATTTTTTGCCCATCACTAGCCACTGATTGTCAGAGAAAAGTTTGAACCGCAGATTGGTTTAAAACTCTGTTTTATTTTAAAGGAACAGTAAATACAAAAATGTTTTAAAGTAATGAAAATATAATGTTCTGTTGCACTGCTCTGGTACAACTGATGTGTTTGCTTCAGGAACTCCACTATAGTTTATATAAACATGCTGCTGTGTAGCCATGGGGCAGCCATTCATAGCTGAAAAAGGAGGAAAGGCCCAGGATACACAGCAGATAACAGATAAGCTCTGTACTATACAATGGGATGTTGGAGGCAGTTGACATTTCAGAAGTGGGTCTATCATGTGGCAATCATTTTGACTTTCACTTCAAATTCCTGGCCAAATTTCCTAAATTGGAAACCTGGATAGGCGGTTTTTACCTGGATAGACCTGTCAAAAAACAATTGGTGTTGGTCAAAAATGGACAGCTGGCAACCCTATCCTATATGAAAGATTCCTGCATGGGTGGCAAATACAATTTTGCATGTCCACATATTTAAGCAGTAAAGACTAGACTCAACCAGGGTGCCTCCTTACTATTGGTGGAGGAATTTTGTGTTTTCTGGGAGTTGGACACTGAATGGAAATTAAAAAAAACAGAACAGAACAGCAGAAGCTGCATTAAAGACTACAAGTACATTTTGTTCTCTTGGTGAAGGTCACTAACATGTGACACCCCCAGCAACACCCTCACCACATTTACCATGAGTATGAGGGAGCCAAAATATGTTCCACATCTAAACATGTCAAACTGTGTGAACAATAAAACCTTAAAGGGGTCGTTCACTTTTAAGTTTACTTTTAGTTCTAAGCAACTTTTCAATTGGTTTTCATTTTTTTTTATTGTTTTTGAATTGTTTAAGCTCTTTACAGTTTTCACTGACCCCAGCAGCTAAACACTATTGCTCTGTGAGGCTCTTATCTTGTTGTTAGTATTACTTTTATCTTTCTATTCAGGCCCTCTCATTTTCATATTCCAGTCTCTCATCCAAACCACTGCCTGGTAGCTAGGATAATTTGGACCTTATCAAACAGATATTTGCCAGAATTCCCAGCTGCAGAGCTGCTGGATCAAAAGCCAAATAATTAAAAAACCACGAATAGTAAAAAGTAAAGACTAAATGCTAATTGTAAGCAGCACTCTCTACATCATGCTAAAATTAATTTAAAAGTGAACAACTCCTTTCAAAGCATAGCACTGCACAGCACAATCTATCCAGAGTCAAATAGACAGAATTTTTAAAAATCGGACTGAACCTTCTGACTAGTGCATTTGGCCATTGGCCTACTATTCTGTATAGACTTACAGCAATGCAGTTGTTCAGCCAAATTCCAAATAAATGGATATGTAGATTTACAGGCCAATTTGGCCCTGTGTGTGGCCATTTGCTTATTCTAAATGAAGCTTTAGAGTTCCAGAGCTTCTGAATTAGAGAGCAGTGTTTAGGTTTATTGCTTCCAAGGAATTTTTGTATTTCTGCCAAGGACTAAAGCAGAATAAAGTCAGTGTTATTTGGGGTCTGTAACAAGAGCTGGTTCAAATAATATATATAACTGACCAATATTTTTATTTTTAACAACGGAAGCCACCCATATTCTAATATGAACATGGTGCTTACAGGGGCAGTATAACATGTATTCCAGGATTCTTTTTAAAAAAGTTTGCCAAATATAATAGAAAAACTGTACTTTGTGCTAAGTGGTCCAGGCCAAAAGATTATTGGTCCTGCAGTTAATTAATTAATTTTTTTAAAACATAGCCCTGTGCAGTCTATAAAAAAAACCTAAAAGTTTGGCAGATTTATTGCTTCTTCAAATAACTGAAAGTACTTTTAATAGCTGACTTATTTATGCTGTTGAAGACATGGGCTCTAGTGTCCTGCCAATGCTGCATTTCCTGGTCTATGCAGCCTCCATTAAATTATTTTTGGCACTTATTTACAAAACACGTGTAAGATTTAAATATACATAATATTAATAATCTTGTATTCACCCCTCTTACTAGGGTTACAGTTCTTTTGAGCAAGCAGACAAAGAATCCACACCAATAAGGGGCAGATTTATCAAAATGCGAGTTTAGAGCTTAAAGAGATACTGTCATAGAAAATGACAAAACAAATAATTTAATAGTTATTCTCCAGCAGAATTCTGCACTGAAATCCGTTTCTCAAAAGAGCAAACAGATTTTTGTATATTTAATTTTGAAATCTGACATGGGGCTAGACATAATGTTAGTTTCCCAGCTGCCCCAGTCATGTGACATATACATAATATTAATAATCTTGGATTCACCCCTCCTACTAGGGTTACAGTTATTTTGAGCAAGCAGACAAAGAGATATAAAATTAAGGGGAAGCTAGGGTAGATGGGGCAGTGGAATTAGTTAGGGTCATGGGGGAGGAGTGAGGGGGGCATTCAGTTTACCAGCTAAGGAGGTCCCTCTGTTACAAGGAAAACAGAATAATACTAACTCAAGATATAATAAAGAAGATCACCGTACCAGAGGCCACCCCTTCAGACTAGAAGAAAAGAACTTTCATTTGAAGCAACGTAGGTGGTTGTTCACAGTCAGGACAGTGAGGTTGTGGAATTTACTGCTGGGTGATGTTGTGATGGCTGATTCTGTTAATGCTTTTAAGTGTGGCTTGGATGATTTCTTGGACAGACATAATATCAAAGGCTATTGTGATACTAAACTCTATATTTAGTTTAAATATGGGTATATAAAGTTTGGAGGGGTGTATGTATCTATGCTGGGTTTTCATTTGGAGGTGTTGAACTCGATGGACTTTGTCTTTTTTCAACCCGATTTAACTATGTAACTATGTAAACTCTAATGCCCCAGACAGGAGCCGACCCTACAACAAATGTGGCATGCCACCCAGCATTTTTTTCCCCTCATTTTAATACATTTTTGGCATACAGGATATGATGTCACTGACATACGATTGAGGAGGATGTAGCTTCATCTTATTAGTTCGACAGGTCTAAGGTCACAAAGGAAACTGGTGAAAATGTTCTGTAAAATTCACACTAGTGAATTTGCGGAATAACGAGCGTTCATCTGAGCAAAAATGCTCCTGGCTATAGAGCTCAAAACTGCATTAGCAAATTGTCCTCTATGCCTGTTAGTAAATTGGTGATGTTCCTGTGGATTGGTTTTCTGTCAAATTTAAATAGCGAGGGCTACATCACCCTTTAGAAAATCTGCCCCCTAGTTCTAAATAAATAGATATATACTCTTTTTTAAGAAGTCGATTGTCTAACTCACCATTTCTACTGCCCAATGTAACTTCTCAATACCAAAGAAATGCCTCTTTCATAACTGGAATTAATTTGTAATTTCTTACTGCATATGCGTTGCCACTGGAGTCTTCGTTCCATAAACAATAGTTATCACACTTTTCATTCTATGAAGTTGTTAATAAAATCAATACTGTTTCCTCTGTCACAGGATATCTAAATTCCTTAAAGGAGAAGGAAAGGTACCGAAGCAGTTTATTGCCAATAGATTAGTACCCAATAGTGCAAGCTATAACACTATTTATTCTGTAGAATGCTTTACCATACCTGAGTTAACAGCGCTAGTAGCTCTCTGTTTGTTTAGGATAGCAGCTGCCATATTCACTTGGTGTGACATCACTTCCTGCCTGAGTCTCTCCCTGCTCACTCATAGCTCTGGGCTCAGATTACAGCAGGGAGGGGGAGAGGAGCAAACTGAGCATGCTCAAGCCCTAGCCCTGGAGGTTTAAGATGAAAACAGGAAATCTAATATAGAAGCCCATGTATACACAATAGAAGGAAAGAAATGCTGTGTTTTTTTGACAGAGGACTCAGAGCAGCATTACTGGTGTATTTATATAGACCTTTCTGATAAAGCTTACTTAATTTTAGCCGTTCCTTCTCCTTTAAAGGGTGTCATATACTAAAATTTTTGGCATTTATATAACCCTTTTGTTGGCGAAACAAATACTGTATTTTTTTGGTTCAATCTTTTTAGCATAGTGACTATGTACTAATATATATCCCTGAGTGATTTGGGTTTTCTTACTATGATCATCGGATTAGTTAGTAATGTTCCTCACAAATCTGGGTCCCCTCTCAAAATATTATCTGTTTTATTTTTTCCCATTGATTATTAAGATTAAGCTCACTCCTGTCTCCGGTCTGAATGTTAGGCTTTTTGATATGCTCAAAAATGTTTTTGTGTTCATTTTACTTCTCTTCTTCGTATGATTAAAGTATATTCCCTCAGCCCATATATGTTATTTCATTCCCTCCCTAACACAGTATATTGCTGTGGTACTCCATATGTATTGCTGACATGGAGTAGGCTGGAAGAGGGAAAATTCTTTCCATTTCAGCTGAAATTTTTTGCCCGCTCTTCATTTCAGCGTCACCATATCTCCGTAAAACCAAATTGTTGACTGTTGGCTGGGGGAAGATTCCTTCTTTTAAAAGTTGATAAACAGGAGGGACAGTTCTCATCTGACAGTGGGTGGCAATGAACCTGCCCTTTATGTATTGCTGACATGAAGAAAAAGAAAACTTTGGTAAGTATGAAAAAAAGCTTCTCTTATTCACCTTGAAAGGACCAAACATCCAGACCATCAATTTTCCTGTTTATCCATATTTTGATCAAGAGATAAAAAAACATACAGTTTTACATACAGCACAGGTCTTTTTCATTGAACTCTTGTTGAACAAAGGTTATATCAATTACTTTATGGTGTTACTGGTCCTTTAAAAAGGCCTTTAAACTTTTTGGTTTTTTTAAAGGGATACTGTCATGGAAAACCATGTTTTTTTCAAAATGCATCAGTTAATAGTGCTGCTCCAGCAGATTTCTGCACTAAAATCAGTTTTCAAAAGAGCAAACTGATTTTTTTATATTTAATTTTGAAATATGACATGGGGCTAGACATATTGTCAGTTTCCCAGGTGCCCCAGTCATGTGACTTGTGCTCTGATAAACTTTAGTAACTCTTTACTGCTACACTGCAAGTTGGAGTGAAATCACCCCCTCCCTCAGCAGCCCATCACCAGAACAATGGGAAGGTAACCAGATTACAGCTCCCTGGTAGATATAAGAAAAGCACTCAGCAGTAAAAATCCATGTCCCAATGTGACTTCAGTTACATTGAGTAGGAGAAACAATAGCCTGTCTGAAAGCAGTTCCATCCGGAAGTGCTGGCTTATTCTGAAAGCACAAGACCTGAGATGGCTGCCTACACATCAATATTACAACAACAAAAAAATACAGTTGTTGGTTCACGAATGAAATTCTATATTGAATTATAGTAAACTGTGCAATTTAGAAATAAAAACTACACCATAAAAATCATGACAGAATCCCTTTAAAGTATTGATAAAGTATGAAAAGTTTTAAATTTACTGCAACAGACCAAAGGGACAAGCGTCTTATGATAGCAACTATGCTTCCTATTCTGTCCACATTAGCTCCCAATCTTTTTAAATGTAGGTTTTCTCTTTCGTGTTTACTGCACTCCACCTATTCCTTGTGGTCTGAATTGCTGGACAGAAGTTGTGATGATCACTTATGATTAAAAAAATAGCATAAAAATAAAATAAAGGTATAATTGCTGCCCCTAGTTTTGTAGTAGCAGGCATGAATTGGAAAGGTCCGTAAAAAACAAAATAAAAATATAAATAAAAATAAAGAACAGTTCAAATAGCGTGATACAGTTGAGTATCACTCCATATCATCTAAATACTAATAAGGGGGGAAAAAAAAGTATTTTTTAGGATACTTAGACCATCGAATTGGTCAAATTCGAATGATTCGAAGTAAAAATAGTTCGACCATTTGATAATCGAAATACTGTCTCTTAAAAAAAAATTGTTCTATCATTTAAAATCGTAAGAATAAAATTGTTTGTATTGTTCGATTCCAATGATTTTATCGTTCGATCGAATGATTTTTATTCGATCGGTCGATCAAAGCTTTGCACTAAAATCCTTTCAATTCAATATTGGAATTCGAAGGATTTTACTTCAAGGGTCGAATTCGAGAGTTTTTTAACCCTCGAAATTCGACCCTTGATAAATCTGCCCCTAAAAGTTAATTTTATAAATAAGTGAATACTACAGCATTAGGGATGTAGCGAACGTCGGAAAAAAAGTTCGCGAACATATTCGCGAACTTGCGCAAAAATGCGAGCGGTTCGCGAACGGTTCGCGAACCCCATAGACTTCAATGGGAAGGCGAACTTTAACATCTAGAAAAGACATTTCTGGCCAGAAAAATGATTTTAAAGTTGTTTAAAGGGTGCAACGACCTGGACAGTGGCATGCCAGAGGGGGATCAAGGGCAAAAATGTATCTGAAAAATCTGCCTGTGTGTGCTTGGAAGAGATAGTGTAGGGGGAGAGCTGTTAGTGATTTCAGGGACAGATGATAGTAAGTTTGCTGGCTAGTAATCTGCTTGATACTGCTCTGTATTGGAGGGACAGAAGTCTGCAGGGATTTGAGGGACATTTTAGCTTAGGTAGCTTTGCTGGCTAGTAATCTACTGTTCTCTTTAAACAACTGCCATACGTTGACCTTGTAGGCATTGTTTGCCCAGTTTTTTTGGACGCAGCCACTGAAGCACAGTTGCCATAAAAAATATGCCATATAAATGCTGAAAATAGTAATTTTTCGCCATACGTTGACCTTGTAGACATTGTTTGCCCAGTTTTTTTGGTTGCAGCCACTGAAGCACAGTTGCCAGAAAAAATATGCCATATAAATGCTGAAAATAGTCATTTTTTGCCATACGTTGACCTTGTAGGCATTGTTTGCCCAGGTTTTTTGGTCGCAGCCACTGAAGCACAGTTGCCAGAAAAAATATGCCATATAAATGCTGAAAATAGTAATTTTTTGCCATATACGTTGAGTCAACGTATGGCAAAAAATGACTATTTTCAGCATTTATATGGCATATTTTTTCTGGCCTCTGTGCTTCAGTGGCTGCGGCCAAAAAAACTGGGCAAACAATGCCTACAAGGTCAACGTCGTTGACCTTGTAGGCATTGTTTGCCCAGTTTTTTTGGCCGCAGCCACTGAAGCACAGAGGCCAGAAAAAATATGCCATATAAATGCTGAAAATAGTCATTTTTTTGGTCGCAGCCACTGAAGCACAGTTGCCAGAAAAATTATGCCATATAAATGCTGAAAATATGCATTTTTTTGGTTGCAGCCACTGAAGCACAGAGGCCAGAAAAATTATGCCATATAAATGCTGAAAATATGCATTTTTTTGGTTGCAGCCACTGAAGCACAGAGGCCAGAAAAATTATGCCATATAAATGCTGAAAATATGCATTTTTTTGGTCGCAGCCACTGAAGCACAGTTGCCAGAAAAATTATGCCATATAAATGCTGAAAATATGCATTTTTTTGGTTGCAGCCACTGAAGCACAGAGGCCAGAAAAATTATGCCATATAAATGCTGAAAATATAAATTTTTTTGGTTGCAGCCACTGAAGCACAGAGGCCAGAAAAATTATGCCATATAAATGCAGAAAATATGCATTGTAGGCATTGTTTGCCCAGTTTTTTTGGACGCAGCCACTGAAGCACAGTTGCCATAAAAAATATGCCATATAAATGCTGAAAATAGTAATTTTTCGCCATACGTTGACCTTGTAGACATTGTTTGCCCAGTTTTTTTGGTTGCAGCCACTGAAGCACAGTTGCCAGAAAAAATATGCCATATAAATGCTGAAAATAGTCATTTTTTGCCATACGTTGACCTTGTAGGCATTGTTTGCCCAGTTTTTTTGGTCGCAGCCACTGAAGCACAGTTGCCAGAAAAAATATGCCATATAAATGCTGAAAATAGTAATTTTTTGCCATATACGTTGAGTCAACGTATGGCAAAAAATGACTATTTTCAGCATTTATATGGCATATTTTTTCTGGCCTCTGTGCTTCAGTGGCTGCGGCCAAAAAAACTGGGCAAACAATGCCTACAAGGTCAACGTCGTTGACCTTGTAGGCATTGTTTGCCCAGTTTTTTTGGCCGCAGCCACTGAAGCACAGAGGCCAGAAAAAATATGCCATATAAATGCTGAAAATAGTCATTTTTTTGGTCGCAGCCACTGAAGCACAGTTGCCAGAAAAATTATGCCATATAAATGCTGAAAATATGCATTTTTTTGGTTGCAGCCACTGAAGCACAGAGGCCAGAAAAATTATGCCATATAAATGCTGAAAATATGCATTTTTTTGGTTGCAGCCACTGAAGCACAGAGGCCAGAAAAATTATGCCATATAAATGCTGAAAATATGCATTTTTTTGGTCGCAGCCACTGAAGCACAGTTGCCAGAAAAATTATGCCATATAAATGCTGAAAATATGCATTTTTTTGGTTGCAGCCACTGAAGCACAGAGGCCAGAAAAATTATGCCATATAAATGCTGAAAATATAAATTTTTTTGGTTGCAGCCACTGAAGCACAGAGGCCAGAAAAATTATGCCATATAAATGCAGAAAATATGCATTTTTTTGGTCGCAGCCACTGAAGCACAGTTGCCAGAAAAATTATGCCATATAAATGCTGAAAATATAAATTTTTTTGGTTGCAGCCACTGAAGCACAGAGGCCAGAAAAATTATGCCATATAAATGCTGAAAATATGCATTTTTTTGGACGCAGCCACTGAAGCACAGTTGCCAGAAAAAATATGCCATATAAATGCTGAAAATAGTCATTTTTTGCCATACGTTGACCTTGTAGACATTGTTTGCCCAGTTTTTTTTGGTTGCAGCCACTGAAGCACAGAGGCCAGAAAAAATTAAACCAGTAGGGTTTGCACCCTAGTTTGTAACGGTGGCGGAGGGAGGAGGAGGACGCTAAAGGACAGCTGTGTGTGGAGTCATGAGGCTTGAAGAGAAGGACAGCTGCATAGAAGTCAGAACAAGTCTTCCGGCGTGCAGTAACCCTCCGAGATCCACCCCTCATTCATTTTAATAAAGGTCAGGTAATCAACACTTTTGTGACCTAGGCGAGTTCTCTTCTCAGTTACAATCCCTCCTGCTGCACTGAAGGTCCTTTCTGAGAGCACACTTGAGGCTGGGCAAGACAAGAGGTTCATGGCAAATTGTGACAGCTCTGGCCACAGATCAAGCCTGCGCACCCAGTAGTCCAGGGGTTCATCGCTCCTCAGAGTGTCGATATCTGCAGTTAATGCCAGGTAGTCCGCTACCTGCCGGTCGAGGCGTTCTTTGAGGGTGGATCCAGAAGGGTTGTGGCGCTGCCTTGGACAGAAAAACATTTGCATGTCTGACGTTACAGACTGGCCAAAGGGCTTTGTCCTTGCAGGTGTGCTCGTGGCAGGATTACTGGCACCTCTGCCCCTGGAATGTTGATGAGTTCCTGAAGTGACATCACCCTTAAAAGCATTGTACAACATGTTTTGCAGGCTGGTTTGTAAATGCCGCATCTTTTCGGACTTGTGGTATGTTGGTAACATTTCTGACACTTTATGCTTGTACCGAGGGTCTAGTAGCGTTGCGACCCAGTACAGGTCCTTCTCCTTAAGCCTCTTGATACGGGGGTCCTTCAACAGGCATGACAGCATGAAAGACCCCATTCTCACAAGGTTGGATGCAGAGCTATCCATCTCCGCTTCCTCATTATCAAGGACTGCATCATCCACGGTCTCCTCCCCCCAGCCACGTACAAGACCAGGGGTCCCCAAAAGGTCACCACTAGCCCCCTGGGAAGCCTGCTCCTGTTGGTCCTCCTCCTCCTCCTCCACAAAGCCACCTTCCTCCTCTGACTCCACTTCTGGCACCTCTCCCTGCGTTGCAGCAGGTGCCTGGGTTCGTTCTGGTGATTCCGACCAGAAATCGTGCGCTTCCAGCTCCTCGTCACGCTGGTCTACAGCCTCATCTGTCACTCGTCGCACGGCACGCTCCAGGAAGAAAGCGAAGGGTATTAGGTCGCTGATGGTGCCTTCGGTGCGACTGACCATATTTGTCACCTCTTCAAAAGGTCGCATGAGCCTGCAGGCATCGCGCATAAGCACCCAGTAACGGGGGAAAAAAATCCCCAGCTGTGCAGATCCAGTCCTACCACCCAGTTCAAAAAGGTACTCGTTGACGGCCCTTTGTTGTTGCAGCAGACGTTCCAACATAAGGAGCGTTGAATTCCAGCGAGTCTGGCTGTCAGAAATCAAACGCCTGACTGGCATGTTGTAGCGCTGCTGAATGTCAGCAAGGCGTGCCATGGCTGTGTAGGAACGTCTGAAATGGGCCGACACCTTTCTGGACTGGGTGAGAACGTCCTGGAATCCTGGGTACTTGGAGACAAAACGTTGGACTATTAAATTTAACACATGTGCCATGCAGGGCACATGTGTTAAATTGCCTAGTCTCAACGCTGCCAACAGATTGCTTCCATTGTCACACACCACTTTTCCGATCTGCAGTTGGTGTGGGGTCAGCCACCGATCGGCCTGTGACTGCAGAGATGACAGGAGTACAGATCCGGTATGGTTTTTGCTTTCCAGGCACGTCATCCCCAAGACAGCGTGACAACGGCGTACCTGGCACGTCGAATAGCCTAGGGGGAGCTGGGGGTGCACAGGTGTGGAGGAGGAGAAGGAGGACCCAGCAGCAGAGTAAGAAGAAGAAGAGGAAGAAGACGAGGTAGAGAGCGATGGAGGAGTAGAGGTGGTGGCAGAACCGCGTGCAATCCGTGGCGGTGACACCAACTCCACTGTTGTTGTTGAGCTACCCATTCCCTGCTTCCCAGCCATTACCAAGTTCACCCAGTGGGCAGTGTAGGTGACATACCTGCCCTGACCATGTTTGGAGGACCATGCGTCAGTAGTCATATGGACCTTTGGCCCAACACTAAGTGACAGAGATGCGGTAACTTGGCTCTGCACATGTTGGTACAGGTGTGGTATTCCCTTTTTAGAAAAAAAATTGCGGCTGGGTACCTTCCACTGCGGTGTCCCAATTGCTACAAATTTGCGGAAGGCCTCAGAGTCCACCAGCTGGTATGGTAAAAGCTGGCGGGCTAAGAGTGCAGACAAGCCAGCTGTCAGACGCCGGGCAAGGGGGTGACAGTCAGACATTGGCTTCTTACGCTCAAACATGGCCTTCACAGAAACTTGGCTGGTGGCAGATGACTGGGAATGGGAACAGGTGGTCAAGGTGGAAGGCGGAGTGGAGGGTGGTTCAGACGGGTCAAGGAGAGCAGAGGTAGAGCAGTAAGATGCTGGACCAGAAGGAGTGTGGCTTTTAGTTTGCCTGTTGCCTTTGAGGTGTTGCTCCCAAAGTGCTTTGTGCTTGCCGCTCATGTGCCTTCGCATAGAAGTTGTACCTATGTGGCTGTTGGGCTTACCAAGGCTCAGTTTCTGACTGCACTCATTGCAAATTACAATGCTTTTGTCAGAGGCACACACATTAAAAAAATCCCACACTGCTGACTTTTTGGAAGTGTGCGATCTGGCGGTAACAGTAGAAGTTGGCGGCATTGGCGGCAATGGCGGGTGCGTTGGCCGGCTGAACACAGGTGCCGATACATGTTGTTGCCCTACTGATCCCTGCGGGCTGTCCTCCCTGCTTCTTCTAAGTCTTATTCTCCTACTGCCTCTCTGACTCTCCGTCTCTCCATCTGAACTACCCTCCTCTTGCTCTCTTCTACTAGGCACCCACAAAACATCAATCTCCTCATCATCATTCTCCTCAGATGCAGATGCATTCTCCTCAGATTCAATTTCTTCTGACACATCACAGAAGGAAGCAGCAGCGGGGACCTCCTCCTCATCACTCATTATGTCCATCTCTATCGTGTTCTCTGCCAGAATTAAATCTGGTGTAAGGTCCTCATCTCCTTCATCTTCTTCTGGCAATAATGGTTGCGCATTACTCAGTTCAAGAAACTCATGGGAAAATAACTCCTCTGACCCCAGTGAAGAAGGGGCACCGGTGGTGGAGGAAGTGTTACGTGGGGTGGCCATAGCAGTGGAGGATGAGGAGGATGTTGTGGTAAAGTTAGAAACGGTAGAGGATGGGGTGTGCTGTGTAAGCCAGTCAACTACCTCTTCAGCATTTTGGGAGTTCAGGGTCATTGGCTTTTTAAAACTGGGCAATTTGCTAGGGCCACAGGATTGCATAGCAGCACGGCCCCTAGCACGGCCTCTGCGTGGCGGCCTGCCTTTGCCTGGCATTATTTTTAAAAAAACAACAACAACAACAAAAACTCAGTTGGTTTTTCTGGAAACGATAATACACACAGCTAGATGGCGGGTTGAAGAAAACAGTGTGCAAATAATGCCTACAAGGTCAACGTATACACTACTACAGCGGTGGATACGGATTACGTAAAATATATTATGGCTGCTTGAAAAAAAGTAACTCAAGTGGTTTTTCTAGAGACGATAATATTATCAATATTTAGACAAAATGTGAACAAGCTCACACAGCTAGATGGCGGGTTGAAGAAAACAGTGTGCAAATAATGCCTACAAGGTCAACGTATACACTACTACAGCGGTGGATACGGATTACGTAAAATATATGAATGCTGCTTGAAAAAAAGTAACTCAAGTGGTTTTTCTAGAGACGATAATATTATCAATATTTAGACAAAATGTGAACAAGCTCACACAGCTAGATGGCGGGTTGAAGAAAACAGTGTGCAAATAATGCCTACAAGGTCAACGTATACACTACTACAGTGGTGGATACGGATTACGTAAAATATATGAATGCTGCTTGAAAAAAAGTAACTCAAGTGGTTTTTCTAGAGACGATAATATTATCAATATTTAGACAAAATGTGAACAAGCTCACACAGCTAGATGGCGGGTTGAAGAAAACAGTGTGCAAATAATGCCTACAAGGTCAACGTATACACTACTACAGCGGTGGATACGGATTACGTAAAATATATGAATGCTGCTTGAAAAAAAGTAACTCAAGTGGTTTTTCTAGAGACGATAATATTATCAATATTTAGACAAAATGTGAACAAGCTCACACAGCTAGATGGCGGGTTGAAGAAAACAGTGTGCAAATAATGCCTACAAGGTCAACGTATACACTACTACAGCGGTGGATACGGATTACGTAAAATATATGAATGCTGCTTGAAAAAAAGTAACTCAAGTGGTTTTTCTAGAGACGATAATATTATCAATATTTAGACAAAATGTGAACAAGCTCACACAGCTAGATGGCGGGTTGAAGAAAACAGTGTGCAAATAATGCCTACAAGGTCAACGTATACACTACTACAGCGGTGGATACGGATTACGTAAAATATATGAATGCTGCTTGAAAAAAAGTAACTCAAGTGGTTTTTCTAGAGACGATAATATTATCAATATTTAGACAAAATGTGAACAAGCTCACACAGCTAGATGGCGGGTTGAAGAAAACAGTGTGCAAATAATGCCTACAAGGTCAACGTATACACTACTACAGTGGTGGATACGGATTACGTAAAATATATGAATGCTGCTTGAAAAAAAGCAACTCAAGTGGTTTTTCTAGAGACGATAATATTATCAATATTTAGACAAAATGTGAACAAGCTCACACAGCTAGATGGCGGGTTGAAGAAAACAGTGTGCAAATAATGCCTACAAGGTCAACGTATACACTACTACAGCGGTGGATACGGATTACGTAAAATATTTTATGGCTGCTTGAAAAAAGTCACTCCGGTGTTTTTTCTGGAGACGGTAATATTATGGATATTTAGACAGAATGTGAACAAGGTCACACAGCTAGATGGCGGGTTGAAGAAAACAGTGTGCAAATAATGCCTACAAGGTCAACGTATACACTACTACAGCGGTGGATACGGATTACGTAAAATATATTATGGCTGCTTGAAAAAAGTCACTCCGGTGTTTTTTCTGGAGACGGTAATATTATGGATATTTAGACAGAATGTGAACAAGGTCACACAGCTAGATGGCGGGTTGAAGAAAACAGTGTGCAAATAATGCCTACAAGGTCAACGTATACACTACTACAGCGGTGGATACGGATTACGTAAAATATATTATGGCTGCTTGAAAAAAGTCACTCCGGTGTTTTTTCTGGAGACGGTAATATTATGGATATTTAGACAGAATGTGAACAAGGTCACACAGCTAGATGGCGGGTTGAAGAAAACAGTGTGCAAATAATGCCTACAAGGTCAACGTATACACTACTACAGCGGTGGATACGGATTACGTAAATATATTATGGCTGCTTGAAAAAAGTCACTCCGGTGTTTTTTCTGGAGACGGTAATATTATGGATATTTAGACAGAATGTGAACAAGGTCACACAGCTAGATGGCGGGTTGAAGAAAACAGTGTGCAAATAATGCCTACAAGGTCAACGTATACACTACTACAGCGGTGGATACGGATTACGTAAAATATATGAATGCTGCTTGAAAAAAGTCACTCCGGTGTTTTTTCTGGAGACGGTAATATTATGGATATTTAGACAGAATGTGAACAAGGTCACACAGCTAGATGGCGGGTTGAAGAAAACAGTGTGCAAATAATGCCTACAAGGTCAACGTATACACTACTACAGCGGTGGATACGGATTACGTAAAATATATGAATGCTGCTTGAAAAAAAGTAACTCAAGTGGTTTTTCTAGAGACGATAATATTATCAATATTTAGACAAAATGTGAACAAGCTCACACAGCTAGATGGCGGGTTGAAGAAAACACTGTGCAAATAATGCCTACAAGGTCAACGTATACACTACTACAGCGGTGGATACGGATTACGTAAAATATATTATGGCTGCTTGAAAAAAGTCACTCCGGTGTTTTTTCTGGAGACGGTAATATTATGGATATTTAGACAGAATGTGAACAAGGTCACACAGCTAGATGGCGGGTTGAAGAAAACAGTGTGCAAATAATGCCTACAAGGTCAACGTATACACTACTACAGCGGTGGATACGGATTACGTAAAATATATGAATGCTGCTTGAAAAAAAGTAACTCAAGTGGTTTTTCTAGAGACGATAATATTATCAATATTTAGACAAAATGTGAACAAGCTCACACAGCTAGATGGCGGGTTGAAGAAAACAGTGTGCAAATAATGCCTACAAGGTCAACGTATACACTACTACAGCGGTGGATACGGATTACGTAAAATATATTATGGCTGCTTGAAAAAAGTCACTCCGGTGTTTTTTCTGGAGACGGTAATATTATGGATATTTAGACAGAATGTGAACAAGGTCACACAGCTAGATGGCGGGTTGAAGAAACCAGTGTGCAAATAATGCCTACAAGGTCAACGTATACACTACTACAGCGGTGGATACGGATTACGTAAAATATATGAATGCTGCTTGAAAAAAGTCACTCCGGTGTTTTTTCTGGAGACGGTAATATTATGGATATTTAGACAGAATGTGAACAAGGTCACACAGCTAGATGGCGGGTTGAAGAAAACAGTGTGCAAATAATGCCTACAAGGTCAACGTATACACTACTACAGCGGTGGATACGGATTACGTAAAATATATGAATGCTGCTTGAAAAAAAGTAACTCAAGTGGTTTTTCTAGAGACGATAATATTATCAATATTTAGACAAAATGTGAACAAGCTCACACAGCTAGATGGCGGGTTGAAGAAAACACTGTGCAAATAATGCCTACAAGGTCAACGTATACACTACTACAGCGGTGGATACGGATTACGTAAAATATATTATGGCTGCTTGAAAAAAGTCACTCCGGTGTTTTTTCTGGAGACGGTAATATTATGGATATTTAGACAGAATGTGAACAAGGTCACACAGCTAGATGGCGGGTTGAAGAAAACAGTGTGCAAATAATGCCTACAGGGCAAATAATGCCTAAAAGGTCAACTTATACACTACTACAGCGGTAGTAAAATAAAAAAAAGTAAAATAAAAAAAAAAATGAATATTAAAAAAAAAAAATTAAAGTTGGTGCTGCTGAACTACTAGGAGCAGCAGATTAGCACACCAGTCCCACTCCCCAACACTGCTAGACTAATAGCACTGGGCTCTTATAGTAGTAGTAGTAGTAGTAGTAAAACAACAAAAAAATAAATAAAAGCAGTCCTTACAAGGACTACTGTTATTGCAGCAGTCAGCAGATGAGATCAGAAGCAGGACAGCTGCCCACTGCAGCTACATACAGAGCACTGCAGTAGAAGGTAGATTACTAGCCAGCAAAGCTACCTAAGCTTAAATGTCCCTCAAACCCCTGCAGACTTCTGTCCCTCCAATAACAGAGCAGTATCAAAACGATTACTAGCCAGCAAACTTTCAACTGTCCCTGAAATCACTAACAGGCAGCAGCTCTCTCCCTACACTATCTCTTCAGCACACACAGGCAGTGTGAAAAAACGCTGCAGGGCTTCGGTTTTTATAGGGAAGGGGAGTGGTCCAGGGGAGAGCTTCCTGATTGGCTGCCATGTACCTGCTGGTCTGGGGTGAGAGGGCAAAAAAAAGCGCCAACAATGGCGAACCCAAAATGGCGAACGTCGCGCGACGTTCGCGAACTTCCGGCGAGCGCGAACACCCGATGTTCGCGCGAACAAGTTCGCCGGCGAACAGTTCGCGACATCTCTATACAGCATTCCTTAACAGTCCCCAGATTTCTCCCTGCCCTTTTCTTTATTTTAATCCCGCCCTAATCTCTGTTCTCTTATCAATTCATTTCACCCTTAGCCCCAAATTCACTTTAGGCCCAGCAAAGTATGATGATGCATTATTCTGTTTTATATTTTCTTAAATAGCATTATTTTATTAATAACAGTTTTTTTTACTTCAATTTCTGGAAAGCTTTGGTATTATTGCAGAGAGATACTCTGAATTGCGTTTTACATTAAATTAGTTAATGAACCATGATCTCTGTGGGAACCCACTGCAATCCCTGCTGAATATTTTGCTGATCTTAATATTAATCTCTCAGTAAAGCATTCCTTACAGATAGCTATAGTAGACACTAGATTAGGGAAGAACATCAATCTATTTTATGGATAATGCTGGGGATTTTTTTATTTTTAGAAAACATAATTCAGAGGCACTGCCAGATGCAACTCCCACACCTATAGCTACATCAAACAAACAATTTTTGGAAACACGGGGGCCTAGCACACACCCAAGTCATTAATGTACTATATCACATTAAAAAAATCACCTTCCTTTGGCAGAGACATGAGCGGTTATTTACCACTGCAAATGCAAATCGGCAGGTTTTTACCCCATAACACAACACTTCCCCCCAGAATTCCAAAATTGCTGCACTCGCAACTGCAGTTGAATGCAACTGCATTCAATTCAAAATGGGAGAGAGTGAAGCCGAGTGCAAAGAGCACATTTTGATGCAGGTACCTGTAATAAATAGGGTTTTGTACTTAACTAACTGTAGGGACTGTTTTTCCATTTGCAAATGACCCCTACAATGTTCTGGGGTGTGTACCCCTGAAATGTGTGTTTTCCTGGTGTAGGATAAAAACTTTAAATTTTGGTATGTGCTGGACCCTCTTATTTCCAAAAATTACTTTTTAAAGGGGATCTGTCACCCTAAGAAATAATTCCAATAATTGTGTTTGTTATGCAAAATAAACTTTACTCACACTATATGAATTATTTAAATCTTGGTTGCAGTCAGTCTTGGAATTCACCACCACAGCAAGCAGGCAGCAGCCATTTTGTGGACACTGTTATTAAGACAAGCATTGTAACACCTCAAAATCTTGTTTATGCACCAAAATGGGGGACCTGATGCCCATGCCTTTGCATTGGCTACACAATTATAGCCTGTGAACAGGGAGGGGGAATGTGGGGAGTGCAGCAATATGTAGGAAATGCAGAATGGAAAGTAATTGCTGATGAGGGGCGGGCATTATACTGTATGATTGACAGCTGAAATCTTTAAATACATTTATAACAAGTATGGATGTTTTAATTAAAAAAAGAACTTGGGTTTCATTTCTAATTTGGAAAGGACTTTTATTATTTTTGTGTCAGGATGACAGGTCCACTTTAACGCATTTTTGCCATCAATATATACCACCTGAAAAACATTGCAAAGGGATACCAAACCATTATTTTTTTTAAAACACCCTGTCTTGACTTCCGGGAGGCGGGCCAAAACAGCAGCTGCATTTTTACGGAGCTCCACAACCAGAGAGCAAATTCACCAACCATCCGCCCTATCCTAAACAGGAATCTGCTGCATATAATTTGGTAATCTTACCAACTCCTTAGCAGCAGGGTGTTTTGGCGATCTTGACACTCTCTTCTCCCCGGAGGTCCCTTGCTCGATATCCGAAGCAAACTTTCCCTGCCGACGGCGGGCATCTTGGGATGCGCTCCACAGCGTTGCATTGTGTATAAGACTCCCCAGACATAAAGGAGGCACAGCAGGGCAGGGCACCAGAGCTGGGCTGTGGCAACGGAGCACCACAGGGGACTTGTGGAGAACCCACACCTTTGCCTGTGAGTAGTCCAGCTAAAACACAACAGCCATTGAGACAATCTCTCACCCCCAACATAACAACTGCAATGCAACTTCAGTGCTTAAAAGCGGACCACTGATTCTCTCAGCAGGACACTAATATAACACCCTGAAGGTGGTGACTCCAGACCCTTCCTATATCACCAAGTGCATTACAAAGCGCCTAAGCCCACACGACCCACTGCCACATGTTACTGCCAAAGACTCATTTCAATTCATTTCAATTCCCAAAAACTGGCAAGCATAAAGGAAACATTGGATAAACTCCTACAACAATCCTCCAGCCAATCACAATGCATCCAGGAGACAGAGCATATGATATCTACCTTGGAAGATGACCTAACAAAGGCACAAAACCAAATTGATCTCCAGCAATGCCACTTTATAATTCTTACTGACAAAATGGATGATTTGGAGAATAGAAGCAGAAGGAACAACCTCCGGTTGGAGGGAATACCATAAACTATAAAAGGCAAACAACTCAAAGACCTTCTATTAAAATGGCTACCAACAGCCTACAAATGAATCCAAATTACAGTCACTACCACATTGTGAGATTCCACAGGATAGATCCTCCTTTACGAGAGGACACATCCAAACCAAGACAAGTAATCTTTAGACTACTTAACTATGCGGATAAACAAAGAATATTAGAGGCATACAGAAGAGTCATAGAACTCAAATTTTAGAAACACTGCTTATTTCTGTTTCAAGACTTTTCTGCCCTGGTTACATCCAAACGGAGGACACACAGAGAATAAAGTTTCTCTCCCCTACCTGGCTAAACTCAGAGTACTGGAAAATGGGAAAACACTATTCTTCGAAGAACCACTGAAAGCAATGACACATTTCCGATTATCCGTGAAAGGAGATGGTGTAAACAGTAGCCCGGATTCCTCTCCCTGATAACCAAACAGAGGTCACCTAGCAATAAATATCTTTTGCTATTAATAGAAATATCAAACGTCCAATACATTATCACAAATATCTATGCCCCAAATGATACTAACCAATCTTTTTTCACAGATCTTCTGCAACGGCTGGATTCCTGGGAGGCAGCTCACATAATCTTTGCAGGTGATACGAATGTAATGTGGGTCAGGTTTTTGGACAACTCAGGTACCCCTGCCACACTACCTACAGCCAGAGCCAGACAGAGCCAAAGACATTATGCACACACCTGGGATTACATGACTCATTTCGATATATGTATCCAACATCCAGAGATTACACCTTCTATTCTGGATCCCATAGAACCTTCTCTCACATAGACTACATGTTTGTCTCTCAATCCCTCCTACCCTACATGCAACAAACCAAGATAAGGGACATAATCATTTCTGATAATGCCCCAATTTCATTACACACACAGAACCCTCAACCACAACGCAGATCATTTAACTGGCGATTACCATCATATCTCTCCTATAATGAGGATTTTAATACATACAATTACAGTACATCAAGACCACTTGGGCCAACTATGTAGACCAGTGCTGTCCAACTTCAATGGTACAGAGGGAATTTTTCTGGTCTACATGGTGGAGGGCCGATAACAGAAGCCAGTGTTAGCCACTCTCACTTTTTAGACCACATCCACTTTAAACCACACCCATGTTATCACAAGACCATGTCCACATTAATAGCACACCAAAAAACCAAATGGTTGGTGCTCACTGCAGGGATCAGGGCCAGAACTAGGGGTAGGCAGATTAGGCTGCTGCCTAGGGCACCATCATTGAGGGGAGCACTTTTAAGGGGATTTGTTTTTCGTTTTTTAATTTTTTGGTTTTTTTCAAGTGTTTATTCAATAATTTGTTTAGTAATGATTGTCACTCAGTCGGGTGGAATCTACCTCCCTCACCTTCTCCGTCTTGCTGGAAAGTAATAGCTCCTTTTGTGTGGTGTGCGGTGTGGTAGTGCAGCACAACGTGTGTACACGTGTCGATGATAGTCATGATGCGGTTGGGAGAGCTGGCGGTGTGGCTCACGCTTGCTGCTCTCAGCCTTGCACAGTTGCACTGAACTGAAGACATTCTTTCTATTACTGTGAAAGTGTGAAGCTTCCTGCTGGCACAGCCAGGTACATATTTGGGGGCCATATGTTTGCTGTTGCTGCTGGGCTAGGAACTGGCACAGGTACATAAATACTTGGGGGCAATATGATGTGATCAGATTTCTTTTTGGCTGCTACTGACACAGGTTAAGATTGGGGGCAATATGATGGCTGCTGGGCTTGCTGGCACAGGTACAGGTGGGCTTATAATGGATGGCTGCTGGGCTTGCTGGCACAGGTACGGGGGGCAGTAATATAAATGAAAAGTTTCATTCATTAATGTATTGTACACTTTCTTGCTTTAAAAACCGTCATGGTATGGAGGGAAGTGGTAAGGCAGGACATGGGGGGCGCTGATTGAAGCTCTTGCCTAGGGTGCCGAACTACATTGGCCCGGCCCTGACAGGGAATCACTCATGTGAAAAAAGTCATATTAAGACATACCCTTAAAAACATATGCCTCCTTCCCCCTGTGTATAAAACAGTACCCACAAAGTATGATTAAACACCTTAGGGCCCCCTAACAATTTTCAAATGCTGACAAACCCCCAGAACAAATACCAGGCTTATGTTCCATATGTTCAGGCAGAGTATGGCACACACAGGGTGCAAAGAGCAGGCAAAGTATGACACACACACACATGAAGCGTAGGGAAAGCAGAAAAGAGCAGGAGACAGAGAAACCCATCAGGACCACTCTAAAATGTACTACATACAGTAACACAATACTGGTGCCCATTAGCATTTTGAATAAGATGTGAACAGGTGAACAATGTGTTCCATTTCAGTCTGGGTCTCAGGCATGAACAGTACAGGTCTTTAGTATGTGAACAATAGAAGTGTCAGAAGTGTGAACAATGCAGGGGGATCACAGGTGTGAACAATACAGGGGATTACAGTCTGAATTTGAGGTTTAAACAATGCAAGGGCCAGTTTATCTCTGTAGTGATACCTTTTAAAGATTACACATGGTAAGCAGACACAGCAGGTAGACTTTCCTGTGGAGGGCCACACAAAGGGCCGCCAGTTGGACAGCCCTGATGTAGATCATAACCTTACCCATTGGGAAGACCAGAGTCTCATCTGGGCTGCCGCAAAACCAGTTCTTAGAGGACACATCTCCGCATATTTGGCACTCCTTAAAAAACAATACAATGTAAAATATGCAACCCAAAAGAAAATTATCTCAAGCGTAAACATTGTTTAAAACTCATAACACAAAAGAATCCCAAGAAAACTACAAAGAAAGTGAAACTTTTTGACACCTTGATAACTGAAAGGGCACAGCTAAGTCTAGATTATAAAAGCAATAAATACTTCTAATGAGGTAATAATGCAGACAGGCTGTTAGCAAACATAGTTAGAAAACAAACCCCAAAGACATATATTCATGAACTACAAGAAAAGGGAAGCTGGATCACAAATAATAAACACATTACAGCAGAAATGACAGAATACCTCAAATTTAATGCAGAGGAACTGGATAATCATACTGATGGAATCAAATTTCTACAAGAAGCACATTTACCTAAATTAACTGCAGAAGAAAGAAACATACTTACTTGATACCCCAATCACTGAATTAGACATCCAAAAAAACATTAAACCACTGAAACCTGGCAAGTCTCTGGGTCCAGATGGCCTCAGTGCAGAACTATACAAAATCCTCACACCAGAATTGAATCCGGTACTCCTTCGCTTATACAACAACACATTGCAGGGTTGCCCATTATAGCCAGAGGCTAATGAAGCAAGAATAATTGTACTCCCCAAAAAAGATAGAGATTTAACCAATCCACAATCTTACCACCCATCTCCCTGCTTAACCAAGATCTTAACATTTTATCAACAATTATACAAACAATATTACCCATGATATTATCCCCTTGCCAACTGGGCTTCACAAAGGGCTTAACATTTTATCTAAAATTATGGCAGATAGGCTACAAACAATATTACCCAGGATATTATCCCCTTGCCAACGGGGCTTCACAAAGGTTCGCCATAAAGCCACAAGACAAATCTTAGCCTCCATTCACCTCCACAACATAGTAAAACACAAACATGGCATCCTAGTCAACTTAGATATAGCAGAAAGACTGCAGCAACTAGGAAAGCCATACTACAAGAATGGCTCTCCACTACTGCACCATCAATACAACTAATCAGATATAAACTACACTTCCTATTCCATATGGACTGGTTGGAGGTGTCTGCCAATAAAACAATCCAAACACGTAAATTCTTCGATATCTGGTCCACCTATATCCTACATCTTTCCCCCAGACATCACACAAATGACAGCCAATACATTTCAACACACAACCTGGTATGACCTAGAATGCCTTCGGGGCACTAACCCCCTTTTATTTGCTCCAGTATCTCTAAATGGAGCATAGTAACATCTGCCTCCCAGGATCTCTAAATGGAGCATAGTAACATCTGCCTCCCAGGATCCACCGTACCATAGCCACCAGGTACCTATTTAACCACCCATGAGTATGAATGGTCTGCACTGATTTTATTTTATTTATGTAACGTTAATTTTTCTATATTATCCCTTTGTTTGACTTATGTTGTAATACAGGATTCCTTCAACTTTCATACGGTAGCACAATGCACTCTGACAAGTACGTGTACCAGCTACCTTACTGCACATTTCTATTGCCCAATTGCTCCTGGACAGGAACACCTTCAGAAATCACGGGGCCCTGAACGGCAACATTTTCTGGTCCCCGCCCACCCTCAGGCCCCACCCCATATCTCAACCACCCCACAGTAAAAAGGCCTCACAGAGCTAAAACATTAAATCCCCCTAAGCTATTAAAAGCCACTGGTGGCCAGCCCCCCCCCCACATGTTATAAAAAGCCATTAATGATCAGGGGCCCCACTGGAAGTAAAAATAAAATTTATGGCCTAGACCCCCCCACCCAGAAGTTATAAAAAGCCATTGGTGGCCTCCTTTAAGTTAAAAACAAACTAGGTGGCCAGGCCCCCCAAAACTTTAAAAAAATTGCTTGCCAGGGTTTTGTGTCTAAGGGGGCCCAGCCATGTTTCACTTACTTGATTAGCTGGCCCCCCTGCTTTCAGCGTACTGCCAGCTTCAGGAAATAGGACAGCAGCTCCTGCATGCAAGATTTTCTCCTATTCAGATTTTCTGTACCCTCATTGGTTCTTTAAGGATAAGTCCCGGTATAGCTGCATTGGGATTGGATAGGCTGAAGGGGAAGTTGCTACTTTCCCTATCCAATCCCTGTAAAGCTTTACCGGGACTTATCGTTAAAGAACCAATGAGGGTACAGAAAATCTGAATAGGAGAAAATCTTGTGTGCAGGAGCTACTGTTCTATTTCCTGAAGCTGGCAGCATGATGAAAGCAGGGGGTCTCGGCTAATAAAGTAAGTGAAGCATGGCTGGCCCCTTAGACACACAACCCTGCGGGTCCCGGGACAACCAACTTCCTGTGTCCCCCTAATGGCGGCCCTGCTCTTGCACTATTAACATTGATATAATAAATGTGTTATGTAACCAGAACTATAAGTCCTACACGAACCATAAACTTTCTTGAGACTATATTTGTAATACTGTTGTGCTGAATATTTGTATTTATCTTAATATTCGGAATCCTGTGGTTTGGAAAAAAATAATAAGACAATATATATATATATATGAAAGAAATTTCTGTTTTCAGTGCTGCAGTATATTTGTCTGAAATTTCTTCCCTCATGGACTAAGGGCTGCTGGAAGTTGGGTAGTTGCATGCATTCTCCTGATAGAAGAGCACAGCAACTCTACATCCTAAGCTTTCCTTACTAAGACATGCCAGTAATTTCAGGTTCTGCTGTTCTGAAAAGTAAAGTCATCCACCGGATGCTGGGTCCTTGGGATGACATTTTCTAAAATGTGCTGGTTTCCCTTTAAAGGAGAAGGAAAGCTACTGTAGCAGCGTATTGCCAATAGCTTAGTCACAATAGCATAAACTATAACGCTATATTTATTCTGCAGAATGCTTTACAATACCTGAATTTAGGATAGCAGCTGCCATATTAGCTTGCTATGACATCACTTCCTGCCTAAGTCTCTCCCTACTCACTTTTAGCACTGTGCTCAGATTACAGCATGGAGGGGAGAAGGGAGGGGGAGATAGGAGCAAACTGAGCATGCTCAAACCCAAGCCCTGGAGATTTATGCTGAAAACAGGAAGTCTGATACAGAAGTCCATGTGTACACAATATAAGGAAGAAATGCTGTTTCTTTTGACAGAGGACTCAGAGCTGCATTACTTTGAGGGTTTACTAGTGTATTGATATTTGAATGAGAATATCATAGTATCTTTGTCTCTGGAAAAAGAGGTTGCAGCATACCAATGATGATGAAATGGAAAATACATTGCTAGGTAACCCATGGTGTTAAAGACGCCACAATGACTATAGGGCGTAATAGTAATAGGGTTAAAAATGTCAGCAAAATGTCAATGACACACAGCAAACTGCTCTCCTTTTCCCTCCCTGCCATTTCCCTCATTACCAAAACTGTTATTTACCCCCTGGGTTTATTTTACTGTCATTTCCAGTTTAACCTTGGCCATTGGTAATTTCATCCTTATGTCTCAAGAGACCAATTAGTCTTTAATTAAGTAGCAAACATGAAAAGAATCAGGCATGTTGTTGAAAAGCCAAGTTCTTTTTCTTGGTCAGAGCTCTGAATTACTGTACGTCTGGCTGAAAAGTTCTGTTTTTGATATATTTAAGTGAATGCCAAGCCTGATCTCCTGGTGATGCTAATTTTTTATGTGTTAGCAGTGAATCTATTCAGGTACTCTTGTGGATCTTCTAAATGTTTTTTTCAGTGTATTTCAATGGGGATGTAGCGAACTGCCGATTTGGTGTTCGCGAACGCCGTTCGCGAACACCGGCAAAAAATGCGAATGTTCGCGAACAGTTCGCGTACTTCGAACACCCGCTAAAATCGTTCGATCGAACGATTTTCATTCGAATCGAACGATCGAAGCATTCGATCGAATGCTTTTCATTCGATCGAATGCTTACAATCGTTCGAACGAATGGAAATCGTTCGAACGAATGGAAATCGTTCGAACGAATGGAAATCGTTCGATTTTTAGCGGTCGAAGGAATTCGAATGGTCGAATGGTCGAACGATTTGTATTCGAAACGAACGCGAACTCAAAATGCGAACGTCGCGCGACGTTCACGAACATTCGGCGGACGCGAACGGTCGAAGTTCGCGCGAACAAGTTCGCCGGCGAACAGTTCGCTACATCCCTATATTTCAAGTGATCAAAAGAATACTTTGCTTTTTATTCCTAGATTTCAGTCACTGGGAGAGGGGAAACTGCTCCAGAGAATATTAAGCCCTTTAGGGAACCGACAGGAGGAAATTAATCTTCCACGCCTAATCTGCTTTAGATGACTGAAACATACTGAGTCTTGTGGAGGTTTCCCCAACAAGGCAGCCAACAGTAACTATCTCACTATCTATCTATCTATCTATCTATCTATCTATCTATCTATCTATCTATCATCTATCTATCTCTAGATTCACTTTAGCATGCTTTATTTTGTAATTGTGATGTACAAGCAATAATAATAACAATAATATTCTCTAGCAACTGGTAACAAGCTCTACCCCTCTAAGTTTTAATCCAGTCAAAGCCATGAACAATAAGTGATTTTAGGGGCTGATTTGCTAAAACACTATTTAATCTCAGTTTTTTATGAAAACAAAGTTGACCAAACTCCCTTCAAAAAATTGAACTCATTTATTAATAATTTTTCACAAAAAAATCGGAGCGACAAATTGTCTCGATAAATTGGTCCGAAAGCTAATTTTTGACGACTTTTCGCTGACAAAACTCTTTTTCGGATTATCCAGTGCAGATCATAATGTCAAGAAAGAACTTCAGGGACATCTGCCATTGACTTCTACATGACCTTAACAGGTTTAAAATGGCATATTTTCGGATCTGGATTTTTAGCAGCATTTGGGTATGATTAATCCCTAAATATTCTACTTTTCCCCTTAAAAACCTAGATCAAAAAACAGGTTTAATTTTCTTGTTGGCAGAGAGTAGAACATTGATGTTATTTTTTAAAACTTTTTACTGTCTGCTTCTGCCCCCATCCCTAGCCTCCTCCCTAGGTTGTTTCTTATTTTTCAATCCTGTAGGTGATAATCCTACGCATGGGGACTATTGTGGGTGTAGGGCTCATTTGGGTAAAATATGTTCAACTTACCTAAGGAAAGCTCAGCTACCAGATCTGGCAACAGAATGGTGCCAGGGTGTAATTCGACATTGATATATAAAATTAAATACCTTTATTATACAGGTATAGGACCTGTTATCACGGATTTTTAAGAGCTGGGGTATTCTGCATAAATTGTTTTCCCGTAATTTGCATTGTTACACCTTAACTCTAATAAAAAATTATTTAAACTTTCATTAAACTCAATAGGATTTTGCCTCTAGCAAGGATTAAATATATCTTAGATGGGATAAAGTACCAGGTACAGTTTTATTACAGGTATGGGATCTGTTATCTGGAAACCAATTATCCAGATTTTTCTGAATTACGGAGAGGCTGTCTCCCATAGGCTCCATTATAACATAATAAATAAAAATTATTTCCTTTTCATTTGTAATAATAAAACAGTACCTTGTACTTGATCAAAACTAAGATATAATTAATCCTTATTGGAAGCAAAACCAGCCTATTGGGTTTATTTAATGTTTACATAATTTTATCGTAGACTTATGGTATGAAGTTCCAAATTATGGAAAGATCCATTATCCGGAAAACCCCAGGTCCTGAGAATTCTGGATAACAGATCCCATACCTATATTAATCAATTATGCCATAACCAGAAAAAGAATAAGGCATAATAGCTATAGCAAGCAGCTTTCATTTCTCATACAGTATATTGGTGCAATTCCAACATATTGCTTCAGCTAAAAACTTCTTACTTTGGTGTAATACAGGTTCTCAGATTGCATGTATCAATGTGTCATTTGCACTGTGTATGCTTCATGCTGTATTTAAAAGACAAGGAAATGCTCCCAAAACCCCCTCCCAAGTGTAATGCAAATCAAATACAGTGTATATATAATGTAATGAAAGCAATGTAGTATGTATTGGTGAAAACAATATTCAAACATGAACTGTTATAAAAAAAATCTCTGAAATGTATTTTATGTAGAAAAGATTATGACTATGAACGGACTATTAATTGTCTGCCTACAATTTAATTACAAGTACAATGTTAGCATAAAACTTCTGGATTTACAGTGCGAAGAAACTTAAGTCAATCAGTGATTTCCTAGGTATTAAAAAGAGAAGGGTAAAACTGCCTCTAATTATTTTTCATACATGTCCATCAGTTAGAACACCAGTAAAAAAAGGCACTTTTGCCCAGGAGCAGTAACTCAGGAGCAGTAACTCATAGCAACCAATCAGCAGGAAGCATTTACTTGTCACCTGTTCAAAAGCAAACATCTTATTGGTTGCTTTTGGTTAATGCTCCTGGGCAAACTTAGTGCCTTTTATTACATATGGGGGCTTGTTTCTTTACACACTCCCTGCCATTTGTCATGGCACAGAAATGCATACAGTTTTTCCAACACTTTTCTGAGAACATATCAGGTATGTTACACTTATGGAAATGGCAGCTGTTTGCCATTTTTTTGACACCATGTTTAAATGTATCTCAAACATGTGTTTTTCATTCTTCCAAAACAGTCCACTAAAACAGTGCATTCCACAAGCAGTTTCCCCCTGTAGTTTGGACACCTAAGGTGGTTCTTAGTGAGCCCTGGGGGAAAAGCCTTTTCCTGAATGTTATTAGTAATCTGATATGGTTTTGTGGTGCCCAGTAGGTGGTGTTTAAATGGGAGAGCCCACGTGTGCTCAGGGCTCTTTTCCTGGATCCCACCTTGCAGGGAGGTGGGTACAGGACTGGGTCTGAGCCGGTGACAGGACCTGGTTAGGGACAGTTTTATTTAGAGGCATATTTTTCAAAGGTCCAATTTTGAATTCATGTTTTGCAACTCTATTAAATTTGAATTTACACAAAATTAGACTCGGGGGTCATATTATCTAAAAAAAAAAATTTATATGTAAAACTCGGACGAATATTCCCCACCCGAAACCTCGAATCGAATTCGAATTGAGTTAGACTAAACTGGAATTGAGTTTCTGAAAAAAATTCAAATGTCAGGAAGGCTACTAACAGTTTAAAAATGGTTACTGGACCTCTCCCATTGATACCTGAACAGTGCAGGTTTTCGGTGGCAAATAGTCAAATCGAATTTTTAATAGGCCAAGGTTTAATAAATCTCGAAATGAAAATTAAAATTTGAATCGAGTTTGGATAATGCACAATTCGATTTTGAGAGTTTTGACCATAAAAAATTAAAAAATTCTGATTTTCAATTCAACCCTTAATAAATCAGCCCTTTAGTGTCTGAAGTGTTGTAATATAGTTGCTCTAGGAGCGCAAAGGTAGTGGCAGTTTAGCTAGTGTGCAGTTTTCTGGCTCCAAAAAGGAGAGTAGTTGGGGTTAGCACCCTCACAGTGATTAAGCCGCCAGACAGGTATACGAGTGAGTGAGCTCAGGAGCAGGGAAAGTTCCAAGTAACATGAGATCTCTTGTGCTGGGGAAAATCACCAAGACAGGATGAACAACCCCTACGTGTAATATGATAAAGTATAAAGGATTTCCACTGATTATCTTGAATGTATCTAAAGATCTATAATGTCTGAATGCTGTGACCAAGATTTACTGCAGTGTTTAGGAAACCAGTTCACTATAATACATCTGTACTTCATTTCAGCATGGTTAATCTGTGCACCAGGAAACAAGCAGGATTCACCAGAGGGTAAAGTGCCATCACACACTGCTGGGAGTTGCCCACAGTTTAAGGGTATCCGGGTTACACTGGCAGCAAGTCCCACTATTAAAACATATATCTCAGGCCCACCTATGGGTGTGCTACATCAGATAGTTGCTTGAAAATGCAAGTAGACTTACTGAAGCTGGTTGTTGCCCAGAAATAGCATTGCAATGTTAATCTGTGTTAATCTAAAAGATACCCAAGTGCAGAACACATGCCTATGTGCCAAAACCCTTAAATGGGATATACATTTCGTCAATATAGAGATTGCATGTAAAGAGAAAGCATCTGTCACCCAATTAGGATCACACGACTGTGGATAAAAGCCCAGAACATAAATCAAAGATAAAGGTATGAAAATTGTGTGGTTTAGAAATCCTGAGACTGAGTTAAACTATATAGGATTGGAATACTTTATTTTTGAAATGTAATTGGCCTTGTGCAAGGGCTGATACTGATCATGCTAAAGTTTGGTTTTATGTGTTAAACTAATCCACTCTGGTGCAGTGGTGACAATTTAAAATGATTGATTGGGTGTCCTTAATTTGGAGCTATAGAAATGATTGTGGGGTCTGATCATTACTGGTTTGGCCTACTTTAGTGACTGTGAAAGATAGTTTTACCAACATTTTTTACTAACCCCTTTTCAACATGGTTTCTCTAATTTATAGAAATAAATGAATCATTTTTGAACATGTAAATAATTTTGGTTAAGTTAATTATAAGTTCCAGCACTGAATAAATATGCAGTTCTAAATATTGACCTGAACGCCAACTTTTAAAATTTGGGATGAAAAATTTGCATTGACTCCATCTCAACAGCTCAAAACTCCAGTCTAAGGATCCTTCTAAATAGATCAAAACACTATGATGAATCCCTCTGTAGTCCAGGAGGCACGAAAGCGCTTCACACAGAAAGGTCTAATTAATGGAGCCCTTTGCAGGAAGAAAAAGAATAATTTACATATACAGTAGCTCACTTTCCAAACTTCTGTGTTTGAATCCTGTCACAAATCAAATGCTTTTAGTAGGCAATATTATGCAGCAATGAAATATGAATACAAATTAAACAGACATCATATTCAAGAAGGAAAAGGAGAGTATTCTCTAAGATAAGACCAAGGCATATTATTTTGTTCCTTCATATAGAAGCAGCAGGTAGGGTCCAGGCAACAAAAAGTAGCACCAGTCGCCAACATATTTATCAAATGCAAACATTTATGTCTGTAGTTTTTTTAATAAACTATATAATTTATGCTTACATCTATGATTCCTAAAGGGGAGGTCCACCTTTAAGTTAACTTTCAGAATCTTACAGGATGGCTAATTCAAAGCAACTTTTCAACTGGCCTTCATTCTTTCTTTTTTATAGTTTTTGAATTATTTGCCTATTTTCTTCTCACTCTTTCCAGCTTTCAAATGGGGGTCACTGACCCAACCTAAAAACAAAGGTATTTGTAACATGTATTGTTATTGCTACTTTATATTACTCATCTTACTATTGAGGCCCTCTCCTATTCATATTCCAGTCTCTTATTCAAATCAATGCATGGTTGCTAGTGTAATTTGGACCTTAGCAACCGTATTGCTGAAATTACAAACTAGAGAGTTTCTGAATAAAAAAACAAAATAACTCAAAACCACAAATAATAAAAAAATCAAAACCAAATGCAAATTGTTTTAGAATTTCACTCTCTACATCATACTAAAAGTTAATTTAAAGGTGAACAACCCCTTTAAACCCTTTACATAACAGAACAGTAATGTGCAAAATGCAGAGGAAGCCCACAACTAGCCATTTTTGCTCTTAACACACTGCATTCTTGCTCTTTAATTATACAGGTATGGGACCAGACAGAATGCTCGGGACCTGGGGTATTCCAGATAAGGATATTTCCATAATTTGGATGATTTAAACATTAAATAAATCCAATAGGCTGTTTTTGCCTTCAGTAAGGACTAATTACAGAATATCTAAGTTATTTGGATAAAATGGAGTCTGTGGGAGACAACCTTCCCAGTAATTCAGAGCTTTCTGGATAACGGATCCCATATCTGTAGCTGCAGGTTTCTGTACTCTGCAGTGCAAAGACCTGCTTCTTCTCCCATATGTATTGGTTAGGGGTCAAGAATTTTTTCATTATTGCAATTTTCATTATTTTTGGTGTACAAGAATTACATAGGGCCCATTTACTTAGCTGGAGTGAAGGAATAGAATAAAAAAAACTTTGAATTTCGAATGTTTTTTTTGGCTACTTCGACCATCGAATTGGCTACTTCGACCGTCAACTACGACTTCGACTTCGAATCGAACGATTCGAACTAAAAATCGTTCGACTATTCGAATAGTCGACCAATTCAAAATTGGTCGATAATCAACCAATTCAAAACCTCATCCTCGCTAAGTCTGCAAACATGCACAGTGTGTGTTATAAAATTTCACAGTTGCAAGTTTTTTGAGACAGAATATTTAACTAAACTCCAGAGCACTTTTTAAAGCTAACCTTTGCTTAGCGATAATGTGTGAATGATTTTACATTGCGTGCAACACTGCACATTCACAAAAACGCCATTTTAAACAACGCTTGAGATTTTACTTACGTTCCCCCTTAACTGACCTTCATGCTGGGCTTCCAGGAATAACTACAAGAGAAAAAGATGCATTTTCCCCAGAGTTTGCCCAAACCAATTTTCAGACATGTTCCCTTGGCATCAGGGGCAATGCACCTATGAGGCGAGTTCAGCAACTTGCCTCAGGCTGCAGCTCCAAACAAGTTCCCACGGACAGAAAAGGACGGCTTCAGGTAATTTTAAGAGCCGAATTTCTTGAGAGATATTGTGGTCTCTGCACTAGTGATGCAGCCCCTTCCCAGACCCCCTTCAATGCAGGAAGGATAAGCATTGGGGGAGGAGCTTCCTCAGGTGGCTCCTGGTAGAGGATCACACCTGTTTAGCACCTCCTCCAGGCCCCCCCCCATGGGCCAGCCTCAGGCCTATTGCCAGTATCAGACTGGGCCAGCGGGGAAAAAACCCAGTGGGCCCTGCCGGCCCAGATCTGTCCTTGTGCGAAAGCCAAATCCACCCTCCCTGGCCCAGAGGCATCTGAAAGAAAAGGAAGGTAGGCTCAGGGGGCCAGAGGGGCCGGGTTGCGACTCGGTGAGGGGGGGGCGGATTGTGGCTCGGGGAGGGAGTGTCGGTCGCACCTCACGGAGGGGGCCTGATTGTGGATTGGGGCGGGTGGCTGAGTTACGGATCGAGGAGGGGGCCAGGGGGAGTCTCGCATCTGGGGTGGGGGGCCAAAACTGCCTATTGCTATGACTGTTAAATAAATAAATTTGCTACATTTTTTCCAACAATCATTAACAGAACTAAAGGAAATTTTTGCCCTGGGCAATAACAATGGATTAAATCTACTCCATCCAATAAAGATTTTTGCTGGGGCCCTATGCATTTGGCATCTTTAGGATTTCATTATTTTAACTTCAGCTATAACAAATACTTTGGCTGTAATTTAGGGAGATTTGTTCACATATAGTTAACCTTTATTTCTTACTTCCTTGTTTGTTTTTTTCTAAAATAAATGACATTTAGTAGTTTTATTAAATCTAAGGAACTGGTCTCTTATTGTGGAATAAAATGGTGTTCTTAGAGGAGTTTTATTCCTGTTCTCTCCTTTATTTGAAAGAGGCAACTGTCCCTCTAGTATTCACTGCCAGTAGATGTCAAGAAAAACAAGCAATGTCTTCAGTTTTATTAACGGCTATGTTTATGAAGAGAATAAAAATGTGGTTTAAATTAAATTTGCTGTCAGAAACTATAGTTTAAACAAAATAAAAAAGAAAAGGCCATCATGTGCATGAAATTCAATATAATGGTCATAACATTAGATTGTATTGTGTCTTTTTCCCTAGCTCTGTTCTATAATACATTATTTTACTGAGGAAATGGCTTGCTTTTCAGAGTGAAAGTCTAAACTGAATAGTTTTAGAAATAAGATCTAATGCTTCTTAACCACCAAAAACTTTGAATGCATAGTCAAAGCTCATGATAACTATGTCATATGCCTTAACAGGCACTTTTTCCATATGGAAAACAGACTGAAGAACAGAAGGGAAAGAAATGGCAAGTGGGTAGAGGGCAAGAGAAATCCAGGCCAGGGTAGAGTAGCTGGAAATACAGAGAGGCTAAGAAGCTTCTAGTTACTTTTAAAACAGTGGCAAATGCTTGAGATATATCAAGTTGGTTCCTAGCCAAAATCATGGTACTCTTCCTTTTTAGAGGTCTGGAGTGAACATATCCCATAGGTGAAAACACATTTAAAAGGAAAAGGAAACCCTGTAAAAAAAAACCTGTACCCCTCCCCCCGAGGAAATGCCCCATACTTTATACGTACCCCTCGTCGCAGATTCTGGCAGCGAAGTTCCACATGCCTATCTTCAGGTCCTTGGTAAGCTGATTGGGAAATCGGCAATCTCCGTCAATTTTGGATCATGTGCCGACATACAGATCTCCCAGTCTGCTTACTGAGGACCCGGAAAATGGATGCCGTGAAGTCCGCTGCCAGAATCTGCGATGAAGGGTAAGTATATAGTATAGGGCATTTCCCCGGGGGCAGTTAGCCTGGGGGGAGGAGGGAGGGGTGTCTACTTGGGGTGGGGGTACAGGTTTTTTTCACATGGTTTCCTTCTACTTTAACTTACAATCGCCTGTCCTATCTGAACTTTAACAATTCGGTCGAAGGAATTCGAATGGTCGAATGGTCGAACGATCGAACGCGAACTCAAAATGCGAACGTTCCCAAACGTTCGCGAACATTCGGCGGACGCGAACGGTTCGCGGGCGAACAGTTCGCTATATCCCTAATGAACGGATGTGTGAAGTGTTCTGAAAACTGCCGGGGTACAGATGTGAGAACAGCATTGTATGTAGCAGACAGGTGGTGTCGAAGGCCCCCGAATCTGTTCAGGGATGGTCTCTCAACCTTGACATGAATCGCCTCTTTCACGACTCTTTCAAACCAGCTGTCTTCTTTATTCAAGATTTGGACATTGCTATCGTCAAAGGAGTGTCCCTTGTCTTTTAGGTGTAGAAAGACAGCCGAGTCTTAACCTGTAGACTTCGCCTGTAGACTTAACCTGTAGCTTGCTGAGCTATTTGCTTGGTGAGCAGTTATTTTGTCTCCCCAATGTATAGATCAGTGGACCAGTTTTTGTCTCAGTGTGTTGCTAGGTTTGAAAAACACAGGGATGTGGTGTTTGTTGAAAATCCTCCTGAGTTTCTCAGACACTCCAGCTACATATGGGATGACTATGTTTGCCTACTATGTGTCTCTGGATGGTTATTTTTTTTGGTGTTCCTGTTGGGCTTGGTTGCTGCTGTTTTGACAAAGGCCCAGTCTGGGTAGCCACATGCTTTCAAAGCTCCTCTGAGATGTTTATGCTCCTTGTCCTTGGACCCTGTATCAGTTGCCACACATTCCACCCTGTGGTGCAGAGCTCTAATGACACCCAGTTTGTGTTCCCGCAGATGTTGGGAATCGAACAACAGATATTGATCCATATGAGTGGGTTTCCTGTATACTTCCGTCTTCAAGTTACCCCCCTCTGGGATGCATATCGAACAGTCCAAAAAGGCAAGTTTGTTCCCGTGGACATCTTCCCTTGTGAACTTTATGTTATTGTCCACTGAGTTAATGTGTTCTGTAAAGGCCGCCACTTCATTGGATCTAATTTTAACCCAAGTGTCATCCACATATCTGAACCAGTGTAGTTCCCTGGAATGTAAGTAAGGCCCTCCTTTCCACTTCCTCCATGTACAAGACTGGAGAACCCATTGAACAGCCATGTTTCTGTCTATAAAAAAGGTCCTTGTATTTGAAGTATGAGGTGTTAAAGCACAAATCTAGCAACAAACATATTTAGTTATAACTGAGCTTCGTTTTGCTTCCGAGGGTATCTTGTTGCAGTCAATTTCTTACAATCTCAATTGCCTCTGTCGTAGGTATACATGTGAACAATGAAGTGACATCATATGATACAATTGTTTCTTATGCCTCTAGAATCTTGGTTATAAACTCATTGGCATTATGGATATGATGCACTGTATTGCCTACCAACAGGTCTACGATGTTAGCCAAGAAATGTATGTCACTGAATTTATGGTGCTGGCAATGGGCCTTAGTGGGGCATCAGTTTCTAGGAGTTGTATGACACATTTGGTAAGCCTATCACAGTAACTACACAGAATCAACACCTCTGTGAATTTCAGATGTCACCTTTCTGAATAGTTACAATGTGCCATGGTGATTGGATTAGTGGAAGAGTTTATATGCCAAGGACTTCCCACACCAGTCTGTACTGGAGAAGCTACTCGGATGAGTAGTGAAACATCTTCAATGATTACTCAGCAAGTCCAGTTGTACTTATATCAGATATACCATGACCTGAATGAAAATCTTCATAGTCATATTGCTTTCTAGATGTTTGCTCATATTGTTGCATTAGATGTTTACCAGCATAAATAATATATTTTATGTATACTGTATATATGATTATGTATTGAAGTGCAGATGCCTTTGCAAGACTAGTAAAGCAGGTACTATTTACACTTACTTTCATCAGCCCACCAGCAGTACAGTTGCAGAAATTAAAACTGATGATGTTTATGCCTGGTAAGGCTATCAAGGAGCAAATTTGTACCGGCCTGACATGAGTCCTGACTGTCATTTCCTAGATGGTAGCACATGCTAAAGTAAAATAAGTAAATTAATTAAATAATTTATTAAAGTAAATTAATCGTAGATGTCATTAGATTCAGAGGTAGGTTGAAAATCACAGTGAGAAGGAAACAGATAATGATGGGCAGACAAGCCTGAAACAAATATTCACAGAGCAAACGGTTTCACTGTAGAAAACATGGCAGAAGTTGATTGAATTTTATTAGGTAAATTAGGTGTATTACTGGGCCAACCAACATTGCACACTTAAACTAATATGAAGATCTCTGACATTTGCAGTGCATCAACACAGAACAACTTACTATCTCATGGCACTGGTAAATTGGCAACAAGCATAAAGTAATAATACCAGTTAATATAATAAATAACATATTATTTAGCAAAAAAAAGCTTTTATATTCCGTATCCCACTGATTATTATTATATTTATTAGAAGACATGACAATCACAAAGCCTCTTTAATTCCTCTGTATTGCCTCTGCCTGGCTAAGAGCTACCTTGTTAGATGTTACAATGGGACATGACAATCATTCTGCCTGGGTAATTCCTCTGCTGCTGCTATTTACTTGGTAACAGAAAAGGCTGATGGACTCTTTCAACACTGACAAAGTGCTTTTACAAGAGGGTTTTTTTTATATTCAAACAATACATTGCTAATTATCTTACATAATGTAAGCATGCTGATGGTTACAAGATTGTTTTCTGTTTATTTAAAGGAAATTGTGCCAGGATATAATTTGGTCACATACATCTGACTAACCTTATAGAGTGCAGTGCTTCATAACTATAGTATGATTGTCTTCTTGGCCCAACAATTTCATTACCAATTCAAATACTATTGAACTATTGTGTAAAGGTGTTTATAAATGACCACAAGTGCTGTGGGTGGCATGGTGGTTGGCATTGTTGCCTTGCATAGCAGGGATCTTGGTTTCATTCTGACCCAGGCAATATCTGGAATTCTTATGTTTCCCCATGTCTGTGTGGGGTTTTCTTTAACTGTTTTTATTGTATGTCAATACATGATGTTTAAAGATGATCCGTGTGTGTTGGTCAGGCTTAGACAGACATTTCTGTACAGTAGCCAATGTGTGACATTGAGGGAAACCATTCAGTGCCTTAAAAGGTCTACCAATATGGTACTACCAGTGGGTACAGGAAGATTTCCTGTTTGCAACTAAAACTTGGCTCCAAGCCTGGAATTGAAAAATATCACCTGCTTTGAGGCCACTAGGAGCAACATCCAAGGGGTCAGAGAGCAACATATTGCTCAAGAGCCATTAGTTGGGGATCACAGGAATACCGCCTAATTCTTAGGGTTTATTTGTAAATGAGCATAGACCAATCTATTCGCTTTATCTATCATATCTAAGTAATTTGTTTCTTTGAAACTATGATTTAACCAATTAACCACTGCCATATTAACGCATTATCGAGTTTTGACAGTTCACTATACTTGACAGCTTAACCACAAATTTACATCTACCTGGAGATAAAGAGTTTTGTGGGGTTAGAAAAAAAGTCGAAAACTCGAATTTTCATGGAAAACACAACACAATCCTTAATAAATAAACCCCCTTAATGATTGTACATGGACATGTAATACTGAGTGTGATTTTTACTTCTAGTTGTCACTGTACAATTAGACACACATTTACTATTGGTCGAATATCAAGGGTTTATTTACCCTCGATATACGACCCTCGAAGTTAAATCCTTCGACTTCGAATATCAAAGTCGAAGGATTTAGCGCAATTCGTTTGATCGAACGATCGAAGGAAAATCGTTTTCAAATGATTAAATCCTTCGAAACGAACGATTCAAAGGATTTTAATCCATCGATCGAACGATTTTCCTTCGATCCCAAATTACTTAGAAAGCCTATGTAGACCTTGGTGCTCGGTAGGTTTTAGGTGGCAAAGTAGGTGGTCGAAGTTTTTTTTAAAGAGACAGAACTTCGATTATCGAAAGTTCGAATAGTGGAACGATTTTTAGTTAGAATCATTCGAAGTCGAAGTCGTAGTCGAAGGTCGAAGTAGCCAATTCGATGGTCGAAGTAGCCAAAAAAATACTACGAAATTCGAAGTATTTTTTATTCTAATCGTTCACTCAAGTAAATGTGCCCCTCAATGTTGGTAGTCACTGCCTTTGTATTGTTATCTCACCAGAATGAGATCTTCTCTTGTTTTGCTGTCACAACAGTATGGGTTCTGCTTTTGCACTACTGGTACACTACAATGGGTTCTCCATGTTGGCCACGGACTGTTGCAATTTTAATATTGATGTTAATTGGGGTAGTACAGTGGGTCAGTGGTTAGCACCTTGCAGCATTGTGGTTCTAAGTTAAATTCCAGCCAGGGTATGATATGCAAATTAATTTTTATGTTCTCTTTGCTTTCCTTGCACACACCAAAAGCACAGAGGCAGGTTAAATGGAGTGATTCACCTGTAAGTTAACTTTAGGTATGTAACAGAATGGCCCATTATAAGCAACTTTTAATTTGGTTTTCATTATTTATTTTTTTATAGTTATTTAATTATTTACCTTCTTCTTCTGACTTTCCAGCTTTTAAATGGGGGTCACTGACCCCATCTAAAGAACAAATGCTCTTATGGCTACAAATGTACTATTATTGCTACTTTTTATTACTCATCTGTCTTTTCAGACCCTCTCCTAATCAAATTCCAGTCTCTCATTCAAATCACTGCAGGGTTGCTAGGGTAATTTGTACCGTAGTTTACATTCCAAACTGGAGGGTTACAGAATATAAAGCTAAATAACTAAAAAAACAAGTAAAAAAAATGAAAATTGTCTCCAAAAATCAATCTCGATATCATACTAAACATTAACTCAAAGTAAACAACCCCTTTAACTGGCTCCTGATAAAACTAGCCCTACTGTGTGTGATAGGGACCTTAGACTGTAAGTTTTACTGGGGCAGGGAATGATGTATAATCTGCAGAAATGTTTTAATAATAAATTACAGGAAATAACCTGTAAATGAATTATTTGTCTTTTTGGTATTTTTGATGCCTATAGTTCGTGTTCCAGTTGCTATGTAAGTCAGCTGTAGCAATAACAAATCTTAATGTAGGCCCTTAACACTCTTATAGGGGGCTTCCTTTCCAAGCAGATGTATTAGAGCTCACTCAAATAACTGATTCCAATACAAACAGAATCTAACAAAATAACTGCCTTTTGCAAAAATCCTTCATGTAGAGAGACGTTATGTAATTTATATAGAGTGAGCTCTAGTACAACTTGTAGGCAAAAGGAGCCCCCCTAAGATATATTGGATCTAACTGTCAATGAATATCTGACTCCCAACTGCTGCATGAAGACAGAATGAAGAGAAATAGATGCTGAGAGGGATAGTGAAGATCAGAGCCGGGCCAACCAGGCAAGGCGCCCTAGGCAACCTGGCGGGCACGGCGCCGACTTGGTGTGCGCGAAACTGCGCATGCGCGAAATTACGCTCCAGCGCGCATGCGTGGTGCATTTTCGTTAAAGTTACACTATTCAGTCTGGGAGATACGGGACCGGACACGGGGTAGGCGACAGAGCAGGTACGTGCCTACTCTGCCTACCCCTAGTTCCGGCCCTGGTGAAGATAAACATGATTATTTCAGAAACGGTACAGAATATTTAGTTGATTGTGTAGCGCTATAGTAAACTGCTTTGTATTTAGCAGTTATAGCTACTTTCCTTTGTGGGCTGATACCACAGATGAGCTCGCTTTCTCAGGGGCAAGCCCTCGCAGCGAGGTGGAGGTAGGGTGTAGTGTAACTGTAACTATATGCAATAGCTCAATGATGGGCGCCAGTAGTTCTTTAACGGTTCAACATAGAACTGTATTTATTAAACAATAGCATATAGATCATTCAGCACATTGATCCACAATGGAGCATAGAATAACACAGCAGCATAAAGGAAGCATATACTCACAGCACGTATAGGCTGAATCCCTACAGGCTAGGGAATACACAGCAGAGAGTAAGTTGGCAGTGTGTGAGGGGTATTGCCCAGTTTTCAGGATATCTTCCAGTGGCAGACTAGGGGAATTCCTATCATCCCTAATCTCAACACTTTAGTCCTTACTCCGGGTCAGTAATACCCTGGGATCTTAATCCCTCTAATCTCCTCGGCGGAGCCTTGAACTGCTCAACTATTTAGCCTCTCTATCACTCCTAGAGTGATCTATAATTGAGTATAGCTGTCTAATTACTAGGGCCAAGGCGCCTAGGGTCGACACTACCCATTCCCTTCCAGCCTGCTTGGTTGGGCTAAAGCAATGGACCCAGACCTCATGGTTCCTAAACCTTTTATACTCTGGCACAGTGCCATCTGGTGTACACTGTGAGAACTACAGGGGTTACATAAGCACAAGGTCCCCATAAGGACCTTTTAGGCGTCCATATAACTAGGGATGTGCCTGTCTGTAATGTGTAAGGGTGTCTAAGATTTTCACATCCCTACATTCTCCCCTTGGTGAATTCCTTCTGTCCCGGCAAGGAACCTTTCAAGAGTCAATACTGAAAATATAGCAGTTAAGGCACATCATGCAAGAAACCTTTTCAGATACCAAAATACATTGCACTTAGCTATATGTATTGCATTTCTATACCATTACCTTATAACCTCTTCGGGGAAACTCTCCTGAGTAACCCAGGTACAATGGCATAGCTGAAAGGAAACATATCAATAGCAACAGTTTCATTCCTGGGCAGGTAAACTTTATCAGTAAACACCTTCAAAGAAAGGTACAAGTTAGACATTCTGCATTTCAAACACATCAGTATTCTAGTCCATCAAATAGTCGAACCCACAGTACTTTTTAAATGCACTTAGGTGGGTAAAGGGAAAAATTGGAGGAACCTACCAACAGGTGTTAACAAAAACAGTCCTTGGACCTAACTCCAAGTAGAGTAAAAGAAGAAAAATCCTTCCCTGTAGAAAGTTCAGTCACTTTGGAGGGAGATGAAAACAGGTAGCTCAAAAACAGCTGTAAACAAACTCCCAATGGAGTATCATCAGTGGGAACTCAATGTCCTTCAAACAAGAAACCACCACCCACCAGTAGACTCAGATCATGTGAAGAAACCTGGCCTTGGTATCTTCATAGGGGATGTAGTATTTGGGATGAGGTTTGTCCTCCCATTGTCCATCTCCCAAATAAACCTCTAAATGGAAATACTTGGTGGGATTATACTTGCCACAACTTTTTACAGCATTTTTGAGAATGGTGTCACCATACCACCACTCTTTTTCAACGCCACACCTTGTCTGGGTTTGTGAGGCAACTGTGGTGCATCTTTTCCTTTCATAAGATCTCATCGATCAGCCAGTTCTCGTAAGATGCAGCCACCTTTTCGTATACCCACAGAGGAGCATAGGGCATAAAGTAACCCCAAGTTCTGTGCACATGGAAATTTATCACTCTCTGTACTCGGGACACAGATGTGAAAACATTGGGATCTGCCCATCCTGGCAGCACCCAGAAATCTTTTTCCTCCTCGGGGCCTATGATGGGAGGGGCAATAAAGCTGCGAGGCACTTCGGTAGAAGGATCCCACTCAGGTTCAGCTGTGGGGGTATTCTCCTCGTACTCTTCCCATTCTGGAACTGGTCCTAAGGGATTATCTTCTTTAGGCTTAGGAATAGCCGCAAACAAATTCTTCTCCCTCTCCAGGGATATCTTTCCCCCACTCATAGTGGTATAGTTCCGCAACACAAGTGCTTTCTCCTGGTTCACTAGGAGTTTGAGGCACCATCACTTTGGGGCATACAGGCTTGGCTGGCTCACTCACCACAGACCTTTTGCTTTGGCACCGAATCTGTGCAGGAACTTCCAGTATAGATTCATCAGTGCTAGTCACACTGGAGGCAATCAACTTCTCCAGCAGATCCTCATCATCCTCCAATATTCGAGGGTCACGAATAGTTGGGGCTATGGGTGCTATTGGTCCCAATCGGTTAAAAGAAAACTTACTCCAATCGACATCATGGCCTATGACTGGAGTTGGAGTGGGAACAGCAAGGGCGGTATAAATGGTGACAGTCAAATCCCCACAAGGCCCCGAATCACTTAACAACACTCAGCGGAGTGAAGGATCTTCCTTGGGGCAGGGCACTGAAATAGCCTTTCTATCAGTCCCAAAACTTTCCTTCTCTGAGGAAAACACAACACAATCCTTAATAAACCCCCTTAATGATTGTACATGTACATGTAATACTGAGTGTGATTTTTACTTCTAGTAGTCAAGGGTTAATTAACCCTCGATATACGACCCTCGAAGTTAAATTCTTCGAATTCGAATATCGAAGTCGAAGGATTTAGCGCAATCGAATCGAACTATTCAACGGATTTTAATCCATAGATCGAACGATTTTCCTTCGATCCCAAATTACTTAGAAAGCCTATGGGGACCTTGGTGCTCGGTAGGTTTTAGGTGGCAAAGTAGGTGGTCCAAGTTTTTTTTAAAGAGACAGTACTTCGATTATCGAATGTTCGAATAGTCGAACGATTTTTAGTTAGAATCGTTCGATTCGAAGTCATAGTCGAAGGTCGAAGTAGCAAATTCGATGGTCGAAGTAGCCAAAAAAATACATTGAAATGCTAAGTTTTTTTTATTCTAATCCTTCACTCGAGTTAAGTAAATGTGCCCCTCAATGTTGGTAGTCTTTGTATTGTTATCCCACCAGAATGGGATCTTCTCCTGTTTTGCTGACACAACAGTATGGGTTCTGCTTTTGCACTACTGGTACACTACAATGGGTTCTCCATGTTGGCCACAGTTGCAATTTTAATATTGATGCTAATTGGGGTAGTAAAGTGGGTCAGTGGTTAGCACCTTGCAGCATTGGGGTTCTAAGTTAAATTCTAGCCAGGGTATGATCTGCAAATTAATTTTTATGTTCTCTTTGCTTTCCTTGCACACTCCAAAAGCATAGAGGCAGGTTAAATGGAGTGATTCACCTGTAAGTTAACTTTAGGTATGTAACAGAATGGCCCATTATAAGCAACTTTTTATTTGGTCTTCATTACCGTATATACCCAAGTATAAGCCGAGTTTTTCAGCATCCAAAATGTGCTGAAAAAGTCTACCTCGGCTTATACTCGGGTCAGCGGTACCCGAACCGAGTAGCTGAGATTGCAGTCACTTTTAATCATTCCTATACCAACAGTTCACTTGGGGAGAGACTGCAATATCCCATCTGTTGGTTATATGAAAGAATAACAGTGCGCCCTCTGTTGGTTATATGAGGCGCCCTCTGTTGGTTATATGAAAGAATAACAGTGACTGCAATATCACACAGCGCCATCTGTTGGTTATATCAAAGAATAACAGTGCGCCCTCTGTTGATTATATGAAAGAATAACAGTGACTGCAATATCACACAGCACCATCTGTTGGTTATATCAAAGAATAACAGTGACTGCAATATTACACAGAACCCTCTGTTGGTTATGTCAAAGAATAACAGTGCGCCCTCTGTTGGTTATATGAAAGAATAACAGTGACTGCAATATCACACAGCGCCATCTGTTGGTTATATGAAAGATTAACAGTGACTGCAATATCACACAGCACCCTCTGTTGGTTATACGAAAGATTAACAGTGATGGCAATATCAAACAGCACCCTCTGCACATGGTAGTGGGACAGTGGGACAATGCACACAGTAATCCGTTTGGCAATTCTCTGTCACCATCAACTTTGCAAAGAAGTCCGGTTGATCGCTGGGGGGGTCTCTTTGGCGGAATGTGCGCTGCTGGGAGACAAGGCTGTAGTTGTGTCTAGGCTTATACTAGAGTCAATAAGTTTTCCCAGTTTTCGTAGGTAAAATTAGGTACCTCGGCTTATACTCGGATCAAGTTATACTCGAGTATATACGGTATTTATTTTTTTATAGTTATTTAATTATTTGCCTTCTTCTTCTGACTTTCCGGCTTTTACTGAACCCATCTATAGAACAAATGCTCTTATGGCTACAAATGTACTATTATTGCTACTTTTTATTACTCATCTGTCTTTTCAGACCCTCTCCTATTCAAATTCCAGTCTCTCATTCAAATCACTGCATGGTTGCTAGGGTAATTTGTACCGTAGCTTACATTCCAAACTGGAGTGTTACAGAATATAAAGCTAAATAAGTAAAAAAAAACAAGTAAAAAAAATTTTGTCTCCAAATATCAATCTCGATATCATACTAAATATTAACTCAAAGGTAAACAACCCCTTTAACTGGCTCCTGATAAAATTAGCCCTACTGTGTGTGATAGGAACCTTAGACTGTAAGTTTTACTGGGGCAGGGAATGATGTATAATCTGCAGAAATGTTTTAATAATAAATTACAGGAAATAATCTGTAACTGAATTATTTGTCTTTTTGGTATTTTGGATGCCTATAGTTTGTGTTCCAGTTGCTATGTAAGTCAGCTGTAACCATAACAAATCTTAATTTTTCTGGTAGGCTTATGCTGTCCTATATGGCATAGAGTGTATTTGTTGAAAACCATACAAAAGAAAGGAAATAATACTTAAAGGGGAAATAACGTGAAAATGTAAGCTTCATCATACTGAAATAAGAAACTTTCCAAATACAAACAATTAAAAATTCTGCAGCATTTCTGAAATAATCAAGTTTATCTTCACTATCCCTCTCTCAGCATCTGCTTCATTCTGTCTTCATGCAGCAGTTGGGTGTCAGATGTCGCTGATAGTAAGATCCAATATATCTTATAGGCGGTCTCCTATCCAAGCAGATGCATTAGAGCTCACTCAAATAACTGATTCCTATACAAACAGAATCTAACAAAATAACTGCCTTTTGCACAAATCCTGCATGTAGAGCAGTGATCCCCAACCAGTAGCTCGTGAGCAACATGTTGCTCTCCAACTCCTTCGATGTTGCTCCCAGTGGCCTCAAAGCAGGTGCTTATTTTGAAATTTAAGGCTTGGAGGAAAGTTTTGGTTGTATAAAAACAGATGTCCTGCCAGAGCCTCAATGTAGGTTGACAATTTACATAGGGGCTACTAAATGACCAATAACAGCACTTATTTGGCAGCCCAGGAACATTTTCATGCATGCCTTGCTCCCGAACTACTTTTACTTCTGAATGTTGCTCAAGGGTTCAAAAGGTTGGGGATCCCTGATGTAGAGAGACATTATGTAATTTATATAGAGTGAGCTCTAGCACAACTTGTAGGCAAAAGGAGCCCCCCTAAGATATATTGGATCTAACTGTCAATGAATATCTGACACCCAACTGCTGCATGAAGACAGAATGAAGAGAAATAGATGCTGAGAGGGATAGTGAAGATAAACATGATTATTTTGGAAACGGTACAGAATATTTAATTGATTGTATTTAGAAAGTTTATTATTTCAGTATGTTGAAGCTTATATCAAATTTTCATTTTTGCGATAGTTCCCCTTTAAGTTTTGTACTCGGTCTTAAAAGTACATACAACTGAGTTGAAATATAGAGATCAATTTTTGCTTTGTGTTCAGCAGCAAATTATTTTGTAGGAGTATTTTTCAATAGACTTTGTATGAAATAAGATATGTAATGGCAAAACATTTTTGATCCAGCTTCAGGCTGACAGATACATGCCAAAAATCCATAATACAATTTCACGTCACATTTCAATTGTCAGTCAATAAAATATTTTGCATAAAACGGTCCTAGAAAAGCCAGAAGACGACCAAAAGATACTTAAGTATAGTGTAATTATTATTAATTAATTTCCTCTACAAAATGTAGAGCCATTACATTTTTACTCCCTTTTTCTGTTCTTAAAGATCTATAAGCCATATCTGTGAAGCATTTCTCTTAATGGAATATTTTCCAAATGAAAGATGCTCCCCTGGTGTGAAAAATTGCATCATAATTACCTGTTTCCTACATTGGAAAGGAAAAATGTCTGGACACTTGACTATTCTGAGGATTAACAGAAGTAAGTCAGTTCATAATTGACCAGAGTTGAAAGCTTTTTCGGCATTCTTACACATTGAAAGTTAGCAGCAAAATACTGTATTTTAACTTTTCTACTCGAGATCTATACTGTATTACGTTACAATCTTCTCCAAAAAGCTCTCCGAGTATCCATGCAGAAGGCTTTCAGATCAATTTTAAAGTCTCTTGTACAAATTTCAATCCATCAGTTCACTCAACATCAGACAAAAATCCTCATTAGTGCAATGGGAGTTTTTTTTCTGTTAGGTTGGTGACTTTTGGGCAAAATAAAATATTCACCTAAAGACTTAAATATTACGCTCCAGATATTAATTTGATACAGCCGATTAATTCAATGTGAACTGGATGAAAACTAAGCATAACCATGTACTCGATAAAATAAAGCATTAAGTATCCATTGTTTCTCATTGTTTCTCAACCTCGTAAATAATTACTGACCTGACAAAGGGCATCAATAATCATGGGGCCCATAGAATCAAGATACCAGGGTTCCCCAGGGGTCCCTAATTCCATAAATATTAGCCCATAGGTTACGGGAGCCTCCTAGTTGGTGAGCCCTGCCACCAAGTAAAAGAGGGCACTCCCCTATCCATCCCAGCTACACCCTATTTCCCACAGCATTGTGTGAATCATGCTTTTCCCATTTTAGGGCCCCCTTTTGCTATGGATCCCCTAGATGTAGTACCACCTATATTCCCCCGAGGATGGCCGTGGACCTGACAGATGTTTCTGAGAGGTGAGCCACTATTTTGTGCAGGCACTTTTGCTATTTTACAATGTATACATATAATATTATGCATACATAATATAACAATACATATTTGGTTGATGGACCTACAAAATGTTTTATCTTGAATTTTATTATTGTCTTTACCATTTTGGTGGTTGGCAGAAGAGGGGGAAAATCTTAGATGGGTTGGTCTCTTTGGGGGTTTTTTTTTATCATTGGCTGAGCTTTCAAAGTAGCAACTTCCTTTTAGTATATCACATGCCTTATGGAAACAGTAGTATTTCAGCTGTGACATAAAGTTTATTGGATTAACAGGAAATACTGTATGCAATATGCATAATAACAAAATTAGACAGGTGCATACATTTGGCCACCCCAACACAATACTTACTTGAGCCTCCTTTTGCTGCTAGATGCCTCCTATAGCCTTTGATGACTGTCTGGATTCTGGATGGTGGTACTTTTGACCATTCGTCCATACAAAATCTCTCCAGTTCGGGTTAAATTTGATGGCTGCCGAGCATGGACAGCCTGCTTCAAATTATCCTATAGATATTCCATGCTATTCAAGTCAGGGGACTTTGACGGCCATTCCAGAATATTGTACTTCTCCCTCTGCATAAATGCCTTTGTATATTTCGAAGTGTGTTTTGGGTCATTGTCTTCAACTTCAACTTTGTCACTGATGCTTGAACATTATCTTGAAGAATTTGTGGACATTGGGTTGAATTCTTCCGACCCTCGACTTTAACAAGGGCCCCAGTCCCTGAATTAGACACAGACCCACATCATGATGGAACCTCCACCAAATTTGACAGTAAGTAGCAGGTGTTTTTCATGGAATGCAGTGTTTTTCTTCCGCCATGCAAACCGCTTTTTGCTATGACCAAGTAGCTCAATTTTTATCTCATCAGTCCAAAGCACTTGGTTCCAAAATGACTGTGGCTTGTCTAAATAAGCTTTTGCATACAACAAGTGACACTGTTTATGGCATGTGTGCAGAAAGGGCTTCTTTCTCATCACCCTGCCATACAGATGTTCTTTGTGCAAATTGCGCTGAATTGTAAAACAGTGTACAGATACACCATCTGCAGCAAGATGTTCTTGCAGGTCTTTGGAGGTGATCTTTTTATTGTCTGTAACCATTCTCACAATCCTTCGCATATGCTGCTTATGTATTTTTCTTGGTCTGTGGCCTTCCATTTCCTGATTACATTCCTTACAGTTGAAACTGACAGTTTGAACATCTGAGATAGCTTTTTGTAGCTTTCCCCTAAACCATGATACTGAACAATCTTTGTTTTCAGATCTTTTGAGAGTTGCTTTGAGGATCCCATGCTATAACTCTTCAGAGGAGAGTCAAACAGAAGCACAACTTGCAATTGGCCACCTTAAATACCTTTTCTCATGATTGGACACACCCGCCTGCATGAAGTTCAAGGCTAAACAAGCTAATCCAACCAATTTGGTGTTGCCAGTAATCAGTATTGATCATTCATATGGATTCAAATTAGCAAAATTACAAGGGTACCCAAATTTTTGCACAGCCAATTTTTCACATCTGATTTAATTTCATTCAACTGAATACTGCTTCACTAAAAATCTTTGTTCAGAAAACACCTCAGTACTCAGATGTTCCTGGGAAACTAAATACATACATCTGTTATCTTTTTTGTTGAAAGTGGAGTAAATAATTATGCAGGCTGAGAGGGGCTCCCATAATTTTTCATATGACTGGAATTAATCCTTATTGGAAGCAAACACAGCCTATTGGGTTTATTCAATGTTGACATGATTATCTTGAAGACTAAAGGTATGAAGATCCAAATTAATGAAAGATCTATCTGGAAAACCCCAGGTCCCAAGCATTCTGGATAACAGGTCCAATACCAGTATATGTAAGTGAGGAGGAAGAGACAAAGCTCCTAATGCAAATAGAAAAGGCTGCTAGTTTAGGTAAAGTAATGATAATGGGGGATTTTAATTACCCAGATATTGACTGGAGCAAAGGTACTGCCAGATCAGTTAATGGGAACAAGTTTATAAACTTATTGCACGACAATTTTTTAGCACAGGTTGTTGAGGAGCCTACCAGAAAAAATGCTATTCTTGATTTAGTGATCTCAAATGACCCAGAACTTATAACAAATATGCATGTCATTGAACCCCTGGGTAATAGTGACCATAATGTTATATCTTTTAATGTCTGGTGCAAAAAACAAAAATATACTGTTCATTAATGACTTAGGGGAGGGTGTTGTAAGTAATGTATCAGTGTTTGCAGATGACACAAAATTATCCAGCCCAATTAATTCCATCCAGGATGTGGCATCCTTGCAACATGATCTTGACAAACTGACAATCTGGGCAGCTAAGTGGCAAATGAGATTCAATGTTGATAAATGTAAAGTCATGAACCTGGTATGTAAAAATATCCAAGCCACTTATACCCTTAATGCAAATCATTTTGGAAAAGGACCTTGGAGTCCTTGTAGATGATAAACTTGGCTGTAGCAAACAATGCCAGTCAGCAGCATCAAGGGCAAATAAGGTCTTGAGCTGTATTAAAAGGGGCATAGAGTCAAGGGAGGAGGGGGTCATTCTTCCACTGTATAGAGCACTTGTAAGGCCCCATCTAGAATATGCCGTACAGTTTTGGTCTCCATCACTCAAACAGGACACTATTGTATTAGAGAGGGTACAGAGAAGGGCAACTAAGCTGGTAAAAGGTATTGAAAATCTTAGCTATGAGGAAAGACTGGCCAAATTGGGGATGTTCACGCTGGAGAAGAGGCGCTTAAGGGGTGATATGATGACTATGTATAAATATATAAGGGGATCATATAATAATCTCTCTAATGCTTTATTTACCAGTAGGTCTTTCCAGCTGACACGAGGTCACCCAGAAAGAAAAGAGGTTCCGCCTAAATATTCGGAAGGGGTTTTTTACAGTGAGAGCTGTGAAGATGTGGAATTCTCTCCCTGAATCAATTGTACAGGCTGATACATTAGATAGCTTTAAGAAGGGGTTGGATAGCTTTTTAGCAAGTAAGGGAATACAGGGTTATGGGAAATAGCTCATGGTCCAAGTTGATCCAGGGACTAGTCCGATTGCCATTTTGGAGTCAGGAAGGAATTTTTCCCCCTCTAAGGCAAATTGGAGAGGCTTCAGATGGGTTTTTTGCCTTCCTCTGGATCAACTGGCAGATAGGTAGTTAATAAAAAAAAAAAAGGTTGAACTTGATGGACATGTGTCTTTTTTCAACCTTACTTACTATGTTACTATGTTATGTTACTATGTATACACATGTAAAACAAATACAGATATATAACTCATACATTTACATATATAGATGGCCCATGTGCTTCTTGTGTCATCTTACATTTGCAATCAGTTCAGCAGTTAAAAATACAATGAGTAAAAATATTAAAACTCAGTTCATTCCATCAAAACCCCAAAAATGGTCTAGGACAATTTTACACTATTAGAAACCAACTTACTGTATATCAGGTTCCCAGTGATCTAAATATATAAATACACAAACATGTAAATCGTACTAAATGCATGTTCTGCAAACAGTAATTTTGTCAGAAATCGAGTCTCAAGAATACTGAACAGTTGTCCTCATGTGTTTAGGAAATGTATATTAACAATTACTTGCTACTGAAACTAGAATTGTTTGTTTTGTTTGTATGAGGAAATAACTGTAATCAAATGAGACTCCTCTCCTACAAAGGGATTTTCAATTTATTATATTGTATAAGGGCAATTTATAACAATACACTTTACAGTTACCTACAGAGTATTGAATTTACTTCTCTTTGAGAGTATCTGTGCATTTCCATCTCATGCATGTGCCACAAATAAAGCAAAAAAAAAAAAAAAAAGAGAAATATAGAAAAAAAATCCATTAATAAAGAGCTCATTTCCTCAGTTGGCAGTTGGCATCATGCGAATTGTTTAAAACTGTATTCTATTGCAATTTTGTCACCCTAAATGATTACTACATTACATTTTCTTGTTGTGTATTATAACCTTGTATATTTCTAGTAAAGGAATGATTCAACTGTTGGCCTTTTACAAAAAAAATAAAACAATAAAATATATATACTGATGGAATGTAGTATTACCATGGGCACTGCCTTCCTCCTACTTTTTCATAAAGGGCGTCCGGGTTGGTGTTTAGTCAATGGGCCCAAATTTTATCAAATTTCCCTGGACAGTCTTGGGCTTTGTTAGATAGTTTAATCATGTGGAGAGCTTTACTTACCAGTGATATCCAGACAGGCACTGTAGACTCCTACTCCTCCATCCACTTGCCATCATTTTGGCATAAAAATTTACTGTTTTATTATTACAGAGAAAATTAAAGCATTAAAAAAATTTGGCGTATTTGCTTAAAATGAACTCTATATGAGATAACCTTCCCATAACTGATTTTTCTGGATAATGGGCTTCTGAATAAGGAATCCCATAAATGAATACATTTTTTGTACAAGTATGGGATCTGTTATGAATTGCAGAAAGGCTGTCTCCCATAGACTCCATTTTATCCAAATAATTCTAATTTTTAAAAACAATTTCTTGTACTTGAGCCAAGCTAAGATATAATGGGGCAAATTTACTAAAGGGCGAAGTGAGAAACGCTGGCGAAAATTCGCCAGCGTGAAGTAATTTTGGAACTTCACCGATTTACTAATGTAACTTTGCTAGTGAAGGAGATTGCACCCTAACGCGATTTGACTGAACGTTACCTCTTGCGCCAGACTTGCCTTCGCTACCTCGGACCAGGTGAAGTGCAATAGAGTAGATAGGACTTGGTCAAAAAAATTTTTTAGTCCCAAAAACGCTGGCGACTGGGTGATAGGCTGCAAAAGATCGTAATTTTTTTTGGGGTACCCGGCTTCCCCCCCTACATTTCCTAACATATGGCACATAAACTATACACTGGGCACATGTTTAGGGCAATATAACAACTCTAGTTTATTTTATTAAGGTTCCCTGGGCTTCTGTAGTGTAATGTATTGGCTGCAACATATACGTCCATTCAACTTTAACTTCCTGCCGTATGCAAATTAGGCAATGCTAGCGCAACTTCGCTTTGCTTGCCACAGTAACGCCAGTGCAACTTCGCCAGCATTCGTGGCCCTGGACGAAACTTCGTATTTTAGTGAATTAGCATTGTACTGGCGAATCTACACCTGGCGCAGTGTTGCAATGTCAGCGAAGACGTTGATGGCGCAATTTTGGAGGTAAGTAAATTTACTGGAGGCAAAACAAGCCTATTGGTTTTATGTTATGTTTAAATGATTTTTTAGTATACTTAAGGTATGGTGATCCAAATTTTGGTAAGATCCGTTATCCGGAAAGCCCCCCCAAGCATTCTGCATAACAGGTCCCATACCAGTAATTAAAGAATAGAACATAAGAATTCTTATGTAAGGGCAGCAAAAAAGCTTACTGTAAGTTCTGGTAACCACTCCTGTCCTAATGTGAGCCTCACAGTAAGGTTATCAGATCATGGAAAATTAGGGATATTTAGAATATTCACTAATCGTGTTAATTTAATTTAAATGCAATCTGTTTGCAATCACTACAGACCAGCAGTGTGCACTTATTACAAGTGTTCCTGATATTTCAAATGATCTGGTAACCTTTTCTCTTAGTGAATTATGGGGTATTTAGAGATATGGATGCACTGAAAGATTCATCATTCATTACCTTGAATCATCATTCTCACTCATTGATGATCAGTGTTTCATAAGCAGTAGGGATGGTATAAGGATAATGTACATTGTACTTGAATTGACCAGCATATTCACAGTCACTGCGGAGTTCTGTGCCCTGCACAAAAGCACTGTGCCTGCGGCCTGAATATCCAGGTGTCCCTTAACTCAAAGACAAAACCAAATGTCACTTTTGTACATTTTTGCAGTTGCCATTGGCAGATCTTAGGATGTAATTCAAGGTTGTACAATTAATAATTAATGCACATATAATATATTCCTGCCATGACAAAATAGTTCATTAGCGTTGGATACATCATTTGCTTTGTAAGAAGAAGGTAAGAAATATTATTCAGCCATTGATTTTTTTTATTCTGGATATGGAGAGATGGGCATAGTCATGCAGTTATTTGATTTGAAGATCAGTGAAAGTTATTTTAATATTTACCCTTTTTAATAGTTTTGTAAAAGATATGGGATATTTATTGGATAATGTTGCAGTTCATTTATTTTACACTATCATTTAATAGATCACTAAGAAATGCATTTTGATTGCTTAGACCATAACTCCTGTCTTAGAGATATGCTTGCCACTTGAACACAAGTATGTCTTTATCCCAACAATCAATTTAGCGGTTTGATAATATCTGCCTCCCCATGGGCGAAGAGAAGAAAAAGTCTTTTTTAAAGCTTTCAGTAATTAAGAAATACAAGTAATTGCTTTAGGATTAAGTCACAGAAAGCACTTTTATGCTTAGTCTGATCAATAAGCACAGTTAAGTAATATAAATTGTTTAGGAATATCTTGGAACATAGTATTTCTTTGATTACATGTAGAGGCATAATTATTAACATTGGAGAAAACATTACTGATGATGTTGCCCATAGCAACCAATCACATACTTGTAGATGACTGTTCAAATTCTATTGGTTGCTATGTGCAACATCACCAGTGATGTTTGTCTCCAACGTTAATAAATGTGCCTCGAAGTGTATTGTTATGTAGCGTGTTTTTTTTTTTTTTAAACTTCTTTTTATTGAGTTTAACAACAGCGTATCCACACAAAGAGATACATATCACAAGAAAAGAAAAAAAAGGAAAGGAAAGGTAGAAGAAAAGGAAAGTAAGGTAGAGGAGAGCGGAGGGGGGGGTCGAACATACAGAGTGATCATACACAATAACACAATGCCTACAGTCTAGACCTTAAAAAACATGTGGGCTGTTAGTTGCAGGGTTGAGCACCCAGATCATCCAGATGTCTATGAACTTGTCCATACAGCCTCTAGCAAAGTAGGCAGCTTTGTAGCATGGCAGTGCCTTGTTAACTAATTCTTTCCAGGTTGCAAGTGTTGGAGGATCAGGCCTGTTCCATTTCAAAATTATCTGTTTACGTGCATAGTACATTAACAATTGAAGCAATGTTCTGTCAGAACCCTTGTCAACAAATCCCTTAGTCAAACCCAACAGCGCCAGTGCTGGGTCCAGAGGTATCTCGAGGACCATTATTTTAGATATAAAGGCGGTTAATTGTGTCCAGTAGGTCACTAGTTTGGGGCAAGCCCATATCATATGTATCCAAGTCCCCGGGTGGCCGCACCCTCGAGTACAATTGGCGTCTCTGGTGGGAGTAATGTGGTGGAGGCGCTCAGGAGTTAAGTAGGAGCGATGTAGGAATTTCACCTGGATCAGCTTGTCTCTGCTGGCAATCAAGGGTTGAGTCAGTAACCGGAGAATTTCCGACCACTTATCGGGGTCTAAGTCCACTATGTCTAGAAGCCATTTGACATAAGTGCGGAGCTGCTGTCTATCTTGCCATGATTGAATGGTTTGGTAGATAGTGGAGAGAGGTTTGGGTACATCCTGCAGTTGTAGTTTGGTTTCCAATTCGGAAGCTTGGATAAGTGTCAGAGGACCAACGAATTGCTTTTTTGCTGCATGGTGGAGTAGGCAGCTCCAGAAATATGCCGCCTGGCGAACTGGAAACGAGGTTTGTAATTGGTCTCTATTGAGGAATTGGTCCTGAGGGAACAAATCCTTCACAAATCTCAGGCCGGCTGTGGCCCAAATATGATAGTCGGGGATGTCTAGCATAAGAGGGAAATTCATATTGCGCCACAGTGGAGCATGAGGGGAGTACACAGTCAGACCCTTGGGGGTGAAAATAGATTGTGTTACCTTCCAGGCTGTGATAGTGGTGATCATGGACCTAGTTACCATTGGGTGTGCCTCCCTTCCCCTGTATACCAAGAGCCGCAGGGCCTCCCTCGACCCCAAAACGGCAGCTTCCAGTGTCACTGCCGAGTTCGAGCAGTCTGACTCAAACCACCATCTACTTGTCACCAGAATTGCCGCCAAGTAATAGTGGTATAGGTTGGGCACTGCCAGGCCACCTGCCTGGGTTGAGCGTTGTAAAGTAGAGAAGCTTATCCTCGGGCTTTTATTGCCCCAAATGAAAGAGCGGAGTTGTGAGTCCACATGAGAAAAAAAATATTTAGGCAAGCAGATCGGCGTATTTCTGAAGACATACAAGAATTTAGGGAGAAATTTCATTTTAACCAGGTTGAGTCTGCCATACAGCGAGAGAGGAAGCGAAGCCCAAAGTGAGAATTTAGTTTTCATGTCAGTGATGATAGGGTCAATATTAAGTTTCCTATACTGGGTGACATCTCGTGTAACCTGAATCCCAAGATATGTGAATTTGTCCACCCATTGGAGTGGGGAGTCAGGGGGTAGGTGATTTTTTGCCTCAACATCTATCGCGAATAGGGTGGATTTTCCCCAGTTCACTTTCAAGCCCGAGAACATACCGTTCTCGTCAATAACACTAAGGAGGTTGGTCAAGGAGCGGTTGGGGTTGTCTAGGAAGAGAAGGAGGTCGTCTGCGTAAAGGGCAATTTTTTCTACTAGGTTACCCCTAATCAAGCCGCCAATGTCCGGCTTATTTCTGATTATCTCGGCCAATGGTTCCATAGCTAGGCAAAACAGGAAGGGTGAAAGCGGGCAGCCTTGCCTGGTGCCCCTCTGTAGTGCAAAGGTGGGGGATAGCATATTGTTCGCTCTAATTTGGGCCGTGGGAGAGTTATACAGTGCCTGAAGCCAGCAGAGGTACCGGGGACCAAAGCCAAAACGCTTTAAGGTCTGCCAAAGGAAGGGCCATTCGACCGAGTTGAAGGCCTTCTCCGCGTCCAGAGCCGCTATCGCCCGAGTACCCACGTTATCATGTTGCAGTTGGAGGTGAGTAAAGAGCCTCCTGATGTTCACATCAGTAGCTCTAGTGGGTATGAACCCAGTCTGATCAGAGTGTACTAGATCTTTCATAAAAGGCTTGAGCCTGTTTGCCAGGATCTTAGCTAGCAATTTGGCGTCAAAATTTATAAGGGAAATCGGGCGATAAGCGGAGCACTGAAGTGCGTCTTTCCCTTTTTTTGGGTATTAAGGATATGAAGGCCTGCGACATCGACAGAGGCGTGGTACCCCTGCTGGCTATTTCGTTCAGTAAATCAGTTAGGTGGGGTCCCAGCAATTGTAAGTGGTGTTTGTAGAACTCGGCTGGGAGCCCGTCTGGGCCCGGGGCCTTGCCTGTGGGGGAAGCTTTCACCGCCTCTTCCACCTCCTCAATTGTTATGGGCGCTTCCAAGAGTATCTGGCTGTTGTCAGAGAGGTATGGCAGCTGAGCGGCTCCCAAATATGTGAGAATGTCCGCCTCAGTTTGCACTGATTTGGCAGAATATAAGTCTTGGTAAAACTGTTTGAAGGCATCTAAGACACGGCGGGGGTGCGTGACCAGGGTGTCAGTGGCATCTCTGATAAGGGGGATCGTGGCCGTGGGTCTGTCTTCCCTGGCTAGCATTGCTAGGAGTTTCCCCGCCTTGTCCCCAGACTCAAAAATCGTGTATTGCTGTCTAAGTATGTGTGCCTGAGCACGTTCTATGAAGGCTAATGCAAGTAGACGGGCTGCCTGGAGCCACTCATTCCTCATCTCATCAGTGGGGTCCCCAAGGTAGGCCTGCTGTTTTTCGGCGGTCTCCGCCTCTAGTGAGTCAATCTTTTGAGCAAGAGATTGTTTGGCCTTGCTGATCCCTGAAATATAGGCTCCCCGTGTTGTAGCCTTGAAGGCAACCCATACCGTGAAAAGATCTGCTGTGTCAGGGTTTATTTGCCAGTAGTGAGAGACTGCGGGGTGTACTATGGCTTCCACTGTTGTGTGTCCCACCCAGTGAGGGGGAAGCCTCCATATCCTATCGGGCGGATCAGGGTGCAATCTAAGTGTTAGCGTAAGCGGGGCATGGTCCGATATGCCTCTCGGCAGGTATTCTATCTCTTGTATGAGGGGCAAAGACTCAGGGAGGGCAAAGACCAAATCAATGCGGGAGTGGGTTTTATGAGAGGCCGAGTAACATGAAAACTCTCTTTTTAGGGGGTGTTTCCACCTCCAAAGCTCCGTGAGGCTGTTAGTGCAGGCCCAGGTGCCTAAGGGAAGCTTGCTATAGTGAGTACCCGTCAGTGTATCAGTGGCCGGTTGCAGCACCGCATTGAAGTCCCCAAAGAGCAGAGTTGGAGCAGGGGTGAAGCTCGCTAAGGAAGTAGTGATTTGTGTCAGTAGCTGGTCATCGGCTGCAGGGGGAAGATAGATGGAGGCTAACGTAAGGAGGAGCCCATTAATCTGTGCTTGCACTATGACATAGCGTCCGTTGGGGTCCTGTTTGACTTGCATTACCTGGAAGTTCAGTTTTTTGTGGACTAGGATAGCCACCCCCCTTGAGTAGGACGAGTATGTGGATTGAAAAGTTCTGCCTACCCATGCCCGTTTCAGTGCCAAAATTTTCTGTCCAGTTAAATGGGTCTCCTGCAAGAGGAGTACATCAGGTTTATACCTCTTGACAAAATCAAAAACAAGGGTACGTTTCAATTTGTCACCTAACCCCCTAACGTTCCAGCTAATGATCTTTAGGTCCGCCATGTGTGTGGTGAATATATGGTTAGAGCCGCTCAGTCCCATTCCCCTGCCCGGAGTCCGGTCCCCCCCTCAAGAGTGGGTAGAAAGAAAAGAGTTGAAAAAGAAGGGAAAAAGAGTAGAAGAAGAAACATGTAGTGATAGACATTTCAAAGTACATAAAATATTACAGGGACACGTATCGAAACAGTCGAGATTATCCCGTGTCCTGTGAGTCCCAGTCTCCTTGGCTGCTTCCAAGAATCCCCCCACCCTGACCCTTCTGGAACACGAAGAGTCCCGATACCCTAAACCAGGGGTGTCCAAACTGCGGCCCGAGGGCCACATGCGGCCCAGGATGCATATGAATGTGGCCCAGCTTGAAACTCTTGGTTCCCGAGGAAATAGGAGGAGGGGGGTCTCTGCCCATTGCCCAGTTAGTAATAATAATATAATAATACGTCTATTTATTATCCAGGTGTCCCATATTCCAGTGTATAGCTCTATCTGGTTATCCAACTGGCATTGTAGTTCTTTTCTGTGTATTTCCTTTACTTTTACAATTAAAAGTGTATTTCACGTGTGGCCCCAGACAATTTTTCTTTTTCCAATGTGGCCCGGCAAGCTAAAAGTTTGGACACCCCTGCCCTAAACTAACTGCCTAAGCGGGAGGCACCCCGTAACTATCTGGAAAGTTAGTTCGTAACTTAGTAACAGTGAACGGCTAGAGCCAAATAAGCAATTTTACCCTTCTGGAAAGAAGTGTCGTTGGCGCCCGGATTGCCTTGTGATGCCTGCATCTAGGGACTTTGCCGTGCCACATCATGGTGACTGTCTTAGCGCTTGTCAAGCCACAGCCCCGCTTCCTCAGGGTCCGTGAAGAATCGGACCTGCTGGCCATCAACAACCCGGAGCCTGCTAGGGTACAACATACCGTATTTGATGCCTTTGTCACGGAGCCGCTTCTTGACATCCTGGAACGTGCGGCGTTGCCGTTGGACTTCTGCAGAGAAGTCAGGATAAAATTGTAAAGTTGCGTTGAGGTATTTAACTTCCCCTTTCTTCCGCGCTGCCAACAGGATGGCGTCCCTGTCGCGGTAATTCAGTAGGCGAAGGATGAAAGGCCTGGGCGGAGCCCCTGGAACTTGCCTCGTCGGGATCCTATGGGCCCGTTCCACCGTGTAGGCCGTAGACAGGGCAATCGGTGCCAGGAGGTCTTTAAGCAGTTGTTCAATAAAGTCAACCGGGCTTAGGCCTTCGGTGCCTTCTGGCAGGCCTATGATGCGCACGTTGTTGCGACGCGTTCTATTTTCAGCGTCCTCTGCTCTCTGCGATAGCAGCTTGACTTGACGCTGCAGCTCCGCGATGGCCGGCTGTTGTTGGCCCAGGGTGTCCTCAGCCTCACTGATGCGATGTTCAGTCTCCGTCACCCGGCTGCGAATTTTGGCCATGTCGGCCCGGAACAGAGCGATCTCCGTTTGGATCTCAATACGCAGATCATCCATCTTGGCCGATATCGCTGTCTGGGATTCTTTAATGGCCCCCAGCAGCATGCCGGATTCAGGCGAGATATCGGCCGGCCGGTCCAGGTCTGTGCCGGCGGGATCAGACATACCTGTGCACGTGTCTGTGCTGGTGCAGGCCGCGGGTCTCGACAAGATGGCGTTGCCCTCACCCCGGCGGTGTTGTTTAGGGGCAGTATGGAGGGACCTTGAGCGGCGGTTGCGGCTGCGGGCACTCATATGACTGTCTTGATAGTATCCCCCAGGGTCTGGAGGGTAAGATGCGGCTCTAGGATGTGTCAGGGTAAGCAATCAGGATGGTTTCCACACGGAGCTCTAGCCGAACACGTCTTCCCGCTCGCCCTACATAGCCACGCCCCCCAGCGTGTTTTTTTTACCACGTAAAGGGGTGACTCACCTTTCAGTTAACTTTTAGTATGTTATAGAATGGCTAATTCTAAGTAACATTTCAATTGGCCTTCATTATTTATTTTTTTTATAGTTTTTGAATTATTTGTTCTTCTGACTCTTTCCAGCTTTCAAAAGGGGGTCACTGAGCCCATATAAAAACAAATGCTCTGTAAGGCTACAAATGTATTGTTATTGCTGCTTTTTATTACTCATCTTTCTATTCAGGCCTCTCCTATTCATATTCCAGTCTCTTATTCAAGTCAATGCTAGGAAAAATTGGATCCTAGCCACCAGATAGCTGACATTGCAAACTGGAGAGCTGCTGCATAAAAATCGAAATTACTCAAAGACCACAAATAATAAAAAATGAAAACCAATTGAGAATTGTCTCAAAATATCACACGCTATACCATACCAAAAGTTAATTTAAAGGTGAAAAAACCCTTTAAGTTTCCATTACTGCAGATTCTGGTCTATATTTTTTGCATTCTAAGAGAAGGCATTAGGGAATAAAAAAATATTGTATATCAAGTTTTACTATATGTTGAATATAGAATTTTTATTTTCTTAGAGATGTTTAGTTTTATTTTTGATTTTATCCGTGTGTCCAAAGTCCAAGTGAAGACACTGGGTCACTGACATGGCACCCTGACACCTCAGAGTGTTTTCATCACTTCCAGGAACATAGAACTACTCGTTTGGCATTTAAATTGCTACCGGTAATTCCCATGCTCTTAAAGGGCATGTAAAGGCAAAAAATAAAATCACATTTTTACTTTCTTTAATGAAAAAGAAACATATCTCCAATATACTTTAATTAAAAAATGTGTGCCGTTTTTAAGGCACAGGGTCAAACTGGACCGGTGGGACGCTAGAAAGAAAACAGATGGCCCCACTGCTCGAGTGACTCCTTGACCGTCCCATCCACCTGAAGAAAGAAGTAGGTACGCATTGGCGAGGTGAAGGGGGCAGAGGTAGGTTGTGGCTGGGGGGGGTGTCGGAGGCCTGGGGGAGCTGACTTGCAACCGATGTGCAGCTCCAGTTGTCCTGGGCCCCCAGTACATCACTGTTAAGATATATTTCTCTATTGTGTATGTGCACCATGTATTTTGCACAGGACAAGTACAGAGGACCATAAAAAGATGCAAGTACAGGTACCTTTGTGAATTGTGTTTAAAATGCACTCAGTTTTTCTCTTTATTCTTGTGCTTGAGTTCAAAAATCATTTTTATGTCAGTAACCCTTAAGGTATCTTGCTACTTTCCAGGGAAACTAAACTTACACTCAAACTGACTTTTAAAACGCACAAGTTCTTATATATTTGAAGAAGATGTACCATCACAACCAGGCCTGCAAAGTAACTCCATTGTTTCTGTACATTCCCATTATAAACATTATCTTCCTGTTAAAAACTTATTTTTTAATATATTATTGGTTGGCATCTTGTTATGACCACCTTTCTGTGAGTAGTTTAACACATGATGCTAACATATTTTGAAAACATTAGACCAGAGAGCAAATCATCATAAAAGCCTTTCTTTTTCTTTTGGTTCTTATTTACAATTCAAACAAGCTGCTCATGGATAAATCTCAACCAATCGATATAGCAGAACATCTTGATTGTTGTTTATCAAAGATTTTGCCTTATTGGCAATGGTCATTTATTTTCATATTATAGATTAGGTTACTTGCCTCCAAAACAATTATGAGATTGTTAGGACTACACATTTTGATCACTAAGGTGCAGTCTCTTAATGTAATTTGGAAATGTTAAGTTATTGCATCATTAACCATGTGTTCTCAGAGATAAATGTGGCTGAAATGATAGTAATAACAAGAATGTCTGATTTACAGGGGTAAACAATAACAAAAGGTTTCTGTACAGAAATAGAGAGGATAGAAAAGAGTAAAAAGAGCCCCCTAGAAAATTAGTTATGTTATGTTTCATAAAATGCATTGCAATACCAAACCCTGTGGTGGTAGTTTACAAGTGCTAATAGTTCTGCACCAGCATTGCTGCTGTACACCATTAAACATTAGGGTGTATATGGCAGCACTGCACATTTGGTATTTTGAAAGCATCTTAAAATTGTCCTTGATGTTCTTCTTGCATGCATAATATGAAATCATAAGCTGTTGTTCTGCTTATAAGCATATTAACTCTAGTGAATGGTCTAAAACAGTGATGTCCAACTTAATGAACATTGTAGGGATGTGACCCATAGGGCCCCCAGCTTGGCCAGCATTTTCATTGATTTCTTTGTATGACATAATTATGTTGGTATGATCTGCTGCTTCAACTTTGGTACAATGCATAACTGGAAATCATACAAGTATAGAGGATTCGTTATCTGGAAACCCATTATCCAGAACGCTTCGAATTACAGGAAGGCTGTCTCCAATAGACTTCATTTTGTCCAAATAATCCAATTTTTTAAAAATGATTTCTTTTTTTCTGTAATAATAAAACAATACATTGTACTTGAGCCAAACTTAGATATAATTAATCCCAATTGGAAGCAAAACCAGCCTACTGAGTTTATTTTCTAATAGACTTTAGGTTAGATCCAAATTTACAGAAAAATCACTTATCTGGAAAACCCCAGGTCCCAAGCATTCTGGATAACAGATCCCATACCTGAACAAAGCATTGGGTGAATAGGAACATGCATTGATTGTGGAACATGAACTTTATAGCCAAACTAGCAGAAAAGTTGCAAACCATAAAATACCTGCTGTTCACAATCATATTCAAACTGTGAAGACAAAAGCTATTTTTTTCATTTTTCAGTAAATATGATCACCTTTCCCCTCAGGATTTGCTGTAGGACCATATGTGTGCAAAATGCTGTTTCTTTGTATGCACCACTGTCTTTGCTGTAAGCAGCTCTGAATATAATGGTAGAATATGGACATTTCCATGGACGTGGATGCACTGCAGTTACTGTCTGCTTATGGCAGGTGTTAAGGTATGCCTGTCAATGCTTGTTCTGTGTGCCTTACACTGGGTTCAATACTGTGCAAAGCCCACAATGCAGTGAAAAGGTTAGTGCCAAGTGTTTTGTGTATGGTTCTGTGATTTTGCAGCCCATAGTGCATCTGCATTTGTATCTAGCACTTAATAGATGATGTTTTCTTTATGCTCCCCTTTTTCCTTCTTTGCTTCTTTTATGTCATGGCTTACAACAGCAATTAAACAATGAGTAATGTTCTCCTAAATATGACAAAAACTCCCTATAGTGTAAAGCCCACAAGTGTCAGGCACTCACTCATCAATCACTAGGATGAATTTAATAAGTGTTACAGCTCAGAAGCAACATTGCATACAGCAAATTATAGCTGCTTGGGAATAATCTTTCTGTGTGTCTACTAGTAGGTTGTTAGCAATGCAATGATGTTTTAATTCTACAAATACAATACAATAAAAATGTATTCACTTCAATAGATTACAGCCCTTTGTCTGCTTGCCGTTTACATAGATTCTGAGTGTGCGTTCAGAATGGTGTTTGCATTTGATTCATTGGGTGCCAATCTGGTGCTGTTATTGATACAACCTGTTGTTGGAACCCTGGTGCTACCCCCAGGTCCATGGTGGTGATAGCTTCAGGTTCCCCAAATGTCTACAAGCACAGTTGTGCCACATTCATCAGAAGAAACAGAATGGATGCACTGCAGGCATGTATGGACACAAGTACCTTAATTGCATTAAAATGACTCAGTAAGTGACCTCCATGACTTTTTATAGAAATCAATATTTGCTTGTTATGAGTTGGTGTAAGTAAATGTTCCAGGTCATTTAGACAGAGCTGGGCTAATCTTTAAGGGCGTCCTAGACAGAGCAACCATGGATCATGCCCCCCCCCAGCACACACTAGCACGGTAATTAATCAGGGTGCGGGGCAGGCAGAGTGATGAGCAGGACTGGACCTTCCTTCCCTCTTACCCAGGGCCTGGAATTGGGGTAGGCAGGCAAACAGGGAAAGTGTCCAGCCCCCCCCCTGACCATTGTGGCCTAGGCACATACATCTTCTGTCTACCCCTAGTTCGGTCTCTGTATCCAGAAAATCAGTGTGCCAATATGCACTACAGTGATGGCTTTTCATAATTGTACAGGTCTCTATGTACCATCGATACAGTATAGTGGTGCCGTGTGTAAATGGACTTCTCTGCACTTGTAAAATACCATTGATGTCTTAGGGAACAGTATGCAATTTAGACCCATGGCACAGAGGAAGTTTTAACTGCCACAGCTACTATGTGTCAACCACTTAAAAATGCCAACGCAATCATTATTTAACAATGGCTGCTTATCAGCAAAAGCACGTGGCATAAGTAGAGCATTTGACAATCTCTGCTATTGCAAGTGATAACAAGCAATTTTGGGCATTTTGATTGCTGCTGTTTTCTGTCTGAGCACAGTGCCAGTCAAAATGCCGCCTGTTGCCATAAGCCTAGTGTGACTTTCTGCCTGAGGATATACTGCTCTTAGAACCTTGTATTTAACCAGATAAGAATGATATGCTCACAGTATGCTACAACACTACAGTAATAAGCCTCTACAACATGAGCAGCTAATGTTAATAATATTCTGAGAGCCGAAGAGGCATTTTGTCCATTTTGCCTTAGAGGGAAGTTGTGAGGTGCTACATCTGGTACATCGTATTTAAGAATTTTGTTTGTTCTGATAAACTGCTACATTAATTTCAGAATTGGCATCAGCAGTTGCATTGTTAGTCAGGAATGTGGACTAAAAATACCTGCCTACTTGTTTTAAAAGACAAATCATTGTTTTTCTTTAAATTTTGTTTTACTTTCAGAGGAATGGGAGACTCAGGCACAGGCTACCAGGTGCTGCGTGTGTTTGGCAGCAGCACTGCTCTGGGCCTCCTCCTCTGTGTTCCAGCTGACCGTGCAGTGGTGACCTTGGCCAAACCAGTCCTTCTCCAAAGCTAAAAGAAGCATTTGATTAATTCAGCAGCTGCGGAGAAGCCTACATGCTGCATTTCACGCAGAGGCCAGATCTGTTGTACCTTTCCAGGCAGGGAATTCTGTAAGAAATCACATATTTTTTCATGTGTTCAACACATTTACCAAAAATACCCTAATGGAATATGTTTTTGTGTCAGAAGGACATTATGCAAACAAAGGGCTGTAATCTACTGAAACAAATACATTTTTGTAGATTTTAGCTTTTCTTTTAAAAAGTTTTGAAATTTTGAAAAAAGTGTCACTGATGAAACATATGTGAAAACATTTCTGAAATCTTCTGCAAAATGCTTTATGGGTTAATACAGGCTTAAAATTGGCAATTGCCAGTGTAAAGCTCTTGGAATTTGCTGTTCATCAATCAAATTGCATAGCAATTCTCCATTGACCGCCTCTTTGCAAAATCTTTTGTCATATAAACTAACACAGACTAAATAGGATTTTACCCTATTTTTACACTACAGTATAGTTTTATCTTTCACTCTTCTTGAGTGACTTATAACTAATTTGCTATGCATAGTAATTTTATTTTACATAGTTAAATTTCACTTTCTGTCCTTAATCGACAGTCCGGTAATAATTTATAATGTCATTTTACAGCAAAATCAATGGCATGCTTCATACTGCTGTGTAAATTAGAAATCTGATAATGGGCAGAGCGCCAGACTCCATACCACATACTTCAACTGTTTCTCTTGGGATTGCATTGTGCAGCCCCCGGATGCCTATAAATAACCAAGTTCTTTACCTCAGCCATAAATCAGCAGCACTAAATTGATAAGTGCCTGGTATAGGCAGAGTGCACTCCTTTGGGCAGAATGAGTCTGAAAAAAAGAATGGGGCTAAATGCATCAAGGGGGTGTGATATCTGCAACCAAACTATACATTTCCATGTGAAACTAAGTAGCCAGTGACAGTATTGTCTGTTCTTCAACATACAGCCTAAATGACACTGACCAGTTATACATTAGATTTCCCTTAGATCAAGGATCTGTAAACTAGTGCCCGCGGGTCAGGCGGTTCGGGCCGACCCCTGGACAAAATGCGCGGGTCACGGGCAGGTGCGGCCTAATACTGCCGGCTTCCGGCGCCGGAATTTATAGACTTCCGCCTGCCCCACCCCTTTTGTGATGTCACTGCGGGGCTGGTGGGTGCTTGTCTATAAATAAAGGGGAGCAGCGGGCCCGGGTCGGGTGCGGGAAGGGAGTGGGCGGGTTAGGGTCGGTGCGGGTCGAGAAATTCTACATCACTACTGTAAACTGGAATTTTGTGCTGATGCTGAACTACTGGGAGTGTACAGCTGCAGCAGTAGAGGATGGTCACCCCTGCTTTATCTCCCTTTCTTATCAATTCCTGAGAGAGGAAAATGATTGGCTGCTCATGCTTTTAAATGTACTTGCTATTGAAAGCTGTACTTGGCTGGCTGTTTTATTTCAGGAGTTTCATTGTTTCAGGAGTCAGAACCAATAGTGTGAATGCCGGAGGAGAACTGAGAACTCATTTCAAGAGTCAGAATCAAGGAACAGAAAAGTATAAAGTAATATTGCTTTCAACTGCAATTAAATTTTACATTCTGGATAACAGGTCCCATACCTGTAGTGCTAACAAAGTTCAGTAAAGCAGCTTTCACTCTTATGAATGACCATGTAAAGTAAAGCTTTTTAGGCAGAGCATAAAGCAATATGGCTCATTTATTAAGTGCATCCAGTTGTGGTTGTGCACCATTTGCAATTTTTTAAAATGACAACGCCATTTATTAAAGGTACTTGCTTGCCACTTGCACTTGCTTGCTTTTACTGGAGGCACCAATATGTCCCACCAATCTGTTTGGATGAATCATGCTCAGTCCGCCTATTGAAGCAGAAGAAGAGGACCTCCACCACCTGGTTGCACTAGTGCAATGGGTCCCACCGCTCTATGTGTCAATGTGCAGCACACTTGCACCTAAAGACTCATGCACCAATCTAATTAAGACATCCCAAATTTTTTAAAATTCTTATTGCAATTGCGAATTGCACAAGTTGAACCATAAATGTAATATCATGTGCTTGTAATAAATTGGGCTCAGGCCCTAATATGCTATTCTCAATATTTATACAAAACAGGACTGTAAGACATAAATGGGCCACTTTGGGGCATATTTATCAAAGAGTGAAGTTAGAGATACCACAGTCCTCTAGAGTGAAATTCCGCCAAACTCATTCCCATTGATACTCTTTTAAAAATCCCATAGAAATGAATGGAGAGTGGTGGAATTTCACTCTAGATGACTGTCACCATCTCTAACTTTACTCTTTGATAAATATACCCCTCTGTGTTTAATCCTGTAGACAGGACTGCATTTTCTATACAGGCACATGAGGGCTTAGGATGGCTTATATAAATAAATATTAAAATATTCGAATTAATTGGCACATGTGCAGACTGTATTGCAGACTGGTGAGCCCTCCCCTTGGAGGGATTGCATATAGTGTTCATTTTTGCTGATCTGAATGCAATTGAGATAGAACTATGGTTCATCATGTTTCATTAGTTGCATTTATCAACCAAGCAGTGGCATAAATGACTGAACCACAAATCAGAACTGCTCAATAAGGTGCTCAGATGTTTCAATGGTATGGCTGAAACTGGCCAATAAAATTTATTCATGTATGGTCATTTTAAATCCTTTATATAAAAAGGGCAAAGATTATAAAGTAAAGAGGAAATATCAACTGTATTTCTTGCCCTTAAGATGGAAACATGGACCGTGTAAAATTTCAAAATATGTTTAGAACTGCACAGTGTATGCTTATTAGTTAACAAGCTGATAATGGCTATTAACTTCCCTTCATATATATCTTGTAGTCATCTAAAATTATTGTGAGGGTGTTGCACCACCATCTGTTCACTTTGTTTAAAGTTCAAATGTATTTGACTTAATCAAAAGAATAACCTGATTGGTGTACAACCTCATTATAATAAATAAAAGCCATGAATATCTTGTAAATAATATCCTTATAAGTGGTGTCTAGTGATGTCATCAGTTATAAACGGTGAGTTCTGATGTCATCTCTGTCACATGACTCACTGAAACTTGTGTATTATAATAAATTAAGTACCCCCAGTTGCAAAATATGAAGATATTAGAAGTTACCTCGGAGTTCCATGACCTGTATAAAAACACTATTATGCCTTCGGCCTCGTGTTTACATATGGTCATGAAACTCCTCGGTAACTTATAATATCCTTATATTTTACAAGAGGGGTTACTTTATTAACTATATAAACATCTTCTCTGATCTGAAGTACTGTATAACAGGGTCAATAGAATTCATATCTGTATATAACAGTACAATACAAAAAAAATGTATTCTATTCTGGTTCAAAAGATTCTGCGTCGATAACTCTTGCAGCAGAATCCAGCACAATAAGAGAAATCTGCTATCACTGCTCCTATTATACGTGATCAATACATTTGTTCTCGTGCTGGCTCCCCTGCATCTGTTTTCCTGCTTCTGTTTTGATCCTTTCCGTTCTGTGTGATACTGCTTCATTTTTCACTGTATTCTGTGCTGAGACTGCCTCTGTACTCTCAAGTGAGTTCCTACATCCGTCTTGATTTAGCACATCAAACAGTCTACTACATCGCTGGGTGAATTCTCAATGACATAGGCAGAGAGTGTGCTAGCAAAATGGCTCAAGAGAATCCAGCATGAGCACAAAAATTGTACTGTAACTAACATTGGCTTGAGGCATCTCATTGGATCTTAGTTTAATTTACGCTTATCAAATCAGCCAGTAACTGCACATAAAACTTTAAAATTGTGTGTCAAATACACAGTGGGGGAGAGCTCAAAATATACTGCACAACGTACAGTAGAGCAGAATATTTATACTATCTGCAAGTACAACAAACGTGCATTATATTGTGTTAATTACAGTGATGTGTCAAAGCAATGCTCCTATTTTAAAGCTCAGACTCTGCTGTGCTGACTGCCCCAAGAGAACTATGTTGTTGACTGTACATTTATTCATTCATTTCACTGCTCCCGCAACACAGCAGTGTTGGCTCTAGAGTCCTCTAATTAATTGCTGGACGTATAAAACAAAACACAGTTCCCTGAGCTCTTGACAACCCAGCCTTAGAATGGATTCGGAAAATAAAAATACCATATGGAGTACATCAGCCCAGTTTCTAATCTGTAAAGAGTTAAAATGAACAGTAAAACCGAGGTCCGCACCACAGATTACTATGACTTTGTAGCTGTTCACTCATATTTTATATTACTCTACTGGCTGATGTACCCAGAATTGCCTGGGAAATAAATACATATTTAACACAGTAGAATATTTTTTTTTAAAAAATCACACGCTGCCTTGCAAAACATTTACACTGGTTAGAATTTATTCAATGCTATTGAATTGTTACAATGTCATTGGTGGGATATGTAGGTTGCTTGTAAGCATCAGTGGTATACGACTGAGCTTGGAACTCTTCAGATGACAGATATGTGACTTTGTAGTAAACAGATGGCAGCACCTTTGATTTCCCCAAGGAGCATGATTTGTCCTTTGCCATGGTATGGCACAATCTAGGTGCTCATTTTTTCTGCAGTGTTTTTTCTATACTATGGAATAATGCAATCTGAGTTGTTATTATCCTGAATGTGAATTTGATCCCGGAAGAGCTTTGTTGCATTCCATGTCCAAATTAATGATTTTGGCAACCTAAAATAACGCAGGGTCGAATTCTGATATATGCAGAGCCAATGCATGTGGAGGCCCAATGTTTTGTAACCAGAATATTTATGACTTTGTGAATAAGAGAAATGTTCCTGGGAATTTTTGTTGCATTATGTGTCCAAATGCAACAAAATGAGGCACGGCTCTAAATGTGCTGGGCAATTGCATGCAAGGGCCCCATACTTTTTTAATACAAAGTGTATGTATGCCAAAGTTTCAAAGGCACTGCTTATGATAGAAAGTAAAGCACTGTCATTACCATAAAGTGTATGCAGTGTTGGAATTGCAAAGACAGCCACTTCTATCCACTGATATTCTCTCATTCCAGTGGAAGAAAGATGGTGCTTATTGGAGAGGAGGCTAGTACTGGAATAATATGCAGCTACTGTTCCTTTGACATCTATTAAATACAACGGGATGTCAAGAAGACTTTGCAGCTAGTAATGCCTTTGCAATGATATATGACAATTTAGGATTTTAGCTTACGGCAGATTCCAACCCATTTAGGTTATCTGAGCTGACTCTACAGGGATTTATTAAGGTGTGAAAATGGCTTTGCAATACATGACACAGCACTACTTTATTGCAGTTCTGTGCTGTGTAAAATGGTGTCTTTAAAAAAGTTGTACAAACCAGAGTTGGGTTGCTTCCTCTTTTTTTTCACACCTTTCATAGTAGGAAATCTTTCTGCCCAAATTTGTCCAGCTTGTTTTAATGGTTAAAATCAGGTCTATGGTAGTATAAAATAATTTTTGATGTGAGGTGTTAATACATACCTTTAAATACTGAGATTAACCCTGTGCAGTGGATTATCTGTGTGATCACAATGTTAGGATTCTAATTCACATGCTTTATTTCTATATACAGTTAAGGGATCCATTATTCGGAAACCGGTTATCCAGAAAGTTCTAAATGATGGAAATTTCGTCTCGCATAGACTCCATTTTATCCAATTAACCCAATTTTTTTTCCTTTTTCTCTGTAATAATAATAATATAATAATAATAATAAAACAGTACCTTGTACTTGATATAAACTAAGATATTATACATCCTTATGAGAGGCAAAACATAACTATTGGGTTTATTTAATGTTTAATGATTTTCTAGTAGACTAAGTATGAAGATCCAAATTACAGAAAGATCCCTTATCTGGAAAACCCCAGGTCCCGAGCATTCTGGATAACAGGTCCTGTACCTGTATACCATTTATTTTACACCACACATTAACAAAGTTGCTTTTTACATACAGCGCCTGATTTTGTGGGCGGGCGCCCCAAGGCCTAACAGTCTTTTCGCCCGGTCGCGTGGTCCTAGTGCCCGCCCACACACACCCTTCCCTATGAGCGTGCATGCGCGCCTGAACTGGAGCACTTGGGAGCTGTCCTAGGCCCAGCATTCTGGATAGCAGATCCCATGCCTGTATTTGACTTGTACCCTCCAATCTATTGTACAGAACTAAAGAACATGCTGGTACTTTTAAACCACATTGTACAGATATGACATCCCAACGCTAAATATACAGAAAGATCTGAATTATAGGAAGACCATCTACCATATACTTCATTTTAAACAAATAAACAATACATTGTATTTGAGGGTAACATAGATGCATGAATCCATATTAGTGCCAAAGCAATCCTATTGGGTTTATTAAATGTTTAGGCAGATAACAGATCCCATACCTTCAATAATAATAACAATAATTATGTGAATGACTGTAGGATTCTTTACTCAGAGACCTGCCGTCCCACCAGTTGCAAGCACCAACCGTGGACAGCTGCAGGCTCTTAAATGAAGGAGGAGCTTTAATTTTACTCCCATTGCTCCTGGTACCAAATGTCCTTGTCTAATCTAAATTCCATAGCAAAGAGCTCTTTCCTATTGAACTATATGGTATCTGGACTCCATGCAGCCTCTAGGCAACTTGCAAATGTAATGTTAATCATGCCTCTTTGGATTTCCAGCCCTCTAAACTCAAGCTATGGAGACTTAATATGAAGACCCAAATTATAGAAAGATCCGCCATCCAGAAAACCCCAGGTCATGAGCTGGATAACAGGTCCAATACCTATACTTACAGTGGTCCCAGATGTTAAGTCTGGGAATTTGGGTGGATAGAGTGTGTTGGATTATGAAACTGGTGGTCATGAATTCTGCATCTGGCCCATGTGTTTAAGACTATGGGCTCTTACACATACTTGTCTGAATTTTTTGCAGGATTGATTGTCCCAAAACTATGGGGACAGTATGTAAACACTGAACACACATGAAATTGGACAAGCAAAAAAAGTTATCTGTGTTCTGCATTTATATGTGCTCCTGAGGGTACAGTCCCCATAGTGGACTAGAGAGTTTATATTGACCCATTTGAGGTATCTGGAACTTTCAAACTGAACGACTTTGATTGATTGGGAGCAGCTATTGCTGACTTTATGATGATTTTTAAGATTTTTAGATTTTCTCGGCTGATTTTATTCATATATGAATTTGATTTGTATATAAATTGTTCTGTTCCCTTCTAGAATCTAATTCTTATTATTTAGTGTCTGGCCGGCCAGTTTTTCATGTCACTTAAAATTATCATTGATTGTAAAGGGCAATAAATGAATTGAATTTTATTGTTGGATTATTGGCTAATATTTACTGTTATTTATTTTGCCCTAAACCCCTCAGTTTGATGCACAATTAACCCTGCAAGTCTTGTTCCACGGTGCGCATTAATATTGCTAATAACTGCACAGAGTTCATTAACCTGATAATTGCTGCATGTCTGAGCACTATAGCAGTGCAAGTACAATGCAGTTAGCATTTGCAAATTACAGTTATTACATAGCATAAGGATAAAGGAATTCAAATTTCTTGAGTCACAGAAAAGAAGCTATGTGACCCAGTCAAGTACTAATGCATAACATATATTTCTGTGATTTTTAAATTATACCATAAGCCTCAATTAATAGTTGTGTATTTTATATAAAAGGATATAATATAAACCTAAACATAATATATAGCATTGTCTTTATAATATTAAATTGTGCACTTTATAATTAACAGTGTAATATAAGAACACACAAATGTATCTAACAACTGCCTGGCTGTAGTTAGAGAGTCAGAACACAAAGTGAAATAAGTTACAAACCACAAAAAAATAAAATATGCACAGGCCCAATTTCTTAAGTCCTTAAAGTAGAAGGAAAGTCACAATCACTTGGGGGTGCTAAAGGTTAAGCATCCCAAAGTGATTGTAATAACATACCTAATACCCACTGCTGGTGTTCCTGTTAGCAGAAAACTGCCCCGACCCAGGGTTCTTCTCGGTGAGCACCATGGTGCAATCCTCTTCTTCCATTTCTTCTTTCTTCAAGATCCCCAGGCCAACACGTGCAGAGTTGGTTTTTTTGTAAAAGTCTGGCTTTTCTTTGAACTGCACATGCACACCTTTGTGAAGAAAGAAGAAGCAGGAAGAGGATCACTCCGAGGGGCTCACTGGAAGAACCCTGGGCTGGGTCAGTTTTCTGCTGATAGGAACTACGGTCCAAGGTATTAGGTAAGTAAATACAATCATTTGGGGATGCCTAACTTTTGAAATCCCCTCGGATTGTTGCCTTTCCTTCTCCTTTAAAGGGGTTGTTAACCTTTAAATTTAGCTTTAGTATAATGTAGAAAGTAAAATTCCGAGAGAACTTGCAATTGTTTTTCATTTTTAATTATTTGTGGTTTTTAGGTTATTTAGCTTTTTTTTCAGCAGCTGTGCAGTGTGCAGTTTCAGCAATCTGGTTGCTAGGGTCCTAATTACCCTAGCAACCATACATTGATTTGAATGGGAGACTGGAATATGAATATATATGAATATACTGTATATATATAAATGAATAGAGGGTTTGAATAGAAAGACAAGCAATACAATTGGCAATAATAACACATTTGCAGCCTTGCAGAGCATTTGTTTGTTTAGATGGGGCCAATGACCCCCATTTGAAAGCTGGAAAGTGTCAGAGAAGGCAAATCCTTCAAAAACTATAAAAAAGGAAAAATGAAGGTCATTTGAAAAGTTGCTTTGAATTAGCCATTCTATAACATACAAAAAGTTTTACTTAAAGGTGAACCACCCCTTTAAGTTCTGCTCTTTGCATGCCAAGAATAAAAGAAGTGTTGCATCCAAAGAGGGTTGTAGGTGGGCATAACTGGATATTCCCTAGCTCACATGTCATTCAGATGAAGTTATAACTATTACTAGTACGTTGCTCCCCTGATCCCAACTGCAACACCTCCGGAATTATTAATCTGCTGCAAACTGCAACAATCCCTTTGTGGAATAGTTTTGCATATTTTAGGGCTACAGCACTTGCCCCTTGCCCCACTTGGCCTTGCAGGTAAAAACAATGGATTATATCAATTTTATTATAAGGAAAGAAAGACAGAAATACATGGTATATAGGTTAAGTAAGCCATCTTCTGGCTCTCCTAAATAAATAAATATCCTAGCACATTTGTTTCTGTTACTCTTGTATTGGTTATCTTTGGGCTCCTCAATACTTCTTACATTTGGCTGTGGCTCACAAAACTTTGGAGAATGATTAATGCTGTTAATATGAATAATATAGACTTTCATCATAAATGTGTACATGCATTTTAATATTTTAAGTCAGTTTACTATATATATTACTTTATATTGATTTAGGTTTGAACATGGACACTAGGATCTGGCTTGCACTTGCCAAGATCTGGTACACTTATTGTCCATCATATTTCCCACTCTTCTAGGTTGACACCTAACTTGCTAAAAAAACCCACTAGACGTCTCTAAGGAATCAACTGGCTCATCAGGAATAACATCTCATAATCTCAGACTCACACTTAAACTCATGCTGACTTGCATGATTGACATTACCCCTTGGGCTAGTGAAATTTTAATGATCTTATTCACCATGAACTCCATGAAACTTGTCCAGTTCAGGAAATTCAGGGAAAACGCCTACCATTCAGTTTCTGGAAACTGTAAAGAGGTCATATGTCGTAAATTATGTGATTGGAAACTTTGCATTGTAAGACTTTCCGCAGAATCTAACGGTCATTTAATTTTACATATAGACACTTGGTCTTTCTAGGAACACTTTATATGTCGGAACCCTTCAAATGGTTTGATATCAGAATCCTTAATAATATTTTGCCCTGCAGTAAAAAGACGCCAAGCAGTCAGGCCAAAGTGACATCTTCTCTCAGTACCTGACTGAGACTGACACTGTAGCTGGGGAACTAGAGAAGCATGACTCATTGTTAGAAGCTTGTATCTTTACAGAGGTCACTGTGCAGCTTGTCCTCCTTTCAGTCTCTCTCGCTTCTCTCTGCCAATCTTCAGTTCACAGCAAATTACTTCACTCCACCAGAAATATACATTAACAAGCTGTCGACAAATGTGAGACATTTAGGTGACCTGGCGAGGATGATTTAGAGTGTTGCCTACGAATTCCAGTCAGATAGAAATGTGTGCTAGTTCTTGGACTGTATATGATACTGTAATGTATTATGTATTTGTTTTCAACCTTTAGAATTACCTTTACAAAATGTACTGTGCTGCATGCACTACTAGAGTTTTAAATATAAAGTTATATCAGTAAAGCCCCTGATGAATCCTAAGAAAAAAACATTGCTTTAGCTACTCTTATTGCTCCTTATATTATCAGATGTTGAGATACTTTCCCTATTCCGCAAATATCTATAACTTTGTGTTATATGTAAAATGTAAATAAATCTGTCATATTTTAAAGTGTTATCTTGAAGACCATCAGGGTCATGTTTAATTACTGACTTTTGCTGAGATATTAAAACTATCTTTATTTGCATTTTCCTTTTAGCATATTTAGATTTTTTTACTTTTATATTAATTTATTTATACCCCAAAGCTGCAACGCTGTGAGATGATTAAAACAAAATCTGTCAACCCCTTTAATATGATGGTGTAATTACTTGGTGCTGCTTACTTACATCCCTTTAATGGGACACCCAACACATGCTCCTGTCCTGCAATATTGTGCTTAATACAAGAAATACCAGTTCTAGTATAATATTAAGGTATTTAAGAACAAATTTTGGGGTATTTTTTGCTGCATCTTTGCCTGTACAATTGCATTTCTGGTAGTTGGACCTGCCTGGACTGTGGATTCTGGCAATTGCCAGAGTGGCTGCTATAAGTTGCCATAGACAGTCACTATTTATTAAGAGGGGGGCTGTTTGGGCCTCTGTGTACTTTAAATGCCAGGGCCTGTTTGGAATCCCAGTCCAGGCATGTGAGTGGTCACATAACCAAGACCCAGTTGCTAATTGAAGGGTCATTTTGACACCTCTGAAAGGCTTTAGAAGATTTAAAAAGTTTGTCATCATGAATTAGAAAGTGGTTAAAGACAAGGGGGAAATAAAATCCTATGGTTTTTGTAATTTCTTGAACTAAACATGGCAAACAGGGAATCTGGAGCTACTCAATTTTTGGTTCTTGCAAAATGATAATTAGATATTATACCAGTGGACCTATAAACAACCTGCATAATGGCTTGGCTTATCTGTAAGCCAAAAGCCAAGAATGTGTAGAGGAAGGGGGTAGTTTATTCAGAGCTCAAGATCTCTTAAACCAGTGGTCCCCAACCAGTGCTCATCAACCTTTTGGATGTTGCTCCCAGTGGGATCAAAGCAGGTGCTTATTTTAATTCCTAGCTTGGAGGCAAGTTTTAATTGCATAAAACCAGGTGTACTGCCAAACAGCGCCTCCTGTAGGCTGTTAGTCCACATGGGCCCTTTTTTAGCATCCCTCCTGGACTTTCTTCATGCTTCCGTTGCTCCCCAACTGGTTTTACATTTGATTGCTCACAGGTAAAAAAGGTTGGGGATCCCTGAGTTAAAGGAAAACTATACCCCCAAAATGAATACTTCAGCAACAGATAGTTTATATCAAATTAAGTGGCATATTAAATAATCTTATCAAATTGGAATATATATTTAAGTAAATATTGCCCTTTTACATCTCTTGCCTTGAACCACCATTTTGTGATGGTCTGTGTGCTGCCTCAGAGATCACCTGACCAGAAATACTACAACTCTAAAGCTCCCCATAGACGCGACGATTCTTCTTGCCGAACAACCGATTTTAGGGAAGTCCGACCAATTCTTCGAAATTATCGTGCGGTTAGTGGTATTCGAACGATCGTACATCTTACGATTTTTTGGCCGACATCTATCAGGAAATTGATCGGCCAGGTCAAAAAATCTTTGTCGGCCCCAGTGCAATCTATCTATGTTTGCAGGGCCAAGCAGGCAGCTCCCCTTTGTTTTCCTGGCAAATTGGTCTTTTTAGTTGATGGTAAATTCGTACGATAGTACAATCGTTCTGAGAAGATCGTGGTCTCACGATCAGGATCTGATCTTTTAAAAATCTCAACATCTATGGCCACCATTACTGTAACAGGAAGAAGTGTGGAAGCAAAAGACAGAACTCTGTCTGTTAATTGGATCATGTGACCTAACAAGTATGGTTTATTTGTGTGCACTGTGAAACATACGATCCCAGGTGGGTGCCCTTATTTTTTAAAATGGGCATTTTCTATTTATAATAACCCAATGGCACATACTACTAAAAAGGTATATTATTATGAAAATGGTTTATTTACATAAATCAGGAGTTTACATATGAGCTGTTTTATGATATTTATTTATATTGAGACCTACATTGTTTTGGGGCTATAGTTTTCCTTTAAACTAAGGCTTGTCATAGACGGGCAGATTAAAGCTGCCAAGATCAGTCCTTTAGACTTGTAGGGGGCTCTTCGATGGGTCTCCCTGATCGATATCAGGCCAAAAATCGTCAAGATATCGTTTGTGCAGGTTTGATTTTTTTGGCGATCGAGGACCACTTCGTCTAATTGATGTGGTCCTCATCCTTCGCCCATTTCCTTAGTTGTAATTAACCCAATAACGCTCTGCCTTTGGTGGGCTTATCAGGTTAAGATCTGCTCATTTGGCGACCTTGCCAAACAAGCGGATCTTATCGTGTATTGCCACCTTTACTCAGCTAATTAATGGACAGATAACAAGAAAGATGCATTTTTTATGATTTTTTTTAGCATATGCTCTATTTCTTTTGCTCATGTTGATAAAATGTGTATATAGGTGCCTCACAAGGAAACTTTGGGCGACTTCGGAAATCGAAGCCCGACGAGTGCATTGCCGCAGACGATTTTTCATTTTAGCAGGCAGAAGGCAGGTTTAAGGCAGATTCTCCCCGAATCTGCCCATGTGCTAAAGCCCTAAGAAAACAGATGGACTCTTTTATTACTATGAATGTCTGGTGCTGAGCCATTTTTACTCATAAGATTAGGGCTCTGGTACATGGGATGTTTTAAATCTGAGCTTTTGTGGGTGACAAAATGTCCCTTGTATCCACTGGCAATAATGTATAATTACTGCTGGTGAAACGTATGAGTTGCTTCATGAGGAAACATGTAGCTACTGAAAGGCATACTGTCATGGGAAAACATGTTTTTTTCCCAAAATGCATTAGTTGATAGTGCTGCTCCAGCAGATATCTGCACTGAAATACGTTTCTCAAAAGAGCAAACAATTTTTTTTTATATTTAATTTTTAAATCTGACAACTTTTTTTTTTAAGTTTTTCTTTTTAGAAGTATAAATTTTATTGGAAAAAACCCCCAACCCTTAAAGGAACACTGTCATCAAAAGTATTTTATCTGTAAAAAGTATCTAATATCAGTGGCGTAACAGACAGACAAAGCTTTATATTTAATTTTTAAATCTGACATGGAGCTAGACATATTTTCAGTTTCCCAGCTCCCCCCAGTCATGTGACTTGTGCTCTAATAAACTTCAGCCACTCCAACTGCTGTACTGCAAGTTGGAGTGATATCACCCCCTCCCCTCCCCCCCCCAGCAGCCGATCAGCAGAACAGTGGGAAGATAACCAGGTAGCAGCTCCCTAACACAAGATAACAAGGTAGTAGCTCCCTAACACATGATAACGGCTGCCTGGTAGATCTAAAACAACACTCAATAGTAAAAATCCAGGTCCCACTGAGACATATTCAGTTACAATGAGTAGGTGAAACAACAGCCTGCAGAAAGCAGTTTCATCTTAATGTGCTGGCTCTTTCTAAAAGCACATGACCAGGCAAAATGACCTGAGATGGCTGCCTACACTCTAATATTACAACTAAAAAAAAATACACTTGTTGTGTTGGAACAGAAATTAAATTTTATATTGTAGCGTGAATTATATGTAGTTTAAACAGTGTAATTTAGAACCAACATGACAGAATCCCTTTAAGAAGTCCAAACCGAGGGGGTAAATTTTCAGGAGATTAGTCACCCGCAGCAGCTCAGATTTATGGTGGGAGACTAATCTCCATGTGTGCCATCACCCTAAATGTAGTTTGTCAAATATGCCTTGAATATTCAGTAAATAAACACTTATTAATAGCCAGCTTTTGCATCAGAAATCTTTTTTTTTAAGTATATCTTTATAGAAGTATAAATTTTATTGAAAAAAAACCCCAACCCTTAAAGGAACACTGTCATCAAAAGTATTTTATCTGTAAAAAGTATCTAATATCAGTGGCGTAACAGACAAATGAAGCTTCCTCTATAGTATTAAAATCCCCTCTCCCCACCTTAAATTGCCTTTGGGAGCATGCTGTGGGGGTGTCACGGTCGGCACCCTAAATTCAGAACCAATGCTAAATACCCTGTTTAACAGCCACTTTTCACCTCGGAGGAGCCCTCGGCTAATAGTATGCTGCCAGGTCTTATGAAGAGAGGTGCCAAGCGAAGGGCTCTGAACGAGCAAAGGGGCACGACCGTAAGGCAAAGTCTTTTGCATAAAGTCACAGTACAGGGCGTAGACAGAAAGCGTAGTCAAATCAGGCCGGTTCGGGGCAGGCAGAGTACAAGCGGAGTCAGGCAGGCAAGGGTCAAACCAGTAGATCAATCAGAAGGGATACGGATACAGCAGAGTCGGTTACCAGGCAGGGGTCAGGATACAGAAGTCAGAATAGTCAAAAACAGGCAGGGGTCACAACAGGAATCAGATATCAGACAAGATAACAGCACAGAAGCACCAGGAATTCTCAAAGTTTGAACCTATAACGGGCAAGGAGAAATACACTCTGTGGCTTTAACTACTTTTAAACTTAGCGCCACTGCGTGCTGGCGTATGACTTATTTTATGCACCAATAAATAAGGAAGTTGTGCGCGACACGCACTCTAAGAAACTAAGGGGTCCATTTACTAAAGTGCGGTAAATCTGACTTTAAGTTTCCGCATGTTATCGTTGAGAATATTTTTACGCCAGAATATTCGCAGCGACAAGTTTACTAAACAGTGAAGCGCTCAGAAGTCATTGCGATCACTTGCGGTAACTACGTTAAGGAACCAGCTTACGTTAGCGGTAATTTTAGTGAGTTGCGAATTTTCTGGCGACAAATTAAGTTTTTGCGAATATTTATGCTATAAAATAGTCTTGTTTTATGGCGGTTATTATGGCAATTTTTACTGTGACATTTATGGCCAGAAATGCATCTTCAAAACTCATAAACTTTATTGACTGATGATTATACCATCCAACAACATTACCAGAGTAACACCAATCAAACATGTCTGCATGATATAAACACTTATAGAAGCATATGAACAAGAAATCATACCAGTCAATCTCTTTGCTTTATAGAAATGCACAGTTTAATGTAGCCAATCACAATGAAACCACAAAAGCGTAGAGGCCAACCAATCTGTGGACTGTGATGCCGCAGCCAATAATACAACTCTGAGCTGAAACTGCTGCTGTTGCAACAGATAGAAGCAGAAGCCAAAACATCATGTCAGCAATAGCTACAGATCTCTCTCCTGTCAGCAAAGAATGATGGGTAAAAAAAAAAGTACTATGGGATATTTCCTGCCCCTTGAGAATTTTCTGGCGAAAAAATACTTTTACACCACTACATAGATGGCGGTAAAATTTTGCGAATATTCTTGCGTAAATTTTGTCTTTTGCACATTTCGCTGTTTAGTAAACCATGCGTTAATGTGTACGTAGCGTTCTTTTCAGCAAATGCGATAACTGGCGAAAACATATTTTTGCGCAAGAAAATTCGCAAATTTATATTTACCGCAGGTTAGTAAACTGGTGAAAACATATTTGGCGACAAATTAGTCTATATTTTGTGCGAATATTTTTACCGCACTTTAGTAAACGGACCCCTAAGGCTTATAGGAGCGGCAGCGTGGCGGGCGTCCCCGCCGAGGAGGCTGCAGGCGTCCCTGCAGACCACCTCCCACTAGACCACCGGGGTAAGCTGTTATAGGGGGTGGGGGACGTAACTAACAGAGCAGGTAAGATGACGCACACCGGGCCCCTCCATAAAAAATTCAGTAGGTGGACTAGTGCAGTCTTGTTTCACCATTGTCTAATATTGTATATAGTAGTGAAGTCCTGGAAAAAATGTAGTTGAAATTAAAAAATGATAGCCACTTTTAGAGTTTATATTTTGTTTTCCACTGCACAAAAGTCCACAGGCCACTTCCTACTCTGCTGGTGTTAACATACTGTATTATTATACGTCATCTGGAATGCACTTATCCACCCCTGGAGACAATACAATTAAGAAAATGATATTGAATAACACAATATTGATTGAACCATTGACTATATAACACTTAACAGTTAGCCAGAAAAGCTATTAAAGTACTTCTCCAAGAATATTAAAGCAACACAAAAGACTAAGCAGCATGGCACCCTGCATTTTATTTTCTCTCCTCATTTGTGTCTTAATTCTTTGTCAATATCATGTGGCCTTTAGCAAGTTATATAATCTGCTTTAAATTCACAGACTAAACTTCAATTGCAAATGCTAAGAATACATACCAGCCCCATATTTCACTTTGCACATGAATTTAATCAGACAATGCTCCAGTTTGCACTTCCTGGCACAAATCAACCTCAGGGATTCCCTTCCTGCCAATGCACACACATTGAGCAGTATATATCTGAATCAGGGTTTTTGCCAGCCACGTGCTATTAGCCTACAGGGTAGGAACTTTGCATGCCTGAATGTTTTGATCAGCAGCACACATCAGAAATTGAGAGACCACAGGCAGTAAAAAAAGAAAAGAACTTTAAAAAAAGAAAATAATGTTACTTAAACATCCATTTAAACATCCATAAAAGCCTAGGGTGGAGTCATTGGATGCTTGATTGTACAATTCTATTTTAGTATTTTTTTATATGAAAAAGGTAACAGAATAGCAAGGAGGTATAGTAAATATGTTTAACATTTCTTTTGAGAAGTTTATTCTCATCTGGCCTCTATCACAGCTTCACTGTACACTATATACTGCTAAATGCCAAGCTGAGTGCCACATTTCTCACCTTGCTGATTACAGAGCTTGCCAATACCCACACCATTTATCTCGTACCCCTTTCTACTTTTAGGTTGTAAGCAGTGGCGTAACTTCGGATGCCAGGGCCCCCTCTGCACAAAATAGTGGGAGAATTTCATGTATAATATCCCCAGAATTCATAGAAGGATGGCACAGTAGCAATTTCACATATAAATACCCTTGAATTATAGAAGGATGGTTATGTGTCATTTTCACATACAAATAACCCAGAACTAAAGAAGGATGACAAAGTGTCAATTTCACATATCTCTCTGTAAAGGCTATGAGCAAACTTATGAGCTTTTACTGCAGAAGTTAGACCATGCCCACTTTGAATATAGAGATAGCTATGCATCTATTTTAGCTCTTCTTCTAATCCTCTTCCTATAAATCTCATTGTTCTGAAAAAAAAAAGCCACTGATGCAATCACATTTATAATGCCCAGCTGAGGTGAGAGGATCATGGGTGCCAACAATCACCATGAAACTAATGGTCTAAATCCAAAGTCCCACAAGCCACCAGTTTCTTAGTCGCATATTGAAACAGAATGCTGGGAATTATAGTTCAGCAGCAGTTAGAGAGCCATCAGTTCCTGTGACCCAGATAAAAAACACATGGGAAATGACATACTGGAATGACTGGGGGTTAGTGCTAAAGCTTGGGAGTGATCTAGGGGGTGCAGCCTGCTCAGGGTGTCATGGTATAGATCTCTATGGACCCCACATGAGCCTGTAACAGTGGGATCTGCAGCTCCAAGAGAAACTAAATACACAAAGCCAATTGGATGCAGCTTTGCTAACTAGCATTGCTTCTGGGGACCCAAAGTGTAAAACTTAGTTCTAGTAACACAAAGGGCCACACTTATGAACATGCAATACAGATGTAGGATGAGCCCATTCACGCACCTGGCAGGGGAGTGAGCAGGCCCGGGTCTCGAGCAACTCTCAGTTGGGAGCAAGGCAAGCCTCCACTTCCCGCAATACACAACTTTATCCCACTCGGAGCGCTGATTGGCCAAAGGCGGCAGGCTGCCTCGCTTTGATTGGTGAAGAATGGACCGTTGGGTAGCCGAGCAACTAGAGCGTTATTTAGTGGGTCGGACTAGGCGCGTGTACGTTGGTTAGTGATGTCAGCCATTTGCATGGTGCGCGTTGAGGCAGGTTTGTCCAGCTGGTACTGCTGCGCATACTACTGAGGAAGCAAGTTATTGGTCGTATTTCTATATGTAATCTGTTTGTATTCTCTCTCGTTTATTGTACAGTGCTGCAGAATATGTTGGTGCTTAATAAATACAATAATAATAAATAATAATTGTTTTTCTTTATATAAGCTACTATAATGTGAGGTAACGAAAACACAGGAGGCACTGAAGAAACCCAAGCTTGGTATGGCCTTCTGTCTATAACTTCTCCACTTCTAGAATGTGTTCTCACGTATGTTACATACCAGTTAGGAACCAGGAGTTAGTTCTGACTCCTCAGTATGCCCAACTAATTCCAGTCTTTATCAATCCCCTTTTCAGACCCTGGAACTTCTTGTCGTGGTTCTAACTGGAGACCTATTAGCTTTTAGAGATCAGGGGTTACAAGGTATAGACAAGGTCAGAGGGAATGCATGAGCACATACTCCTGCAAGGACTTCAACACATCCAAATGTAAGGGAACGTGCAGGACTAGTGTGGGTTACCAGCAAGGGCAGCCAAGTGTGTCAAAAGTATATAGGAGGAAGATGCTCTTCTTAATTAATACAGAAAGAAGAGCAGACAAAAAAAATCAACAATGTGCTACCAATGTGGACTTTGCAACTAAACTTTGACAAAAATTGATCATTCCCCTTAAATGAAAATGTAAAGATTGTGCTTATCCCAAGCTTTAGAGGGAATAGCTATGGCTTTCAACACTACTATAGATGCCCAGGTTGCACATATTTATCTTTATAGTGTTGATCTGATTAATTGCTGGGCAGTGAGTTAGAGACCAGGCTCTCCTCACTAAAACATTCTACCGCTGCTGATCTTTGTGTTTACATGGTGGAGCACGGGTTGGTGACCCCCTTCTTCAGAGGGGTAAGTCCTTAGGTGCCTAAGGGAGAGCGGCTACTTTATTAATAGTATTAAAATGATCAGTTTTCTCTACACTATTGTATTTGGAAAAGTGTAAAAATTGGCAAAAGGTGAATATCCTATGACAGGTAGGAAGTCAAATATTACAAGCTTATATATTGTTCAATATATGGCGCATACGGAGGATTTTGACCTCAAGACCTTTATCCAGTTGGATGAAGCTTTGGTTTGCAGAAGAATAAATCCAGGCTTAAGAGTTTCATATCTCTTTAATTAATCTATCGATTCACTGTACTGGAAAGTTATTATATGTACACTAACACAGTGCTCAGCACACAAATAGATATCGCTTCAGATTTTCTTCTTTTAGATGCTTCCTGTTATATGGCCAAATATCAAATTGTTAAGAAGGTGTATTTAAAACCACCTCAAACTTGTAACTATATAAGGAACACAGCCTATTAGAGTTTCCACTGGCCCATCCAAGGTCAGCAATAATGGGTGAAAATAAATCATTCATTCAAAGAGTTTTTTAGTTGCCCTTCAGTTTTCTTGTTGCTTCAGTATTATTGCTTTTTTTCTTGTATTCTGCTGTCACAGTGGAATTTTCAGAGCCTTAAGTTCAATAACCCACCTTCTTGTCTACCTTTCAGCCGCATGGAAAATAAAAGACTAGTGTTGCTATCCCATATAATTCTGACAATCAATTGTGGAGTCTATTCAAGTGGCTCGCCAGGAAGGAATTTTTTATGTACAGCAAGCATTGCACATTAACCTCATCATAAACAGAATTGTTTTTGTAAAAGAGTATTGAAGAGGAAAAAATAATGGGAAGAACAATATTTGTTGCAAATCTGTATAAAAAGAAACAAGAAATAAAAAATAAAATAACAAAATAAATAAATTCAAAAAAAGAAATAAAAAAAAGAAACATGAAATAATTACCTTTACTTACATAATAAAGATGAATGCACATAAAGATAAAAAAACAATAGGGATCGCCAGCAGAAGTGCTAATAAAGTGAGAAAATTCCCAGTATCCTGGGATATGTATCAATTCATGCCATTCATCCCTACAGGTCTGTGCCCACATGGACAGTGATGAATGCTGAATGCAGAAAAAAGATCGGTCAAGTTTTTTTTCTGTGTTCATTGTTTCTCCAAATCCCCATGGGTACCGGCAGCAGGGAAGAATGGGACCAATTATGTACAAACTGAGAAGAAAGTTAAGCAATATGGTGTACATGACTTTTGATTATGCAGGTGCTGAGTGCCATGTTTGAGTGCATCCCAACCTTTGGTTTTTATGCAATCTTGTAAATATAAAGTAGCATAACGCAGTGTGTGCACAGAACACGTCTTCAGCACATGTAGAGATCTCTACATGAGACTGCCATACTAGCTTGCTTGTTATTTTCTCATTTTAAACGATAGTGAAATCTTTGTCTTTACTAACAATAATAACTATTAATCAGAAAATCACTGACTAAAACCACAGAATTAGTAAAAAAAACTAAAAACGACATTGTTGTACAAAAAGCACTCTATTTCCTCATATGGAGGGGGTAGTTACTTCCTACAGGGGGCAAGTACTACTGCTTTATTCTTTATTTTTTCTTTGTGCATTTCTCATCTCACGCCCACTTTGGCTTCGGTAAGGGAAAAATATGACTATGCCCTTTAACAGTCATCTGACTTTTTTTAACTATAATCTGTAGCTGATTTTGATTTGAGATGGTTATGACAGATAGGACTTCTCACATAGGAAAACTCCTCTCCTGTACTGTTGTGTTTTTGTATTTTTAATAGTGTTTTTAACTAATTTCCTCTCATTTGATTATTTATACCTGTCCCTTTCCTGCCTATCTGCTTGCTTTTCCTGTATTAACAATCTTCTCTAGGGGTTGAAAGTTTAATCTTGCAAGCAGTGGTAGCACAGATCTTTTCGTTTGTGAAGGAATGGTAAGCAGATAGGCAAGGGACAAGCATAAATAAAAAAAAGCAGTACAGAGCAGTAAAGAAGAGGAGTTTTGTAATGCGGTAGGGAAGCAGCAGTGGTGTGATAAGCAAGTGGTGAATTCTGACCAGGTCCGGACTGAGAATTAAAATAGGCCCTGGCATTTCAGGTACACAGAGGCCCAATCAGCCCACATAGAGGCCCAAACAGCCCCCACCAGCCCACTAAATACTGAATTTCTATGGCACCTTATAGCAGCCCCTCTGGCATTTGCCAGAACCCACAGATTGCCAGTCCGGGCCTGATTCTGACCCTGCGTGATCATGTGGGGGTGTCACTATAAGCTGCAAATTCTTCTTGTCAGTCAAGCTTATAAATTCCACCTTGCAAACCCTCATTGACAAGCCCCATGGGATCATAAGAATATATACGACTCTGGCATGCTTTCAAAGCAGAAGAGACCTATGTCCAATTTAAAAGGAAAGAGTTGGATTAAGGAAGCTGGTCTAAAGGACATATAAACACATTTTGGTGAAGAACACAATTCTGATAAGACCCGAGAAGTGTCACTATCCCTTTAACTACATAAATGCTCTCCTAATTGTGATTACATTTTCATGTCTGCTTATCTATAAATGCTCAGTATAGTATACCCTGACTATTCAGGCAAGGCATAAGGTACAATGATCTCCTCTTACATTTGGTACAGGCCTTTCTAGTACATGCAGGCTTAGAATATATGTAAGAGCACACTGTAACTCTGATTCTTCAAGGGGCTGTTCAGTTTTGAGTTAACTCTTAGTATCACGTAGAGGGTGATATTCTGAGATAATTTGCAATTTGGTTTTCATTCTTTTTTATTATTTGTGGCTTTTTTTTTTTTTAAATTCTGATTTATTGAAAATTTTCAATAGGGTACAGAAAGAAGAAAAGGGGGGTAATACACACAGGGAAGCCACAGAAAAAAAAAAAAAAACAGGAGAAGGCATCCATTTAGTCAAACATCACATAGAATCACAATGATATCGAGGGAGCGACCTGACGTCCCTGAGTATAATAAGAACCGCTGATATCAACATGAAACAATTGTCGTATAGGGGAGAGAAGAAGGGCAGGAAAAGGAAGAGAAAAAAGAAAAGAAAAAGGGGGAAAGATAGAAAGAAAAGGAATCTTCTAGCGAATCTGAATGTCTCTCGCACAGGGCGCGGCATAACTAGATAGGAGTCTTCGAATCTAGAAATTAGATACTAGCATGTTATCATTCACATAAACTGTCATGTCTACATAAAGTAAGCAAAAGCAACGATGCACCTACCTAGTTATAAGGAGAAGTAGATAAGGATCCACCAAACGGAAGAGGCCAGCTCCCACCGGACAACATCCACACGCAGGGCCTACAGTGTGTATGCTAATGTTCAAAAAGCAGGCTGGATAAAAGATCCAGGGCTATCACTACCCAGGGAGCGTCAGGCCAAATCAGGAAACACATCCCCTTTACCAATATAACATCAAAGTCAAGGCAACCTAAGTCTGCAGCAGCAGCTCGTATTTAGCTGAATGTTTAAACTGTACCCAATAAAACCATTTCTGAGTGTATTTCTCAATATCTTGTGTGGAGGATGCCTTATACCCTTCGAACCTTTCAATCTCAGAAATCTTCCGTAACCAATCCCGTATCCTGGGGGGAGCTTGTTGTTTCCAGTTCATGGGAACAAGAAGTTTAGCCATATCCAACAAGATTGGTACCAGAGATTTGCGATAAGCCTTAATTGGAGTGGAGGTGTGGTGGAGAAGTATCCCCAAGGGTTCATTAGGAACATCCACATCTGTGAGTTCCTTAACGACCTCTCTAATCTGAGACCAATAATTCGTCAAACCCGGGCATCCCCAGAAGATGTGAGACAGAGTCCCATCTCCTCCAACGCATCTCCAACATGAAGGAGAGAGTGTGCGATATATCTTGGCCAATTTAGCCGGAGTCCTATACCATTGACTCAACAATTTATAATTGAGTTCCTGAATTTTACAGCAAGTCGAAGTTGAGTGCGCTAAACAGACAATCTTATCCCAATCCCTCTCCTCCAGGCGAACCCCCAATTCAGCCTCCCATTTATGCTTAAAGATACCCTTCGGTGTTTCTGTGATATTTAGAATGCATTGATACAGATAGGAGATCGTTCTAGTAGGAGCCTCTTTAGATTCCCAAAGAAGTTCTACTTGCGTAGGAGGTTCAGTAGTCAGTAAATGCAAGCGTCTGGAAAATATAAAATGTCTCACCTGCTCCAGCCGGAACACATCCAGAGGAGTCGGGGGGACATCCGGAAACAGAACCTCCCATTGTGGGACTGTATTGCCGAAAAGAAAAGATTGAATCCCCATATGTCTCCTCAAGGTCCATCCAACGTATGGGCGCGGATTCAATCCCGGGGGGAAAGTAGGGTTGCCGAAGATAGGCGTGTATCTAGAGGGTGTACGTGTCCACTTTCCTGTCATGACTAATCTATCCCAAACTCGAAGGGTATAAAGTAGCTTATAGTCAGTTTTGTCAAGTATGCGTCTCTCAGTCGACGTCAACCAAGGTAGAGCCATCAGTGGAGTCAGTGAAGATTCTTGTTCTATACCCACCCAAAGTTTACCAGTGTGATGGAAAGCCCAATCAAAACACCTATTAATTTGTGCAGCCCTCAAATAAGCATCCCAATCTGGAAGTCCAACGCCTCCGTTCCGCTTTAGAGCCGATAATTTAGAGGCAGCTATCCTGGGATTTTTATGATTCCAGATATAGCTGATAATCAGGCTTTTCAATATCCTTAGAATGTGTTTTGGGGGTGGGTAAGGGATGGTCTGAAACAAGTATAGAAATCTCGGCAATATGTTCATTTTAGTCACATTTATCCTACCAAACCAGGACAAAGGGGGCTTGTCCCATGCTTTCAAATCCATTCTCACCTTTTCTAACAAAGTCTCATAGTTCGTTTTCACAGTATGAGCAATAGAAGAGAATATGGCTAACCCCAGGTAAGTAATATGTGTTTGGGTGTATTTAAAGGGGAAATTAGACATAAGATCGTAGTATTCTTGTTTGGGCAAAGAGATGTTTAACGCCTCTGATTTGGTCAAGTTTATTTTAAAATTGCTAAGTTTAGTAAACCGGTCAAATTCTCTCAATAAATTGGGTAAAGATATACGGGGATTGCGGAGAAAGAATAAAAGATCATCTGCATACGCAGCAATTTTATGGGTGGTGTCCTTCACTACTATCCCTGAGATATTGGGGTTCGCCCTGATATGATTCAAGAATCCCTCAATCGACAAAGCAAACAAAAGGGGCGAAAGAGGGCATCCCTGACGGGTCCCATTACGAATTAAAAAGGGGTCGGAAAGGGTGCCATTAACTTTGAGTCTAGCGTATGGGGATGTGTATAGTGTCATAATCCATGACCGCATTCGAGGACCTATCCCAACCGACTGTAAGGATTCAGTCAGAAAGGACCAATCCACACGATCAAACGCTTTTTCGGCGTCTGTAGAGAGAATCATAAACGGAATCTCTTGTTTCTGACTAAAATGCATAAGGGAAAATAATTTATTAGTATTATCTCTAGCTTCACGACCCTGAACAAAGCCTACTTGTTCCTCATTAATGAGGGACGGAAGCAATTTCTGGAGGCGTTGAGCTAGAACTTTAGAGTATAATTTCAGATCCACATTGAGAAGGGAAATTGGGCGGTAACTCCCCGGGTCCTGGGGGTCCTTACCATTCTTATGTATAAGGGCAATATGAGCTTCTAAAGCTTCTCTGGGTATGGGTTTCTCGGACGAGATTGAGTTCACCGCATCTAGCAAATGTGGCATTAAGAGAGAACCAAACTCTTTATAATATGCAACCGTGAACCCGTCGGGGCCCGGCGCCTTTCCCGTTTTTGCATCCTTGATAACCCGCAGCAATTCTCCCAAAGTAAGAGGTAAGTCCAAAGCCTGGACATGATCATCCGTGATTTTATTTAAACCAGCCTCCGCTAGGTATGCCCGTATACTATCCAATTTGTGAGTGGTTTGAGAATGCTGTAAGTCAGAGGTAGGAAGTTGGTATAATTTAGAGTAGTACCCTCGGAAAATTTCGGCTATCTCAGAGGTTCGATGCGTTGTAAGCCCCTTGTTATCTTTAAGCGCCAAAATATGATTACGCGTCTGTCGTTGCCGCAAGGCTGACGCTAACAATCTCCCACATTTGTTCCCGTGCTCAAAAAATAACTTTCTATTGTAATCGATCGCTTTTTCAGTGTAAGAGGTATATATATCCCGTAATTGTTGTCTAGTCTGCGTTAGTTCCGCCAAATAAGAGGGTCTCCCAGTTTGTTTATGTTGTCTCTCTAAACTATGGAGTTTAGCTAACAATTTATTCATGGCACCCATTTTTTCTCTTTTCTTTCTGGCTCCCAATTTAATAAGTTCCCCTCTCAAGACACATTTATGTGCAAGCCAAATCATCCATGGGTCCATCTCCGCAGTTTTATTTTCTGCAAAAAAATTTTTTAAAAGAGTGACTAATTCTAGTTTGAAAACCGGGTCTCTAATGATGGAATCATTAAGTCTCCAAGTCGGCTGCGATCTGGTGAGAGAGGGAACACTAAGTATGCATGTGACCGGTGCATGATCTGACCAGGTGATCACATCAATGTTGGCCGTCTCCAGCAACCCAATATCACTATGTTTAACAAAAATATAGTCCAATCTACTGTATACATTATGTGGGTGCGAAAAGAAGGAATAGTCTCTAGTGGCTGGATTCAACAATCTCCACGCGTCAATTAAAATATTGGTGCGCAAAAGATCCTTGATGGCAGTAAGAGTCTTACGAGAAAGGTTCGAGGAACCGGAAGAGGTATCCAGTCTCGGGTCAATAGCCGTATTAAGGTCACCCCCCACTATATAAGTCCCATCACCAAAGTCACCAAGATCTTGTAAAAAATCCTTTAGCGCACCCAACTGCTCAGTCGGCGGTAAATACACCGAGGCAATAGTGAACATGGAATTGTTTATAGTCCCCTTGACCAAGTTATATCGCCCCAAGGAGTCGGTTCTCACATCGATAGTGGAGAAGCCCAGGGTATCTGCAATGAGCACCGCCGTACCCCGCCGTTTAGAGTGGAACGGCTTGCTAGTATGGATCGTGGAGAACCCTTTGAATCATAATTTCGGGATACTACCTAGTTTAAAATGCGTCTCCTGTATAAGCATAATTTGAACACCCAAACGTTTCATTTCCTGATTCAGCCTATGTCGCTTGAAAGGGATATTTAAACCTTTAACATTTAAAGTACCTACCTTCACCTTAGCCATAACGATGTAGTGGAGATGAGAGCCGGCCTCTTCCGTCCAGCAGGCGACCCAAGCAAGGTTCGAGATCAACAATACAGGTGCTAGAAGAGATAGAAAAGCAGAGATAGAATAAGAAAGAGTAAGACATAATCAAATACAATGTCAAAGAACAAGAACCAATTCCCGGGAGGTCGTAACCCCACGGTCGTATCCCACCGGGTCCCCTCAGATAGGGGGTGAGGGTAATGAGTAGCCTCAACGGAAGACAGGCTCCCGGTCTACACACAAAATAACAGAGCGGAACATGTAGCAGCCAGTAAAATAAAATAGGCCGTTAAGTATGTGGGAGAAAAAAAAAAAAAAAGGGGGGGGGGAAGGGGCGATCATAAATGAGGGAGAACCAAAATAAAATCAACCCCCGAAGGAGGCCCCCCACATCGTCAAAGGCAGGAAAATGCTAACATGCACAGGATATACGCAAAACTGGGAGACTAGGAGCAAACACCGTAAAAAATCTGAAAATAGCCCAGACATGCCATACATAATATAACCAGCATAATCCAAAACAATAAGAAAAGTCCAAACAACAGTGCCAAGCTTATGAGTAATAATTGGAGCCTGCCGGGTCAGCCGCCTCGAGCACTTGTGAGTTCAGTCCCGTAGCCTGCGTCACACCTACACACCAGGGGAGAGAAAAAAAAAAAAAGGGGGGGGGGAGAGGGAAATGGAGAGAAGGGAACATAACTTAACAGACCCCTAGGGCCAACAAGAAAAATAGAAACAAAGAATTGTCAAGTGTAGCAACGAAACTGAATGGTCAGGCGCAGCAAATCTTGTAGCATCTCAATGGAAAGTCTAACTAGCAGCGTCGTCCAATATATCCTGAGAAATGATCCGAATAAAGCAAATGCCATCCGGAAAACTTAACGTCCACCAATACGTTTACCGTCCATCACTGCAGCATCTGCAGCCCAAAAGTGGGTCTTCACTCAGAGGTCGATCGAGGGGTGGCTGTTTGGCTTCTAGGGCCACAAGAGGGCCTCTGATGAGCCGGGACCCAGTGATCTGTACGTAGCTGATCCAAGAGATCCCCATTGTAAGCCAGATCGGACCAGTCAGGGAGCTTAAGGTCAGGCAAATCCAAAGCTTTGCAAAAAGATTCGAGTTCAGCCGGTTCCTTCAGAGAAAACTGTCTATTGTTTTTGGATGCGATTAAGGCAAAGGGAAAGCTCCAGCGGTAAGCTATTTCCTTCTCACGAAGTGCCGTGGTGAGAGGTTTCAGCGCACGCCGTTGTTGTAACGTCAGCCATGCCAAATCTGGAAATATAGCGACATCATAAGTATCATAACGGATAGTTTGCTGGTTGCGCACTTTGCGGACAATGTCCTCTTTGACAAGAAAGTGGTGTACACAGCAGACAGTGTCCCTCGGTTGCTCAGCTCTCACGCGTTGGGGGCCCAGCGTCCTATGGACTCTGTCCAATTCAAGGGGCTCCGTAATGGCTTTCCCCAATATAGTATTAAATATGGCACATACCGTGGTGCGCAGTTCAGCTTGTGGGACCGATTCTGGTATTCCCCGTATTCGCAGATTATTTCTCCTACCTCTGTTATCAAGATCTTCCATGTGCTTCTTAATGAGGTATAAGTATCTGTGGTGATCATTAACCCGGTCTATAACTGTGTTGCAGGCGGTTTCGGCCTTCTCCAGCCGCCCCTCAAGTTGGGCCTGAGAGTCACCAATGGCCTGCAAATCTTTTCGGAGGTCCGCAATATCAGCCTTATGCGCCTCCTGAATCGTTTGTGCCACCGCATTGAGATCCGCCTTAGTCGGCAAGTTCGCAAAGAGCGAGCGGAGGTCCTGCGGCAAGGAGGCCGTGCTGTAGCCCGAAGCCGTGGAGCCTGCCGGGCTGGGGCTACGCTGCATGGCGTCCGCCATCTTGGAATCGTCCGACGTACTCGCCTTCTTAGACTTCTTGTCTAAAAATCTCGCCAGATCGCCCTGGCCTTGTGAAATGTTAGCTGGGGTAGTCGGTGGTTGTTTCTTGGTGCTTTTGCCCATCATGTGCACGGTTGGATGGCTGCTAAAAGCTAGAAATCAAAGTGCAGACCGGGAGCTATCCGCCAACACGTCTGCTCAGCCACGCATAACGCCACGCCCCCTATTTGTGGCTTTTGAATAATTCAGCTTTTTATTCAGCAGCTTTCCAGTTTGCAGTTACAGCAATCTGATTGCCAGGGTACAAATTACATTGATTTGAATAAGAGACTGGAATATGAATAGGAGAGGGCACAAATAGAAGATGGTGTAATAAAAAGTAGCAATAACAATAGATTAGCAGCCTTACAGAGCATTTGTTTTTAAGATGGGGGGATTTCACATGGTAACAGTAACACTTCTCAATTCAAAAATGAATGGCAGCAATGGTATAAGTCAGCACTGATGTAGGGAAGATATTGCCGGATATTATCAAAATTGAATATAACCTTTAACCAATATAGTGAAATAAACTCACTCCATAACCTATTAAAACAATGGAGGCATTATTTAGGCTAAAAAGGATGTCTGATGACTAGCTTGTAAGTTGAAAAGACACACAAAGCTCATATGACCTGCTATGATTAAAGCAATAGTAGCAAGATGCATTGAGGTGTATATTTTTGCTAAGGCTTTGAATGAGCCGTCTTATATTTTGGGTTTCTATAAAAAAAAAAAAACAGACCACAAAGGTGCTACCAAGTTACAGTTATCCAGATAAGTGCCATGTTGGATCAACCAGGTAGTCTTTCCATCACAATGAAACTGGTTATCTGTCCACTATTATGTAACGGTATGTTATATATTTCAAAGTTGGATACCATCCAACTAGGTCCTACAGTTAAACAGGAAGCATATAACAGGTTTGTATGCAGACTAAAGACATTTATTATTATACTGTTAACATTGCTTTCACAGTTGTCCACTCAAATGACCATATTCTTTCCAATACATGGCAGTATTTCATTTGCATTTACTGGACCAAGATAAAAAGATTTTGCAGTCCATGTGGTTTACAGACCACGAAGAACTCATCTTCAATGCAAACATGCCACCTTTGAAGGAAGCCCTTGCTTTTATCTTATTCCAATAAAACGTATCTGAACCTGCTCAGCTTTTACACTTGTCTATAACCCGTGAAGCCTGTAAATTCATCCCTGCTAAACATATCCCTTTTTCTTAAGAATGCTATCCAGGGCTGATCTTATACACATAGCAGCTCTCTGTTTCTTTTCAAGTAGTCTAGCAAATGGCCAACATCCAAAATTAAAATCAGTCGCACTGGCTTCCTCTTCTACAGTGATTGAAAAGATCTCATACTTTCACTTCGAAGTAAGAACTTCAGGAACCCTCTCACAAAATGGTCTCCATATTTTGGCAATGATTGTACCGATTGGGAAGTAATATACATAGTAAACATCTTCAGCAATCCTGATCATGTGCGGTGGCACAGATACCAGCAGGATGGCTGACTACAATCATAGAACTTTCTAGCTAAGGTGGACAACTTCAGAGGCAGTAATCCTTACAGATCTAGTGTGTGTCTGGGTAAATGATATTATCTTATGCGTAATCTCTGCCTACTACATACTATGAAACGCTTTAGTAGCTCTTCTAGAGAGACAAGGTGACTCATTTATTACTGTCCCTTAGGGCTTATTCACTTCCAATGTAAGGCACAGGCAAGTATCCAGCACAAGATGTAGAGTGAAGTGTCGGCAGGGGCAAGGCAGCCCTGTCCTTACTGGTGACCTGCGGCCACCAGGACTCTTGAATGACGTGTGTTAAAGGACAATTAGTTTGCTGCCCCTCCCCCATCATGAATACAGTGCTGCCAAATTCATTGGGTGCAGTACCAGGTCTCTGTGCTCCAAGATAAATTGTAGGGACCTGCAACAACTCAACGAGTCTGGAAGGCAGGGTGCAAAGTTGAAAAACATGGTGGGTTTTTTGTAAACCTTGCCTTCCTAATGGTAAATGATCTCTAATAGGTACTTCCTAATACAGGCATGGGACCTGTTATCCAGTATGCTAGGACCTGGGGTTTTCCTGATAACAGATCTTTCTGTAATTTGGATCTTCATACCTTAAGTCTACTAGAAAATTATGTAAACAATAAATAAACACAATAAGCTGGTTTTGCTTCCAATGAGGAATTACATTGTAATTTGGACCAAGTACAAGGTACTGTTTTATTAGAAAAAGGAAATCTTTTTTAAAAATTTTGGATTAATTGGATAACATGGAGTCTATGGGAGATGGCCTTTCCATAATTTGGAGGTTTCTGGATAATGTGTTTCCGGATAATATATCCCATACCTTTATTTCTAATCCATCGATTTCCAGGTAAAAATACACTACATGTATAAATATATATTATCTTCCGTGTATTTTCATTTAAGCAGAGTTTAATTAAAGGGAATTAGCTTATTTTGTGCACAGAACATTCCTCATCTGCCAATTTTCATGTATACCAATTATAAGAAACTGGAGGATTCTGACTAGGGAATCGGGTATGAGAAATGCAAATGGCATAAACATGCAAGAGGAGGGATGAGACAGAAATGATCATAGGAGTCAAGCGAGGATAGAGTGACACCAGAGATGAAAGCTAGGCTGCAAGAAAGAGAATAACAATATTAAACTTTAAATCCACACTAACCTCAGAAAATGTTTTTGAATAATTTTGCCATGTACAAAATCCTGCCTATGCTTATAAACTGTGTATCTGTACAGGTTATAATTAAACTAAGGGCATTTGCATTGTTGTCTTGTGTTTGCTCTATAATATTACATCTTATTCACATCAATGTAAGGTCATGGTGCCTCCCAACAGGCCATGTTTCCAACCCCGATAGGATTGTTATCAATCGCTGTTAGGACATTAAAATATGAAAACGACTGACAGAAGGGCTTGTTGACTAGGGTTAAATGACAGTGAGGACAAGTTTTTCTTTCTTTTAATGACTCTGGCACTTTTCATTTGGGGTTACTGTTTAGGCATGGGGTTCTCTAGCCCAGTATTAGTTAAAAATAATGTCCTAATAGCTGTGCTTCTTTTCTGCTAAGGCAAAAACATCCTCAATCTCCTGCTAGCATACTGTCAGTTGATCAGGAGAACTAAAGCTTAACAAAAAAGTAGAGTAGAAATGCTGCACATTATATTTTGGGGTTCTGTAACTACCCAAGGCTAGCACTGCCTTTTAGGACTGAAGATCTGTACCTCTGAAGACACACATACTTTAGCTGCAGTCAGGAAACTGAGAGCCAGCTTGGGCACTCAATACAAGCCAAAAATCCATGCATGACATCACCGTATCCTTGGACGTCATGACGCACTCCATTGCGCATGCGCGTCAATGCTGCCATTGCACATGCGCGTCTAACCTTACTTGAGGCCAGCGGCACTCGGGGACCGGCGCTCCTGAAGGTAGGAATGCGTGCCAGTCTCCCGGGGGACCTAACAGCAAGCTCCTGTGAAAACTTTTAAGGCCTGAATCATTACTACTATAGAGAGAATAGAATCCTATAGCCATATTCTATTTTATTGTTTAGTTCTCCTTTAAGGATCAAGAAAGCACAAGGGGGATACATCAATGAAACCTAACATTTAGTCTAAATAACTTATCTGATCATCAATTTAAAAGCATCAGGTATAATTTTTCATGCATTTTACTGATATCTGTAAATTCTATACAGGCATGCAATGCACATCCAACCCAATTACTAATTAGCCCTGAAGCACTTGAATGTAAGCCCTGCAGCATACGAAACTGAAATTCCATTTTAATTTAACAAAGTTGTAAAAAAAGTCCAAACTACCCCAGAAAGCAACATCAGTACGATAACGTTTAGTAGTGGGCTCCATGAACTGGTTCTATATGGCTAAGCAGCTGTTCAAACCTAAGGTCACGTCCATGTGCAATGCCAAGAACAGGCTGTAATGGTGTAAAGCACACCAACACTAAACTTGAGCAGTGGAAACACGTTCTCTGGAGTAATGAATCACACTTCACCATCTGGCAGTCTGATGGAGGACTCAGGCTACCTGCCTGACTGTGTAGTGCGTTCAGTACATAATATATAGCATTTATAACTTTATTCTTCTGGTTGTTACTTTTTCAAATTCGCAGTCTGTGTTATGATTTTACATTAGTCAATATATAATGCTAGAAAAACAGTAGTATGAACAAATTCTGCTCTGTGTGAACACATGCAGTAGCAGTATTTTCCAGTGCACTGGGTAGGTCATAGAGAGCTCAGTGTTAAGAACAAAAAAAAGACAAATGGGCTCCAAAGGTTTTTTCTTTACAAATTGTTGCTATAAACATCCAATTAGACTATTGTGTCCAGTCTTCTGTTCTTAGGCACAACACATTAACGAACAATATGTTTGGAATGTTGTCCTCTCTTCAGTGTCAAGAGCCCATTGTTGAGCCTATTATTTATTAAAGATGGTGAGGTCCACACTATATACAAAACATGAAAATTGTAGCAACGAAATAATATATTGGAATTAAATGAAATAGTAATCGTGGCAAGCATCCAACCTTTACACCTTTTCATAGCACAGAGACCTACACTATTGCCTTTGAATCGAGCACTGCCAGTCTTAGGCAGCATTCAATCCAAGAAAGGCAAATGGGAGAAGACCGAAAATGCAGTCCAAAAAACAGCCACGTCTGGCATTGGCCTTAAACAAAGATATGAGCACAGCACCATGAATTTATGGTATGCCTAAATTGTTGACTGATAACACTTTTAATAAACTTTTACTGCCATGCTTTTTATTTATTTTCAAACTATTGGTTCCTCCCCATTTCTACAGAGTGTTCCCACCCTTTTCTCTTTTCACATCTCTTTAGCCGGTAGCATTTAAGAATATGCATCAGCAAACATTGCCCTCGAGCTACTACACTTCAGCACAACTTATGATCTTCTTGCAGTATCTTGTATCATGCTGAGTCATTTATAAGTTTTTAAATGTGCCTGTCATATTCTTCCCATCTCTTAGATCAGTGAACATAATATTCCAAGTGCTTTAATTATTCACTGAGAGATTTTTTACTTTTCTATTTTTTTCTCATAAAATCATTGGCTGTGTAATAAAGTTCAAGTGGGTAAGAAATCTCTGTTGCTTATGGTGTATTGAGCTGGAGTAGTGGAACAGTTAAATCCCACTGAATAGATATATTGAGCCCAAGGCTAATGGTACGCATGGTGTTTTTGCTGACAAAGCCCCATCCTTTGCGTGTAGCAACAGGAATGAATGAGATCTGCCTATGACTACACAAAGAGGATTTCAGACAGAAAATCGAAATTCAAGATCCCCGCAATGAGCGAAGTAACAGACAGTTCCTTTTGGCTAAGATCAAGTGTAATATCTGTTCTACAGAACTACCTGGATCCTCTGGTCAACAGGCTGGACAGCTTTTGAGTGGTTTCACACCTGAAATGCCTTATTAGAATCAGACTGGTAAGAATCTGACATGAAGACGGTGGTGTATACACAGCTGAGCATCTGATTTAATACTGTGTTTACTACTGATTCACACTCAGGTGTCCACACAATGTATATCTGGCTAAAAACAAATGGTTGTAATCTTCTTAAAAAGTGTTGAGTTGTTTGTTAAGAGGGCTTATCAAACCCTCAGTATATTCTAAATATGTATCTCAAGTGACCCATCTGGAAAAAGACCCACTGGAAGAGGCTGAAGATGTTTACACCAGTCTACTGTGAAACTTACCTGAGAGTCAACAGTCAAGTGCATTGTCACAAAGCCCTCCAAGGCTAATTGATGTAATAGTAATGTGAAAATAAGTGCAACTAGGCCAATTTTGCTGCAGAAAACAAAAAAACAGGGGATTGGTCAATGCACATGCCCTGGCACCATAGTTTATTAGCAAGTTAGTCTGTGCAAGCGCATATGTTTTCAAAAACAGGATTTTTAGCTTTAAGTTTAGAATCGTAACGTTGCCAAGTTGCCATACCACATCAAGGTAAACCCCATATTGTGGCCCTACCACATATTTCATCGGCTGGCATCTCCTGCTTGGTTGCATACTCCTGATAAGAGAACATTTTGTAAAATTCTTTATCGAAAGCCTCAAGTGTTTATCAGCTTTTACAGTATTCGGAGGATGCCAATCACAGATATTATCACCCTTCAAGGGATGCATTTCAATTGCATCTCAAGAGAATACATAGCCAAAGAGGAAGAATCTTTTCTAACTGAAAACATTTTTTTTCAAATTTAGCACATAGACTGTAATAAAATCTTGAATGACATTGGGGTGATGAAGAGAAAGGGTGAAAGAGAAGAAGAGGATCATCCAGATATATTAATAGAGGAAGGTCTAGATAGTCCTTAAAGTGGACTTGTCAGTCAGACTTAAACATCCATACCTGTTATAAAGGTATTTAAAAATCTCAGCCGTCAATCATATATTGCCTGCCCCACCTCTATGCCCTACGTATAGAGGTGGGGCAGGCAATTACTTTCACTTTCCATTCTGTACTTCTTAGATGTCACTGCACTCCTCACATTCCCCCTCCCTCCTAACCATCTAATTGTAAAACTAGTGCATGGAAATGTGCATCAGGTCCCTCATTCTGGTGCATAAACAAGATTCTGGGAAAATACAAAGCTTGCCTTAATATGTGTTCACAAGATTGCACAGTGTAAGTAAAGCTTTTTGTGCATGACAAACCCAATAGAAAAAAATTCTAATTATTTCTTAGGTTGATATGTCCCATTTAAAGACATAATTGATAATCTTAAAAAGATGCTGGAGAATTACACAGTCCCAAAAGCATTATGGTCAGTGTAGTTTCTATTTTTAGATTGTAACCTCTATTGAGCAGGGCCTTCTTTACCTCCTGTATCAGGTTGTATGTTGTCTGTATTTTACACCCATCTATTGTACAGCACTACTTTTTCGGTTGTATATTCGGTGAAAGAAAATTGCATTAATCTGAGAGGTTTTATAAGGATTGTAGTAATTTTATTCTGCATTGTTCTTGGTTATTTGTTTTTGGCTGTGGAAATTGTGCGCGCTATATTTAAATTTTGGTGCCTCTGCATGCCACACAGTTTGGTAAAGCAATGCAAATCGGCATCAAACTGCTCAGTAGACCCGCGTTGTTTAAATTTAGGTTGTTTTATGTTGGTATGTTATGAAATGTGGGGCATATAATGGGGTAAAATGCTGTGTTTAGCATAGCTTTGCAGTTTGGTACCTTGCAGTAAAACACATATTTAACCATTTTAGATTAAACAGAATGTGTAATTTATGAAAATATACGGTTTTCTGTTCGGCACAATGTGTACATTCCAAAAATGTTTGGATTGTTTGGCTTAGGAATTCAACATATGCTGTTTTTTACTGCAGTGCTTTAAAAATTCTGTAATATACTAATGGGAGTTTTTTATCCATTGAAGTCAGAAGTCTCCCTAACACATATTTGGTATTGGCACATTCAAGAGACTAGGGCTTTCCAGATCATTTGGAGTTGCATGCATAAAATTACATATTTTTCAGGTATAAAACCCAATATCATGAAAAATAGCAGTCTTTTTTTTAACCCTTATTTCAGAAGAGGCAGGTTGTCCTGAAAAAACATGTATAGTTTCCCTAGGTAAACTATAGGTGCCCCCAGAAAATGCCTCTAAAGTGAGAGAGTATAAAATGTTCAAAAAAACGTCTGCAGAGCTGTCAACTTTAATTAGTGTGCTAGTGTGGATATGGTATCTAAAGGGTTAAATACCATTTCCCTTTGCCCTCCCTCACATATAAAAATATTGTAAACCACTATCAAATCCAGTTTGATAAAATCTGTGGACCCTTCTAAGCAAACATTCTGAGAAGAGGGGCAGGGAGTATCTTTAATCTGCTGTGATCATATTAAGGACCTAATAATAGCAGCATTTAGAGAATTGTCCTTTCCCAAAGACATAGAAGCCTGCAGGAGAATTAGATTAATGAACCAGGCCTCTGGACAAATTTTCTTATATGTACTGTTTCACTGCCTGGAATTCACTTTGCCACAGAGCATAAGTTATGCCTTGAGGAGGGAGGGTGCCACACAGACGCTCATTAACACAGCCATATGGCTTGTTACTTATAAATAAAAAAAGATTCTATATAGAAAGGAAAAAAGCCATTTCAGAAATGAGAAAGAGAACTGGAAGCTGAGGCAAATGTAGGCAGGTAAAGTAACTTGTAGATCCCCAAAATGTAATCTCAGTGGACAAGCTATTGAACTATTATTGGGTCTCCAAATTAAGTAACTGGAGCAGCTACAGTGAAATTTTCCTAGCTTCAAGTCCTCCAATAACATGGGTAATAAGAGTAGGGTAGGCCCCATACTACTAAACTAGCAGGACCCTCCAACAGAAGGCCCCAATTATCAGACCGCTGTCACCTGGGACACATTGGTGGTAGGCCCTGCCAACAATTATTATGGGGCCCTTTGCACACTTGGCAGTTCCTCCGATTCAACCCAACCACAACGCAGTATGCCCTTAATACACACAAACTCCACCCATTCCCATAATCCTAATCCCCTTTGCAAGCCTGGGGCTCCCTCTGCCACAGGGACCCTTAATGGAGTATCCCCTGTTCCAGTAGTATAACTAATGGGGGAGCAGCAGGTGTGACGGCACCTGGGCCTGTCCTCCACAAGTAGGGCCTGCTCAAGTCACCATGCATCTGACTCACCGAGCATGCTACAAATAGGCCTGATGGTAAGAATGAGCACATCTTCCATTAGGGGCCCTGGTTGTAACGGTACAACATTTATGGAGTAAGATACTTAAGAAATGTTTAGGTAGCTTTTGGTACAGCAGATGTACGGAACACATTTTAGGACATCCTGCAGCAAAATAGCTGTCCTTCATGCGATGTCCTATGCCTTCGGAATGGCGCATCGGTTGCTTTTACCGTCACTCATCGTCCAACTCTGCAGTCACACCTGCAGTCACACCTACCCTCCCTTCTCAGCTGTCAGTCATACGAACTCCGCCCTCAGTCTTCCGCCCTCAGCCCTCCATCCTCTGCCCTCAGTCTTCCGCCCTCATCCCACCATCCTCCTCCCTCAGTCATCTGCCTTCCGCCCTCATTCCTCTACCTTCCGCTCTCAGTCCTCTTCCTTTAGTCCTCTTCCTTCCGTCCTCGCTCACCACTTTAGAAACTTATGGATAAGACTGTCGGCTGAAAAGAGATATTTGACGGGGAGTGCTGAGGAAAGAGAGTGGAGGACTGAGCAGGGAGGGTGGAGGGAAGAGGGCAGAAGGAGGAGGACTAAAAGGAAGAGGACTAAGGGCAGAAGGCAGGGGACTGAGGATGGAGGGCTGAGGGTGGCGTTCGTATTACTGATGGCTGAGAAGGAGGACGGAGGTGTGATTGCAGATTTGGACGATGAGTGACGGTAAAATCGACCGATGCGCCATTGCAAAGGCATAGGATATTGCATGAAGGACAAGTATTTTACTGCAGGATGTCCTAAAATGCGTTCCGTACAGATGGTAAAACTGTTCTCTCCTATAACAGGGCTGCAGATTTTATGGAAGTCATTTATTCATAAAAGCTGGCACATCTCTGCAAGTATTAACTGCTATACATTTGGGTGTAGTTGCTGGTGCTCTGCTAAACAATCTAAGGAATAGGTCATCAACCCCTTCTTGCAACCATCATCAAACCTGCTCAGCTCAACACAGTGAGATAAACAAGGGGGGGGGTGAGTCTGGATTTTATTTACAGATCAGCTCACTGCCTTTACTCTCTACGTGAGGATATTGAAACAACTCTCAATAGAGTAGCTTCTTATACAGCATTTGGACTTGTTACATTTTAACTGTTGCTTATTGCCAATTGCAATTATGGTTTTGTGAATGTTATACTAATCTTACACAGTGACTGCAGTTTGCTATTGAGGGGTTGAAAAATATAACTGACTCCAAGGCTGAATCAAAATAATAAAAAGGAAATTGGGTGGTAATGTTTTTGCCACTGCCCTGTTCCCTCTGATGGTGGCCCTGAACAGGATATTTTATCAGAGATAAAATTATTAAGCCAGAAAAGAGAGCACAAACACAACCATTAAATTTCCAGCAGCCCAAAAATCAATCAAAGCTTGGATTCTACATTTTCTTGCCAGTTGTAATAACAATAAGTATGCTCTGAGAATTCGGAATGGCTTTAACCTGAAATAAACTCCCACACAAAGGGGCCAATTCACTAACTTCGAGTGAAGGATTTGAAGTAAAAAAACTTCGAATTTCGAAGTATTTTTTGGGCTACTTCGACCATCGAATGGGCTACTACGACCTTCGACTACGACTTCGAATCGAAGGATTCGAACTAAAAATCGTTCGACCATTCGATAGTCGAAGTACTGTCTCTTTAAGAAAAAACTTTAACCCCCTAGTTCGCCATCTAAAAGCTACCGAACTCAATGTTAGCCTATGGGGAAGGTCCCCATAGGCTTGGCTAACTTTTTTTGATCGAAGGATATTCCTTCGATCGTTGGATTAAAATCCTTTGAATCAAAGGATTTTATCGTTCGATCGACGGAATAATCCTTCGATCGTTTGATCGCACTATTTGCGCTAAAATCCTTCGACTTCGATATTCGAAGTCGAAGGATTTTAATTCCCAGTCGAATATCGAGGGTTAATTAACCCTCGATATTCGACCCTTAGTGAATCGGCCCCTAGGTGTATAGGTTCAGTTCCCTTACTGCCACAATATTATTATTATTATTATTAATAACATGAATTTATTATTATTAACATAATATAGCGCCAACTTATATTGCAGCGCTGTATAAGCACAGGCAAGAGGTAACTTATGTACTTCTCCTCTTCAGAAAGGTGGGCTGCTCCAGTTGGTATCAGTTCATCTGAACATTTCAGGTGGAGTTTGAAAACAAAGGTGCTGAAAGATAACTAGGACTACCAACGAGAATGATCTTGTTCTCAGTTTTCATTGGCCTAGCATTAATATACCCTGATCTGAATGCAAAGATCAGTTAAAGGGGTGGTTCACTTATAAGTTTACTTTTTGTATTTTATAGAATTGCCAGTTCTAAGTTACTTTTCAATTAGTCTTCATTATTTATTTTTTATAATTTTTAAAATATTTTCCTTCTTCTTCTGATTTGTCCCAGCTTTGAAATGGGGGTCACTGACCCCATCTAAAAACAAATGCTCTGTAAAGCTACACATGTATAATTATTACTGCTTTTTTTTCAACTCATCTTTCTTTTCAGGTCCTCTTGTATATAACGGATCGCCGGTCTCCCTGTTCCCGGACTACTCCACCATTGTGCAAAAGCAGCGTGCATCATTTGTCGGGGTGAAACGGCGACTACGCTCCCTCGGCTATACCTACTCAATACTGTTCCCTGCCAAGCTTCGAGTGATAGATGGCGTATCTTCTCACTTTTTCAACACTCCGGGAGAAGCAGATAAATGGCTCGATGGGCGACGACAACGAGATCCCCCTCACAACGCCCCCCGTGAGTAGCGGGCCTGGAACTGCTCTTTCTGCTTGGTGAGTGTTAACCTGCGTTGGGCCCTGCTTGAGTTGTCCCATAACTTGTTTAACTGTGGCTGTTGTTCCAAGAGGTCCGCCATTTTATTTTATTGGGCGCAGCTTTGCACCTTCTTGTCCTGTCTGTCTTGTCCTTCTTGTCCATGTTCTTATCTGCAGCTGGGCTTTGCTTAGTTGCCATATTTGGCTGATATGGGTCCATATCACACTCGGCTGGATCCCTACATCATTCTCCATTAGATTGCCGGTTTGTGGGATACCGGTTTGTTCAGCGGATCTTCCTGCTACCCTATGTGTCTCTATGTCTCGGAAGGTGATGGAACTTTACAAATTGCTGGGCATCTGCCCCTGAGCATGGCCCTTGGTTATGTTGTGATTTTGAGCCCTACTTACTTCGCTATTTAGTTGTGCTCCTGTTGATGGTCCCCCTGCTTACTCAACTACCACTAACCCTGCTCCACCCGCTCATCTGGGAACTATGACCTTCCTATGCTACGTGGGATGCCCGCTCTGTCCAACTGTGGAAGCAGGTGGGGGCTAGTTTGGTGTGCCCCATGCGGGTCGGGAACACTATGGATGTTCGAGTTTCCATGTTGTGGTTTTTTCTACACAAGGCCATTCCATTATGGTACGGACTGCTTGGATTGTGACTACACCAGCAGGCGTTTCCTGCTGCCTCTCCTCCCCCGAGGAAGTTCCTAAGGTTCGGGGTCAAGGCCCTCCTAAGTTTTTGAGGCTGGGCAGGGGTGGGAATGGGTTTTCCTGGGTATTGTTACTTTACACTCTCTTCTTTTTTCTGGTCTTTTCTTTTTTACTTTCTTTTTCTTTTATTTGCTGTAAGACACATGTATGATAATGTTAGAATTGCTGATTCAGGATTTGATGTATGTTCTAGTATCTTATTGCTATGCTCTGGTTTTATGCTTCTGGTATGTTGCCCCGACCCTAAATGCAGAATAGAACTATAGTCTCCTGGAATGTCAGGGGTCTGAACAGTAAATTTAAGAGAGCTCTCCTCTTTGATTACATTAAAAAGTATCGGCCAGATATCTTGATGCTGCAAGAGACGCACCTCACTGGTCAGAAATTGCTCTCGCTTAAAAAGCAATGGGTAGCACATGCTTACCACTCACCTTTCTCAAGCCATTCCAGGGGTGTCTCGCTACTAGTTTGGAAGGGGGTACTCTTTGAATTCCTAGGCATTCGCTCAGATTTTTATGGGAGGTACATTGTGTTGCACTGCAGACTAGACAATAGGTCCTTGACTCTAGTGAATCTATATTGTCCACCCCCCTTCTCGCTTACTCTACTGGAACATATCTATAATATCCTTGCCGCATTACCGGCAGCGCCGCTGTGTATCTTTGGCGACTTTAATACCACTTTGGATCCTTCGCTAGATAGACTGGGTACCACATCCGGCTCCAGTGCCGGTTTATGTAACTGTTGAATCATTAGCACTACTGGAGCTGTGGCGTTGGAAACATCCGTTAGAACGGAAATATTCCTGCTACTCTGCTAGCTACGGGTCCCTTTCACGTCTGGATATGGCCTTGGCGTCTGTGGACTTTGCCCAACTAGTCGCTTCTGCTGAGTACTTACCAAGGGCGTTTTCAGACCATGCCCCACTTATGGTGACACTGCTCTCTACTCCAGATAGTGGTCACTCTACCTGGAGACTAAGTCCTCTGTGGCTCAGTCACCCCGTAGTTAGGGAACGGGCACAAGCAGAAATCCTCAATTATTGGGCTCTTAACAAGGATTCAGCATCCCCTGAAATTCTTTGGGAGGCATCCAAAGTGGTAGCTAGGGGGGTGTTAATTAGTGAAATCTCAGCGGCCAGAAAGCAGAGTAAATTGGATGTTAAAGCAGCACAGGTTGCCCTAGAGGAGGCAGAGGAGGACTATAAGAATGTCCAGTCTGTCCCGAATCAATCTAGATTAACCCAAGCCCAGAGGAATCTTGAGCTGGAGCAGACCAAAATAACCAGGAAACGGTTGCTATATACTTCCCAAAGGGTGTTTGACCAGGGAGTCAAGGCTGGGAAACTCCTGGCCAGATTGGCTAACACCAGAACCACTCAAACGCTTATCCCCAGGATCAGGGATGCAGGTGGTGCCCTGGTTACTGACCCCCGAGATGTCCTGGCCTGTTTTGCCTCTTATTATGAAACCCTGTATAGGTCTAAAGTCTCCTATGATGGGGAACAGCTTAGTGCCTTTCTGAACTCTATTGATTTCCCCACCTTGACATCAGAGGAATCTAGTTACCTCGATACTGTCAGGACTGCCAGACGTACCCGACCCAGAAGTATCCGACGGCGCTGTTTACATTCCCGGCGGTCACAGTGAAGATCCAAGATGGCGGCGCCCATGCTGAACACATGGCTGCAGCGTCGCTGTATGATGATGTCATCTCTGGTGCCGGGATCTCATCATAAAAGGGCGCCCAAAACACTGTGACGGCGCCCAAGAATAGGATTTGCTGCCATTAATCCTGGGTTCCTGTTTGTGTTTCCTGTATCCTGATTCCTGCTCCTGCCTTGGTTTTGACCCCCTGCCTGGACTCTTGTTATTTGATCCTGATCTGCCTGCCATTGAACTCTTGCCTGGACTTTGACCTTGATTCTGCTTAACCCTTTGGATACCGCGACCTTGCTCCCTGAAGAGGGCTTCCTCCTTGATCCAGACTACCTCCCTGGAGGGAGCTCCCGGCTCCCTGACATTATTCTTGGGCCATGGATCCCACTGAGGAAGCTCAGCCAGATTTCGGCAGGGCCTTTCGAGGTCTGCATACTCGCATGGAGGCGTACGAAGCTCGGCAAAATTATATTGGACGCACGCTGGAGGCGATTTTGGAAAATGTATCTATGCTGACGCCGACTACTCCAACGCCCACGCTAGTTGCTGCCGACATGGCTACACAGTCCTCCACTTATTCCTGCACCGCCTCTCTACAGTGGCGACCCTCAAGCCTGTCGTGGTTTTGTGAATCAGTGCCAGATTCGGTTCGCCCTGCAACCTGCAGAATTTAACTCTGAGCGAGCAAAGGTTGGTTTCGTGATCACTCGTCTGGCAGGGAAAGCGCTCGAATGGGCATCTCCGCACTGGGAGAAGGAGTCTCCTTTAATTGATGATTCCAAAGCCTTCCTTCAAGAATTCCGGACTGTTTTCGATGCTCCCGGTCGGGTGGCGACCGCTGCTTCTCGTCTGTTCCAGATCCGCCAAGGAAATCGCAGTGTTGCAGAATATGCCATTGAATTCCGTACTCTCGCTGCAGAGACTTGTTGGAAAAATGATGCCTATCATGCTGCCTTCTACAATGGTCTCTCTATCCGCCTCAAAGATGACCTGGTCTCTCGTGAATTACCCACGCAGGTTGAAGACCTCATTGCTTTGTCTGTCAAGGTGGACACCCGTCAGAGAGAACATCAAGCTGATAGGGACCGAGTCAAGAAATTTCAACCCATGTTGGCTCCTCGCTTTCAAAGACCTCTATTACCTCCTACCCCCCAGCAGCCTTCTGTTATTCCTCCGGAGGAACCTATGCAAGTCGGAAGAGCTCGTCTCTCTGAACAGGAGAAACTCCGGAGACATACGGCTGGACTTTGTCTCTACTGTGGGGGTCAATCTCACTTTGCCAACTCCTGTCCTGTGAAGCCTCAGAGTTCCTCTCTTCAAGGTAACCTTGGAAAGACTCATGTAGGGGGCGTTACTCCCAAGTCACAAGAGAACTCTCACAGGTTTCTTCTGCCTTTACAGATCCGTCTGTCCACTAAGACCATTGTTGGCTCAGCTTTTATTGACTCTGGAGCTGCCGGAAATTTCATGGACGCTCTCTTTGCCAAGCATATGAATGTTCCCCTGTTTCCATTGACTCCTCCACTTCGAGTAACCGCCATTGATGACCGACCCCTTGAATTCGAGTTTATCTCTATGACGACTGGGGAATTGCCTGTGCAGGTTGGGACTTTACACAAAGAAAAGTTATCGTTCCTGATTATTTCCTGTCCTTCTGTTCCAGTCATCTTGGGGCTTCCCTGGTTACGCCTGCATAACCCTATCATTGATTGGTCCTCGGGCAGGTTTTCCGTTGGAGTCCATACTGCCAACAGCATTGCCTTCCTGCTGAACCCATCCAGAGGGTGAATATTTCTACGTCAGATTTGAAGACGCTTCCCTCCTTCTACAAGGAATTCTCTGATGTCTTCTGTAAAAAGTCTGCAGAATTTCTCCCTCCTCATCGTCACTACGATTGTCCAGTTGATCTCCTGCCCGGAACCATGCCTCCTAGAGGTGGCACTTATCCTCTCTCCCCAGCAGAGACCGCTGCCATGAAGGAATATATCCAAGAAAATCTCCAGCGGGGGTTTATTCGCCCTTCTACTTCTCCTGCAGGGGCTGGATTCTTCTTCGTGGAGAAGAAGGATGGAGGCCTACGTCCTTGTATTGACTACCGGGGTCTTAATAAAATCACCGTTAAGAACCGGTATCCCTTGCCTCTGATCACAGAACTTTTTGACCAACTGAAGGGGGCTAAATCTTCACTAAGTTGGATCTCCGTGGGGCGTATAACCTCATCCGCATCCGTGAAGGTGACGAATGGAAGACAGCATTCAACACTCGTGATGGGCACTATGAGTACCTCGTAATGCCCTTTGGTCTCTGCAATGCCCCCGCTGTCTTTCAAGAATTCGTGAACGACATTTTCCGGGATCTCTTGGGAAAATTTGTGGTCGTGTACCTAGATGACATCCTGATTTTCTCCAAGGACCTTGCAAGCCATCGCTCCCAGGTGAAGGAAGTACTCTCTCGTTTGAGGAAGAACTCTCTCTTTGCCAAACTGGAGAAATGTGTGTTTGAAGTGTCCAAGATTCCTTTTCTGGGCTATATCATCTCCCCAGAGGGTTTCGAGATGGATCCTGTGAAAGTGTCTGCAATCCAAGAGTGGCCCCTACCGCTGAGCACTAAGGCAATCCAGAGATTCATTGGTTTTGCCAATTACTACCGGCAATTCATTAAGGGGTTCTCTTCTCGCATTGCTCCTATCCTGGCCCTCATCCGAAAAGGGGGTAAACCCAGCTTGTGGCCCCCGTCTGCTATTGAAGCCTTTCAATCCCTGAAGGATGCCTTCACTTCCGCTTTGGTTCTCCGCCATCCTGATCCGGAGTTACCTTTCTTCATCGAGGTGGATGCTTCTGAAGTTGGAGCTGGAGCTATCTTGTCCCAAAGACATCCCTCTGATGGAAAGTTGCACCCATGTGCATATTTCTCTAAGAAGTTCTCTCCTGCCGAACATAATTATGATGTAGGAAATCGAGAACTCCTGGCTGTCAAGCTTGCCTTAGAAGAGTGGCGTCACCTCCTTGAAGGTTCCTTGATCCCAGTCACGATCTACACAGATCATAAGAATCTTGAGTTCATTCAATCTCTCAAGAGGCTGAATCCCAGACAAGCAAGGTGGGCTCTCTTCTTCTCTCGATTTAACTTTGTCTTGACTTATCGCCCTGGCTCCAAGAATCGGAAAGCCGATGCTCTGTCTCGAAGTTTCACTCCGGTGGATCGTACTCCTGAAAGACAAGAGCCAATTATTCCTCCTGTCAAGATCATTGCTTCTTTATACCCTCAATTTGCTGATCAAATTCTGGCTGGTCAATCTTCTGCTCCTCCTGATACTCCCATCGGAATGGCATTCGTACCTCCTGAACTTCGTCTGCCTATCCTGCAACAGACTCATAGCTCCAAGCAAGCGGGACACCCTGGTCCTGCTAAGACTCTAGAACTTTTACGGTGTCTAGTCTGGTGGCCGACTATTCGTAAAGATGTCAAAGACTTTGTTGCTGCTTGTACCGTTTGTGCCACTTCCAAGCCTAGCCATTCTCGCCGTAGCGGGTTACTACAGCCTTTGCCTGTCCCCTCTCGTCCTTGGACGCATTTGGCAATGGACTTCATAGTCGAACTTCCTCCCTCCAGTGGGAACACCGTGATCTGGGTCGTCATAGATCGTTTTAGCAAGATGGCCCACTTCATCCCTTTACGGAAGCTTCCATCTGCAGTGGAGTTGTCACAGTTGTTTATTCAATTCATTTTCCGCCTGCATGGCTTCCCGGCAGAGATTGTCTCTGACAGAGGTTCCCAGTTCATGGCGAAGTTTTGGCGTTCCTTATGCAAGGTCTTGGGTATTGCTCTCCAATTCTCCTCTGCCTATCATCCCCAAACGAATGGGGCAGCGGAGCGAGTGAATGAAGCCTTAGAACAATTCCTGAGAAATCATGTCTCCCTCTGCCAAGATGATTGGTCTGACCTTCTCCCGTGGGCGGACTTTGCTCATAACAACGCCTGTCATTCATCCACTGGAAGATCTCCATTCATGTCTGTGTATGGCCAACATCCTCAAGCCTTTCCGCAAGACTTTGTTTTGACTGATGTCCCAGCCGCTGATGGCCATGCGGCCCATATGTCCGCTATTTGGGCTGCAACCAAGTCTAATTTGGAGAAGAGTGCTCTTGTGCACAAGACCTTCGTGGATCGGAGACGTAGGTCCTCTCCTCTCTTCAAGGTTGGTGATAAAGTTTGGCTTTCTTCCCGAAACATTCGTCTGAAGGTGCCATCTCCCAAGTTGGGTCCGAAGTTTGTGGGTCCATTTCCCATCTTGGAGATTATCAATCCTGTGGCTGTCAGACTTCAGCTTCCCCCTGAGATGCGAATCCCCAACGTGTTTCATGTCTCCTTGGTGAAACCCGCTACCTCCAACCGCTTTTCTATTGACCAGTCTCCCCCTCCTACTATCTCTGTGGATGGTCAACAAGAATATGAGGTGGAAAAGATCCTTGACTCCAGAATCTCCAGGGGTTCTCTTCAGTACCTCATCAAGTGGAAGGGCTTTGGCCCTGAAGAATGCTCCTGGGAAGGACACTCTGATGTTCATGCTCCTCGTCTTGTGAGGGATTTCCACGCCAGGTTTCCCCAAAAGCCTTGTCCTGGTGGTCCAGAGGCCCCCCGTGGGGGAGGGGGTACTGTCAGGACTGCCAGACGTACCCGACCCAGAAGTATCCGACGGCGCTGTTTACATTCCCAGCGGTCACAGTGAAGATCCAAGATGGCGGCGCCCATGCTGAACACATGGCTGCAGCGTCGCTGTATGATGATGTCATCTCTGGTGCCGGGATCTCATCATAAAAGGGCGCCCAAAACACTGTGACGGCGCCCAAGAATAGGATTTGCTGCCATTAATCCTGGGTTCCTGTTTGTGTTTCCTGTATCCTGATTCCTGCTCCTGCCTTGGTTTTGACCCCCTGCCTGGACTCTTGTTATTTGATCCTGATCTGCCTGCCATTGAACTCTTGCCTGGACTTTGACCTTGATTCTGCTTAACCCTTTGGATACCGCAACCTTGCTCCCTGAAGAGGGCTTCCTCCTTGATCCAGACTACCTCCCTGGAGGGAGCTCCCGGCTCCCTGACAGATACCCCTATTACAGAAAGGGAAGTGGCTGATGCTGTTGCGTCCTTGGCGGGTGGGAAGGCCCCGGGAGCTGATGGCTTTCCATCGGCCTGGTACGCTCTCCATGGCATCCACATAGTACGTCATCTCCATGCCACCCTTTTGAGTTCAATTGAGTCTGGCTCCTTGCCCCCCTCATTTCACAATGCTATCATAGTCTTGATTCATAAAGGGGACAAGGATCCAGAACTATGCGATTCATACCGACCTATTTCGCTCATCAACTCGGATGCGAAGGTCTTCGCTAAAATATTGGCGACCAGGCTGATGAACGTCGTTACCTTTATTGTCCACCCGAATCAATCCGGATTCATGCCCGGGAAATCCACTGCCACTAACCTTAGGAGAGTATTCACCCATCTACAGACTGTTCATGACAATAGCGGGTCCAGAATCATGGTCTCGCTCGACGCAGCCAAAGCCTTTGACTCTGTCGAGTGGCCTTTTCTTTGGGAAACACTCAAGAAATTTGGCTTCGGCCCACGTTTCGTATCCCTGATTCGGCTTTTATATCAGAAACCTTCGGCCCAGATAAAAATAGGAAATCTGCTCTCCCCACCCTTTCCCCTCTCGCATGGCACTAGGCAGGGTTGTCCACTCTCCCCCCTCCTCTTCGCTATTGCCATAGAACCACTAGCCCTACTTATACGACAGAGTGAGACCATACACGGTTATAGGACTGGTCCCCTAGAAGATAAGCTGGCCTTGTACGCAGATGACCTTCTCCTGTTTCTAGCGGATCCGCAGGCCTCTCTTTTGACAGCTTTACTGACACTCCAGAAGTTTGGGTTCTACTCAGGTCTTGTCATTAATAATGATAAATCGGTCATTCTCCCACTCGACACGATTCCTGATCAACCTAGTACTACTCAAGGCCTTCAGTGGGTGTCCAAATTTAAGTACCTTGGGATACTCATCACGTCTGATTCATCCATGTATATCGCTGACAATATACAGCCTGTGCTTAGCCAGTTTAAGAGTGCTATGGGGGTTTGGGCTACTCTGCCTTTGACTCTGTGGGGCAGAGTGAATTTATTTAAGATGATCTATCTCCCTAAATTCTTGTACAAACTTCATAACTCCCCAATCTGGATCCCCAAATCAATCTTTCAAAGGATCAACTCAATCCTTATACCCTTTTTATGGGCCAACAAAGTCTCTTGGACAATGCTCACCGCCCCAATTTCTAAAGGTGGTCTGGCACTTCCAAATTTACACCTTTATTTTCTGGCAAGCCAAATGTATTATATGCACAGCTGGATACACATGGATGAAACGGATACGGGCACTGTACTTCTGGCCCTTAAGCTAGGCTCATGGGAGGCATTGAGGCATCTCCCTTATAGGAAACTGTGTGACTATACAGCCTGTCCAACGACAATCACTTTTGATTGGGCATGGACCCTCGCATGTCGCATAACCGGTCACCCCTCACTTGATCAGTCCCCATTTACACCGCTCTGGGGTAATTCTCATCTCCCTCACTTTAGGACACTGCAGGATGTCCAGTATTGGCCTGGATTGGGGATTTGGACACTAGACAATCTTCTTATTGACAATATGTTTCCATCCTTCGCGCAACTACAAGCTAAAGTCGGAGGGGTTGGGATACAATTTTATAGGTTCTTGCAGCTGCGCCATGCTTTTCACGCACAATTTGGCTCGCTCCCCATCGAATACTCCTCCCCATCAGTTGCAACAGTGCTCCATAATCCACAAACGGGCAAGCTCACGTCACGTCTTTATAACTCTTTGATGGACTCTATCCCTCCCCCCTTTGATAGAGCCAAACGAAGATGGTTGCTAACTATCCCCCACCTTGGTGATGAGCAGTGGGACGATGCTGTTGATGGTTTGTATCGAGACCTTATCTCGATCAGGGATAGGATGATCCAGTTTAAATTGATACATCAGTTATATTGCTCCCCATTCAAATTGCAGAGAATGGGGATGAGGTTGGATTCCGTCTGTCCTAAATGTCAAGGGCTCGATGCCTCCTTTTTCCACCTAATCTGGGAATGCCCCTTAATCCATGAGTTCTGGAAGGGTGTGCTACGCTACCTGGTCGATAATATTGCCTTCCCGAATGTCTGTAGCCCTGAGGTATGCCTATTAGGCCTAGTAGATGACCTTCTCCCGCTAAACAGGTCTAGAACGCTTGCTAAAACCTTACTCTTCTATGCAAAGAAAATAATTGTTATAAACTGGATGGGACATACTGCACCGACTGTGGACCACTGGGTCAACCTGGTTAATAAGATACTCCCTTCTGTTCGACTTACATATGAAGCTTGAGGTTCCTCTGGGAAGTTTGACGCAATATGGTCCCCCTGGCTAGACATTCATGCTATTGAGGATGTGGGCAATTAAACTACTGTTTCTGCTAAAGGTTTAGTTCCATTTTGTACTCCAGTTCTCGTCGGGTCTGTGGCTGAGATGTAGGACCACTAACCCTCACTGTATTATGATTGTATGTTAATTTGTGTATCTTGTACAATGGTGCATACAGCTGTCTTGTATTTTTCTTCTTTCTTCTATCTTTTCTTTTCCTTTTGCCTTTATTGTTTGTATTGAAAATGATAAATAAAAACTTAAAAAAAAAAAAAAAAAAGAGTACTATGCTAATAAGACAATTTGTTTATTGAGAGTACTGTTACTTTAAATGAATTGTGCTTGAAAGCTAAATTTTTGTTATTCTAATTAGCTATACTGTTGTTTTATTTGATGCTTATGTAAAAGTTACTGTTATCTCTATTTTGGTGTATAGGTATTTTTATTCCAAGTGGGTTATAATGTATCCATTGTTACATATAATGTGGCACAATTCATATAAGTACCAATTTTCCCAGTCTCTCTGAATCTCTTGGAGGGTAGACAATCGTGTCTTGCCACCATCAGGTAAATGCCAGGAGTATATTAGAGTACAATTTTGCCTCTGTTTTATACACAGGAAATCATTACATTGGTTTTAATATAGTTTTTATAGAGGGATGCTATAAAATTAGTCCCACTGGTGACGAGATTAATCTTACTGATATCAGGAGAGCTTGTGGTGAACGAAAGCTAAAACCTAAAAACACTGACCAAGATGTACATATGCAAAGATACATCCCTGCAAGACAATGTACAGTACATTAAATATTCAGCTCTTCTCTAACATTACTTTGCTTTATGGATACAACAAAATAAGACACAGCTTTAGAATCTCTGAATGCAGGTAGTCAGTTGTCTCCAGCAATCAGAGCAAGCAAGCAAGACTAAATACATAAATAGTTCTTGAAAGAGATATCCACATGAGAGGAAGCATTTAGGGCATAGCATTGCAGAGAGGAACCACCAAAAATATTCCACTTTCATATTTGTGATTTCATCCTCTTATTTCCAGTTCTTGCCATCGGCCAGATCCGATTTGCAGCGCTTAAGCATGTGATCAGAGCTCAGTATGCCTTTCGGGCTTGGCTGCCTGGCAGGGAAAGCAGACTAAGCAGGGCTGATCTGTATCTATTTGATACGCTCTATCACACCCACCCATGGACCACGGCAAAAGCCAATTTCACTTTGTTTTCTTGACTGCAGGAGGGTGAGATCAGATTTAAACAGAGACAATGAATATGTGGAAAAGCATGCAGAGTGGTATAACTGTTATTTTATAGTTTTCCGACTATCCAAAATACTATTCATGTTTTAATCCTAATGAATATACCTTAAAAATGCTTTCTGCACTGTGAATTACAAAAATAACAGAAATGAATTATTTTTACAATAACCCAATAGTATTTGGCAGTGACTCAAAAAAACATATTGTGTATTTCCTTTCTTTAACTGTAGGTGTCACAGTTTAGCTATTCCACTAAACACCTGAGCTGTAATTTACATGTATTGAATCTATTAATTGGAAACCTGTTATCAACAAAGATCTGAAGTTCGGCAACGCCATTTTTTCATAGTATTTTATTTAAAGAACTCTTCATTTTGGCTGATTTGATTTTCCTCTGTAATAAGATTTGTAACCAAACTAGCATAAATTAATTGATGGTAAAATAATCCTATTGAGTTTATCATTTCAGTGTTTTTAGTTGCCTTAAGGGGCTCCACAACAAAGAAGACCACTTATTTAGAAAACCTGAGATCTCATGCATTCCCGATAATAGATCCCCTACATGTGTATAAATGTCAGACTAGCAGGTTTAATATGTTCTTATGTAATTGTAAAGTCTTCATGTGTATGCCTCCAACTTGTAATGAATACTCTGTAGATACTTGGCACACAGCATCTGCAAAGACTTTTGGCCTTCAAAGAAAGTTTTGACCACAGTCAGGTCCTCAGTCACTAAGCATATCAGTAAAACAACAATTCTTAGATGGTATATACCGAACATTGCAAACCTTTTAAGGACTTGAAGTAAATTAAAATTGGAGAGATGAGGAAGGCTGTTGGTGTAAAATCAGTAGTGTAAAGTTATCGAACCTGGCCACCAGGCAAAAACAATTTTAAGCCCCACCAGTGCATTCACATGTGATCCCATATTCACCTCCCCTGGTCTTTTTTATCAGGTATCCTTTTCCAGGAACTGCTGTAAGATGCCACACATAGTCAATATCTGTGCCCGTGGGGAGCCTGCTTGGGCCTCTGTGTAACTAAAATGCCAGGGCCTTTTTTAAATCTTAGCCTAAAGCTGGCCATAGATGTAAAGATTTTTAAAAGATTCTCTTGTTATCGTTAGACCAGGCTTATCTTGAAACGATTGTTTAAATGTACGATTTGTCCATCAACTAAAAAGAACATTTCAAGCGATGTTGTCTAGTTGAAGCCAGGAAAACTGAGGGTAGCTGCCTGCTTGGCCCTGCAAATATAGATAGATTTCACTGTGACGATCATAACATTTTAAACTAGCCTATCAATTTTCTGACACGTCGGACGAAAAATCGTTAGATGCACGATCGTTTGATTCCCACTAACCTCACGATAATTTGACAAGATTGGTTGGATTTAGGGTTGCCACCTGGCCGGTATTTACTGGCCTAGCTGGTTAAAATGATGACTGATCTCAATGTTATTAATAGGGAAAAAAGATAAGTATATAGGAAGGCCGGTATTTTGTTCCAGAAAAGGTGGCAACCCTAGTTGGATTGCACTAAAATCAGTTGTTCACCAAAGAAAAATCTTTGCGTCTATTGGGACCTTAAACTTGACCATAACAACTTGGTCTACTCCTCATGTTCTATACAAACTATAGATAGGCCCCATCTTTCTCTCCTAATATGCAATTGGTTTTTGGCAAACAGTCCTTTCTAAGCACACAAACTTTGCCACATTACTAGAATATTACGGGTGCCATGTTATGTCACTTTCACTGTGATGAATGATTTATTAACAGGTAGCAGCAGATACTTCTCCATTCATTTAATATTTTGGGTACAGTAGCAGAACACACACCTTATTCACTTACACGCTGCAGGTATTGTCTCCCAGTGTTTCAACTGCCTCAAGAGTCCTCCAAGGGATTACCCACAGAATTCTCTACCCACTTGAGTCCCTGCACTTAGTAAGTACCGCTTGGTACCCCACACCAAGACTGCTATTTTTAGTTATCCTGTCTAGTTTACTGGCGCCTACAAGTGTGCTACAGGATCTGCTATTTTCACGTCTTCCAGGAGGCTTATGTTCCCACTCACCAGTGGGCCAATTGGGACACTTCCTCCTCTTTCAGGGCACAGATTATAGCTACTGTTTTAAGACAAAAGAATGAAGTCCTTGAGTTCCCTACATGTCATTTCGAATAAAAGAATCAGTAGACCATTTTCCTCTGTCCCACACCTATTTTATACACTGCCCAATGGGAAATTATTTTACCATTAGTAGATGCTGAAATTTAAATTACAAATATGTGAGGCAAATATACTGAATTTTCAAAGAATGTATCACTGATGCCAAATAAGTGACCATGAGACCACGTACACTGCTAGTTCTATAGCTGAACTGATGTTAATACATGCTACATTACTCCCACATTTGCATTTAAAAGTCAAATTAGCTCAGAGACAAATGACTCACAGCCACACATGACAGTATTTCATTTTTCCATGTTTAAAATAATCATTATTTTTGTAGAAAGCAGAGAAAGGTGTGCCTATTTATACACACCAGCCGCTCCCAGAAAAAAATACATCGTGCAACCGTGCCTTTCTTCTCAGCTCTGCGCTCCTCTCGCTCTTTCCCTGCTTTATATATCAGCGTCGTCTCCTCTTTGAAAGCTCCCAGCCCAACCCCTTTTTAACCCACGCAGGGCCTTCCAAGTGCGCTTCAGCAGCTGTTGCTTTTATTGCATAAGACTTGCGGTAAGGTGGGGGTTAAGGCAAATATGTCTGTTCTGGCTGCACCCCACCGCCTGGCAGAGTGATGGATGGTGCCTGGAGGGGGTGATTTGCTGCTGATCGCACATTACCACTGGCAGGTCAGACTGGCTGCTGATAGACGGCTGGTAGTAGCGGAGACTCTTTCACACTGCCCGCCTGCCAGTCCTGTTTGCGAGTCTGTTTGATCCTCCAAGCGCTGCTGCTTCGTGCTCGCTGCCTAGTAGGAAGCCATTGGTTTGCGCTCCATCACGGCGGCCTAATGAGCTCAAATCTGCCACATGACCTGTCTTTCTGTTTTCATACCAAACATGGTTGCCATGTCTAATTTTCAAAACCAGCCAAAGTCAGCTACAAAACCAGCCCAAAACCGGCCAAGTTCAACAGTAGCCTAAAACTTTGCTGAAAAAAAATCTAAAAATTAAATTAATTTATGTTAAAATACACCTTTTTAAAATCTTCACTGTTTCACAAATTTTCCCATAAAGTAAAATGGGACAGATTCACCCGTCCCAGGGGCGTAACTACGGGGGGAGGCTAAAGAGGTATATGGGCCCCATAAGGCCATAGTGCATATACAATTTCAATAAATATTGGTATAACAGGTCAACCTCTAGATATTTTGGTGGCCAGCAGATTTTTTAAACAAAATTGTCTGAAATTGAGAAAAGTCACTGGAAATTGCGAGAATGGGAGACTGGGGTAAAGCGCCCAAAATCTGATAAGTCCTGACTTCTACACAAGGCAGTCCAATTGCATGCTGGGTATTGTTGTCTTACATTCAATTTGGCAGTTGGCAAATTATTAAACAAAAACTACATTACCCTACATGCATTGGCAGACAAGCTTGGCACATCAGGGCAAGAAAAAACTTTGGTTCGTTTCCAAAGTGCAAACCAGCCAAAGACCCAAAACGTAGCCCAAATCCGTACCTTGCCTAGTTTGTACTTTCAATAGCTGCCTGGGCTTTAAATTAGTTGCCCAATTCAGCTGAAAACCTGCCAACCTGGCTGCCGAGCAATCTCTGTAACCTGTGGCATGGATTTGCTCACGTTCTGTCAGATTTTACCCCATCTGAAAATTACTGCTGGCTGCTTATTTGAAGGTTCGGTAGAACCAGTAAAATGCCTCAAATGCATTCTCACTTTCGAAAATGCCACTTCTTTGGAAGAAAAAAATATTCATTTTGTTTTAGGGCAGAGACAGACAAGAAGATTCAGGGAGATTTAGGCGCCCAGTGACGAATCGCCTCTTCTACAGGCAACTAATCTCCCCGAACTGCCTCCCCGCTGGCCAGAATGTAAATCGCCGGCAGGATGGCACTCGGATTGCTTAATTTTCAAATTCAGGCCACTTTGGAAAACAAAGTGATCCGAGTGCCATCCTGCCGCCAATTTCAATTCTAGCCAGTTCGGGGAGATTAATTGCTGGGTGACTAAATCTGCTCAAAGTTTCTCGTCTGTCCCTGCCCTTAGGGGGCAGGACAGAAGATACTAACTAAAGTTTCCTTTTATACCAGATGTCTTCCCCCCAGATTAAACCAGAACAACATAGCACAATAATAGAAAACCATTTTATGTATACAGGATGAAGAGAAGCGCTTTGCTGCTTTTGTGTAGAGAAACACCAAAGCCAATATTCTGTTGTGGGGATTCTGCAATCAGAAGGACCCCATAAGCAGGTCTGGACTGGGTTTCAAAATAGGCTCTGGCATTTGAAGTACATAGAGGCCCAAACAGTCTCCCTTACATTTTACAGCAACCCCACAGATTGCCAGTCCGGCCTAACCATAAGGACCCGTGATTTATGCCTGGTTTTTAGGAGGGCTGCCCAGGTGAAAACTGCCTGTCTGCATTTCCAAATTAGCAAATCCTGAGAGGTTTTTAAAAAGACTGGTGCAGCGACAGCCACATCATAACCCTGACGCCACAACACAGGCACACCCCAGGAATGTCACCCAACCACTCAACATCATCAACATCACAAGGTTTGCCTCCGGCCCGTCTCCCTGTCGGCAGAAGGTGGCAACCCTATCCTACCCCCTCATGGGCCACAATCTGGCCCCTTGCCCTGTAAGGACCCATGATAGACTGCCCCTTTGTAGGCTATGGATCCCATGGCCTTTGATCCCTGTTCCTACCCCTCTGCAGCCCTTGGTTAATGGTAAGGATTTGGATATGATTCATTAGAATTGATCCCCTTCATCAATATGAGCAATGGAAACTGAGGAAAAAGATGTATAATCAGAGAATAACAACATGTCAAAACAATCAGTCAAAAAGTACCAGAATTGGACGCCCATGGCCAGCATTTTTAAAATAATATTTGTTTGCAAATAATGTAATTTTTGATCTATAATTTGAATATCCCAATTATTGTTTAACATCCAGCCAGATCTAAAAATTATCAATTTGGCGTCTCCCTACTTTTTTGGGGTTCCCGGTTCTTTACAATTTCATAGAAATGTACTTGCAGTCTTTGCTGTGCATCTTTCAGTGGATTTGTATTACCAAGCCAGCAATGAATGGAGTTAAACCTATCTTGTGAGCTTCAGCTATGATTGGGTGCAGAGTGTGTGCAGACAGGATTGGAGGAGGAGGACTATTTGTAGAGAGGCTAGGCAATGAATTCCAAGCTGTAACATATATGAAGACTATCTGTCTAATTTGTTGAAGATGAAATCCAAATAAACACTATTGCATTACCCAGATCTGGCATGGATATTTTGTCTAAGACTCTCCTGCAGTTTGCAACCCTACACTGGTCTCACTACATGAGATTGCCTGAGATTGCATGAGAATGAACAAATCATTCGATCTTCCACCACTAAAGACAAATGCAAATTGTAGCATGAAGGGCCATTGCACAAATCCGTATGCAGACAAAAATGGAATTCATTTTGCACTGGCATCTAGCTATGTAATTTAGGCAGTAGATCCTGTAAGCAAAAGGGCTGTCAGGTAGGTGACTTTGTTACCCTGATGTTGTGCTGATGGAGAATGATCCTGTGTCATTAAGATACTTTTTAATTTATTAAACGAGCCAATTAGGGTGATTATGGTGCATCACCAATTTTGAAATTACACAAACCTAAAGTTGGGTCAGTGACTTCTTTCAAGAACAACTGTAAAGTTATTGACACACTCATACTCTTTCTATAATTTGTTTAAAGTTTAGAAAGCTGGCCATACACAATGAGATCTGCTCATTTTGTGAGTTTTATGAAGACCTTTCAGATGTGGACTGCATAAATGTGCTGATTTTGACCATGGGCCCCTGAATTTTGCATGATAGGCTGACTTTAGATCCCGTACATGGCAATAAGCTATTGAAGGGGCTTGAATTGGGAGCTTGGGTCCAGAGGGTATAACTACAGAGGAAGCAGTAAGGCCCTAATTAGTGAACAATTTCAATATATCTCGGTAAAGTAGGTTAAGTTTCCAATATTTTGGAGCACTAAATTGAATTTGCTGTGGGGGCCCCGAAATAGTTACACGACTGAATGGGTCCTTATATGGCCAGCTTAAGTTTGTAAATGCTTTTGTGTTTTGCCCTACTGTGCAAGAGAAGAATTTTAACTGTGTGCCTGTAATAATACCTGGTGGGCTAGTTGGGCGGCAGGGATGCCCTCATCCCTTGGCTTCCTAGTGGTGCATGTGTCCTTCCTGGGTTTTGACACGCATGTCCGTTTCTTTCTGTGCGTTGTGTTGGACATAATTGTGCAATTCAAATATTTAAGGTGCCACAACTTTCTCTTTGCCCAACTTAGGTTTATTCTAGATAGTTTCTGGGTGCAAATTATTGTCTGATTTACTGTTCCTAGACCCTTGCCTGTCCTGACCACCCCCTTCTGCTGCCTGAACAGATGTTTGCCTATTGACTACCCTTCTGAATTCCGATTCTGTACTGCAGTGACCGATTGGTCTTGACCCTGGCCTGTTTCACAACCAAAGTGATGATAGATAGACGGCTCCCGTCTATCTATCCCGTCCCGTCTATCTATCATCACTTTGGACGTTATTACTGTGTCTGAAGCGGAGTCTAGTCGACGGAGGGCCACCACGAGGGAGATGTGGACCATTCACATATAAGTAACTTGTACTTACTCTTTCCCCATTCCTCTTGTCCCGTAATCTGGTTCCTTGTCTGCCCAGACCCCTCACCTTGGTTTTCTCACTTTAAGACCTGGCGGCATCCAAATAGCGAAGGGCTCCTTCTGATGTGAAAGCGTGAGCCGTGACCAGAACCCTGTTGTTTGTTCTGAGTCTGGCGTACTGTACGTGACATTACATTGGGTAAGACATGGACGCCGAAGGAGCAGCTGCTTCTTCCGCTACCATGGAAGCAATCCTGGCAAGACTCCAGTGTCTTGGGAAACAAGAGGCTAATCAAGATCAGATCGTCAAATGTCTGCGCGTTTGGATGATATTCAGCAACAACCTGCTCCCACTCCAGCTCCTGTCCCTGAAAAGCAGACCGCTACCAATACCCCCAGGTAACTCAGTGGTGGAACCTAAGGTCTTGTTCCCTGAAAAGTTCACTGGGACCATATTAAATTTTTTGCCATTCAGGAAGCCTGTAATATTGTTATTACCATACTCTAAGGGGATCCTTAATTATGGGCATTTAGCTTATGCCCTTCTGATCCAGCCTGTCTGTCTCTCAAATCCTTTTCAAGGCCATGGCAATTATATATGTTGACCCTGATTGTTCTGCCTCAACTGATTCAGCAATCCGTAATCTCAGGCAGGGTAATTGACGGGTTGAAGAGTATTGTACAGAATTGCGCTACTGGGCAGTGGAGGCGAGCTAGAATGATACTGCCCTGCTTAGTCAGTTCATGGTGGGGCTTTCGGATGCTATCAAATATAGCCTAGTAAATTTTCCTGCTCGGTTCTCCCTTGATACTTTAATGCACCTTGCTATATTGATAGGAGGCATAGGAAGAGGTGTCAGGAAAGAACCCCAAATGCTACCCCTCATGATGTTCCATCAGTACCCAAACCTGAAGTCTCAACACCTAGGCCTTCACAGGAATCCATGCAATTGGACTCGTTTGTCCTCATCAGTCTCATCAGTCAAATTATTGGCTGATGGAAGCTCTTTAGGATGTGGGTTAGAGTCTTCCAAATCTGAAAATCTTACCATGTCTATGGGTTCTAATCAGAATTCATTATTAATTGTCCTCACGCTCCTTTAATCCTAGGCCTCCCCTGGCTACAGAAACACAATTCCCAAGTGGATTGGGAACAAGATGCTTCAATGGGGATTAGATTGTGAGGTTACATATATAAATTCTTGCTGCAATTTTGCTAATTTATTTGCAGGCGGCGGAACTTGGAAATTCGCAGCGAATTCGCACCTGTTGAATAAATTATACCATCACTAATATACAGTAATGCTCATTGGTTTATGTAAAGCCCGAGCCGTCTTCCAAGAATTCATAAACAATAAATTCTGCAATCTTATAGGTCAGCATCTAGATGATAATTTGATTTACTCTGCTAGTTTAACTGACCATTGTGCCCATGATTGGGAGGTGTTATGTAGGTTAAGACAGAGCCAGCTATATGCTAAGACTGAAAAATTCATTTTCGAAGTATCCTCCATTAATTTCCTGTGGTATATTATTTCTAAAAAGGGATTAGAGATGGAGCCATCATTTTGTATTAGGTGTAACCCCTTTCTTTGCTAGCCATTCAAAGATTCTTAGGGTTCGCCAATTATTACAGGCAATTTATTAAAAACTTTTCAACCCTGATGGCTCTGATCACTGCCCTTACCAAAAAAGGGGCAGATCCTAGTATTTGGCCTGTAAAAGCTGTAAAGGCCTTTGAACAATTGAAAAAATCATTAATTTTTGCTCCTGTGCTCCAGCATTCAGATTCTACCCTTTCTTTTTCCGGTAGAAGTGGATGCCTCTGGTGGAAGAACAGTTTTGTCACAACAACACCCTTTACTGATAAAATTCATCTGTGTGCTTTCTTTTCAAGGAAGTTTTATCCTACGGAGACTAAATATGACATTGGTATCAGGGAATTGCTGGACCTTAAATGGGAGTTTGAAGAGTGGAGACATCTTTTAGAGGGCTCTAAACATGTGATTACAGTGTTTGCCATAAAAAGCTTTTGCATATTGAGTCTGCTAAGTGCTCCTAGACAGGCCAGGTGGGCATTATTTTTTACCTGTTTCAATTTTATCATAACATACAAGCCTGGGGAAAGAAATGCTAAGGCAGATACCTTTTTCACAAGTTTTGTCTCCAGTCCTCAAGAGACATCTAAACCTGATTCTATTGTACCTAAGGAAGTGATTGTAGCAGCACTGAGTTCAGATTTGTATTCCTTTACGTCTGAAGCCCAGGTTAATTTACCTCCTAATGAACCCCAGGGCAAATTCATTTATTCCAGAAAACGTTTGTGAGGCAGTTTTGGTAGCCAGTCATCTGGGCCGCAGTAAAACCTGTTCTCTTCTGTCCCACACCCAGTGGTGTAACTACCGGGGGAGCAGGGGGCACGATTGGGCCAGGGCCCACACCCCCTCAGGGGCCCCCGGCAGCTTGTGCGCCACTGGATTTCGTACAGAAAATAACGTGCGGAGGGGGACGGGGGGCCCGGCTGCACGTCTCGCGCCAGGGCCCGCCCCCCTCTAGTTACGTCACTGCCCACACCCACTGGTGGCCAACATTAAGACAGGATGTTTGTAATTATATTGATTCTTGTCCAGTTTGTAAACATTCTAAATCATTAAGGGCCTCATCTGAGGGTCTGCTACAGTCGCTTCCTATTCCTGAAAGGCAATGGACCCATATTTCCATGTATTCATTGTGGAAATACCTCTCTCTAAAGTAAATACTGTTATTTGGGTGGTAGTGGACTCTTTCTCCGTTCCCCTGTCACACGTTCCAGTTCCCTTGCCTGCCCAGAACCCTCGTCTTGGTTCTCTCACTTTAAGACCTGGCGGCATCCAAGCAGTAAAGGCCTCCTCCCAACATGAAAGTCGGCTATTACTGTTACTGAAACCTTGGAGTTTATTCTGGGTCTGGGATACTGAACATGTCAGTGCCATTATGTATAAATATAGCTGTCAGCAGTGGTTCTAAAGCCAGCAAGTGGTCACAGTCAATTAAAAATGTTTTTGAATCACATTTTGTTTTCAATGACCTCTGGTAAGAATCTTTTTCCTGCTCTGCTGTGCTAGGGTTGCCACCTTTTACATAAAAAAAATACAGACCTTCATATATATTTATCTTTTTTACTTATTAATTACATTGGAATCAACCACCATTTTTACCGGACCAGGCTGGTAAAATACGGGTCAGGTGGTAACCCTATGCTGGGCACTGGGGTTAGTACCAGTTGATGTCTAGAGTTGATGTCTAGTTTGACCCTGTCAAACACCAACACAGAAAACTGGCTTTCTCTACTCGCTTAAAGAGATACTGACACCAGGAATTAAACCTTTTTTCTTACATCCATCATAATATTGTCTTTGCATGCTATTTATAATTTTGCCATAAAAGTATTTACAGATGTTTTTACATTACCCATCTGATCTGCCATTTGAGCTTCAGCAGTCTGTTAGCATTAGAAACTCTACTGTAACTGACATGTTGAGAAGGGACAGTCAGGTTTAGGAACTTCAAGTGATGTACATTAAAGGAATTGTTCAGTGTAAAAATAAAAACTGACTAAATAGATAGGCTGTGCAAAATAAAAAATGTTTCTAATATAGTTAGTTAGCCAAAAATGTAATGTATAAAGGCTGGAGTGATTTGATGTATAACATGTCAGTCAGAACACTACTTCCTGCTTTTCAGCTCTCTTGGTTAACACTGACTGGTTACCCTGGCTACCAGGCAGTAACCAATCAGAGACTTGAGGGGGGGCCACATGGGTCATTTCTGTTGCTTTTGAATCTGAGCTGAATGCTGAGGATCAATTACAAACTCACTGAAAAGAAATGTACCATGTGGCCCCCCTTCAAGTCGCTGACTAACTCAGAGTTATAGAGCTGAAAAGCAGGAAGTTGGATTCTGGCTGTTTTATTAGACATCCAGTCACTCCAGCCTTTATATATTACATATTTGGCTTATTAGAAACATTTTTTATTTTGCACAGCCTATCTATTTACACAGTTTTTATTTTCACACTGAACTGTTCCTTTAATATTTTGAAGAATAATTTTATAGTGTCAGTATCACTTTAAGCTAGCAATAAAATGAAGATCAGCAATAAGTGCCTGTGCAGACCTGTCAAGCGAAGACTATAGCAAGTCATACAGGTATTGAATTGGTTATCTGGAAACCTGTTATCCAGAAAGCTCCAAAATACAGAAAGGCCATCTCCCATAGATTCCATTTTATCCAAACAATCCAAATTTTTTAAAATGTATTTCCTTTTTCTCTGTAATAATAAAACAGTACCTTGTACTTGATCCAAACTAAGATATAATTAATCCTTATTGGAAGCCATACCAGCCTATTGGATGTATTTAATCTTTACATGATTTTCTAGTACTACTAATACTTAAGGTATGAAGATCACGGAAAGATCCTTTATCTGGAAAACCCAGGCCTTGAGCATTCTGGATAACAGGACCCATACCTGAATAATAAAGTTATCACAAATAAAAATGCAATTAAAATTTAAGGTAACGTTTTTAGCTCATTTTGCATCTACTTCCCATATTGGGTAAAAACAGTTTCTAAATAAATGTGAAAATATTTGAAAATGTTTTCTATGCCCTTATTTTCTATGTTGCCTTCCAATCACTTGTCCTTTGAACTGGGCACCATACAAGGAAAATTTAGAAAGCATTAGTATAGGCTGTTCTGCCGATCCAACATTCCATGCTTTGCTAATACTGTACGCAAGCAAGAGCTGTGCTTTGAGCCCTTCAGAGATGCTTTGTGCAAAATCCTTATGCTGCAGGAGTTCTTAATGCTGGGGATTAGATGCTGGCTCGCAGCAAGGGGACAAGGGAGGCACCGGCTTGCAGACTAACCCCTTTGGTCTCTGAAGCTTTAGCTGCCTATTACAAATCAGTAAATTATTTGCTGCTTTTCCTCAGGTCTCTGTTCAGAGTATGGGAAATGTTATGATAATATGTGATGCTAGTTCTTGCTGCACTGGTCAGTGACAAATGAGGAAATGGAACAGTGGGTTTGGGCTGATGCAGGGCTGTGACAGATATTATCCTGCATACTGCAGCAATTTATGCATGCCAACAAATGTATATCTTTTTTAATATAGCACAAACACTCCGATAAATACTGGGCTAGTGCCCCTAATGTTTGCTGCATTCATGCAAAATATATGAGCCGAAAGAGAATGTAATGATCTGATTTCAGTAATCCTGCGCTTTTGTTTCATTTATAATTATTTGACATTTAAAAATACTTCTTTTGTCAATGGCAATGCTTAAAAATGTATTTCAAAAAACAGGAATTGTTTCAGGTCTCTACACTGTGTTGGAGTACAGAGACCTGTGGCTAGCCCAATAAATTCAGTGCTACATGCCTTCAGCAGTGTTGTATTCATGAGGGGTGGGAGTGGGGAAGCATGTAGGCATCCCCCTTCCTTCTCCCTACCTGTCTCCTCAACTTGCTCTTTCGCACGTCTGTTTAAAGGAGAAGGAAACCCTGTAGAAAAAAACCCATACCCCCCACTCCACGTAGACCCCCTCCCTCCTCCCCCAGGCTAACTGCCCCCCCCCCGGGGAAATGCCCCATACTATATACTTACCCCTCGTCGCAATTTCTGGCAGCGGACTTCACGGCATCCATCTTTCGGGTATTCAGGAAGCTGACTGGGAGATTGGTATGCCGGCGCATGCGCAGTTGGAGCAGTGTGCATGCACCGAAATTGACGTAGACCAAGGACCTGCAAGATGGATGCCCTGAAGTCCGCTGTCATCAAAATGGGTAAATACATCTTTCTACTACAAAACAAACCACAAAACTTTTCTACAGTTGCCACTTTTGATGGCGCCATCTTCTTCTCTTCTGTAATTTCCGAGAAGTAAGTGCCGTATTGACACATGTGCAGTTGGAGCAGTTTTCTCTGTCGCGACAACTGTGCATGCGCCGAAACTCACGCACGAAAATTGCCGAAGCGCCAGTCTCATTCCGAAGATAACAGAAGCGGCTAAAGATGGCGCATGTGAACTCTGGACAGAATCTGCATGGAGGGGTTAGTAAAGACTTACAGGCATTTTCCTGGGGTAACACTTAGGGGCCCATTTACTAAGGGTCGAAGGGAATTTTCAAATTAAAAAATTTCGAAGTAATTTTTGGGTACTTTGACCATCGAATAGGCCAAATTCGACATTGATTTGAAGTGAAAATACTTCACAAATTCGACAATTCGAAAATCGAAGTACTGTCTCTTTAAAAAACTTCGACTTCGACACTTCACCACCTTAAACCTGCCGAATTGCTATGTTAGCCTATGGGGACCTCCTAGAACCTTTAGCCAGTATTTGGCTAAGTTTTGAGAAGTTGAAGGATTTTTTTGTAAAATCGTACGATCGTACAATTAAATCGTTCGAATCGTACGATTCAAAGTACGATCGTACGATCATAGTAGGATCGTACGATCTTAAAAATCCTTCGACTTCGAATGTCAGACGTCCTGATGGTCGAATTTCGAAGTTTTTTTCACTTTGAAATTCGACCCTTGATAAATCTGCCCCTTAAGCTGGCCATAGATGCAAAGATCCGATCGTACGAATCATCGTACGATCGGACTTTCCCATCTCCCGACCCGCCACTAACCATTCAGATCAAAGTCTTACCAGTCAGATTAGTTAAAGAACAGATCAGTAGTGATGGGCGAAAAATTCGCGAAACAGCGTTTCCGTTTTTTCTGAAAATTTTTTTTTGACACCGGCTAATTTTTGCCGCGAAATTTCGCGCAGGCGTTTCGCGAATTTATTCTCTGGCGGCGAATCGCGCAAATTCGCCCATCACTACAGATCAGCAATGTTCTGCCCCTGACAGCAATCGTACGATATCTATGTCCAACCAAAGCTAGTGACAGTCTCCCACTGAAAATCGTACGATCGGCAATACACGCAGAGATATTATCGGCAGCCGACAGAAAATTTCTAACCTGTCCGATCGAGCACACGACCGATCTCCGCCGGATGAAAAATGTCGGGACTCTCCACACACGGTTCGAAAATCGGACGAATCCTCGATTCGTACGATCAGATCTTTGCGTCTATGGCCAGCTTTTGGCTGGGGGAGGAGGGAGGGGGGTTAATGTAGGGTAGGGGGGTAGGGTTTTTTTATCTTTAGGGTTGAATTCTCCTTTAAGCGAATTCATTTTTTAAAATGATTTTGTTTTTCTCAATAAAAATTTGGTTTATTTAATATTTAAATGTTTTTTATCAGACTTAAGCAATGGCAATCCAAATTATGGAAAATCCCATTATCTGAAAAATAGATGCCATACCTGTAGTAGTTCTGAACGCACAAATATCACCCACAACATGCACTGGTGACATGTCATGTTCCATGGAATTTTGATCACTGATTCTAGTAGCTATCAAAACCCCTGATGCCAGTAAAAGTCATTAGGCTTCTAGGAAACTTTTTTTAGCCTCCCCTCATTTTGTAAACCATGAAGAAAAGAATCAGTTTTGCACACTAAAATTAGGCACCAGTCAATACCACATGTCACCCAGACATAAAAATCTGTATAATAAATGTCCTTTTTAAATTAAACATGAAATCTAATTTCTTTTTTTTAAAAAAAACATCCATACCTGTTATAAACTTGATTAAAAGTCTCAGCTGTCAATCATATATTGCCTTACCCACCTCTATGCCTTAAGAATAGAGGCGGGGCAGGCAATTACTTTCACTTTGCATTCTGTACTTCCTAGATGTTATTGCACTCCCAACAGTCTCCCTTCCTTCCTCAACATCTAATTGTGTAGCCAGTGCATGGGCATCAGGTGCCCCACATAAACAAGATTTTTGCATGATGCAAATCTTGCCTTGCCTGTGTTAACAAAATGGCTGCTGCCTACTTGCTGTGAATTCCAAGACAAAAATAAAAACCAAGATTTAAATAATTTTTAAAGTGCAAGTGAAGTTTATTTTGCTTGGCTAACATTATAAAATAGGATTTGGAATTATTTCTTAAGGTGACAGGTCCACTTTAACCAACACTGTTAAAATGCAGAGTAAAGTTTTTTTAAATTTTTTTTTAATAACATTATATTAAGACATTTCAGTTTTAAGTGCTTTTAATCTTGTACCCTCTTGCTTGTTGTGCCTGTTAATGGGTTTTCAGCCGATAATCCGAAAAAGTTGAGGTTTTGCAGAGAGAATGCGATAAAATTGAGTTTTTAGAGTGTCAATCGGACGATACGAATTGACGTTCGATTTTATTGCGATTGTTTAGAGAAATTTCTTGATAAATTAGTTCATGAAAGGGGGTTTAGTGGATTTGTTTGAATAAAAAAATTAGATTGATTTGAGTTTTAGTAAATAGGCCCCTATAAGTTAATAGTCCAATCTTTTTTGACATACCTTCCCTTTAATGGATCTCCCCCCCCACACGCTAGTTATTAGAAGAAGATGTTCAAAGCTGAGTTAACATTCTCTGCCTTCAGCTGCTATCAGTTCTGTTAATTAGCACATCGGAGATTGCTATGTGCATATATTCTGTTGACATACTTTCTGTACATATAATATGCTTTCATTCATATCTGTGTTAGCACAGATAAATAAATGTGCAAAAAAAATTTTTCTGCTCACATTTGCATATTCATGTACATATTATACTAATGGACATCATGTGACAGGAATATATTGGAGATCCTCTCTGCATCAACCAACGTAATGGAAGCATATTTATATTCATATTTATTTTTTGTACAAATGACTGTTTATATTACTCAGCATTGTACAGCTCAGATACAAAAGGGTGATTTATTATGTGTCAGTATTTTTTTACTTATTGGTAACGATTCTTACCACTCGCTTAAAAAACACAAATGATGTAGTCAGACCTACGAAGCCATCTTCTGTACTCGAATTTGTTCCAATGTGTAAAAGATGTTTTTAGGGATTCTTAATTGTATCTTTGGGGATTAACAATTCAAAAGGATGTTAAAACTCAGTGCTGCCTCTGAGCTCTATCACCTCATAAAGTAGTGTTTAAATGCTAAAAGTAGTCAAAGACATTCTGACAAAATTAAACATTGATCTGCTTTATGTATTAATTTGTTAAAGGAGAAGGAAAGGCATCGTACACTTGAGGGTGCCAAATTTTAGTCATTAGTCCTAACATTTGGCACCCCCAAGTGTACAATGCCTTTCCTTCTCCTTAAAACACTTTCCTGACTTTCAGAGGCACAAAATCAGAAACTTGTTAAATTGGAGCTACCGGAAATGCCCCTGCTGTGTTTGCCCCACAGTAGTGTTCATCCATGAATGAGAATAAACCATTTTTAATGCAGACAAAAAAAGAAATAATAAAAGTTTCATGCCACAAATAAGCCATCTGCAGGTATGTTATTGGCCCAATTAAATAAGTGTGTATCTTTCAAAATCCTAACCAGAGAAGAAACTGATGCTGAAACCTCAACATTAAGGGGCTCATTTATTAAACTTCAAATTTATCTGGTCGAGGTTTAAAAGCGGAATTTATTATACCCCCAAAACTGGTCAAAATCCTAATTCAAAAATACGCCATCTCAAATCTGTCGAGGTCATGTAGAAGTCAATAGCAGATATCCCTGAAGTTGTTTCTTGACATCAAGTACAAGGTATTATTTTATTATTACAGAGAATCAGGAAATAATTCCGGATTATTTGGATAATATGGAGTCTATGGGAGACGACATTTCTATAATTCAGAGCTTTCTGGATAACGGGTTTCTGGATAACAGATCTAATACCGGTACTTATGTTATTCATATTGAATATTTATCATATATACACACACACAGAGTTAGGTCCATAAATATTTAAATATTTGGTCAGAGACAGCTTTTTTTTCTAATTTTGGTTCTGTACATTACCACAATGAATTTTAAATGAAACAACTCAGATGCAGTTGAACTGCAGACTTTCAGCTTTAACTCAGAGGGTTGGACAAAAAGATGTGTGAGGTGTAGGGATGTAGCGAATGTCGGAAAAAATGTTCGCGAACATATTCGCGAACTTGCGTCAAAAATGCGAACGGTTCGCGAACGTCGCGAACCCGATAGACTTCAATGGGAAGGCGAATTTTAAAAGCTAGAAAAGACATTTCTGGCCAGAAAAATGATTTTAAAGTTGTTTAAAGGGTGCAACGACCTGGACAGTGGCATGCCAGAGGGGGATCAAGGGCAAAAATGTATCTGAAAAATACACAGCGCTGCGTTTTGTGCTGTAAAGGGCAGAAATCACACTACATTTCTAAACTTGTGTAATAAACTGCTTTAAAACGTCCGGCGTCTACATGCCAATCAAGTCGTGTAAAGGTTACAGCCTGTTCACACGCAAAGACAAAACGCGGCGCTTACTGCAACGCAAAAAAATGCAAAGAGCTTTCATGAATGATACCGTCAAGTGAGCAAATAATAGTTTTTAATTACTACTAGTTGCTTGTCACCTCCAGGATGTTCGTCCTGTTGGTGGCAATATTTCTGTAGTGGTGTGTTTAGCAGTCACCGTGCTTGTGCGCACGTGCACGGTCAGGCAGAGGTAATTCAATGTACAGTGAAGTGAACCAAAAAACACTGATTCTGCAGTGTGGGCCCAGTTTTGGTCTACTTTATTGATCACCTGCGATGACCATAAAAGATGCGATTTTGCCACTGTTGCAGAACCCTGAAAAATTAGGCATGTGTACTTTCCTGAAAAATTATGTTTTTTTTGTCGCAGCCACTGAAGCACAGAGGCCAGAAAAAATATGCCATATAAATGCTGAAAATATGAATTTTTTTTGTCGCAGCCACTGAAGCACAGAGGCCAGAAAAAATATGCCATATAAATGCTGAAAATATGAATTTTTTTTGTCGCAGCCACTGAAGCACAGAGGCCAGAAAAAATATGCCATATGAATGCTAAAAATATGATTTTTTTTTTTCGCAGCCACTGAAGCACAGAGGCCAGAAAAACTATGCCATATAAATGCTGAAAATATGAATTTTTTTTTGTCGCAGCCACTGAAGCACAGAGGCCAGAAAAACTCAGGATTTACCTGTCCAAAAAGTTTTGATTGAAATGAAACCAGTAGGGTTTGTACCCTAGTTTGTAACGGTGGCGGAGGGAGGAGGACGCTAAAGGACAGCTGTGTGTGGAGTCATGCGGCGTGCAGAGAAGGACAGCTGCATGGGGAGTCAGAACAAGTCTTCCGGCGTGCAGTAACCCTCCGAGATCCATGCCTCGTTCATTTTAATAAAGGTCAGGTAATCCACACTTTTGTGACCTAGGCGAGTTCTCTTCTCAGTTACAATCCCTCCTGCTGCACTGAAGGTCCTTTCTGAGAGTACACTTGAGGCGGGGCAAGACAAGAGGTTCATGGCAAATTGTGACAGCTCTGGCCACAGATCAAGCCTGCGCCACCCAGTAGTCCAGGGGTTCATCGCTCCTCAGAGTGTCAATATCTGCAGTTAATGCCAGGTAGTCCGCTACCTACCAGTCGAGGCGTTCTTTGAGGGTGGATCCCGAAGGGTTCTGGCGCTGCCTTGGACTGAAAAACATTTGCATGTCTGACGTTACAGAGTGGCCAAAGTGCATTGTCCTTGCAGGTGCGCTCGTGGCAGGATTACTGGCACCTCTGCCCCTGGAATGTTGATGAGTTCCTGAAGTGACATCACCCTTAAAAGCATTGTACAACATGTTTTGCAGGCTGGTTTGTAAATGCCGCATCCTTTCGGACTTGTGGTACGTTGGTAACATTTCTGCCACTTTATGCTTGTACCGAGGGTCTAGTAGCGTTGCAACCCAGTACAGGTCCTTCTCCTTAAGCCTCTTGATACGGGGGTCCTTCAACAGGCATGACAGCATGAAAGACCCCATTCTCACAAGGTTGGATGCAGAAGTATCCATCTCCGCTTCCTCGTTATCAAGGACTACGTCATCCACGGTCTCCTCCCCCCAGCCACGTACAAGACCAGGGGTCCCCAAAAGGTCACCACAAGCCCCCTGGGAAGCCTGCTCCTGTTGGTCCTCCTCCTCCACAAAGCCACCTTCCTCCTCTGACTCCACTTCTGACACCTCTCCCTGCGTTGCAGCAGGTGCCTGGGCTCGTTCTGGTGATTCCGACCAGAAATCGTGCGCTTCCTGCTCCTCGTCACGCTGGTCTACAGCCTCATCTGTCACTCGTCGCACGGCACGCTCCAGGAAGAAAGCAAAGGGTATTAGGTCGCTGATGGTGCCTTCGGTGCGACTGACCATGTTTGTAACCTCTTCAAAAGGGCGCATGAGCCTGCAGGCATCGCGCATAAGCACCCAGTAACGGGGGAAAAAAATCCCCAGCTCTGCAGATCCAGTCCTACCACCCAGTTCAAACAGGTATTCATTGACGGCTCTTTGTTGTTGCAGCAGACGTTCCAACATGAGGAGCGTTGAATTCCAGCGAGTCTGGCTGTCGCAAATTAAACGCCTGACTGGCATGTTGTACCGCTGCTGAATGTCAGCAAGGCGTGCCATGGCTGTGTAGGAACGTCTGAAATGGGCCGACACCTTCCTGGACTGCCTGAGAATGTCCTGGAATCCTGGGTACTTCGAGACAAAACGTTGGACTATTAAATTCAGAACATGTGCCATGCAGGGCACATGTGTTAAATTGCCCAGTCTCAGTGCTGCCAACAGATTGCTTCCGTTGTCACACACCACTTTTCCGATCTTCAGTTGGTGTGGGGTCAGCCACCGATCGGCCTGTGACTGCAGAGATGACAGGAGTACAGATCCGGTATGGTTTCTGCTTTCCAGGCACGTCATCCCCAAGACAGCATGACAACGGCGTACCTGGCACGTCGAATAGCCTAGGGGGAGCTGGGGGTGCACAGGTGTGGAGGAGGAGGACCCAGCAGCAGAGGAGCAGGACCCAGCAGCAGAGGAGGAGGAAGCAGAGGAAGAAGACGAGGTAGAGAGCGAAGGAGGAGTAGAGGTGGTGGCAGAACCGCGTGCAATCCGTGGCGGTGACACCAACTCCACTGTTGTTGTTGAGCCACGCATTCCCTGCTTCCCAGCCATAAGCAAGTTCACCCAGTGGGCAGTGTAGGTGACATACCTGCCCTGACCATGCTTGGAGGACCATGCGTCAGTAGTCATATGGACCTTTGCCCCAACACTAAGTGACAGAGATGCGGTGACTTGGCTCTGCACATGGTGGTACAGGTGTGGTATTCCCTTCTTGGAGAAAAAATTGCGGCTGGGTACCTTCCACTGCGGTGTCCCAATTGCTACAAATTTGTGGAAGGCCTCAGAGTCCACCAGCTGGTATGGTAAAAGCTGGCGGGCTAAGAGTGCAGACAAGCCAGCTGTCAGACCCCGGGCAAGGGGGTGACTCGCAGACATTAGCTTCTTACGCTCAAACATGGCCCTCACAGAAACTTGGCTGGGGGCAGATGACTGGGAACTGGTGGTCAAGGTGGAAGGCGGAGTGGAGGGTGGTTCAGACGGGTCAAGGACAGCAGAGGTAGAGCAGTAAGATGCTGGACCAGAAGGAGGGTGGCTTTTAGTTTGTCTGCTGCCTTTGAGGTGTTGCTCCCATAGTGCTTTGTGCTTGCCGTTCATGTGCCTTCGCATAGAAGTTGTACCTATGTGGGTGTTGGGCTTCGCAAGACTCAGTTTCTGACTGCACTCATTGCAAATTACAACGCTTTTGTCAGAGGCACACACATTAAAAAAATCCCACACTGCTGAGCTTTTTGAAGCTGGCAATCTGGCGGTAAAAGTAGAAGTTGGCGGCAATGGCGGGTGCGTTGGCCGGCTGACCACAGGTGCCGATACATGTTGTTGCCCTACTGTTCCCTGCGAGCTGTCCTCCCTGCTTCTTCTAAGTCTTATTCTCCTCCTGCCTCTCTGACTCTCCGTCTCTCCATCTGAACTATCCTCCTCTTGCTCTCTTCTACTGGGCACCCACAAAACATCAATCTCCTCATCATCATTCTCCTCAGATGCATCAATTTCTTCGAACAGCTCACAGAAGGAAGCAGCAGCGGGGACCTCCTTATCACTCATTATGTCCATCTCTGTTATGTTGTCTGCCAGAATTATATCTGGTGTAACGTCCTCATCTCCTTCATCTTCTTCTGCCAATAATGGTTGCGCATCACTCAGTTCAAGAAACTCATGTGTAAATAACTCCTCTGACTCCAGTGAAGAAGGGGCGCCGGTGGTGGAGGAAGTGTTACGTGGGGTGCCCATAGCAGAGGAGGATGAGGATGTTGTGGCAAAGTTAGAAATGGTAGAGGATGGGGTGTGCTGTGTAAGCCAGTCAACTACCTCTTCAGCATTTTGGGAGTTCAGGGTAATTGCCTTTGTAAAACTGGGCAATTTCCTAGGGCCACAGGATAGCATAGCAGCACGGCCCCTAGTGCCTCTGCGTCGCGGCCTGCCTTTGCCTGGCATTTTTTTTAAAACAACAACAACTCAGGTGGTGTTTCTGGAGACGGTATTATTATTGATATTTAGACAGAATGTGAACAAGCTCACACAGCTAGGCGGCAGTTGTTTGAAGAACACACTGGGCAAACAATGTCTGCAAGGTCAACTTATACACTACAGCAGTGGATACGGAATATATTATTGCTGCTTGAAAAACGTCACTCAGGTGGTGTTTCTGGAGACGGTATTATTATTGATATTTAGACAGAATGTGAACAAGCTTACACAGCTAGCTGGCAGTTGTTTGAAGAACACACTGGGCAAACAATGTCTGCAAGGTCAACGTATACACTACAGCAGTGGATACGGAATATATTATTGCTGCTTGAAAAACGTCACTCAGGTGGTGTTTCTGGAGACGGTATTATTATTGATATTTAGACAGAATGTGAACAAGCTCACACAGCTAGCTGGCAGTTGTTTGAAGAACACACTGGGCAAACAATGTCTGCAAGGTCAACGTATACACTACAGCAGTGGATACGGAATATATTATTGCTGCTTGAAAAACGTCACTCAGGTGGTGTTTCTGGAGACGGTATTATTATTGATATTTAGACAGAATGTGAACAAGCTCACACAGCTAGCTGGCAGTTGTTTGAAGAACACACTGGGCAAACAATGTCTGCAAGGTCAACGTATACACTACAGCAGTGGATACGGAATATATTATTGCTGCTTGAAAAACGTCACTCAGGTGGTGTTTCTGGAGACGGTATTATTATTGATATTTAGACAGAATGTGAACAAGCTCACACAGCTAGGTGGCAGTTGTTTGAAGAACACACTGGGCAAACAATGTCTGCAAGGTCAACGTATACACTACAGCAGTGGATACGGAATATATTATTGCTGCTTGAAAAACGTCACTCAGGTGGTGTTTCTGGAGACGGTATTATTATTGATATTTAGACAGAATGTGAACAAGCTCACACAGCTAGCTGGCAGTTGTTTGAAGAACACACTGGGCAAACAATGTCTGCAAGGTCAACGTATACACTACAGCAGTGGATACGGAATATATTATTGCTGCTTGAAAAACGTCACTCAGGTGGTGTTTCTGGAGACGGTATTATTATTGATATTTAGACAGAATGTGAACAAGCTCACACAGCTAGCTGGCAGTTGTTTGAAGAACACACTGGGCAAACAATGCCTGCAAGTGCACTACTATTGGTGCACTACTATGAAGAACAGCAAACAGCACTGGACACGTTAAAGAACAGTAAGATAAGTAAAATAATTTTTTTTTTATATATATTAAAAAAAAAAATTACTCTGGTTGGTGCTGAACTACTAGGAGCAGCACACCAGTCCCACTCCCCAACACAGCTAGACTAATAGCACTGGGCTCTTATAGTAGCAAATAGAGATGTCGCGAACTGTTCGCCGGCGAACTTGTTCGCGCGAACATCGGGTGTTCACGCTCGCCGGAAGTTCGCGAACGTCGCGCGACGTTCGCCATTTTGGGTTCGCCATTGTTGGCGCTTTTTTTTGCCCTCTCACCCCAGACCAGCAGGTACATGGCAGCCAATCAGGAAGCTCTCCCCTGGACCACTCCCCTTCCCTAAAAAAACCGAAGCCCTGCAGCGTTTTTTCACTCTGCCTGTGTGTGCTGAAGAGATAGTGTAGGGAGAGAGCTGCTGCCTGTTAGTGATTTCAGGGACAGTTGAAAGTTTGCTGGCTAGTAATCGTTTTGATACTGCTCTGTTATTGGAGGGACAGAAGTCTGCAGGGGTTTGAGGGACATTTAAGCTTAGGTAGCTTTGCTGGCTAGTAATCTACCTTCTACTGCAGTGCTCTGTATGTAGCTGCAGTGGGCAGCTGTCCTGCTTCTGATCTCATCTGCTGACTGCTGCAATAACAGTAGTCCTTGTAAGGACTGCTTTTATTTATTTTTTGTTGTTTTACTACTACTACTACTACTACTACTACTACTACTATAAGAGCCCAGTGCTATTAGTCTAGCAGTGTTGGGGAGTGGGACTGGTGTGCTAATCTGCTGCTCCTAGTAGTTCAGCAGCACCAACTTTAATTTTTTTTTTTAATATTCATTTTTTTTTATTTTACTTTTTTTTATTTTACTACCGCTGTAGTAGTGTATAAGTTGACCTTTTAGGCATTATTTGCCCTGTAGGCATTATTTGCACACTTTTTTCTTCAACCCGCCATCTAGCTGTGTGACCTTGTTCACATTCTGTCTAAATATCCATAATATTACCGTCTCCAGAAAAAACACCGGAGTGACTTTTTTCAAGCAGCCATAATATATTTTACGTAATCCGTATCCACCGCTGTAGTAGTGTATACGTTGACCTTGTAGGCATTATTTGCACACTGTTTTCTTCAACCCGCCATCTAGCTGTGTGACCTTGTTCACATTCTGTCTAAATATCCATAATATTACCGTCTCCAGAAAAAACACCGGAGTGACTTTTTTCAAGCAGCCATAATATATTTTACGTAATCCGTATCCACCGCTGTAGTAGTGTATACGTTGACCTTGTAGGCATTATTTGCACACTGTTTTCTTCAACCCGCCATCTAGCTGTGTGACCTTGTTCACATTCTGTCTAAATATCCATAATATTACCGTCTCCAGAAAAAACACCGGAGTGACTTTTTTCAAGCAGCCATAATATATTTTACGTAATCCGTATCCACCGCTGTAGTAGTGTATACGTTGACCTTGTAGGCATTATTTGCACACTGTTTTCTTCAACCCGCCATCTAGCTGTGTGACCTTGTTCACATTCTGTCTAAATATCCATAATATTACCGTCTCCAGAAAAAACACCGGAGTGACTTTTTTCAAGCAGCCATAATATATTTTACGTAATCCGTATCCACCGCTGTAGTAGTGTATACGTTGACCTTGTAGGCATTATTTGCACACTGTTTTCTTCAACCCGCCATCTAGCTGTGTGACCTTGTTCACATTCTGTCTAAATATCCATAATATTACCGTCTCCAGAAAAAACACCGGAGTGACTTTTTTCAAGCAGCCATAATATATTTTACGTAATCCGTATCCACCGCTGTAGTAGTGTATACGTTGACCTTGTAGGCATTATTTGCACACTGTTTTCTTCAACCCGCCATCTAGCTGTGTGACCTTGTTCACATTCTGTCTAAATATCCATAATATTACCGTCTCCAGAAAAAACACCGGAGTGACTTTTTTCAAGCAGCCATAATATATTTTACGTAATCCGTATCCACCGCTGTAGTAGTGTATACGTTGACCTTGTAGGCATTATTTGCACACTGTTTTCTTCAACCCGCCATCTAGCTGTGTGAGCTTGTTCACATTTTGTCTAAATATTGATAATATTATCGTCTCTAGAAAAACCACTTGAGTTACTTTTTTTCAAGCAGCATTCATATATTTTACGTAATCCGTATCCACCGCTGTAGTAGTGTATACGTTGACCTTGTAGGCATTATTTGCACACTGTTTTCTTCAACCCGCCATCTAGCTGTGTGAGCTTGTTCACATTTTGTCTAAATATTGATAATATTATCGTCTCTAGAAAAACCACTTGAGTTACTTTTTTTCAAGCAGCATTCATATATTTTACGTAATCCGTATCCACCGCTGTAGTAGTGTATACGTTGACCTTGTAGGCATTATTTGCACACTGTTTTCTTCAACCCGCCATCTAGCTGTGTGTATTATCGTTTCCAGAAAAACCAACTGAGTTTTTGTTGTTGTTGTTGTTTTTTTAAAAATAATGCCAGGCAAAGGCAGGCCGCCACGCAGAGGCCGTGCTAGGGGCCGTGCTGCTATGCAATCCTGTGGCCCTAGCAAATTGCCCAGTTTTAAAAAGCCAATGACCCTGAACTCCCAAAATGCTGAAGAGGTAGTTGACTGGCTTACACAGCACACCCCATCCTCTACCGTTTCTAACTTTACCACAACATCCTCCTCATCCTCCACTGCTATGGCCACCCCACGTAACACTTCCTCCACCACCGGTGCCCCTTCTTCACTGGGTTCAGAGGAGTTATTTTCCCATGAGTTTCTTGAACTGAGTAATGCGCAACCATTATTGCCAGAAGAAGATGAAGGAGATGAGGACCTTACACCAGATTTAATTCTGGCAGAGAACACGATAGAGATGGACATAATGAGTGATGAGGAGGAGGTCCCCGCTGCTGCTTCCTTCTGTGATGTGTCAGAAGAAATTGATGCATCTGAGGAGAATGATGATGAGGAGATTGATGTTTTGTGGGTGCCTAGTAGAAGAGAGCAAGAGGAGGGTAGTTCAGATGGAGAGACGGAGAGTCAGAGAGGCAGTAGGAGAATAAGACTTAGAAGAAGCAGGGAGGACAGCCCGCAGGGATCAGTAGGGCAACAACATGTATCGGCACCTGTGTTCAGCCGGCCAACGCACCCGCCATTGCCGCCAATGCCGCCAACTTCTACTGTTACCGCCAGATCGCACACTTCCAAAAAGTCAGCAGTGTGGGATTTTTTTAATGTGTGTGCCTCTGACAAAAGCATTGTAATTTGCAATGAGTGCAGTCAGAAACTGAGCCTTGGTAAGCCCAACAGCCACATAGGTACAACTTCTATGCGAAGGCACATGAGCGGCAAGCACAAAGCACTTTGGGAGCAACACCTCAAAGGCAACAGGCAAACTAAAAGCCACACTCCTTCTGGTCCAGCATCTTACTGCTCTACCTCTGCTCTCCTTGACCCGTCTGAACCACCCTCCACTCCGCCTTCCACCTTGACCACCTGTTCCCATTCCCAGTCATCTGCCACCAGCCAAGTTTCTGTGAAGGCCATGTTTGAGCGTAAGAAGCCAATGTCTGACTGTCACCCCCTTGCCCGGCGTCTGACAGCTGGCTTGTCTGCACTCTTAGCCCGCCAGCTTTTACCATACCAGCTGGTGGACTCTGAGGCCTTCCGCAAATTTGTAGCAATTGGGACACCGCAGTGGAAGGTACCCAGCCGCAATTTTTTTTCTAAAAAGGGAATACCACACCTGTACCAACATGTGCAGAGCCAAGTTACCGCATCTCTGTCACTTAGTGTTGGGCCAAAGGTCCATATGACTACTGACGCATGGTCCTCCAAGCATGGTCAGGGCAGGTATGTCACCTACACTGCCCACTGGGTGAATTGGTAATGGCTGGGAAGCAGGGAATGGGTAGCTCAACAACAACAGTGGAGTTGGTGTCACCGCCACGGATTGCACGCGGTTCTGCCACCACCTCTACTCCTCCATCGCTCTCTACCTCGTCTTCTTCTTCTTCTTACTCTGCTGCTGGGTCCTCCTTCTCCTCCTCCACACCTGTGCACCCCCAGCTCCCCCTAGGCTATTCGACGTGCCAGGTACGCCGTTGTCACGCTGTCTTGGGGATGACGTGCCTGGAAAGCAAAAACCATACCGGATCTGTACTCCTGTCATCTCTGCAGTCACAGGCCGATCGGTGGCTGACCCCACACCAACTGCAGATCGGAAAAGTGGTGTGTGACAATGGAAGCAATCTGTTGGCAGCGTTGAGACTAGGCAATTTAACACATGTGCCCTGCATGGCACATGTGTTAAATTTAATAGTCCAACGTTTTGTCTCCAAGTACCCAGGATTCCAGGACGTTCTCACCCAGTCCAGAAAGGTGTCGGCCCATTTCAGACGTTCCTACACAGCCATGGCACGCCTTGCTGACATTCAGCAGCGCTACAACATGCCAGTCAGGCGTTTGATTTCTGACAGCCAGACTCGCTGGAATTCAACGCTCCTTATGTTGGAACGTCTGCTGCAACAACAAAGGGCCGTCAACGAGTACCTTTTTGAACTGGGTGGTAGGACTGGATCTGCACAGCTGGGGATTTTTTTCCCCCGTTACTGGGTGCTTATGCGCGATGCCTGCAGGCTCATGCGACCTTTTGAAGAGGTGACAAATATGGTCAGTCGCACCGAAGGCACCATCAGCGACCTAATACCCTTCGCTTTCTTCCTGGAGCGTGCCGTGCGACGAGTGACAGATGAGGCTGTAGACCAGCGTGACGAGGAGCTGGAAGCGCACGATTTCTGGTCGGAATCACCAGAACGAACCCAGGCACCTGCTGCAACGCAGGGAGAGGTGCCAGAAGTGGAGTCAGAGGAGGAAGGTGGCTTTGTGGAGGAGGAGGAGGAGGACCAACAGGAGCAGGCTTCCCAGGGGGCTAGTGGTGACCTTTTGGGGACCCCTGGTCTTGTACGTGGCTGGGGGGAGGAGACCGTGGATGATGCAGTCCTTGATAATGAGGAAGCGGAGATGGATAGCTCTGCATCCAACCTTGTGAGAATGGGGTCTTTCATGCTGTCATGCCTGTTGAAGGACCCCCGTATCAAGAGGCTTAAGGAGAAGGACCTGTACTGGGTCGCAACGCTACTAGACCCTCGGTACAAGCATAAAGTGTCAGAAATGTTACCAACATACCACAAGTCCGAAAAGATGCTGCATTTACAAACCAGCCTGCAAAACATGTTGTACAATGCTTTTAAGGGTGATGTCACTTCAGGAACTCATCAACATTCCAGGGGCAGAGGTGCCAGTAATCCTGCCACGAGCACACCTGCAAGGACAAAGCCCTTTGGCCAGTCTGTAACGTCAGACATGCAAATGTTTTTCTGTCCAAGGCAGCGCCACAACCCTTCTGGATCCACCCTCAAAGAACGCCTCGACCGGCAGGTAGCGGACTACCTGGCATTAACTGCAGATATCGACACTCTGAGGAGCGATGAACCCCTGGACTACTGGGTGCGCAGGCTTGATCTGTGGCCAGAGCTGTCACAATTTGCCATGAACCTCTTGTCTTGCCCAGCCTCAAGTGTGCTCTCAGAAAGGACCTTCAGTGCAGCAGGAGGGATTGTAACTGAGAAGAGAACTCGCCTAGGTCACAAAAGTGTCGATTACCTGACCTTTATTAAAATGAATGAGCGGTGGATCTTGGAGGGTTACTGCACGCCGGAAGACTTCTATGCAGCTGTCCTTCTCTTCAAGCCTCATGACTCCACACACAGCTGTCCTTTAGCGTCCTCCTCCTCCCTCCGCCACCGTTACAAACTAGGGTGCAAACCCTACTGGTTAAATTTTTTCTGGCCTCTGTGCTTCAGTGGCTGCAACCAAAAAAACTGGGCAAACAATGTCTACAAGGTCAACGTATGGCAAAAAATGACTATTTTCAGCATTTATATGGCATATTTTTTCTGGCAACTGTGCTTCAGTGGCTGCGTCCAAAAAAATGCATATTTTCAGCATTTATATGGCATAATTTTTCTGGCCTCTGTGCTTCAGTGGCTGCAACCAAAAAAATTTATATTTTCAGCATTTATATGGCATAATTTTTCTGGCAACTGTGCTTCAGTGGCTGCGACCAAAAAAATGCATATTTTCTGCATTTATATGGCATAATTTTTCTGGCCTCTGTGCTTCAGTGGCTGCAACCAAAAAAATTTATATTTTCAGCATTTATATGGCATAATTTTTCTGGCCTCTGTGCTTCAGTGGCTGCAACCAAAAAAATGCATATTTTCAGCATTTATATGGCATAATTTTTCTGGCAACTGTGCTTCAGTGGCTGCGACCAAAAAAATGCATATTTTCAGCATTTATATGGCATAATTTTTCTGGCCTCTGTGCTTCAGTGGCTGCAACCAAAAAAATTTATATTTTCAGCATTTATATGGCATAATTTTTCTGGCCTCTGTGCTTCAGTGGCTGCAACCAAAAAAATGCATATTTTCAGCATTTATATGGCATAATTTTTCTGGCAACTGTGCTTCAGTGGCTGCGACCAAAAAAATGACTATTTTCAGCATTTATATGGCATATTTTTTCTGGCCTCTGTGCTTCAGTGGCTGCGGCCAAAAAAACTGGGCAAACAATGCCTACAAGGTCAACGACGTTGACCTTGTAGGCATTGTTTGCCCAGTTTTTTTGGCCGCAGCCACTGAAGCACAGAGGCCAGAAAAAATATGCCATATAAATGCTGAAAATAGTCATTTTTTGCCATACGTTGACTCAACGTATATGGCAAAAAATTACTATTTTCAGCATTTATATGGCATATTTTTTCTGGCAACTGTGCTTCAGTGGCTGCGACCAAAAAAACTGGGCAAACAATGCCTACAAGGTCAACGTATGGCAAAAAATGACTATTTTCAGCATTTATATGGCATATTTTTTCTGGCAACTGTGCTTCAGTGGCTGCAACCAAAAAAACTGGGCAAACAATGTCTACAAGGTCAACGTATGGCGAAAAATTACTATTTTCAGCATTTATATGGCATATTTTTTATGGCAACTGTGCTTCAGTGGCTGCGTCCAAAAAAACTGGGCAAACAATGCCTACAAGGTCAACGTATGGCAGTTGTTTAAAGAGAACAGTAGATTACTAGCCAGCAAAGCTACCTAAGCTAAAATGTCCCTCAAATCCCTGCAGACTTCTGTCCCTCCAATACAGAGCAGTATCAAGCAGATTACTAGCCAGCAAACTTACTATCATCTGTCCCTGAAATCACTAACAGCTCTCCCCCTACACTATCTCTTCCAAGCACACACAGGCAGATTTTTCAGATACATTTTTGCCCTTGATCCCCCTCTGGCATGCCACTGTCCAGGTCGTTGCACCCTTTAAACAACTTTAAAATCATTTTTCTGGCCAGAAATGTCTTTTCTAGATGTTAAAGTTCGCCTTCCCATTGAAGTCTATGGGGTTCGTGAACCGTTCGCGAACCGCTCGCATTTTTGCGCAAGTTCGCGAATATGTTCGCGAACTTTTTTTCCGACGTTCGCTACATCCCTAGTAGCAAAGTAAAAAAACAAAAAAGAAAATAAAAGCAGTCCTTACATGGACTATTGGGTTACAGGCAGCAGTCAGCAGATGAGATCAGAAGCAGGACAGCTGCCCACGTTCGCGAACATTCGGCGGACGCGAACAGCCGATGTTCGCGCGAATTAGTTCGCGGGCGAACAGTTCGCGACATCCCTAGTGAGGTGTGAGGAACTAAATGTGAGGAACTAAAGTCTTTTTTTTTTTACACATTTCATTTCAGGGGCTCAAAAGTAATTGGACAAATTAAAAAACTGAAAATAAAATGCAATGACAGTCTGAAGTCTTGAACTCATGGACATCGCCAGATTCTGGGTTTCCTCCTTTTTAATGCTCTGCCAGGCCTTTGCTGCAGCGGCTTTCAGTTGCTGTTTGTTTGTGGGCCTTTCTGTCAGAAGTTTGGTCTTCAACAAGTGAAATGCATGCTCAGTTGGGTTCAGATCAGGTGACTGACTTGACCATTCAAGAATAATCCACTTCTTTGCTTTAATAAACAACTGGGTTGCTTTGACTGTATGTTTTGGGTCATTATGAAACTGCCTCCCAATTTGACTGCATTTAGCTGGATTTGAACAGACAGTGGGGCTGATTTATCAACACTGGGCAAATTTGCCCATGGGCAGTAACCCATGGCAACCAATCAAATTGCTACATTCATTGATCTACTTGCAGCTGGCTTTAAAAAGCTAATCACTGATTGCTTGCTATAGGTAACTGAAATAGGTGAAGAAATTTGCCCAGTGTTGATAAATGAGCCCCTGTATGTCTCTGAACATTGGGGCAGTTAACTGACAAATGGGACAGGAATCACAATGCTGTGTTACCTCTATACCTTTGTGTACCCCAATCCAGTAAAACCTTTGTAACACACTTTCATTTTCTCATAGCCCAAATGTCCCCCGACACATGGGAGTGTGCCATATCCAGCAATGTACGTCTATGGGATTGGGGAACTAGCAGGTGGTCTGCCTTCCCCTACCTTCCCACCGGCTATAATGAAAAATCACCAGCGGGATTGCACTCGTGGAGCTTCATTTTCCAAAGTTTCCCAAAGTTTCCTTGTGAGGCAACTTCGGGCGACTTCGGAAAACGAAGTGAGTGCCACCCCACTTGCGAGTTTTCATTATAGTCTACGGGAAGGCAGTTTGGGGAGATTGCCGCCCGAAGAAGAGGCAATCCCTGAATCTGCCCGTGTGCCCTTACCCTAACAGTACACATTTGTGGCTCCACTTTCCACGTTGTTGGGCAATACAAACAGGCTTAGCAAATAGGGACAGATGGTGTTGTGCCATGCTGCAGTCCATGGGTTCCTGGGTAAGAGGGCAACTCGCTGCCATATTCCCTGGCTCATGGCGCCAATAAATTACGTAACCCCTATCCCTAACTTGCAGGTCTGATTTGATTGATTGGCCCTCTCAATCTCTTTGCAACTAAATAATTTCCACCTTTTGTGGCATCTTTCCACCCCTTAGCGGTTGGTACATCTTTACCTGTACCTGGTGCCTTTTGACTCTTTTAGCAATGAACTTTGAAGAAAATCCTCTGTGGTAAGAAAATGCACCACCAGGACCACCATGTGGTCAACATCAGTTGGATCAGCTTGGTCTGCAAATCATTGCGAGTTAATTCCTCTGGTTGTAGCCACTGTTCAGCCAAGATGTATTAGGTCATGCATCTGAGACCTTACAGATTTGACCACATCAGATGTCCAGACATGTACCCGCTGTGCCCTCATAGCCATGGTTACTCTCAACAGGGCCAATATTTTGGCTTTTAGCTTTTGGTACTGTTTGGCATCCCCACTATTCATATCAAAATAAGTCTTTTGGGGCTCTCCAGTTAGAAAAGGAGCAATCACCCTAGCCCACTGGTTAGTTGGATTTTTTTCCCACTCTGCCACTCCTTCAAATATGGTAAGATAAACCTCTACAGCATCCTCTGATGTCATTTTTTGTAAAGAGGCTTGCACTCTTTTATATACAGAGACTGGCTCTCTTTGTACGCTTCGGGACCTTTCCATAGTCTTAATCCATTTTAGAAGCTGATGGTTTATATCCTGCTGTTCCTTTAAGGATGCTTGAGCAGCCTCTGCAATATTCGAAAAGTCTGCTGCTGATGAGCATTGGCTTGCTGCAGCTGAGCATTGGCCTGTATAAGTTGTTTTATAAGCTCCTCCATATTGGCAATATTCTGTGAAAATCACAGTAAGGTGCTTAATAGAATATCCTTTTAAGACTACTGTCTCTTTAAGACTACTGTCTCTTTAAGGAGCTGCCCATATCTGAGCACCAATTGTGGGGGGGAATCGATTTTAAGGTAGTAGCAGCGGCTCCTTTTACACAGATAAGAGACAGTGCACCGGGTTTCCAGCTGATCTTTTCATGTGAATTTATTTTACACAGCAGCTTAAACACAAAATTAACATTCATAACCTCTGAGAGTGCAGTCAAGCAAAATAAGTACAGGCTGCTGGTGAAGAAAAATGTCCTTTCCAAAGGACCCACAGCCCCACTTGTGCAAATTAAATTCAATAATCAAATGAAAGTTTCACTCACAGTGCGTTTGGAGTTTCCCTGTGCAGGTGCAGCTTACTACCAAGCACTTTAGGGCAGCAGCTTGTAGCCAGTCCTTGCTACTAGGGAACTTGCCTTCATGTGAGAAAACCTTAATTGTCCAGCAATAAATCAACTAATATTGAATATTTTGCAACACAGTCTTAGGGCTCTTACACATGGGCAGGAGTAGACGCACTCAATTATTCTGAAGGGGGCTGTACTCACACAGATGCATGTAAGCGCCAAACGCAGGTGGGACGCAGCATGTTGCATCCAGCGCATACACGCATATCTTAATTTCTGTTGTCAGTATCTCTTTACTATAACAGAGCTCACTCTGGATGATTAAATGCTGAATAAAGTTGTTCAAAAAGCATCTCCCGTGGAGCAAGGCATTTGCTAAAGTGTCGGTTGCTTGTGAACCCAGTCAACCTGATCTTGCCAGTGGCACTGTCTACTCCAGTTGCTGCAAAGATACAGCCATGTTCATCTGAGGTTAAAGATCTGAGCTCTAGATCAATGTTTTGATTGCATTACGAGGCCTTCCCCAAGGCTAGCCATATTTTCCATTTTCTCTGTCTGTTGTATATTTAGATTAATAATAAATGCCTGTGATTATTTCTTAAGCTCTAAGATCCACTGATTTATCTTTATAGGGCCACAGCAGTGACTTGCATTTCTTTGTGTTTCTACCATAAATCAGTACTGTAGTTGCAAGTGCACAAATAGTGATGTTATCTCTGGTAAATAATAAATCTTTCATTGTCTTGTGTTAAATTTGCTTGTAAACTGTTGTATTGTTAGGAAGACTGTTTATCTTACTTCCTTTGTTTGCGTAGCGATAAAGGTTAACTTGTTTTTTTAAGGAGGGATTAGCAATTGCTGCATTACTCTTATGTCACACATTGCTTTTCAGCAATTTAGGAATATCGGGTGACTATTGGGATCTTACGATGTACAGGTAGTTCAGTATATATATATACACTGTTACCAGAATGTGTTACCAAACACATGGCTGTCTTCAGTGAAGAATGGATGCTATAGATGCCCTTCGTGCATTACCTGCAGCCACTTGATAGTGGGGCCTTCCTTTAATCATCCACATACGGGGAAGAGAATTGAGATCAAATATAGGTTAACTTGCACATCGAAATTTTTGATCTATTTTATCAAGTGCCCATGTGGGCTATTTTACGAGGGGAAAACGATCACCAACTTGAGAGACTGCATGGCCAACCATAGGAGTTCAATACGTCAGGCATTGGATACCGGCAAGGCACATACTCCCGTGGCATCACATTTCCTGAAGAACAAACATTCTTTGGCGAGTTTTCAATGTATGATCATTGACCATATTCCGATACCCACCAGAGGCGGTGACCGGGAAAAATTGCTGTTACAAGCAGAATTGAGATGGATACATAGGCTTAACACCATCAGCCCCGGAGGACTGAATGAAATGGTGTCTTATACACCTTTCTATTAGAGTGACCTGTGATAAAAACATGGAGTAGGGGCTCTTAGGGTCTCAGTAGATATGTTCTGGTTCGTTACTTGATAGTTTATAATTAAGTGAATAGGTGAAATCGGGTGACTTGATGCTATTGTCTTTTTTAACTCATCCATTTACTTGTTATGTCTAGGGTAAGTAATAGTAATTGAAGCGATCACATTGAAGGCGGGTGTTTTCACTAGCAGTGAGGTGAGGGAGCACTGAGTCACTTGGATCGTGGGACATGTAAGAGGCAGGATATGCTGGTGTTCGATGGTGATGGATGAACACGGAGGTGGTAAGCCTTTGCTACTATTACAGTATGATGAGGGGTGTATTGTACTGCTTCCTCACCGCTCTATATTAGGTTTGTTTACGTACACAGCACATAGCACCTAGGATGCGTTTGGTGATTATCGCAACTTTGTTTCGGAGGGCTAATATGGGGTTAAGTGGTGTGACTGCCAAATGATACAGTTGTTACAACCCCGCGGCTAACTAAAATGATTGAGCTGATAAGGATTCCACGATACAATTGCTTCTTGCTGATTTTATGTTACACTGTAAATGATATGTATAATTGGGGGATGTATCTAATTAGAGTAAACGCATGGGAATATGTCACTGTGCTAGGGGACCTGGGTAATTTGTGCCACTGCTTAGGTATTTAGGGGTAGCTTATTTGAATCTGTGTAACGTTGACAAAGGCTGATGTTGCAGCCGAAACGTTAGTTTTCTAATAAAAACATTTATTTTTATATATATATACATGGATGCTGGCACTACTTGTATAGTAAGTATATCGTGGGTGCAATAGCCAGGAAATACGGTACAATGTAGACAGAGGATCGCACTCATAGGACTTAATGCAAAACGTTACGGAATGTTAGCTTTTTGCTCCAATAAACAACAGACTTTTTGCATTAAGTCCTGTGAGTGTGATCCTCTGTCTACATTATATATATATATATATATATATAATCCCTAGTGTGTGTGTGTGTGTGTATATATATATATATATATATATATATATATATAAATATATATAGATAAATATGTATATATATATATATATATATATATATATATATATATATATATATATATATATATATATATATATATATACACACAGCACACACTAGGGATTATTTGGGGGAGTTCAACTCAATGAACTTTTGTTGTTCAACTCAGATTAAGGTCATACAAAATTACAATAATATTAGAACAAAGATCAGTCTAAGGGTGGTGGCAGACAGGGAGATTAGTCGCCCAGCAACAAATCTCCTCTACAGCGGGCGACTAATCCCCAACGAATAGCCTTCCCGTCTGCAAAAATGTGAATCGCCAGCAGGATTGCATTTGGATCGCTTTGTTTTCCGAAGATTCCCAAAGCTGGAAACTTTGAGCGACTTCAGAAAACCGAAGCAATCCGTATGCCATCCCATTGTTGATTCACATTCTTGCCGGCGGGAAGACATGTTGGGGAGACTAATCTCCCTGAATCAGCATGTGTGCCACCACCCTAAAGGCCCGGGGAATAACGGACATATACAGTAAAGCTGTTCATGAGAGGTTCCAATTATCATTATGGAATTGTGAATTGCAGAAGTAATCAGGGGTGTGTCAATTTGGCCTCCTTAAACAGCTGGGTCTGGAAGCTTTTCAAGGCTTAGGAGCATGGGGGAGTCAGACAGGTTGTGATAGAGAATTCCAGAGTTGGGCAGAAGCTATAGAGAAATCTTGCAGATAAGAATGAAAGAAGGAAAAAGTTGAAGGTCAGAATCAGAGCATAGTGATTATTGTACATTGTATTTGGAGATTAAACCTTATATAGAGCAAGAGGCTTCAATTTTTTATCCGTTGTTAATTTGTATCCAGGCTACAGTGTGCCGTTGCTTTTCTGGACTAGTTAAACACTTTTATTTGTAAATAATTAAATATTTGATTTGTGAACTCTCCAGAGCCACACTTTCTTGACTTAATAGGCACAAGAGACTAGAATATGAGTTTTGAAATACATTACATATAGTAGTTGTAGTCCAGGAGCTTCCGGCAGCTCATCCTGTCCATGACCACCTTATTGGCAAGCCTGGCAAGTAGTAGCTGCAGCTGCTGCTGGCTGTGCCTGGAAATCTATTTTTACCGACAGGAGGTGGGAGGGGAACCAGCTGTGGGTCTGCAGGGTCTGTCTGAGAGGATAAAAAAAAGATGCCTCCGCCGCTTCGCAGCTTACATCAAGCTTTCACATCTGCACACGCTTGGATCGATGAAAAGAACGGATAATATTTGTCAGCTGCAAACCTCTTTTGCCTTTCATTCCCTACAAGAAAGGGAGAGAGTAGGAAGAAAGGGGAGGGAGGAGGCACTTTCAAGGCCAGAGGCATTTCCTGCTATACCCAGATGATACCTTGAGCCAGAAAAGAGAAGCAGATGATGTGTGATACACTGTTCTGATGGACCAGCAGCAGTAAAGAGTGCTGACCTCCCCCTTCTTTTCTACACTTGTGTGTAAAGGCCAAGTCTGTTCTTATTAGGACCAGGGGGAGACATTCTCTTTAACTCTTTGCCAGATAAGCTTTCAAAATCATACACATCTCACATTTGCAGATTAAGGCAGTCTCAATTTAATTTAAACATAGATTGCTTTTGTTGACAGAGGCCATTTTTATGAAACGTTCTACCTTCAGCATCATCATTTATATATATATGGTGCCAGTTATAATAATTTTGTCTCAGACTTGACACTTGCAATAAATTCACAAGCAACGGTTGCTAAATGTAAGAGAAGGGTCAGAGGGCTTATTCGCAGGTCATGATAAAGACCGATTAAGCATTTAGAAAACAATAATCTATGAGTAATTGCTCAGTAAAGCCATTCAAATGCATCCAGTGAAAAGCATTAGCATCTATTAGTAACATTTTAAAAAGCAACTAGAATGGCATGCCACTAATATGAATATAAATGAGGTTCTCACTCCAAACATGTTTTATAAAATTTGTAATGATATATAGTGGCTATAAACCCAGTTTCTTATTGTGATATACTGCAAGTTACAGTTGAACATAAGTTCTGCTTACATATTTCCTAGAGAACATAGGCCTATTTCATTTTTGTTTTATGTTGTTTTATCAATCACCCTATAAGGAGACAAGATTAGTGGTCTAAACCCTAAACTATGGGATTATTTACTCGAGTTTATCTAGTTTTTTTATTAAAACAATGTTGACCTAACTCCCATCCACCAATGTAACTTATATATCAATAAAAACGTTGGTGCAAAAACAAACACTGCAAAAAATATGCGTCAATTCAAATCGGACCATTAACAGTTCTAAAACGCGAATTTATTGAATTGTCACAACAAACCACATGACCTTGACAGGGTTGAGACAGGACAGGATTTTTAGCAGCTTTGGGGTATAATAAATCTATAAAAATTCTAGCTTTTTTCCCTCTAAATTTGAGTTTTCCCCTTTACAAACTTGACCAGAGGTTTAATAAATAGAGTAGACCCCTAAGTGTAAGAAATAAATAAGCTGCAAAAGCAAGCTTTTTTAAAAAGTGTTATGAGAACTGGATTGCTTGACCAGTATACCACTAATGTTTCTTTTGTCCCCAGATCAAAAGGTTTATCAATAATTGCTTTCTGGATATTTAATGGTATATAGGCAGCAACAATCCTACCACTATATTAATTGATAAAAATCTCTTGTTCTAATCTAATTGCCTAAACATAAAAACTTTAAGGGTAAGGTCACACTGGGAGATTCGGGGAGATTTAGTCTTCCGGTGACTAATCACCTCTTCTTTGGGGGCGACTAATCTCCCCGAACTGCTTCCCCCTGTCTTCCGCCTGCTAGAATGAAAAATCGCCTGCAGCATGGCACTCACAGCGCTTCATTTTCCGAAGTCACCCGAAGTTTCCTCGTGAGGCAACATCGAGTGACTTCAGAAAATGAAGCGCCGCGAGTGCCATGCCGCAGGCGATTTTTCATTCTAGCAGGCAGAAGACAGGGGGAAGCAGTCGCCCCAAAGAAGAGGCGATTAGTCGTCGGGCAACAAATCTCCCCGAATCTCCCAGTGGGACCTTACCCTTAAATAATATTTTTTTTTAGTTTTGGGTGACAGTCAGTAGTGTTCCATTAGTGGTTTGGCTAAAATAAGAAACAGATTAGCCTTATGTGTGTGGAGTTGGGAGCATTCTTCGCAGACATCTTTCTGTCTTGTAGAGAGATATTAAGCTATCTGATAAGCCTGTAAATGAAATTAACTGTGTAGCCAACAAAAGCTCCAGCATTGTGCAGTTGACTATCTGGCTGTCTGTTTGTTGGCTCTGATAAGAGTTCTAACAGGATGCACTTAATTGAAAATCACCATACTATATATTGGTGATTATAGTCTGGAACAGTCTTGTTTCAAGGGAAATGCTCTTATGATCAAGTAAATCTATCAGTTTTACTGCTGCAACTTATCCCTTTAGGGTGAAAACACAAAGCACTACTAATAGCAGCAACTTATCATGGCTACAAAATAAACAATAGTGATAACTGGCTTTACTGGGGGAATGTAATATTGGTAGGCTTGGTAGCTAACACAAAAATTGTTCACAATGCGAATGAATGTTGGCAAAGTGAACAATTTTGCCTTTGCAAACACTTTCCACTTCACATGACAGTAGGATAGTGATTGCAAATGTTTAAGTTTGCGATAGTGTGCAGTGTATGTAATAAAACTTCTTAATTAAAAAGTTGTTACGTTTGCTCCAAAAATTTATGCCATTTTCAAGCAGGTCTTAAAGGTTTGCAATGTGCAAAAAAAGATTTGCAATGCAATAAAAGCTTAATGAAGAATATTACATTGCAACATGCAAATTTTTATTCGAAAATCTGTTCTCTTAGCAACTTTTATTACATTTACCCCTATGTGTGTTTTAGCAGAGGCTATTCTCAGTATTGTCTATGGCAGGGGTCCCTAACCTTTTTGAACCGTGAGCTACGTTCAAATGTAAAAACAGTTGGGGAGCAACACAAACATGAAAAAGTCCCTTTGGGTTCCAAATAAGAGCTATGATCAGCTATTTGGTATTCCCTATGTGGAGTGGCAGCCTACAAGAGGCTACTTGGCACTATACTTAGTCTTTTATGCAATTAAAACTTGCTTTCAAGCTTGGAATTCAAAAATAATCACCTGCTTTGAGGACCCTGAGAGCAACATCCAAGGGGTTGGAGAGCAACATGTTGCTCACAAGCTACTGGTTGGGGATCACTGGTCTATGGCAAGGTATTTTGTCGCCACAAAAAAGTAGCTGCTGCTAGTAGCTCTGGGTGTCTTCACACTTATTTAGGAATGTAATTTTGACTGTATTGTGCTAGAATAGATGCAAAACTGCGACTATTAACAATGGTAATGCCAATGCCCCTGTTTATCTTTCTCTGATGAATAATGTGCAGTTGCACACATGAATGTAAGGACACTCTGGAATTAACACAGACCCGGTCCTGCTGGTAATTACACTGCTCTCTTAGCAGGTCGTGTCTATACTTGCAACTGACTTGCAGACTGTGAATCAGATGCTAATGCTGTTATTAATGGTGTGAACCAGGAATGACGTAAAAACACAAATGCAGTAAGAAAAATATGCACCACAAAATATGCCAATGTAGAGGCTAATTTGTATAGGAATGGGACCTGTTTTCCAGAAAACTTGAGACCTGGGATTTTCAAGATAAGGGATCTTTCTATAATTTGGATCGCCATACCTTGAATCTAATAGAAAATCATTTCAACATGCTTGCAGTGAAGCTGCAATTGGGGGTAAAAACATGTCAGTTTATTTCTCAAAAATGGCACTTTGCACTAAGTGTGGCATTCCTAAATGAGTGGTTTTCTCTTTACAGAATACTCACCTTATAATATGAAATTATGCATGCACTTTGGATATATCGGATAACATCCACAATCCCCCTTGATTTTTTTTAATTGTTCTTAACATTAGTTCTTCTGTGCCTGCTGCAGTTATGCCTGTGCACATGGCAAATTTGCATCAATTGGGATTATGCCAAGTCCAGTTTTCAATAAACATAAGGTTTTATTTGATAATCATATTTCTAATATTTCTACATTTTTACTTTTTGTCTTTGCTGCTGGCTTTTTTATGCCTCAGACAGGGCTGCCATTAGAAATCAAGGGGCCCCGTACAAAATTTTTTTTGCCCACCACAGCCCCAAAGCCCTACTCCAGATCGTGCCCACACAGACATCAGTGCTAAAAACGGTAAATCCCCTCCCCCACACACCCTGTAAGTTTTAAAAAAATCATTGGTGATCAGGGCCCCCATAAGTAAAAAAGAAAATGTTGATGCCAGGGGCCCCCATGAAAGTTTATTTTTAAAAAACATTGGCCCCAGGGCCCCCCTTCAAAGTTAAAAAGAAACATTAGGGCCCCAGAGAATATTTTTATAGAGTATTAACATAATACATTGGTAGCCTGGGGTTTAATAAAATACACATTGGTGTTCAGTAGAACTGAACTCGTGGCTTCAGGTCTTCAAGTTCGTTTCCTTACGTGACTTTGGGTCTTTTCGCGGCTCCAGGACCTCAATTTCGACACCTTCCATGACTTTGGGTCTTTTCCTGGCTTCGGTACTTCTAGTTCGGCTCCTTTTGTGACTTTGGCTCTTTTCACGGCTTTGGGACTTCAACTTCGGCAGTTCAGGACTTCGACTCTTCGGGACTTTGGCTGTTCGGGACTCTGGCAGTTCAGGACTATGGCAGATGCAGCTCGGCAGTCAAGGGGGGACAGCTTTTTCGAAAAATGCAGCACACCCGGGCCCCCCTTTAAACCTGGTACAGTAGTACCTCCCGTGCCACCCTGATGGCGGCCCTGGCCTCAAATTTTGCCAGAGGTTGGCATTAACCATTAGATCCAAAGAGAAAAAGTGAACACGTTAATTATAAAACATAAAAAACCCACTGCTGGTTTCTCAAGATATGATCATCCAACACACCGCAATATACATTTTACAGAATGACACAGTCAGCAGAGAAAAATTGTGAAATAACTTCACAAGCAACACCACACATGTTAAAACTGTGAATGTCATAACATGCCTTTTTAAATAAGGCCTACTTATTTAGATGGGATTATTTTCTTTGAGATGTCTTCACACACCAAGCTTTCAAGCCTCTGAGGTAACAATAAATAATTGAAGGGCCCAAATGTGGCCTGAAAGGTTGCCATTAATTGATGTCTACCTTTTGAGCTACTAAACCGCATTTTGCAAACACAAAAACGGATCAGTGTGCTACAGTGATCTTGGACTTTTCAAAAAACTAAACTATGACAAAGCTAAGTAAGACCTGGATACATTCCTGAGATTGGAACTAGTATATTATCACTATGGATACATACCCAAATATGTCTCTAATGAGACTTTGAGGCTTTAGTCTCTTTAGTCACCTAATCGTTTAGTTTGTAAACAAAAATTACGCTACAAGATCCTACAATGGCCCAGATTGGCCATACTGGTTGTATGGTAGTAGTTGGAGCAGTTTAGGAGAGGATTTTTTACTTCTTTATATGTCTGCTGGCCCATAGTTTTAAAAGCTATGCAGTAATTTTTTTTACCTGCTGCAGTCTGCTGTAAAGACTAGTTCAGTTGCAGTATTAATCCATGATTTATACTCTAGAAGTATTTGACTTTCAGCATAGGGTTGCCACATTTTTTTTTTAGCTCAAGCAAGTAATGATATTATTAACAAAGGTCCCAGAGAGAAACTATTGGAATTGCCCTAAAATTTCAGCATGGCAGCAAGTTCCTGTATGATGCTAGTCACGATTCACCAATGGTAAGGTATTTTAAGGATATTTATTGCCCGTGGGCAGTGCAGATTTCTAATGGGCAACAAATCTCCTTGTTTGCCATTAGCTTAAATAGTAGACCTGCACTTCAGCAAATGTTTAGTCTAAGCGCACATGATTCTGTGTAAAGCTGGCTATACACAGGCCAAATCCGCAGCTTACAGTCCCTTGTGTGGTGCCAGCTGCTGGTCTACCTGAAAATCGACCAGCTTAATGTGTTAATGTGGTCAATGTATCAATGGCCTTCATTGTCAGCAATAGTGATCTGAGCATTGGTCTGAGGGCCAAACAATTGGATCATCCCAATAATGCCCTCCTCAAGGCCTCGTCAGAAGAGCAGATATTTACATGTATCGGCACCTTAAGAAGAACTGCAGCTTGTAAAGTATTTTATAGACAGCGATTTCAGTTGATCAGGATAGGAAGTTATTTTCGTGCACTTTGTTGGCTGTGGGACAGAATTTCATATCACCCTGTCTGCCACCAGCCTTACAGCAGTCACACCCCCAGGGCTACAGGGCGGTTTAAGAGCCACATATTTTAGTAGCTTGAAAATGCCTGAAACAACCCCATAGACCTTAAAGTAATAATAGCCTGAAATAGGCCTGACAATATCTGTATTTGTATGGCCACCTTTACACACCTATTCTAGGTCTATCCTGCATCATGACCCTTGTAAAGTAAACAAGTGTTAAAATTATAAAATATAAATGCATATATTAAAATGACTGTATTCATGCTTCCCTCACACTACAGGCTGCTGCCTTTAACTATTTGGATTACACCCTAGAATCCCTACATTAGATAAGTGGTCGCTATACCTTACGTAGAAGAGTGTATTTTAAATGTTACTTGGGGCATACAGTATATATTACTGGCCACTGTGTACTGGATACAACACCCATACTTTGGGACAATGTTCAGGATTCACATTTCTTTCCATTGAGTCAAGCCACAAGCTGCTGTGTTAAAAGCCCATTTGTTTCAATTGGAAAAAAGGGAAAAAAGCGCGAGGTACACAATAGGGCTGAAAAATCCCTCAGTGGTTTGCATCTGAAACCTGGCTGAATTATAATTTTGCCTGCCATTACAGATACAATAGTGAACAAGCACAAAGTGGCAGAGCACAGAAGGAAATCGTTTGTGTGTTACAAGGGAAATGCATTTGTCTTACTGTGTCTTGCCTTGTTTTTCTCACAAGGTAAATTGGCAGTTAATCCCTTCACTGTGAGGCTTCTCTGCGTAAGAAACATTTAAGCACTGTGCTTTATGACTTGCTGTGAAGAAGCAAGTTCAGTTCACCTACATGTGCTTGTCTGTACAGGAACACAGACACTGCATATTAATTCATCATGCAAACAGTTTAAATAGAGGCAACATTTTTAGAGGACCTCTTCAGTTTCGATTTTAAAACCATCCTAAAGGAGACACAAATGCACCACTTTTGTTTATTAATTGTGTAGGAACAAAATGTCAGAAACAGAAAAAGCCCTTAGGGAGACAAGTAGTACAGAGGGTTCCTACAGAAAATAGGTTTCAGATATCTTCAATTATCTAGAAGTTGTCAGTAACACTGACTATACTGATTATATTAGTTCCTTAAACTGGCCATAGACGCAAAGATCCGATTGTACAAATCATCGTACGATCGGACTTTCCCATCTTCCGACCTGCCACTAACCATTTAGATCAAATAAAGAAGAAAAGAACAGATCAGCCGATGTTCTGCCCCTGACAGCAATCGTACGTAAGTTATGTCTGACCAAATCTAGTGACAGTCTCCCTCTGAAAGTTGTACGATCAGCAATACATGCAGAGATATTATCGTCAGCCGACAGAAATCTTTCAACCGGTCCGATCGACCGAACGACCGATCTCCGCCGGACGAAAAATGCCGGGACTCTCCACACACGGTCCGAAAATCTATGAATCCTTGATTCGTACGATCAGATCTTTGCATCTATGGCCAGCTTTAGATATAGCAAATTGTGAGACAAAAGTGTTTTCCATTAGGGTAGGGAGTTATTAATCACCTAAGATCCAGGTACTTATATTGCCGTTGGACCAAGGCATGATGCAGCTATTCTCAAGACAATCAATGAACTGTAATATTAAACTGTGAAGAAACAGAACAACAATAGACTACAGCAAGGACATATCAATTGTTTGCAAGTAGTGAGATCTAGACTTCTATTGCACATGCATCTCTAATAAATGAACATTAATTCTTCACATGAATTTCCTTAGATCGTGGTTGAATTGTATTGTTGCCTTTGCAAGTTACTTCATCAAGACTGGCCTACTCTGCTGGTCCTTTCTTTAATAGAGGCTTTCACCTGTAGGTCGGGTCCCAATCTTTCACCATCATGAAGACCTCAGGGAGTACCCAATGTCAGCAGCTGTCCTGTATTTACGGGTAGACATTGTTAGAGTTAAAAGAGTAGTTAAACTTGCAATTGCTTTCTATATTAATGGACAAGGAAAGCTTAAAAGAAACAAAAAATATAGCAAGCAATTAACAATAAGTTTTGTGATAGGGAACCACCTGTTTAAGATTATTGCTGCAAAATATTCATGCTTTTATTTGAACAAGGAAGGAGTCACTAGTGGCTTTTGTTTTCTTGCCTTTTACTACAATTTAAAATTTAACCTAAGGCCAATGTATCAGTTATAAATTCCAGGGCTATAGAATTAGTATTTACAGGCAGCCAGACCTAGTACATTCAGATTACTTTTGGTTAATGGCTAATTCCAAAATGATCCAATTCATTATTTACTCCCATTCTACAGAGTGATTCTGTGCAATGTTTATTCAAATACTATATTAATAACATTCTATTTGTCTCATAACATTGTGTTTTCCTCTTCTGCTCCCCTAGCGAATGTAACATAATATGGAGGACTGGGTTTGTGCCTTCCCCATTTCCATTCTACAATACATCGTCTTTTCATTTTATTGTGCCAATGTAAATTTCTGCATTGTCTAGAGCCACTGTCTGACCCTGACTTTTATGAACATCTTTAACATCCTGCTTACACATCAATAAACTTTCATACGTGAAACAGGAGCTGCTATTTATCCTTGTCCATTCTGTAGAGAAATAATGGAGGATGTGCAGAGTGAAATGAAAAATAACAAAGGTGGCTGAAACAGCAAATAGTAAACAGAAGTATATTCCTCCAAAATAAGTGTTATTTATGCGAAAACATGCCATATTCTCCACTCCACATTCTCCATGTTTAAAAACCAACATGCAAATGGGAGAGGGAAGGGAGATGATATTGTGCATTGTGAGTGGTTCAATTCCTTGTATTTTTTTCCAACTTGTTTTTATTTCTTGTTGTAACATAATAATCATTACGTTTCAAGTGTACAATTCTTTTCAAAATATAAGGATACATATAGTTACATTAACAATATTTTGTAACAATTAGTAACATATCTACTGTAATTCTCAGACCCTATGAGGAATTATGTTGATAAGAGGCCAATAGTTAATAGTTAATTTGGTGGCTCCTGGGGGTGTGCAGTTTGGTTGTTCCTGTTGTAAGGTACTGAGGTATTGGGATGATTCCATGACCAATGGGTGGTTTTTTAAAGTTTCCAGGTCGTAACATTTTGTGCATCTAAATGTATAAACGCGAGGTGTCTGATTTGCTGTGGAAGAGATTTTATTTATGTTGTCCACATGTTGAAAAATGTTGATGTATTTTGTTCTTTTTTGATTAGTGTTTCCAACCAATCAATGTGGAAAATTGATTGGCTGGACCACAAGTTATGTATTAAGTCTGCTTTAGGAGAATGGCATCAAAGGCATTTATCAGAGGACAGATTATCTATTTTATGTCTTATAATTGGGGGAAGATATGATTTGTGGAAAATTTTAAAAGACATTTCCTGATATCTACTCACTGGAAGCAAGTTCATAATTTTTGTATGTTGTTTTAAAATTACTGATGTTGTGGTATTTGGGATCTCAGTGATCCATTTAAAGTTAGGTTTTTGTTTGTTTTCAGTTTGAATTAAGAACATTAAGTTAATGTGTTTCCATTGTTGTGTTTCTTGCTGTATGGCATCTATTATCTTTCTTATGTTTAATGCGTATATATATTTTTGGTGTGAGAGTATTTTTATTCCTAGGTATTTGATATTCTATTTTTGATATTTTCAATGGGAAATGTGGGAGCCAATCAGTAAGATCTGACTGGTGTAATTGAAGGGCTTCTGATTTATCGAAGTGCATCTGGAATCCTGCTACTCTTCCAAATCTTTGTATAATTTGTAGGATTATAGGTATTTCAGTTTTTGGTTGACTACGGAAAAGTAGGATATCGTCAGCAAAGGGTGTTACTTTTAGGTTTGATTGGCCTATCTGTATACCTTGCAGTTGTGGGTTTTATGATATATGTCTTAACAGTGGATCAATGGCTACATTGAATAAAAGAGGTGATAATGGACATCCCTGTCGTGTACCTCTGCCAATTGGAAACACCAATCAGAATTGGTGTTGTTAACTGTTAGGAATGTGGTAGGCGTGGAGTAAAGAGATTTATATAAGTTACGCTTGTGAATGCCAAAGTGTTGAAATTTGAGTAGGCATCTTAAATGTGTATGGGATATTCTATCAAAGTCTTGTCCGTGTCTAGATTTATTATCATTTCATATTTTCTTTTTTCTAGGTTGCTGTAGTAAACTGCTGTTATGATTTTACGAAGAGCTCTGACTAGCTGCCTGTGTTTGAGGAATCCTACTTGGTGTTCTCTGAGTATTCTAGGAAGTATTTATTGCAGTCTATCTGCTATTATTGTGGTTAATATTTTTAGATCTTGATATAAGAGTGATATTGGTCTATATGAAGTGGGGTCTGTTGGGTCTTTACCTTCTTTATGGATTAATATTATTCTGGCTACATTTGTCTCATGCCATAGTGAGTTACCTAGTGGAGTATCATTATAGAGGGTGGCTAGGACTGGTGTTATATCTGGTAATAATTGTTTGTAAAATTCCATTGCTAGGCCATCTGGTCCTGGTGATTTCCCATTTTAATTGTTTGTGATATTTATTTTTCTGTTATAGGTGCATCAAGAATGTATCAATCTTGGACAGTTTGTTTTTGGAGATTGACTTCTCTCAAAAATTGCAATTCATCTTGTGGATCATCTTTTGATGCTTTGTAGAATTTTCTAAAATGTTCAGTTAGTACATTTTTAATTTGTTTTGGGTCATATGTCCATCAATCTTTTGTATAAAGGTGTTGTGTGTTTGTCTTTTAGCTAATTGTGCTATAATTTTCCCTGATTTATTACCATATCGGTAGACCGTATTTGTTGTATGACTCATTACCATATGTGCTTTTTCTGTTAATAAAGTATCAAAAAGTAGTTTTGTCTCTTTGTATTTATTTTTGTCTTCTTGTGTGTTTGTATTGTTAAAAGTAGTGTAGTGTTTTATTTGTTTTTGTAAAGGATTGTGTTTTTCGTTATAACTCTTTTTTAGTTTAATTAGGTATGAGGTTATCTGTCCTTTTTTGCTTCTGCCCATAATCGTTGTTGGTTATCCCAATGATTGATATTGTCATCTATATAGCTTGCCCAACTTGTTTTTACGTATGTTTGGAAATCTACATTGGTGCACAAATAGACCCAAAATCTCCAGTTATAGGAATGTGATTGGGGTATCAACAATTTTAGATTAGCTGGTGTAGGTGTGTGGTCTAAATGTCTATATTGCCTATTTAGCTGATGGCAACATTGGTAATAATGTCCTTGAGACAAATATATAATCTAATTTCGAATGTACATTGTGTACCCCTGAGAATGTATAATCTTTAGTTACCGGATGCATTTGTCTGTATGTGTCATGTAGTTTGAAGATTTCGCATAATGTATGTAAAGGTTTTGCTCTATTTGATTTGTCTATAAAAATTGTCCCAAACCATATTGAAGTCTCCTCCGAGTATTATGTTCAGACCCCCCAGTAGTTTATCTGCTGTAAAACCTCTGTAAAGAAATATTTATTATCATCATTTGGGGCATAGGCATTTACTATAGTATATACAGTTCCCTGGATATCTAAGTCTATTATCATATATCTACCATTTTTATCTTTATTGATTTTTAAAATAGTGCATTGAAGTTCTTTACTGATCAATATAGCCACCCCTCATGTTTTTGTTTTATACAATGTTTCTTCTATTATATTTGTATCCATTTACCCTTTAAGGTCTGATTATCTTTTCTTTTCCAGTGAGTTTCCTGTAAAAGGATTATTTGGCCTTTTTCTCTTTGTAATCAATCTAGTATGTTCCTCCTTTTAATTGGAGAATTTAGGCCTCCTACATTCCAGGAGAGTATCTGGAAGTGATTAGTGGGGTTCTCAGTCAAATCTTTACCTTCTGTTGTACTTATCATTGTGCAGTTTAACCCACTCCTTTTTAAGGTGATTAACTGCTGGTTTTTGGATGTGGTAGAGGATTGACCTGTCCCAGCGAGCAGGCCAGTTCCTCTGGTTAGAGTCGACATAAGGTCTCAAGTTAGTCAATACGATTTCTATGTTTCCCTTAATTAAAATCATTTGAGCTGATTTATAACTATTTCAATAACATTTAACTTAACAGAGCAAACGTTTAGTATATATGAGAACAGGAAAAGAAGTTACAGGAGAAAGAACAATTTAGCAAACATTTCTCTTATTGCCCTGTATGCATTTTTTAACCTGAATCTCTTACTCAAATTCAGGAGACATATGTTAAGGGACAAGTTAGGTTTATATGAAGAGATTCTTAAGCGTCCTATATGTCGTGTTGGACATATGTTATTTCCACTACAAGCATCTTAAACTTAGTGTGTTCATCTGTATATGGTCTGTAGACCATTGGAGTTTTTAATCCTTGTTTGTTGATTTTGCATCATAGTATTCTTTAGCTGTCTTTGGGTTTTCAAAAAACAGAGTTTTACCAGTATCTTTGCCGGTGATCTTTAGCTTTGCTGGGAATAGAAGGGAGAATCGGTATCCTAAGGTAAAGAGAGTTGTACAAATCGATGAAAATTATTTTCTTTTCGCTGTACCACTAGTTGAGAAGTCTTGGAAAATCTGAATCCGGTTGTTTTAGTGTTGTATGTTTTTTGTTTTTAAGTAAGAGGTTAAAATGTTCATTTAGTAGTAGTTTAGGAATTTGAATACGACTTGTCATGGTCTATTTGAGTCTGTCGTTGGTGGGGGGCAGGGCCGGAACTAGGGGTAGGCAGAAGAGGCACCTGCCTAGGGCGCAACGAAAGGGGGGCGCTGGGCAGGTACCTGACTTTTGCCTACCCCTAGTCCATGTTCACTGCTCCTCCCACTCCTCTGGCACTCGTCCCCGCCTCCCTCCCCTCAAGCGCTTTACCCCGCCTCCCTCCCCTCCCCTCAGTCACTTTCCCCACCTCTCACCTCTCCCCTCCGTCGGTTTCCTCTGCCTCCATCCCCTCCAGCGCTCTAACACCCTCCCCTCCGGCGTTCTGCGCATGTGTGCGCACAATGTGTTCAGGAGTGCGCACATCCGCGCGAGCGAGCGCGGAGGAGAGCACGGAGGGGGCGCGGTGGCCGCCCCTGTCGCCTAGGGCACCCAGTCGGCTTGGCCCGCCACTGGTGGGGGGCCAATCCTATGAATTCATTCAATGTGGAAGTTAGATTGTGTTTTATCCATTTTTAGTAAGAGTGGTAGTCTGTTCTTTAGAAACAACTTTAGTTATGCTACCTTTATCAATTCTGGGATACCGCCTATTTGAAGATTGTTTCGCCTTCTACTTTGTCGGCCAGTATGGTGATTTCTCTTTGTTGTGTGTCTAATGTTTTTTGTGTTTTGTCCAATTCGTCCTCCAATGTGCTTATCCTTTGTTCAGCATCAGTTATTCTTTGCGTTTTCCTCCCTCCCATGACCGGACTGCACTGTTTGGCTTCTTTGGGGTTATAGTCGGGTGGCGTGGTTTCTCCACCTCCTGTGGGTGTCTATGTGCAGTCTAGCCCAAGTCCGTGGTAAATGCGTGAGTGGCCTGTGGGTATTGGGGCCTGCTTTTCTTGGGTCTGCTGGCCTTGCTGGAATCTCTGCTTTCTTTCTGCCCTCCAGTGACCGGACTGTACTGTTTGACTTCTCTGGGGTTATGGTCAGGTCGAGAGCTGCTTACCGACCTGTTTCCCCACTTCCTGCAGGTGTTTAGGTAAGGTACGGCCCGGGTCCACGGTAGTTTAGGTGTTGGGACCTGCTTGTCTTAGGTCTGCTGGCCTTGCTGGAGTTTCTGCTCCTTTTCCTCCCTCCTGTGACAGGACTGTGCTATTTAGCTTTTCTGGAATTTTGGTCAGGTGATGTGTCACTTACCGACTTGATTCCCCACTTTCAGCGGGTATCTGGATGAAGTCCGGCCCGGGTCCTTGGTGGTTGTGTGCTGCTTTCCGGGGTTGCAGGGGAGGGATGAGCTGGATGATCGTCTGATCCTTTTCCCTTTACTATATTTGAGTCAGGGAGCCTTTGGTGTATTTTAATTCTTGTGATGGCCCGTGATTGAGGTCCTGGCTCGGGAGCTCTTCTAAAATGCAGCCATCTTTGGGTCCACACCCGGAAGTCCCACTTTCTTGTATTTTAAAGTAAAATGAAGCAGCAAATTCATAAAACCAAAACACAAGCTATTTAGCACCTGAATCCAGTTGTTGGATTGTGTTCAGAGTAATTTGTGTTTAGATCTTTCTGGCAAATAAGGCTGGCTAGTGTACTGATCAGAATGTTGGCTTAAAGCATGCTCACTACCCAGTATTTGTGTAGTGAAAAGAGTCATTGGCTGTTATTTTTAATCCCTTAGCTGCTAATATGGAGCGAGAAGCATTATTTAAACTCCTCTTGACAGGTCACATTCAAGAAGAAAATGCAAGAGGCCTGTAGATTCTGCCACGGTTCCTGTTTACTTTCTGATTTTCTGGCTGTTAGGCCAAATAAATATAAAGGGATACTGTCATTATTTTTATGGTGTAGTTTTTATTTATAAATTACACTGTTTACACTGCAAATAATTCACTCTACCATATAAAATTTAATTCCTGAACCAAGTGTATTTTTTTAAGTTGTAATATTGGTGTGTAGGCAGCAATCTCAGGTCATTTTGCCTTGTCATGTGCTTTCAGAACAGCAGTACAGCAGTAAAGAGTGACTGAATTTCATTAGAGCACAAGTCACTTCACTGGGGGCGACTCGGAAACTGACAATATGTCTAGCCCCATGTCAGATTTCAAAATTAAATATAAAAAAATCTGTTTTCTCTTTTGGGAAATGGTTTTCAGTGCAGAAGTCTGCTGGAGCAGCACTATTAACTGATGCGTTTTGGGAAAAAAACTGTTTTCCCAAGATAGTATCCCTCTAACAATAGAAAGGTGACCCAAAGAAAAAACGTACAGATATGGCCACCTTTATACACATGTGGCAATCCTCTGTCTGCATTTTTGGTTTATTACCCAGGATGACTGCATACATGCAGCGGTCCCTCTGGGTGATGAAACACACTGTGTGTCTGCACCTTTAAAAGACATTGTAGCAGCAGTTAAAAAAACATATGGACCACTGCAGCCAAAACATCCTACTCTGAGATCTTTTGTAGTATTCTTTTACTAAAATTTGCAACTCAGAGGTATAAATCTGATTTATTTTGTATTTTCTCAATATTCGTAGGATTTGCATAATAAGGCAATGTCATCAGCTCTTACAAATGTTATTAATGTCCCTTGTATAATAACTCAGATAAATCAATATGCTATAGAGTTATTGAAAAATACACATTGTAAGAATCTAGATAAATAATAATCAAACAAATAAAGAGACAAAAAAATAAACAGACAGGGCTAGACATTCTAATAATTGGAACCTACATCTTAGTGTTTCCATGGAGTTAATAAATGGTAGAGCTGTAACAGCCCCACTAATCATCAGTGGCGTAATTACCTGGGGAGAAGCAGGTGCGACTGCACCCTGACACGTCCCACATAGGGCCTGTTGTAGTCACTGCAGCACACTACATGGAGGTCCAAAGGTAAGAGCCTGCGTGTGGTGCATGTCCTGCACTGGGTGGGCCTCTGGTTCCCTAGTTATGCAACTGTTAATGATGCTGTGATGTGTCAGGTGAGTCTTGCTGTATAAAAGTAAGATGATTTGTAATCGGTCTCTTGGCAATATCCCCAAAATGCCCTTCATTAAATGTAAATGGTCTACAAGGTTCTTCTTGAGTTAAGCTAGCCATAAATCAGGGCCTGGCCGGGCCAGCTGGGCACCATAGGCAAGCAGGCAACCACCCCAGGCACGTGCACATGCGCATGTGACTGTGACAATGGAGGGTAGGGATGAAGGGGAGGGTGGGAAGGAATTGAGGAAGGGGAGAGCAATGGAGGGGAGGGTGACAGGAAGGAGGGGAGAATGATGAAGGCGTGGATGACAGAGGGAAGAAAGGGGAGTAAGACTGAAGAATGCGAACACGGACCAGGGGTAGGCAGAAGACAATTTTAGAGATAGCTGCCCAACACCCCTATCATTGCACCCTAGGCAGCTGCCTCTTCTGCCTACCCCTAGTTCTGGCCGTGCCATAGATCCTAAGATCTGTTCATTTGGAGAGGTTGCCGAGCCAGCAGATCTTCCATCTAAATGTACAACGTGAGCTGGGAAATATTGGGCTGATCTGATCATTTGGCCCTTGGACCAATGATTGGTTCATAACTAATGCTGATGGTCGGATTGAGGACTGCATCAACTTGCAGATGCAGACCACAATCCAACAGAAAAAGTCAAACCTACCCGATTCGGAGGGATCTGCCTGCGTATGGATATCTATTTCAGCTGTTAGATGATAGACAGACAGAATGATACATTTTTGTCAACCTATTTAAATTGCAATAGAGGAGGCAAAGTTAACCAATCTTATAAAACAAAGACAAGTAAATTCCAAGGTTGACATGCCCAGTCTCAATACTGTTTGCACTGGCAATTCACAGAACAACAAACAATAACTAAGCATATTATATTTTGCGCAAATCTTACCTCTGTGCCACAGTGCCCCAAATGCCCCCCCAACTACGCTGAGTTGTGTTGTTGTGTGCACTGAACCTTTTAACAATTGCTTGTTATTAGACATGTTTGTTGCCTCGTGATTATTGTAATGTGATCTGCCCCAGTTGTATTTGACATGAGAGTTCCCCTTATGCTTTTTTTGATGTTATAAACTACAGCTCCCAGAAACCCCAAGCAGCCAAAGGCTATTTAAAGGGAAGCTATCATTCCTATTAACAATAACAAATGTTATTATGTTTTTATGAACTTCTTATTAGTGCAGAGACATTATACAATATAGCAATGTGTAATAGAGTACAACAAGTATAGAAATAGTTAGCCTTTGGAAATGTCTCTCTCCTGCCGTTCTTTTACACTCTCAACTGCGCATGTAACGAAAATGTAACGAAAAAAGAAGAAAAAATATTGCTACTAAAAGATATCAATATTTTCTTGTGGAACAGCGCCTAAAGCAAACGGAGAAAGCAAAAACAGAAACAAAATATGGTGTAGTATTTCTAGTTATTCTTGTAACACCCTTGTGCTGAAGATGAAAAAAAAGGGTAAGTATTTGGTGGTGTAGGTTCCCCTTTAAAAGAGACTTCTTCCTCCTATCCCCAAAGTGTGCGCAGTTATAGTTATTATTTTCAGGATCCTTCACCGGATTTTGGTAAAAATGCCTACTTACAAGATGGTGTAGGTTATATCGCATGTAGTAACAAATCCCAGTGCCTTCCTCTCCTTCGCCAGCCACTGTTAGGCTCCAAGGTAAGGATACAAATTGTGCATAGTATAATACCGTTTTATTAAAAAGTTTAAAACATTTAAAAAAAAATTCACACTCACATTTGTAGTAGTGCAGAGACATTGCTAGCCATTCTGGAACTTATTTTACCCCTATGCGACATAAACTGTCCTCCCTGATGCCACCCCCACCCACTTAACTTTTTAGTGTCAGAGCTTGTCAAGGGGGCTACATTGCCAGAAGAGGCATAATTCCTATTTTAAAACTGAATTTTCCTCTCTTAAAGTTACCAGGAGCTGCTTTTTACGGCACCTGGTAACCTGCAGGGCACTGACGTCTGAGGAAAAATTCTCATTTACTTCATGGCAGCAGCACACCTGATTGTAAGTTGCCTAAACTGTATAATGTCATAATGATCAAGAGAGATGTGCATAGGTAACTGGGGCCCAAAAGCACAGTACACAGCACAATGTACTGTGTTAGAACTCACAATCCACCCTTTGGGTATATAGCAAGCCATACCAGCAGCTGCAAGGGTAAACAAGATACTAAGCTTTATTAAAAGGGGTATAGAGAAGATGATTCTTCCCCTTTAAAAAGCACTGGTAAGGTCCATGCAGTTTTGGTCTCCAGTGCTCAAACTGATAGGGCAACTAAGTTAGTAAAGATCATGTAAGGTCTTAGTTATGAAGAACTGAACAAATTCAGCTTAAGAACAAAACAAACCTACAGACCCTATCTCGTACGCAACCCGTGGACTGCCTGTACTTAAAGGAGAAGGAAATCCTAAATGCCAATGTTTTATATACTGAACGTACCAGCCAAAAGTTTCAGCTTCTCAATAGCAACAATGATCCAGGACTTCAAACTTGTCACAGGCGGTCACCATCTTGAAAAGTGTCTGTGATACTGATATGCTCAGTGGGCTCTGAGCAGCTGTTGACAAGCTAAGCTTAGGGGTCGTCACAAATTATCCAGAAGAAAATGAGGTTGGCTGATTATTAAATTCTGATGTTAGTTGCACTGATTTCTGAGCTGCCGTGTAGTAATTATCCATATTAATTACTAATCAGCCTTATACTGTGTCATTTATATTCTATGTGTACTGTATATTTGAGTCCCTAATCTCAGTAACTGACAGCAGCACAGAGCATGTCCAGTGAATCACCAAAAAAGAAGTTGGGGAGCTACAGGGGGATCTTTGGAGATACAGATATTTACTGCTAAAGGACTGTGGTTGCCTGGGGTTGGTACAGAAGCCCAAAACATAACATACAACATTTCTAGCTTATTTGTTTAGTTAAACTTTCCTTGTCTTTTAATATCTGATCAAGGCTCAGTCAGATATTGATCAGAAATACTGGTAAATCATATTGAGACAACATTGGGATCTGTATTTTCTCCTAAAGGGGTAGTCCACTTTTCAGTTAACTTTTAGTATGTTATAGAATGGCTAATTCTAAGCAAATCTTTAATTAGTCTTCATTATTTATTTTCTGTAGTTTCTTTTACTATTTTGTCTTTTTCTTTTCTTCTGACTCATTCCAGCTTTGAAATGGGTGTCACCATCTAAAAAACAAGTGCTCTGCAAGGCAATACATTTATTTTTATTGCAGCCCCTCTCCTATTCATATAACCGTCTTTTATTCAAATCAGTGCATGGTTGCTAGGGTAATTTGGACCCTGGCAACCATATTGCTGAAATTGCAAACTGAATAACTGGTGAATAAAAAGCTAAATAACTCAAAAACACAAATAATCCAAAAAATAAAAACCAATTGCAAATTATCTCAGAATATCCCTCTCTACGTCATACTAAAAGTTAATTTAAAGGTTACCGAACCCTTTAAGATAGGTCTGCATGTGATGGGACTTCACATGGATCAGTCTTCATGTATAGCAAGTTTAAGAGCTTAAGCAATGACACAGGTGATGAGATTGTTTCAGATGACACAATAACACAATTCAGTTATCACTGTTTGAGGGATTGCAACTGTGATTATCACATCTAGTTAACTACACCGAGATTCTTGTGATATGCGACTTTCACTTACTATTGATCCATATGAAAAAAAAACAGAAACTGCTTCACTTGCTTTCTTCTAGTAGACATATGTATATAACATTATTCCCCTAGCCTCTGCACTGTACTTTTAGGAATGCTTGACGTTGAAAATGTATAGGATATATAAAAATATATAATTATCCTGTATATTTTTCTTTAAATTTTTTGGCAAGGATTCAGATAATAGTGAAAGTTTAGATCACGAAATGCTGTGTTCATTTATCAGACACATAAATAATATATAAAGGGAAGTATTATAGCTCTGGGATTAGTAGGACTCATAGCACATTATAGTTATCAAGGCAGCCATTATAAGTGCTCAGTGTATGCTGGGACACTAGGAAATTAAATTACTAATGTCACAGGGATTTAGTCCAGGGTTTTTGAGTTTAATAATCAGTGTCAGAGCACTTTAACCATGCGACTGGCCCTTTCCCCTGAATCTGGTATTCAAATTATTCTTGCTTTGTGTGATTTATAATTAGGGCATCTTTTTTCTATCTTTAGTTTACAATAATCTTAAAAAATCTATCTATCTATCTATCTATCTATCTATCTATCTATCTATCTATCTATCTATCTATCTATCTATCTATATTTGTTTCAGTGATTTTTACAATCAATAAACTAATAATAACATTTCCCAATAACTGTCCCATTTTGTGGGTCATTACCAATAGGGGGGTGGAGAATGTGTTTTGCATAGTGATATGAGCAATAACCCACGCACTCAGAACTACAGGACAACTGGGCATCCTCCTCTTTGTGTAGTTGCCAAATGGTGATATCAGCAGGAAGTGTCACCAGCAGAGTGGTCTTATTATCAAGGGGCAACATATAGTCTAGGATTGTAAACTGGAGGGGACTGCTAGAATTGAAGAGCTGAGAGGAGCCTGGGATTAGGCACCCAGTGAATAGGAGGTATCATAGGAGTTAAAGGCACCTCGGCATCTTAGAGCGGAGCAGGGAGTCAGGAAGGAAAAAGTTGATGTTAGCTAGGAGGAGCACATTAGATCTATAATTCTGAGAAGTGGGAAAGCTTGATGAATAATCTACCATGAAAAAGCTATATTAAATTGAAGTTCAGGCAACTCAGCTAGGCTCTTGCACTTCCAGGAGTTGACCAGTTAAGTTCGGTAGGTAGAGAAAAAAACATAACAATTGTGAGTCCCTCCAAAAATCAGTCAAGTAGTAAATAGTACACAATATTTATTAAGAGATAATGAACAGTGGCCTAGGCCGCTGTTCACTATCTCTTAATAAATATTCTGTACTCTTTTACTACCTTGACTGATTTTTGGAGGGACTCACAATTGTTATGGTTTTTTCTCATGGAATTGCACCTGTGGACTGGGGTGAATTGTGAGTATATCTTCCCCCTCTGACTAATTTTTGCCTTATTGTAATCTTTTTTATCATGGTAGTGCCCATATTGTCTTTTACCACCTGTTTTCCTTGTTTTTGCCATTCAGTAGGTAGAGGACAGGAGAAATGCCCTTTTCATGCATCAGAGTTTTTATCACCAAAGCTTCTATATTATAATACCCGTTTTGAATTACATTATAACTAAGGTTCTCTTAATCTTTTTTTTTGAACCAATGCCTCACATGCTTATCAAAACACAGGACTGACCATTTGGAAAATCAATGCTGAAATGATCAACTATATTCATTTTCACTTTGTCTTAACACGTGTAAATAGTATGATGTGCAACATTTAATCCATAAAAGAAAACAGAAGATCTTTCGTTTTTAAGAATAGCGGGTTCATTTCAGGCCAGTTCTTTTCTAAACTGTTTTTTTAAATGCTTTCAGAAAGTCTCAACCAAGCACAGAGCTTACCATCATACCAAGTTGGCCATACACAGGCAAATTTAAGCTGCGGACTTGGTCCCTTCAGATCGAGTTGGCAGCTTATCTGCCTGTGTCAGACATCCTATCCAATAGATATCAAGCTGTAAATCCACTGTAGTGGATTGTATGAGTGCATTTATATGGTCTCTCTTTTAGTGACTTTGCCAAACAAGCTATTGTTATTGTGCATGGCCAACTTTACATCAAACATTGTCCACGTGTGTACTGTACATAGACCATCTTATTTGTATCTTAGGGCACAGTGGAGAATGTTCACCGATGATGTGTGGGCTTCCCTTGTGACCAACGTGTCATCAGAGAAAAAAAACCATCAAAGTGAAATGCTGCATGCACTTAAATATGATTTAGCTTTCATTGCATGAACAGCATTAGGCAGAAGGGTGAGAGGCAGTGTGGTCATTAACCTATTAAAAGGATGTCAGCAATTTAGAAATGGGATTTCTGCAGCGAAAACATTGGGAGGCTGTAATTATTGATATATAAAAGGTTTTAAAGTTGCAATTAATGCTTGGTAATGTTAATAAAAAAATTTAGTTGCCCTTTAAGGCAGTAGCCTTATATGGAGAACAAGGCGGGTCCTCAAGAGAAATTGCAAGCGAGATTCTTACAGCCTGAGAAACGCTGCTCTAAATTGTTCATCCAGGAACTGTTTGGGTTCCTAAAAGCTGCTTTCAAGATGCTGTTCTGCGCTGAGTAGGATTAATTATTTACATCTACTGACAGCCACTAATCCTCCGTCACAGCTCGTTCTTATTGGGCCCTTACTGTGAAGTCAGTAGATTAAAAAAATGGTCTTAACACTTCCCTACTACAATAGTGAGACAGTAATTCACTAATTAGTGTGCTGGGTGATAAAACACACAAATGGAAACTGAGAAGAGGAAACAGAAACTTCTATATGTCTTATATAGAATTTGAAGGAAATACAATTATACAAACTGAAAATCAGGTGAAAATACTGCAATTAAAGCACATCCCTTCCCTGTTGTATATCTAAGTAAACAATAAACAAGAAGCTGGTTAAATTAATGCTAAATACTGTATCACAGGTGGGAAATAGCCATAATTAGACTAATTTAGAGAAAACAGAAGAAATGATGACTTTCCAATGCCTAATTTTATCTGCATTCGGCATCCCGTGGGCACCGCTAAATAAGGATCAATTAACTTCTATGTTGTCATATGGCGACATTTTCCCACACATATGGGGAAGAACACCATTGTGTGCAGGCCTTTACTGAGGTGCACCCAAGTTCCTCAACCCTGGCATACATCCTTTTGACAAACATGCATGCAGCTCTTGGGTGCTGCAACTAACCAGCAGGGAGACTGGCCAGAGTTACATAGTGGGCATCCCTAGGCCCACTGCCGTTCATCACCCTTGTCCCATCCCTAGGCCCGGAATGGCAATCTGTGGGTTCTGGCAAATGCCAGAGGGGCTGCTTTAAGTTTTCATAGCCAGTCACTATTTAGTGGGCTGGTGTGGTGCTGTTGGGGCCTCTGTGTACTTGATATGCCAGGGCCTATTTTGACTCCCAGTCCAGACCTGCCCCTCCCCTTCATTTGTGCACATGCACAAATTTTCATCATCAGGTCGAGTGCACTGGGGATTGGCGCAAGGGAAATTTAAAAAACTATTGTATCTCATGATCAGCCCCAGAGCTTCTGAACTAATGTGGGTGTGGTTGGGCTTCATGCCGCCCCCTAAAATCCTGGCACCCTAGGCCCGGACCTTGGTGGTCTTTCCACAAATCCGGGCCTGTGCCTGGCCCTGCGCTGGGAAGAGCTATTATGTGCCATAGTCGAGGGGGGAGTGGAAGAGAAAGCATATCTATCTGTCTATCTATCTATCTATCTATCTATCTATCTATCTATCTATCTATCTATCTATCTATCTATCAGTTTACAGTTGTACTGCTATAGTTTAGAATATACAGTTTACAATACAATTGTAGTGAAGAGCCAGGAGCTCGTAGTAAAATGGTATTGGCTTTTGTGTAAGCAGAAGGATGAGGAATGCCCAGGCCTCTCATTTGTGATGTGGAGCCAGGTGGCCCACCCTAGAGAGAGATGAATCAGAGAGGCAGCTGAGCGTGTACAGCCTAGGCATGTTCCTCAATCCATTCATTCAGTGGAGCGAGTGAAAAGCCGCTGATGGCTGCCATTGTGACTCACAGGCAATATGGGAACTGGAGCCTCCGCTGGCTGCCAAGAGATAAATAGCCTCTGACAGCTCTTCCTGCGCACGTAGAGCTCATTGCATCTCACACGGGGCAGACTTTCACAGGTCTGTGTTGGCTTCCTTTTCATCTGCACGATTCCTGTGAGTGAGGCTTGTCTCGCCCTTCCACCTTCATAATCCGATGAGCTGATACAAATCGCCAAAGGGCATACGCGCTTTTAACTGTTTCTCGCCTGCCTTTCCTGTCTGCAAAATCACTTCATATGGGAAAGTCACAAGCCAGGATATTGAAATGAATGGGAAACAGATGCAGGCTACACTGTTTGGATAGCGCCAGCTTTCTCAGTTACCAACATCTGAAAATTATTTTCATTTAGAGATGCTGCTAAGATTGTACATCAACTGAGACTTCCTTGAGACTGGACCCTATAATTACAAGTGGATTGACTTGCAGAATAAGCACAGCTATCTTAGGGTACTGGCATAGTTGGAGATTGGTCGCCCGTGACAAATCTCCTCTACCACGGGCAGTGGGTGCTTTCCTAATGACAATAGTGTAAATTACATGTGGAAATACATACGTGTAGCTTCAGCTTCCCAAGGTGGCCTGAAGTTTCCTTGTAAGGCAATAGTAGGCATGGGAAAACTGCATCACCCCAAGCATTGCTTAACTCTGGCTAATAGCTTCTAATATTCTATTCACATAGAAAGGCTGGGTGGGTGGTGATGTAGGACATCAGCAGAATCCCAGAAGGCCCAGATCTGTGGGAAGGCCACAAAAAGGCCTGGGCCTTGGGCGGCAGGAATTTAGTGCGGCATACCACCCAGCTGCATGCACGCTGAATAGGGTATTGGCTGATGGGATTCTTTATTCTAAGGTCAATGGCACAAGCAGCATGCTCTGTAGAAACAGCATTAGTGAAAACATTACCGTCTGACTCATCTTGTGTATGCGTTGACTTGCATGGCATTGGCCCCTCTGAGCACCCACAATCCGCCCACGGATTGGAGCAGATAGTACAATGCCATGAGCAGATTGTTGAAGTTTTCAACTCCAGCCAGATCATATCTTGATCATATGGAGTGATAGCATGGGGACTTGGCACACAGAAGTGAATGTCTGAAGATTAACTCCAGAAACTGAACATACTGTATGAAAGACTAATCTGATCATAAGGTAGTGGCACACTTGATGTTTTTCTTTCTGTGCAGGTGGAGAAAAGGCCGTCAGTGCACACATGGAGTGGATATTGGCACAAAAATGTGAAAGTATATATATTGGTGCCAAAATCAGCTTTGTGCATGTCCTGATAAGCACATGCCATACTTTTCAGAGCATATACAAGGCAGAGCAAAAGACAGCACATCAGCATTTTGGCATTTCTCTGCCTGAAAACAACACACAGGCAGAGAAATTCCAAGTGTGCCACTAGCTTTAATTATCTCTTTTCATCTCTGACTGTTGCCTACTGTTTTTGTGCCATATTTGAATCTTTCTTGCTTCCTTTCTAAAATACCAGCCAGGTGACAACCATAATAGCACATATTACCAGCCCTTTTTTGCCAGCAGAGGAGCATGCCATTTGTATTAATTGCACCAGAGGTGGCAAGTGTATTTCAACCACAAAAACACTGTTCACGACTGGCAACAGGTGGTTTCCATTAAAACTAATGGCAGTCCCTTCTGCAGGATTAGGTCACTTTACTGTTGGCTGAAAAAGCCATAAGGCAATCACTCTAATGGCCTCCCCCCACCCGACTGCATCACAAATTAGTGTGCAATGAAGGTATGCGCAAGGGAGATGGAGGGGGTTTGCCCCGGGGCGGGGGCTCCTGGGGTTAGCGGAGCGGGGGTTCTGGGGGGGGGTTGCAGGCCCCTGATGTGGCAGCCCCGGCGGGCCCACACTTGACACTGTGAATGATACACTATAACAAACATGTGATTCAATGTTGTACCTCACTGACCCCTAGGATGCTCCGTCACAGGCATCCAACAGTTTCTCTTCAGAGTATAGTAGAAAGTTGGAATCAAGAACATCTGCAGAATAACTGCTTTATCGTGTATCCACACTACATGTTTCAGGCTGCACAAGCCCTTTCTCAAGTGTGAGTAGTAGCAAACACCAACATTTAACCACATTTAAATCACACAACAAGATAAAGAATTCCTCACTACTGATTACCCCTGCACCCCTATATTATACTCATTACCTAAAATACACCTCTCCCCAAACCCCCTGCATGTCAAATAATATTGGGTATTGGATCAGTCCTAGCACCACTGTCCAAATTTGTGGACAGCAATTGTATGGGGAAGGGGATACTTACTGGCCTTTATTATAATTACTATTATTATTAACATGTATTTATATAGCGCCAACATCCCCTTGGAGTCAATTGGTGGACTTTGAAAAATCAAAGTTTTTTTGGGAAAATTCGAATTTTGAAGTTTTTCAAGTTTGAAATTCGACCTTTGATAAATATGCCCCATAGCCTCAAGCACAGAAAAATGTAAAGGCAGCACAAGGGTTACCACATAAACACCCTGAAACAGGTGCTACAATAAGAAGAAACTACTGTCCATGGCATGTTATGTGAGTAACATGGACAGGGGGAGCCTGTTGCGAACTCAGAATAGGGGCCAAAACACTGTTGATAGGATACCATTTGTATCAAAATTTGGCAAACAAAGTAAAGTGATTGAAAAAATCATAAAACAGTATTGGCCCATTCTACAACATGATAATAAATATGGTAAGCTTTTTTATAAAGGGAATCTTGTGTCTTCAGAGATGCAGAAAAATGAAACCATGTTTTTTTAGTAAACCTACTGTATGTTTGCCTAAACATAAAAGAGGAAATAGTGGATCATAGCATACAATTATCTCTGATTAGGCTTAAAAAATTTTCAACATGCGATACAAAGAATATTATATACAGTATATGATTAAATGCCCATGTGGCCTTGCATATGTTGGCAAATCAACCAGCTCAGTTAAGGAACATATAAAAGAACATGGGTGGCAACATAAGAAATTATGAAAAAGGTATAAGCACTGACACACCAGTATCCACATATTTTAAACAAATGGGCCACAAACAAGCACAGTTGAAATGGTTGATTTTAGAAAATAGTACACAACTAAAAAGTGTAGGGAATATTAAAAAATCCCTCTTACAGAGAGAGGCATATTGGAGTAAAAAAATTAATACTATGTTTCCACTTGGTACAAATGATTACTAAAGCATATTAACCATTTTGTGACTTGCGCCTCGACAGATTAAGAAAACTGCCATAGCTAGATACAGGTATGGGACCTATTATCCAGAATGCTCAGGACCTGGGGTTTTCCGGATAATGGATCTTTCTGTAATTTGGGTCTTCATGCCTACTAGAAATTCATTTAAACATTAAATAAACCCAAAAGGCTGGTTTTGCTTCCAATAAGGATTAATTATATTTTAGTTGGGATCAAGTACAAGCTACTGTTTTATTATTACAGAGAAAAAGGAAATCATTTTTAAAAAAATGGATTATTTCGATAAAATGGAGTCTATGGGAGACTTTGGAGCTTTCTGGATATCGGGTTTCCTGATAAGGGATCCTATACCTGTACTACATTATGAATATTTCAAAGGGTAAAAATAATGGTAAAAACGTATAATACTAAATTATGGGCAATTTGTTTATACAGCATAACATCCCATAGGTAGGTCCAATTAGAGGGCAGCACCCGTAACAAGTGAAATTTTCTCCACTTTGTATATATTGCAATTTGGGATGTAACTGTTTGCTTATTTCTTTGGACCTGTTTCACAATGCATTATGGACTACTCTATGGACACTATCTATGGACCTCTTTCAATGTCACACTTTATGCAAGTTGAAGAGTGCAGCCAGCCCCCAGGCACAAGTGTTTTTAAATGAGCACTAAGGGTGTACTTTTGTGCCCCTATAGTGCTCTTGCTCATGTGTCCAGGACAGGTTGTCTGTAAATTACCCCTTACATATCCCATTTAATAAACCCCATTATACATTTGGAGAGTTACTATACCCAAAATGTGAGTTAGTGCAACTCTCATTATGGTTCTCCATATGAAAATCACAACAATGACAACATCTGAAACAACTGGCTACAGCTTTTTGTTTTATTCTGAATGGGAATCCCTTTGCTTATGGCACACAGTAGCGGGTATCCCTTAAATGCATGGATATCAACATTCACTACATTCTGCCATTGGAAGAGAAATGTTAATTCACTAGAATGGAATGTATTTGCCAGCAGTCTTTTTACAGGGTTGTGGCTGTTGTGACAATGCAAATGCACCCCTTATTTTAGTGAATCCTATGTCATAGTGCTAGACAAATATATTTTAGCACGGTCACAGTGGCAGACATTTAATTCTAAAACTCTGAAAACAGCTCTGTCATTTGCCAGCAATAATAACTTATGTTTTTATGATATTTCCTCCTGTATAATCAGTTGTGCAGTGGGACCTCAGGCTATGGATTCCCTATGTTCCACTCTCTCCTGTTCAAGAAACTAAAATTTCCTTGCAAACTCAGCACTAATAATGCCAAAGTAGGATTGGGAATTTGCAGTCATTTTCACAATCCAGTAACTCTATAAAAAACCCTTGTATTGCTAACAAATTAGAGTTTTACAGCGCATTTTTCTCTTCTCTTCTCCTCTGGTGTTAGTGATGCATTGAGTAGCATTAAAACTCCATTAAGTGCTGATTGTGGCAAGGAATTAAATAGAAATTTGTAGTCATTTCTGAATCCCAGTGAACTTAAAAAGTATGTGATAATAAATGCTGCTGTTGCAGTGCGTATGTTTAAACCGAGAGCCTGGAAGCCATGGCGTTCCATCACAGCTTTCCAAATAGAATCAAGGTGGTGTTTTTGGAAGTCCAGCCAGTGGCCATTTAGGGGTTGGGAAATGATAACTGCCATCATCCATTACTTTGCTAGCTATAATGATTGATATTGCAGCTTATCAACAGCTTGCATCTTTTTGCAAGCCATGTTGTGCGCTGAACTTTAAAGGGGTGGTTCACCTTTAAGTTAACCTTTAGTAGGTTATAGAATGGCTAATTCTAACCAACTTTCCAATTGGTTCTCATTTATTTTATAGTTTTGGATTATTTGCCTTCTTCTTCTGTAAAGCTACATATTTAATGTTATTGCTACTTTTATTATTACATATCTTTCTATTCAGGCTCTCTCCTATTCCAATCAATCAATTCTCCTTATTCAAATCAGTGAATGGTTGCTAGGGTAATTTGGACCCTAGCAACCAGATTGTTGACATTGCCAACTGGAGAGCTGCTGAAAAAAAAGCTGAATAACGCAATAACCACAAATAATAAAAAATGAAAACCAATTGAAAATTGTCTCAGAATATCCCTCTCTATATCATACTAAAAGTTAACTGAAAGGTGAACAACCCCTTTAAGACAGAAGAGCCAAACCTAATTGCAAAATAAGAGCATCCAGATATTTTTTAATGGTAGATATATTGTTTACCCTTTGCTACCCGTTTCTATTGATCATTACCTCTGCAGCTCTACTGTGGCAGTTTGTAACTCTACAAGGCAGTCTCTGGTAAAAGCACATGGGCACATTCTACTTTGACTTATACAGGTATGGGATCCATTATCTGTAAATCTGTTATCCAGAGCGCTTCAAATTATGGGAAGGCCATCTCCCATAGACTCCATTTTAACCAAATAATTCACATTTTGAAAAATGATTTCCTTTTTCACTGTAATAATAAAGCAGAACCTTGTACTTATAAGATATAATTAATCCATATTGGAGGCAAAAACAATCTTATTAGGTTTAATTAATGTTTAAAGGATTGTTTAGTAGACTTAAAGTGATACTGACATTAAAAATGTTGCTGATAATTCTGCTTTTGTAAGTAATTATTACTTAAAGTTCATAAACCTGACTGTCCCATCTCAGTCTGTCAGAGTTTCTAATGTTAACTGACTACTGCTGCACAAATATGGCAGCCCCCTCATAAAGGAACATGGGGGTAAGAAAGATAATGTAAAAGTTTCAATCAAATACTTTTATGGCAAAATTATAAACAGTATTCAAAGATAATGTTATGATTGATATAAAAAAATGTTTTCTGATGTCAGTAACTCTTTAAGGTTTTGCAATCCAAATTAGGAAAGATACCTTATCTGGAAAACCCCGGGTTCCAAGCATTCTGGATAACAGGTCCCATACTTGCCCCTCTGCTGGAGACCATGCAAGACAGAAATTGAAAAAAGTAAATATTTACGCCACTAACTGAAGACTATAGAAGAGAATGCAGTTCTTTTTAAGGTGGCTATACTCGTAGAGATCCATTCATTTGGCGATGTCAACGAACAGATGCGGTCACAATATAAAGGAATTTTTAACCCTGCCTGATTGACATCTGGCCAGATATCGATCGGGGAAGCCCATCGGATGGGCCCCACACATGGGCCATTAAGCTGACAACGCGGTCTGGCGGCAGCTTTTATCGGCCTGTGTATGGCCACCTTTAGACCTTTGTGTTTGCTCCATGGATCAAATATGCTAAATTTAGGCCAACACCTGAATGGTCAATTCAGGCAAAGATCCACTCATTTCGGAAACAAGAGGATCTTTGTATGTTTGGCTAGCTTTAGTTGAGCAATGTGTTACTTACAGGGAGAGTTTAAAAAAAAAGTTTATTATTTATATAGCACCAACACATTTATGCAAAGCTTTGCAGACAATGTTAATTTTACACATCAGTCCTTGCCCCAGTGGATCTTACAATCTAATCCCTATTACATTCACACACTAGGGTTCATTTCATCAGGAGCCAATAAACCTGCCTGAATGTTTTTGTAGTTTGAGAGGAAACCAGCGTATTCAGAGGATATCCTTACAGGCACAGAGAACATAAAAATCCTTGTAGATCGTGTCATGCCAGAATTAAACTTGGAGCCACAGTGCTGCAAAGCATCAATTGCATTTAACACCCATACAAGTAGTAAAACGATTTTATTTTTTGTCTTTATTCTTTCAATAACTTTTTGTTCTACAGTTCTCTAGTCATGTTATCTAGTTGGTTGGTAAACGGACTAGAGCAAAAAGTGGTTACAAAGATTAAACAAAAACAATACAAATGCTTACAAATAAAATGAATATAAAACTAAAAATGCATTTTTATTATTTCTGTCTGCAATAATACATAATATACAGTCATATGAAAATGTTTAGGAACCCCTTTTAATTCTTTGGAGATTTGTTTATCATTGTCTGAGCTTTCAAAGTAGCAACTTCCTTTTAATATATAACATGCCTTATGGAAACAGTAGTATTTCAGCAGTGACATAAAGTGTATTAGATTAACAGAAAATATGCAATATGCATTATAACAGAATAAGACAGGTGCATACATTTGGTCACCACAACACAGATATTACATCAATACTTAGTTGAGCCTCCTTTTGCAAATGTAACCGCTTCTAGACGCCTCCTATGGATGCAAATTCTCTAACCTGCGCAAATACGCCAGCGACGGCTTCACCCAGATCGCCACACTTCCCTAGAGTGACTGGCTTTAGAGAAGAAGCAACGCTAGCGTCTATTTTTCCCCCCTGAATTAGTGTTCTCCAGAGTGATAATTCGCCTGGCGATAGTGTGTGTCTCTTTCGCTAGCGATGGTACTACTGCGCCCATTAGTAAATGTGCGAAGTTCCGAAATGACATCATGCTGGCGAATTTGCGCCAGCGTTAGTCACTTCGCCCTTAAGTAAATTTCCCCCCATAGCCTTTGATGAGTGTCTGGATTCTGGATGGCGGTATTTTTGACCATTCGTCAATACAAAATCTCTCAAGTTCAGTTAAATTTGATGGCTGCCGAGCATGGACAGCCTGCTTCAAATCATCCCATAGATTTTCCATGAAATTCAAGTTGAAGGACTGTGACGGCCATTCCAGAATATTGTACTTCTCCCTCTGCATAAATGCCTTTGTAGATTTCGAAGTGTGTTTAGGGTTATTGTCTTGTTGGAATATCCAACCCCTGCGTAACTTCAACTTTGTGACTGATGCTTGAACATTATCCTGAATAATTTGTTAATATTGGGTTGAATTCATCCGACCCTCAACTTTAAAAAGGGCCCCAGTCCCTGAACTAGCCACACAGCCCCACAGCATGATTGAACCTCCACCAAATTTGACAGTAGGAATGTGGTGTTATTATTCTGCCATGCAAAGCACTTTTTGTTATGACCAACAATATTTGTCTCATCTGTCCATAGCACTTTGTTCCAAAATGACTGTGGCTTGTATAAATGAGCTTTTGTATACAACAAGCGACTCTGTTTGTGGCGTGATTGCAGAAGGGGCTTATTTCTCATCACCCTGCCATACAGATGTTCTTTGTGCAAATTGCGCTGAATTGTAAAGCGATGTACAGATACACCATCTGCAGCAAGATGTTCTTGCAGGTCTTTGGTGATCTTTGGGTTGTCTGTCATTCTCACAATTCTCCGCATATGCCGCTCCTGTATTTTTCTTGGCCTGCATTCAAATTAGCAAAATTACAAGGGTACCCACATTTTTGCACAGCCAGTTTTTCCCATTTGATTTAATTTCATATAACTGAATACTGCTTCACTAAAAATCTTTGTTCAGAAAACACCCCAGTACTCAGATGTTTTTGAGAAATGAAAGACATACCACTGTTATCTTTTTTTGTGGAGTAAATTAATATGCAGGCTGAGAGGGGTTCCCAAACTTTTTCATATGACTGTAAGTTTAAGGTTTTTAAGACATTCACTTTAAACTAATTCTTTACAGGCACAACAACAAATAATGCAGTCTTTTACCCCTGGGAAGTCAATTTAAATGAAAACCCCTGAGTAAGACCTACAACTAAGCAACTACCTTTTTTAGGAAGATAACCAGGGGTGTAATTACAGAGGAAGCAGACCCTGCAGTTGCAGAGGGACCCAGGAATGTAAGGGGCACAAAGAGGCTGAAATTAATGAACAACTTTTATATATCTTTTTACAATGGTCAAATTACCAATGTTTTGGAGCCCCAAATTGAATTTGCTGTGGGGTCCAGTAACATCTTGTTATGCCATTAAAGATAACCATGAGCATGGAGTGTCTGGGCTCTTCCCTTGTCTGGCAGGTACAGGGTACAACTAATCCTCCCCCCCCCCCGCGCGTTTTCAGCATTAAATAATCTCTGTAGTGAATGGCCTCTCACAAACGGACAGGGCACAGAATTGTGCAGATAAAGGCTGAGGGGAATTCCATGCTGCTTGACAAAATTAGAGACCATAAAATTGCTAGCAGCTCCAAAATCAAGCAAGCTCAGTGCAGTAATAATTGTAGAGTTTAGCTGGAGCTATAACACAGAGATTATTCAATACTATCCAGATGTGTTACCAGACCATGGTGATTCCAAGCTTCAGTGGGCAATTATAGGCAGAATATCTTTTTAAACCATAGTAACAGCAGAACCAGAAAATGTTTATGCAAAGGTTTGTTTTTGTTTGGTGGAATTGGAGGAACTTAGTCACAGTCAGTGGCTCAGGCGCTCATAGGCATATTACAATAGCTTCCATAACTTACAATAGCATTATTGGGCCTTGTATTACCCCAGCTGGATCAGCAACTGAAGGCCAAAGTGGAAGGACCCCCCTTCCACATTTCCGTCCACACAACGGAACCACGCTCCCTGCCCCATACATCCTGTGCTGCATTAATGATTCATTTGAGTTCCAACATGGGCTAACTATATACAGTTATCTACGATGCACAAATAAAACCATAGAGAGGAAGCAACAAGGGAAGATAGAAAATACATCCACTAAAGGAGTTAAAACATCTTAACAACAGTTACAACTGCAGCTCCCCCTTATGGTATGCATTGTTATTCCCAGTATAACTTACAAACAAGCTTTCATGCAGGCAGAACACCATATCTCCTACAATCTCTTCTCCCCCGCCTCTTGTGGGGATGCAGAGATGCACAATACATTTTGATGCGTGTACTTAATTTAAGTGATATTAAAAAAGGTATGAACCCACACATATAGAAAGGAGCGGCATTAGTGCATTTGTGTGTGGGGAGGCGAAAGCTGTTAGACAACAATACCTCAGTGAAGGTAGGGACAAAACATATTAGATTATTACATGTGGCACTTCTAACTTTTGTGTCCCCATGTGGCCCTGTGTAAATAATGACCTAGATGAACGGGTGTGAATTATCTTGGTTGTCTGCTCATCTAGGAGCCATCTATATCCATTAAGGTATTGCTATCCTTAGAATAGAGATGATACGTAAAGGACTATTTATGTCATGCTAGCCATTACATATTAAACATCGCAATCTTAGAAGTACTAGACATGACAGACAAATATCTAAGGGTGCGGTAGCTGACATATGGCCAACAGATAAATAAAAGGAGTTCAGGCCTATTGTTCTGAATCTAAAGAATGCATGTTGCAATGAGAGAAGTTATTTTGTACAGTCCATCATTAGATTGAAAATTCAAAAAATTTGAATTAAGGTTTTTGTAGAATTTAAGTTTCTGATCCAACCTGACAAATTAACGAAGGAGATTGGGTACTGGGCTTTTGGGTACCATGTAGTGCTTGAAAAGTGTTTGAGAATAGAGAGGTCAGTAAAAACAGAAGGTGCAGTAATTAGACATTCTTGGGTGAAGAATGCTGAACAAGTAAGAACAAATTGATATTATTCAGTGCAATGTAATGCTTTTAAACAAAGGAGCATTGATTGTGGTTGTTTCTTATGGTGTATTAAGGCAGTAGAGCTGTCAGGATTTAAGCACAGGAAAAAGTAATTTTCATAGTAACATTTAAAAATAGTTAATATGAGGGTCATGTGAAACAGAAGAACAGAATGCTTTGGTTATGAATTTTAGGCCATACATTAATGAATGATTTTTTAATATTTTTCTCCTTAGACCCAGATTATATTTTGGGAACCAGCAATACCAACAATAAGTTCATATTGTTGAATAACTGTAAATATTTTTGTGGGGATAAATACCATAGTATAAAAGGGATCATGGGCACCAGCCATGAACAATAGAGACCCATTTTTTAAGTTTAAGAACCATGCATTTTTTTTTCAAGCTACATTAAGCAGCAAGTACAATGGCGACTACAACATTGAGAATTACAGGGGCTTTATTGGTGTGTGATAAATGGAACTACGCAATCTACTTTAGGAAGGAAAATAAAACAGGTTGGAATGTAACCATACTGGAAGCAGATGAGTGTAAATAAAGACAGACAATATACAACATTAAATACATGTATTTTACCTCAAAGTCTGACAACACTTTGGCAGGAACCTGGATGGCTTAGCATACAGGCAGCGGACAGTAACAGTATATTAGCTTTAGCGCATCCTTGTAAATGCATTAACAGATTTCTCTTTCACACTATTTGTCCCTTAACATAGTCTCACTTAAACATATTTCAGTGCAGCTGCAAAAATTTTGTTGTCACATACACCACAGTCTACCAGATTCTGCTGAAGATAGTGTTAGGGGACAGATACTTGGAAAGGGTGGTTCAAGCCTGATCTCATTTGTAGTTTTCGTGCATCCTTCTGCTAGATCCCTGACTGCACAGTATTATTTATTGCATTTGTTAACAATACATTACAGAGATTGTATATCTTTCATATTAGTACCAACCCCAATGGTCATATTCACACAACACTCACTATGGTTGTAGTCAGTAGAAGTCAGTTAACCTGCCTCTATATTTTGGATTGAGGGAGGAAATTCAAGTAGACACAGTACAGTACAGAGAATTGTGCTGAGAACCCTGTAATAGTAACAGGTTTCTCAACTCCATGTGAACATGGCCAGTTATTCTCACTGTGCCCTAAGCCTAAAGCAACGTCTATACTCTGTGTGACAGAGACACTTGAAGGCTAAACATGCCAGTGTATAGCATAGCTCAATTAATAATCAAATTTTGTTTGATGTACTTGCTTATAGACAAATGCATTGTAACAATTGTAGTAACCCCGCAAGCTGTATCTCACTTCCACATTTATTAATTGCATGGATTCCACTGTCATCTATTCTGGCAATCTAGCCCAGCCAAACATTGGCTGTCAAGAAACTAGATGCCCTAGACCACCCAAAATCAGATTTTTATGGGTTGGAATTAGTCAATGCAGCACAGTTAATGATAGCTGTCCAGCCTAAAAAAAATAATAAGGATTGCCCAAATTCCTCACTCCAGCTGTTGTCAGACTAGCACACTCAGCACTTTCCATAGCTTTTGCATGTCGGTGAAATGATGGAGCATGTGCCACATACATTTCTTGTGTTAATAGCAAAGGAAACCCAACAACCATCTACTGTATTTGTATGTGTTTATATAAGACCCATTTTTGTTATAAAGTTATTGTGAAGGATTACTTAAGAATTTATGATGATAATGACACATATAACATAACTGGGCTTTCAAGGACACTTTCCTGAATTTCTGCATAAAACCAGCTCAGAGCAAATGCCTAAAGAGTGTCACTCCTGGCAGGTTACTAATATTCTGTGTTCTAAAGTGGCCTTGTTGTTATAAGTCGATCCGTAGATTTATTTTAATGCATGATAAAAGATGTGGCACGTCTATTTTTCACAAGCTGTACTTCCTGCCAGTGGTCTGTGCATGCTAATGTACATTATGTATGGCCCTGAGTCACAATAGCTTCCAAATGGCGAGGCAGAGACGTGAATTAAGAGAGAAGTGGGATTGTTATCAGCCTCTTGACAGGGTTGGCTCCATCTGGTCAGCTGCACCTCCGATCGGAATGGGGAGGGGATGATGATGTTTAGACAGACTAGAGAAGACCCATATTAAACCTTTTTTTGTGTACATTGTTCATCTGAAACTGCAATACAGTGGAGAGAGAGATTAACCTCCTTATTCTCGTGCACTAGCCCTCAAGTGCAGGGCAGTATGTTCTTGAGATACCTGTGTACAACTTGCCCTTGGGCCAAGTCTCAACCTTCATGGCTTGTTGATATTATGTTGTTTTGACATGAAGCATGAAAAGAAATATGATGGGGTCTAATCATAACTGTAAATTACAATAATGAATGGATTGTCTGAGCCTTAGGCTGTGGTCCTCTCCTCACTCTCATCACTTCCTACCATTAGTTTAGCTCTAGAGAATGCTGTTGTTTCTGTCTGGCAGATAAACTGATGAAATACAAAAAACTGTGAAATTCAGTTACATGCATTGCTATCACATCTGGTGCCAACTATCAGCTCTACTATGATTATTTGCTTAATAATCTATATAATGCTATAGTATATAATATATGGTTATAACATAGTAACATAGTAAGTAAGGTTGAAAAAAGACACACGTCCATCAAGTTCAACCTTTTAGTTTTTTTTTAATCTGCCTAACTACTAGTTGATCCAGAGGAAGGTAAAAAATCTGAAGTCTCTCCAATTTGATTTAGAGGGGGAAAAAATTCCTTCCTGACTCCAAAATGGCAATCGGACTAGTCCTGGATCCACTTGTACTATGAGCTATCTCCCATAACCCTGTATTCCCTCACTTGCTAAAAAGCAATCCAACCCCTTCTTAAAGCTATCTAATGTATCAGCCTGTACAAATGATTCAGGGAGAGAATTCCACATCACAGCTCTCACTGTAAAAAACCCCTACTGGTAAATAAAGCATTAGAGAGATTATTATACGATCCCCTTATATATTTATACATAGTTATCATATCACCCCTTAAGCGCCTCTTTTACAGTGTGAACATCTCCAATTTGGCCAGTCTTTCCTCATAGCTAAGATTTTCCATACGTTTTACCAGCTTAGTTGCCCTTCTCTGTACCCTCTCTAATACAATAATGTCCTGTTTGAGAGATGGAGACCAACATTGTACAGCATATTCTAGATGGGGCCTTACAAGTGCTCTATACAGTGGAAGAATGACCCCCTCCTCCCGTGACTCTATGCCCCTTTTAATACAGCTCAAGACCTTATTTGCCCTTGATGCTGCTGATTGGCATTGTTTGCTATAGCCAAGTTTATCATCTACAAGGACTCCAAGGCCCTTTTCCATAATGGATTTGCCTAGTGCAGTCCCATTAAGGGTATAAGTGGCTTGGATATTCTTACATCCCAGGTGCATGCCTTTACATTTATCAACATTGAATCTCATTTGCCACTTAGCTGCCCAGATTGCCAGTTTGTCAAGATCCTGTTGCAAGGATGCCACATCCTGGATGGAATTAATTGGGCTGGATAGTTTTGTGTCATCTGCAAACACTGATACATTACTTACAATACCCTCCCCTAAGTCATTAATGAACAAGTTAAATAAAAGTGGACCCAATACCGAGCCCTGAGGGACCCCACTAAGAACCTTACTCCAAGTAGAGAATGTACCATTAACAACCACCCTCTCTACCCGATCCTGTAGCCAGGTTCCTATCCATGTGCAAACAACTTCATTAAGCCCAACAGACCTTAGTTTAGAAAGCAGTCGTTTGTGGGGCACAGTATCAAACACTTTGGCAAAATCCAAATAGATCACATCTACTGCCCCCCACTGTCCAGCATCTTACTTACCTCATCCTAAAAAGCAATCAGATTTGTCTGACATGACCTATCCTTTATAAAGCCATGCTGATTGCTGCTCATAATGCCATTCACTAGGACAAAATTTTGAATGTGATCCCTTAACAAGCCTTCAAATAATTTGCCCATTGCAGATGTCAAATTTACTGGCCTATAATTGCCAGGCTGAGATCGTAATCCCTTTCTAAATATTGGAATAACATCAGCTTTTCTCCAATCCATAGGCACCATACCAGATGAAAGTGAATCTGAAAAAATCAGAAATAGGGGCTGGTCTAAAACTGAATAAGCTCTCTTAGAACCCAGGGGTGTATGCCATCAGGCCCTTGAGCCTTGTTTACATTAATTTTTATTAAAAGCTTTATGAATCATATCCTGAGTCAGCCACTGACTAGATTGAGCTGAGCCATTAGTGCAGCTATAAAGTGAGCCTGGGAACTCAGACTCCTCTATTGTATGCACTGAAGAAAATAACTGATTTAGCACATTTGCCTTTTCTGTATCTGTTACAACCATACTGGAACCATTATTTAATGGAGCAACACTCTCAACCTGCATCTTTTTAATATTAATATATTTAAAAAACTTTTTAGGGTTAGTTTCCAATTTCCAATTAACTCTTCATTTCCTTTCTTTGCCTTCCGGATTGCTGATTTACAACATTTATTATAGTGTTTATATTCATTAAATGCAGCTTCTGTTCCAACAGATTTGTAGTTTTTAAATGCCTTTCTCTTCTTTCCTATAAACTTATTTACTTCTGTATTAAGCCACATAGGATGATTCTTAGAGCTTCTACATTTATTCCTTAAGGGAATTAAGTCAGAGCAGTAATGATTTAATATCATTTTAAATGACAACCATTTCTGTTCTGTGTTTTTAGCTGAAAACTTAATGCCCCAATCAATGCTCTGTATGGCAGCCCTCAAGGCACTAAAATTAGCTTTTCCAAAATCCATGTTTTTTGTTGCCCCAGTATATATTTGCTTTTTGCACCAGACATTAAATGATATAACATTATGGTCACTATTACCCAGGGGTTCAATGACTTGCACATTTGCTATACTGTAAGTTCTGGGTCATTTGAGATCACTAGATTCAGAATAGCATTTTTTATGGTTGGCTCCTCAACAACCTGTGCCATAAAATTGTCATGCAACAAGTTTATAAACTTGTTCCCAATAACTTATCTGGCAGTACTGTTGCTCCAGTCAATATCTGGGTAATTAAACTCCCCCATTATCATTACTTTACCCAGGATCTTAGCCTCCTCCTCGTCACTTACATTAGGGGGTCTATAGCATACGCCTACAATTAATTTGCTGGACGCTATATATATATATATATATATTTTTTTTTTTTTTCTACGTATAGGGGGCTCTGGTCAACAATGGCTTTTTATTACTTGTGGGGGGACCTGAAATATTTTGTTGCACAGGGCCCCCATTATTTCTGATGGCGGGCCTGGGGCATTAGGGGTATGAACAATAGAGGTGATTGTAGGTGTGAACAATGCAGAGGGATTACAGATTTCACTGTCTGAATTTGAGGTGTAAATAATGCAGGGGCCTTTTAAAGCTTACACGAGGTAAGCAGTCACAGCAGACAGACTTTCATGTGGAGGGGCCACACAAGGCAGGAGGGTCAGGCTGCCAGTTGGACAGCCCTGTTCTATACCATTTTCACGTGTATATGCAGATAAAGGATGTAAGGCAACGTGTAAAATTGGGTTTTTTCTGTTCAACTTGAGTTACTATACCTACCTAAGGACGATGCCCCATCAGAAGATTAGTATCTGCTACTAGCTAAAAATGTGTTCCATTGTTTTCTATTTGACAAATAACCATTATTTCCCTACTAGAAACAATGCAACCCATTTCTAACAAGTTAGAAGGGGCAGCTACTCATCTTCCTATGGTCATATTTATGTCTGCTTAATTGCAGGGGCATGGAACATGCTACTTCTGGCAGGGATCTAATATGTCAATGCTCCCAGATTGCTTCCGGTTTTGCTGAATGGCAAGTGCAACAGAACATCCACCACTGCTGCTCAAAAATCAAACTGCTGTATTTTTGCATGCTAGTATTGGTTGCTGAGTGACCAGTTGTGCTTATTATTTATAAACTTGCATAATTCAAAACTAACTTTCCAATTATATTTTTAGAAGAATATTTACATTTGGTACACCACAGCTTTGAAGGAAACAGTATAAATCGAACATGTGTTTATGATAACAACAACATAATGCTTAAATATGTTTAGGGATAGTAAAGAAGGGATCACTAGTAACTGCTAGATACTGTGCCACTGCTGCATGATCAACCACAATGGGTGTGGTAAATAACTATACAAATTATTGTATAGAGATAAGTATGCAACATTTTCAAAAAATAATTTATGTATAGTTTCATATGCTGCTTTTCAACAGGCTAGTTAATCAAACGCTTCCTGTAGTATTAATCTATGTCACCATTTCAAAGAATGCTTCAAGTGCTAAAGGTGAATCTGCAAGCAACGGGAATCTTAGCAGTTGACACATTGTGACATCCCTAGCTTCTGAAATAAAAGCAAGCTGCATCTGCACCCTACACATCATATACATTTTTTGGTAAACACCACAGATATTGATGAACAAAAAGAGGTCCTTAAAGGGGGGAGTGGATTTCTGCATACATATCGCTGCTGTGCAGACACAATATTTTGCTTCTCAGTGCTCTCACATCCGTTTAAATACTCGGTGGATGGCTAATAACTAGTATAATGTTTGCAAATGAAAGTCCAATCACAAGCACTTTAATCACAAACAGAGGTATGACTCACAGCTCTGTGGATTACCATGAGATAATAAAGACCCCTTTATCACTTGCTCAGCATCTTCTAATGATCACACAGCTGCTTTGATAAATAGTGGTGGGCATGTGCTGGGGCTCCAAGCCAGTGCTAAATTAACCTCCTCGCTGTATACTTATGTCACACAGGGGGATTAGTAGTTTATGCTTGTAGCTGGCGAGAAATAGTTTTTATTGTTTATTTCTGTGAAGTGTCCATTATGCCACCATAACAGAAACAAACTTGTTTGCAGCCTGGCACCTGCGAGAGAAACTAATTTGCCTGGCTGGAATAGGCCCAAGTGATACGTGATGCTTTATTGTGCTAATTTCTAGATAAACATTTCGCCATTTGTTGTCATTATGACAGCAGCCATATGCATCACCAGAAATACACTGAGGAATATGAAGAATGTATAAGAGGTCCAAGATCATCAAAGTTCAGCTTACTGAGCACTGAGACTTATGTCCTTACACTCTCTGATTCTGCTTATAGTACATTATGGGACATTTTTCTTATGAGACACTTTCTTTATTTTCAGTGATTTTTATGATATTAACAAGTGGAAGAGATGGATGGACATAAGGAATATTGATGTGTTGGTTGACAAGAAACCTGTGGTAACCCACAGGTTGACGACCGGTTCGGTGGGTTCAGGTTGAAATTTGGCCAACCATTGCAGGTTACAGTTGGGAAGTACACACCTCCACTACTCCCGGAGATTCTGTGTCTTGAAACCAGAGGTGCGCACAGATGTAGCGTACAGAACAATATGACGAGGGTACGAGCCAGTGTGGGTCCTAAAATTGCAAAATTTTGCAGGTTAGGGTCAGTGCGGGCAGGTCTGAACTGGGATTCAAAATAGGCCCTGACATTTGAAGTACACAGAGGCCCAAACAGCCCTCCTCCAGCCCCCTTAATAGTAACTGTATATGGCATCTTTAGCAGCCCCTCTGGCATTTGCCAGAATCCACAGATTGCCAGTCTGGGCTTGGGTGCAGGTTAAGGTTTTGCAGGTTAGGGTCAGGTGTGGGTTGAGTTTTTCCTAACCTGCAAATCATTGGTAAACAACTAAACAAGGATTAGGTTTAGCTTTCATTTATCAGATTCCACTGGCAAATCACCCTACTGCTAGAGGGAAGAAAACTAGGGATACAACAAATCATTGCTTGTGCCATTGCCATAAGCTTAAATAGAGACAGTATGCTCTGTATAATCAAACCCCTCTCTTGTTTTGACTGTTATATTTCACAAATAAGCAAATGTCTACTGTGCAGGGGAATTATCTTTATAATAAAATGATCTACCTACAAGAATCAAACATCCATATATTATTGATGATTAAACACTAGTCGAAAATCACAAACCCTATTAACTGAACAAGTAGTATAGGACCCCTCTAAAAAGAAAAATAAACCCATACTTTGGGCAAAATAAGTGAAATATATTTAACCTTAGAAAACTTTCTGTGGAATCAAGCCCAGACTGGAAATCTGTGGGTTCTGACAAGTGCCAGAGGGGCTGCTGTAAGGTGCCATACAGGCAGTCACTCAGGGTCGGACTGGGGGGCCCACCTGCTGGAAGCAGAATGGACTGATACTCATGCCAATGGGAGGAAACCAGTTATATACCCTGCTATACGCAGCACAGAAGGGCAGCCGCAGTGACTGAGGCCTGAAAGCCGGCATCAATAACTCGGGTTAGGACCCAGGCATTATGTAGCTAGCTGGTCTCCCTTACTCACTTGGTAAATGTTTCCCTCAAGTCTATGATGACCGCCGCCTTCTCTCAACCGCTCCCCAACCCCTCATACAGAGACATCTTTGCTGCCCAGAGTCGCAAATTACTGCAGGACGGGGTTACACTTTGCTCACTCACCGCTGCGTTATCATTGCGCATGTGTTCTACAAAGAACGTAGAAACAAACTAGGATTGTTTGGTTGCTAAGAAATGCGCATATGCACACCTTGTATTTACGGCAAGAAGATTATCGCAGGTAACAGGACTGGGCCAGCAGGGCCCACAAGAGCTCTGGGTCCACTGGGTTTTTTCCCGGTGCCCCGCTGGTCCAGTCCGACCCTGCAGTTAGTATTTTTTGGGCCTGTAGGGGGCTGTTTTGGCTAGGGTTGCCACCTTTTCTGGAAAAAAAAATACCGGCCTTCCTATATATTTATCTTTTTTGCCTATTGATAACATTGGGATCAACCATAATTTTTATCGGCCAGGCCGGTAAAACATCAGCCAGGTGGCAACCCTAATTTGGGCCCAGCAATGAAACAAGACTGCACCAGGCCCTGGAGACCCCTCCTGCGCTCCACGTTGCACCCTCACCACATGCTCCTGAAGGGAGGGTTTTTTTTAATGCTATTTTAATACTATTGAGGAAGCCGACACCGTAGTCCAGGCCCCCCAGCGACTACGGGGTCTGCTTCCTCTATAGTTACGCACTGTTTGGACCTCTGTGTTTCTTGAAAAAAATACCAGGCCTTCCTATATATTTATCTTTTTTCCCTATTAATAACATTGGGATCAGCCATCATTTTTACCAGCCAGGTGGCAACTAGGGTTCGACCTTTTAAAATAACCTTTACTGGCAGGTGGAGGGGCGGTCTTAAAGGGGCGGAGCCGTGATGATAAAGGGGGCGGGGCCGGGCGCGCCATTGGCTAGCCGGATCGTGACGTAGAAGGGGCGGAGCCAAAGGTGCGAATTTGGCAAGAAGCCCAGGAAAAAAGGTAAATTTGGAGCAGGCTGGGGGCAGGCCACGGGATTTTTTTAAGTGTATTACAAATTTACCGGCCCCGGCCTTGGCTGGTGTTTTACCGGCTAGGCCGGTAAAATACCGGCCGGGTGGCAACACTAGTGGCAACCCTAGACAGACTTGAAATGCCAGAGCTTATTTTGATTCCCAGTCCAGGTCTGTGTGGTATTCTGTAGGATGTTTTCAGTGTGCTATACCAATCAGCCCCGAAATTGCGACAGTCTGCAAACCAATACGTGCCTCGTGGTGCATCTGCATACAATTAGTGCAGATTAGCACATTAGCTAAATTTGATTGCGTACATACAGGGTTAAGCATTTTTCTAAAAGGCCGATAGAGGGCAGCAATAAGCGGAATGTGCCAGACACGCTTCTCTGGCTGGGGTTGTCAGCGAGGTGATAATGGAACTGTTGTTGCTGCTCTGGAAGAAGAGACTGAGTAGGAAATGAATGAGGGACTGGAAACAAATAGGGAACTCTAAAGCAGACAATCAGAAAAAGAAGAGCGCTGATAAAAGTCGTGGCCTTTCCCCTGATCGTTCCTCGTTCAGAAACTGGATATAAATATTTAGCAAGTTCATGACTTTTAAGCAGAGCTGCCGGTGGTTTTATCGCTTTGTAATAAAGGCGGGGGCCTGGGTGAGAGCGCCGCGCAAATGCCGGAGTCGGAGCTTATGCAGCTCAATGCAGGCCAGTTCTGAAGGGATTCAATGTGCGTGCGTGCCTGTAACGCAAGTCTCCAGAGGCTAATCTGATTCTAGCGAGATGCAGGGGAATTGAAAGCAAAGTGTTTAGGTAGGACTAAGTAGGAGCCAAGGGAAGGCGCAGGGGCGCCGGACTCAAACACCTGCTGCTGAAAGAATAGATAACAACCACCGACAGGTGCCTCGATGCCTCGTATATGGAAAGGGATACCATGTTTTGCTTTCAGCTTAATTGAAAATGTCATTTTCTGTACATAGCTCAAAGCATTTGATAGCTCCAAATCCCCTTCAGCGCTAATAGGTAACACTTTCCTCGTCATTCATTCCGTCCTCGTGCTCAGTTTATTGCCTCACACCAAACGTCTGTATATTAATATTGAATAATAGCATCAGGGGCGCTGCTGCCATGAGGCCAGTTGAGAAGCTTGCTTCAGGCGGTAACAGCCCATGAATTACTAGGGGCAACAAAAAGCCGCTCCTTGTAACTTTAAGACCTGAAATTCAGATTTTGAAATAGGAATTTCATTTTGTGCTAGTCGGGAGAGCACAATTGCAATCCAGTGCAATAACTATGCGGCCCCTCTTGCCATGCTTTGGCTCTTGGAAAGGGGGCCACCATCCGAAAGGCCACCTCAGGGCAGCATGGACACCTGGAATGCCCCTGAATAGCATTGCAGCATCTGGATACAAAATATGACTGGTACTTTCACCAGTGAGACACCAAACAGTTTACTGCTAAACAAAGCCTTTCTAAACACTTCGTGGCACTTATGTTTATGCCTGGGGCGGCAATGTTGAAATTCTGGCAAATGCAAGCTTCCATAGCAGGAGAATAATGGAGATTTAGGAAGGTTTAAGCTGGCCATAGATGTTGAGATTTTTAAAAGATCCGATCCTCATTGTGAGACCACGATTTTCTCTGAACGATCGTACGAATTGACCATCAACTAAAAAGACCAATTTGCCAGGAAAACAAAAGGGGAGCTGCCTGCTTGGCCCTGCAAACATAGATAGATTGCACTGAGACCGACAGATTTTTTAACCTGGTCAATCAATTTCCTGACAGATGTCGGCTGAAAAATCGTAAGATGTACGATCGTTCAAATCCCACTAACCGCACGATAATTTCGAAGGATTTGTCAGACTTCGCTAAAATCGGTCGTTCGGCAAGACGAATCGTCGCGTCTATGGGGAGCTTTAGCCTCCTCCAAAAGACATTACCAGAGGTCACCTAAATTCTACCTGCTGATTGGATGCACCACATGATTAGAATTGCAGCAGACTTTGTAAAACGATAGACTTTCTAATGTACAGCCATATATTGGTAGTCTCCCCCCCCCCCACAAAATATACATTTTCCTCTTCACCCTGATAGACCAGTTCTTCATACTGGGTCTGCATGGGGCCAAATTTGGATCTCGATCCAGACAAGCTTATGTTTACATGATACCATAATATATTCCTGACAGCCCCCATAAATATATAGACAAATTAGAGTGAACTGGGCACACAAGAAAAAAAGCTATTTTATTACATAATTAAATAGGGCAAGCAAAAACCCAACTCGTTTCAACCCCTAGAAATAGGGTCTTTGTCAGGGGCATATGCAAAATCAAAATATGCACACAATACCATAAGGCTCAACAGACATTGCAGTTGCTACTGTTTTGTTTGGGAAAGCTTTCAGCATCATGAGTGAGTCTCCCAACTATACAACACTTCCCATGAATGTGGCGTTGGCAGATTCTGCCACTCAAACCTGTGGTGACATCTAGATAGTGTAGACAGCTGAGTAAAAGGTCTTATACAACTAAACTTAATACCCTCTCCCACTTGAACTTCTCTGGACTGTTAAGTTATGACTGTGAGAAGCTTGGCCTGTTCATAAGAGCTTCTCTGCTCCAGCCTTTGTACAAATAATGCTTAGAATCTAAAGCCCCCAATGCTTTCTTTACGGGTGGATGGACCTAAGGCTATCAAATAAAATTTGAGGGGCCCAGTTATATAAGTCATAGAACTGTGTAGCCTGTGGCATATCACGTGCAGAGCCACTGGTTGGGCATTATTTGATGAACTTGATAGACAGCTGTTTTTTTTTTTTAGCGCCATATTATCCTTCTTTATTTCCTGTCAGCTTAAACTACAGCCCTAAGGCCTAGCCTTCCCACAGAGATGCCAACCTGAATCTGAAACCATCCTTTGGCATCTTGACCATTCCTGTCACACCCCTGGCCCACCCCATTCCACCCTGCTGTGCTCTTTGCTTCTCTGAATTGAATGATCTTGGAAGACTTTGGGTGACAATTCTATGCATTGAGTAGGAAGGTTTGGGAAGCAAATAACTGACAGTGGGAGATGGGTCTGTGCACTTCTAGCAAAAATAGGGGAATTGGCATATTTGTCATCATAAGTATAGACCCTACTATACTGCCTGCACAATTAAATGATAAATTGGTAAGGTAGCTCTTTCTTCATACCTTTACCTGCTGTATCCAATTGTGCAGTGCTAGGATCCCAATCTGTCAGCTTTGCCCCCCATCTCCGCAATTCCTTAGCTCATCCAACAGAACAACAGCGAATATTTATACTGTATTTAAAGCATCAAGTCATTCAGTAGCCTTAAATTTTGAAAACTGATTGTAATTTCCAAAACTATACCCTTAATGATTTTTCCCAGTAAAGAAAATGGACCCTGGAAAGGAAGGAGGCCTTCACCTCTCATTAATGGGATGTTAATGGTCTCAACTGATAAAAACAAATCAGTGCACGCAGCAGGCTCCGATGATTCCTGAGGAACAAGTGCACTTGCAGTGTGAACATGCTAGCATGGCTTGTTTAAATCCAGATCTTTATGTTCTAATTACTATGCTGCTGGAAGAGCCTGGAGTGCATCGCAACAGTGGTCTCGCAGACAGCCCTGTGCTTTATATACTATACCACTATTTCTTTCAGACTTGCTGCACAGGCATTGCCATTTTCGTGAAAGCACGCTGATAGCTGTTGCAGAATACACAATGAGCATTTTTATATATATCCCGCTTGGTTCAGCCTCTCTATTTCTGCACAGAAGCAGATCATAACAATCTGCTGGAATGGGAAGGATGGAAGAGAGGGAGTCAATTAAGCAGCTCTTGAGGGAGAGCAACCTTAGGTTATCAGTCATTCCGAGTGAGTCATTATGTAGGACCTTCTGGGTGTAGTTAGAATATTCAGGTACATCAGTCTGAGGAATGGCTAGGGATTTGTCTGCCACTAGCAAAACAAAGGCTGGGGAAAAAAGTTCAGGCAGCGAGCTCTTATATATTAAGGGATATGGTGTATAACACAGACTTGGTATATTTGCTATTGCCGTAATTTTCTCCCAGGCACATAATATAGCGCAGAGAAATGCTTCTTGGCAATGAGTCAAAAAGCTTGCATGCTCAGGGGAATATCAAGCATGGGTTTTAAATAGCCTCTCTCTGCCCGCCTTTCATTCGCTAAAAGGTGATTTCCTTCTCCTTTCCTTGCCTGTTTGAAATGAATCTCGTGAATTGCTAATTATGCCTTTGCGAGCAGCGTTCTAAGACAGTTATGTGAGATGCATGAAGGTCGGGGTATCACAGAAGCGAATGAGATAGGGAAGAGCGCACCGAGGTCTGCAGCAGATTATGGAGATATTGGACTTCACTTCGAGCCCTTCTTGTCAAGCTATGCCTTCGAAATAATTAGAGCCCCTGGTAATGAGCCTAGGGAAAAATGTACAAAAAGAGAAAACTAATTAGTGTTAGATTTTAATATGTGGCAGAAGAAGCTTCCCTGCATGACTGATAGATATAGATAGATTATAGATTAAGTATAGAGCGCCAACATTGTCTGTAGTGATGAACAGTACAATGGTTATTCGTGTGTGTGTGTGTGTGTGTGTGCAAATAATGTGCTAAATTAAGAAAAAAAATCCAAACAAATGCCAAATGGCCCACCTTGTATGTGCTTGAATGGGATGAATGATAATACAATGGATGTAGCATAAATATACTATCCAGTGTTATTATTTATGATGGTCTGGTATCTGCCTATTGTCCTTAAGCCTTTCTAAGTCTTAACTCAGTAGCCATTTATAAAACAAAAAATCTCTTAACCTGGGTATGCAAAAATGATTTATATTAGTCTAAACATTAGATGTGCATAACATATTTAAACCCCACCAGGCACCCCCACCCTATGATTCAGGCAGGCCATATGGTAGTTCTCGGAGACATTTGGAGTCTCTTGACAGAAAGACGTAGGTCTGTACTGGTTAAACCTCCCTCATTTAATGAGAGCACCTGCAACACACTGCCTCATATCGTCTTTCATGTCTCCGAACGTTCAATATTGTTATACTGCTTTGCCCTTAGAAGACAGATCTGCTCCTGTGGGTGCTCGTAAGGTGCTAATTATGCTTTTTGCTTTAACAATCGAGCATCATATGGCTCAGCTATTTATGCATTCCTTATCCACTCTGGTCTCATGCGGTTTATAGGCAGCAGCTTTCCAGAGATCTGAGCAGAATTATAGGATTTGCCTATCTAGATCTCAGCGAGAGAATCGCCATAGCCTGCTTCTCTACGCTTATTAATTAATTATTGAAGGCACGGACAACATCTAAAATAATTAGAGCAACACATCTAGCCACTTTTAAATAATTACGTCAAGTAAAGGAGGTGGATGAAGCACCATAGACTGCTGACTGGCCTCAAGGCCTGACTTTGCCCATAGAGAAAACTAGAGTTCCTCTGCCCTCAGTCACATGTCTATTACACTATCACACATTCTGTCTGCTTCATTACACAAAGCGCCGCTCTTTCACTCTCTTTAACATCAGCGCATTCCATTTCTTTCAGCGACAGCAAGGGTTAAGGCCCGTAAAGTGAAATGCACTGATCGGAGGAAGAAAAAATTGTGTGGGTTGAAAAGGACGTGTTAAATACGTGGAGTGATGGCAATAAAGGGAACAAGGGAGAGATGGGAATATAAATGAGGAAAGGAAGACACAATAGCGGAGGATGGGGTTGAGCTGGCCTTGCTTAAAGTGCAGTTAGCGCTCACACTGCCTTCCACAAACATATTAATGCCATTACTGTGCCTATTAATCCTCAACAATAGGCTGTTATTTAATTAATGTGAAACTATTGATGTCACCTAGGAAGATAGATTATCAGGCAGTGAATGCTTTATATTATTTTGTGTTTTTTTATGGGAAATATATTTGCCCAATCACAATACAGCACTTTGTGTTTAAATTAAATATACAAAGAATACTACTTCTGTCCAATGCATACATAGTGGTGTGCCTGACAGCTCAGCAGTAATGAGTAGTTGCAGACGTAGTGAAGTCCTCCAAGTTGCGATGGCAGACATTGACGTAACTAGATGTTACTGGACCCCACAGCAAATTCAATTTAGGGCCCCAACACATTTGTAAGTTGACCTTTTCTACCAAGATATATTGAAATTGCTCATTAATTAGGGCCTTACCAGTCCCCCCTGTAACCACAGGGTCTGCTTCCTCTGTAGTTACGCCCCCTGAATTGGCAGACATGCTGAGAGGCAGAGGCACGTCCCCACAAGATTCTTGTCCAATGGATCCAAGGAAATTTGTGAGTAATGGCTCTACTGGGTTTTAAAAAGGGATATCTATAACGTATAAAAGAAAGCAAGAAGCAGCTCTTTATACATTGGGCCTGGCAGAGAGACCTAGCAATAACTTCATACTTTAACGCCTGCACAGCAAGGTGAAAGGGTTAAGAGATGGCAGACGTGCAGCACATGTAAATATTTGCAGCGAGGATCCACTTTCACGCTATCGATTCTCTCATAGCGGAGATTTCAGATCATTGACAGGGTGGTCCAAAGGAAGTCTGTAGGGGACACTGATGCGTGCGAGAAATTGACACGACTCATGTCTGAGTTGGGGGAGGGGATGACATGTGTAAGCGGGTTAATGTGCTAAGAACAAAAAGGGGAGGGGGTTTGCCTCACAGGATGGAGAGTTGATGGACACAGTTGATCTGGTCTTTTGCTGTGTAAGGGTTGTGAGGCTCTCTGGCTGCCCATAATCAAGCGCCCAGGGCGATTAATAGCAAGTAATGAGAAACCCCTCTCCCCCCCTCCTTCTCCTCTCGCTCACGTCTGCTACTTCCACATTACCAGGCTGCGAGGAATCTCAAGTTCCCACTTCTCGGATCACCTATTGTGAAATGGCGTGCATGATCACAACGCTAAGATTCTCTCATCAGAATGGCACCCAATATGCTAGGTTGTCACGCATGCAGCATTCCAGCTGTTATAAACCACCACTCCCAGCATCCTCAGCCAGATCACAACAGCTGTGGGGCCACTTGTAAGACGTTTTTATATGGTTAGTTAATTGCTATTATAAATTACTGTATAATAAGGCATACGGAAGATGGAGAGCTCCCTTTTGCATCAGAACTTAAAATCTAGAATGCAAGCGGCACTGTAATCCATTTGCTCTCCTCATTTTCTTTCATTATCCACATTCAACCACTGTTGAACAATTTATCAGATAGAGTAATTTTCTCGTCTGGCTATTTTTAACCTCTGCCTGCTCCATTTCCCCTTACAAAAATATTCAAGATGTGTGTTTACAGTTAGAGATTTGTTGTAGAAGAGAAAGGAAAAATTAGCCGTCATCCAACGCTGTGCATCCTGGGGGGCTCCAGTTGTTGCTGAACTAAAACACCTGCCATAGGGATTTAGTGATTCCTAGTGCAGGGATAGCTGGAGACCCCCAAGGTGAAAGATAACTTTCTTTATTTGAGGGTAAGGTAGGAATTACATAGGCACCTATTTCTTTTGAGTATGACTACAAAAGAAATATAATCAACAATTTAACCTAAAGTGAATGAGAGTGGAAGATACATATAAGTGACTTGTAAGATTCTGTCAAATGCCAGAGCGGCTGCTGTAAGATTCCATAGACAGTCACAATTTTTTGGGGGGTTGTTTTGGACTCTGTGTACTTGATCTGCCAGGGCCTATTAGGAGGGCAAGGGAGAAGGATGCATTGACATTACTATAGCTACTGAGATATTCAGTGTCGGACTAGGGTGTACGGGGACACTGGGGCTGCCACCTCATGGGCCCCTCACCCCAGTCGCTAAGTCTGGCAGCCTACATCTGCAATGTGCATCCCCCACCCCCCACATGTCATGTCGTGTTACATGAATCAATGATGCTTTACACAGCATTCAAATTTACTTGTGTCCTGGGTGGGGCACCTAAAGTCCCAGGCCTGGGTCAGGGGCTCACCGTTTTTTTTTCGTGGTGTCGCACTGGCCCCATCTGACCCTGGAGATTGTTAGCAAATGAGACAGTACAGTCAATGCATATTGGAACTGGGTAGGGGGGGGGGCCCAAGGTGATTTTGCTGGCTGGTTGACCCAGAAAAGTCTTTGGTGCATTTGCTTAGCATGCAGCACTGAAACCTTGGCCACCATCCTAATCATCTGCAGCAGCCCCCTGAAGTAACATGAGCTTTGTGAATACCTTCTTTTTTCAGAAAACTCATTAAAGCATTTCTTGCATAAGGAAGGGCTTAATAGATGTTTCATTCAGTCACAAGGAAATTACATCTTCTAGCATATGCTTCTCAAGGCAGATGTTGGCAGTGGCAATGCAAGTGTTACATCGCTCTCGGCAAGGATAGGTAGTAGGACAGGGTTATCACTTGAAGCATTCCCAGAATGTCATCAGTTATGTACTGATAACCCGTTGGTCTGCTCACTGTAAATGCTGGTACTTTAAGGATATGATTAATGATGATCTACTTGCTATCCATTTCACTGTGCGATGATTCAGTCTGAGCTCTGAAATAAATAGAATAGTAGATCCTTCCTGAACCTCTATCTCCTGGGGGACTGTCACCCTAAAGTCAGACTATCGGTTCAAGACCCCCTTTCAGCATCCCATCTCCTTAGCTCAGAATAAGGTTACAATATATGATATAATATAGTATAAAATAAAATATCACTACCTTCTATAATTCTAGATTTTTCCAATCACAGTAAATAACCCATCATCAAGGTGAAATCTGGGGACATATTAAAGTCGGGTGCGTGGAGTGCATTGTACAAACTTGTATTTAGGCCATGCCCACTTTTTGACCATTCTCCCCCTGAACAAACCCATTCAAGGTTAGGAGGAGCTAAAGTAGGCTGGAGTAGGCCATGAACAATTTAAAGACATTTGACAAAATGCTCTTTCAGACCTGACTTTGACCCCCATTGTAGATAGGGTTGCTATCTGCCTGGAAAACGCCTGCCAATTTATTTACTTGTAAATTTGAAAACCCTTGAGCTCCTGACCCACCCTGCTTTAGCCCGATTCACCCCAACCATATCTTATTATTCCCTTATGCACTCCATAACCTGATCTCTGCCTGTCCTCATGCCATTGCTACACCCCCTTTTCCATTGCTCAGCCCCTTTAGGTCACAGCCTGCCCTCATTAAATCACAGCTTGTCCCCTTTCGTTGCCCCCCCCAGTGGCCAATAAGAACATTTTGAAAAGTTGACAACCTTAATTGTAGGCACCCCTTTTTTTGCAGAGGGAGAGATATATCACATGAAAGGAAGATATTGATGGGTTGTGACAGGAGGGGAGAAAGTAAGAAATAAGGAGTAGTGATGGGCGAATTTGCGCCGTTTCGCTTCGCCGAAAATTAGTCCGTTTTTTCGGAAAAAAATTTTTTGACGCCGGCGAATTTTTGCCGAGAATTTTCGCGGGCGTTTCGCGAATTTATTCGCTGGCGGCGAAACATAAATTCGCCCATCACTAATAAGGAGGGAAAAAAGAAAGAAAAGGAATTTAGGCAGTAGAAAGCTAAATGGAGAGATCAGAAAAAGAGAAAAAAGGATGGAGGTCTACTGAACTGTTTTTTTGATGTAAGATAAAGATCTTTTTAAAATGTATTGCTTTTATATAATAAGATGGAAATTGTTGCTTTAAGGGAAACTCTTTATACTGGGGGTGCCAATATAAAAAATAAAATTACAAAAAAAACAATCTCAGCTTGCGTAGGCCAGCCCTGTCCTTTACAGTGTGCCATAAACAATACAGGACTCTGTTGTGTGCCCCTCTACCTGCTCCTTATGACCAGGTAGTGCTGTATTCAGCTGCATGTCTCTGTGCTCCATTTCAGCAATTCAAGTAGCATGGAAGGCAGTGTGCAAAGTGCAGGAAAATGGCAGATTGTAGTTTGCACCCTGCCTTCCACTAAGTAAATTATCCCTTTAGACTCAGTAGTGGAGAAATCTGAAATTGTGCATTATTAAGGAGCACCAGTCTGGACAAAAATTTAGGGATTACATTTGGTAGACAGCGGAAAAAGACTGCCAGCGGCAACTTTAATCTACCTATAGTTTGTTTGTGCTGTACCCAGCAGCCTGTAATGTACCGTGACTGTGCAATGTGAGGCTATAGCACAAAAAGCCTCAATGTACATAAGCGTGCATGTAGTATTCTTGATAAATGATTAGCCTCCAAACTAAATAAAAATCAAATAATTTAAGTCTGATTAATAGTTTGGGGGGCAGGTAAGAACTGTATTGATTTCTAGCCAGCTGCCCTGTAATACAATAACTAAATCTAAAGATTTTAGTAAACAAAAAGTCTTGTATCCATAAATCCCACCTACTCATTTACATAGCCTGAAAAGCTGAAAAGAGATGGCGTGGCATCTGACACAGTTTACAAAATTATGTGTAAAAAATGAAGAAAGGCAAATTGCAACTGAAAAAATGCAAGGGAAATTTCATACTAATTATGTGACTTTTGCTTCTGGTGCCCTTTTCTTTTAGCCAGTAAACATTCTCCCCACCCTCATATGTCAACCAGCCTGTTCTGCAAAATTGGCACATCTTCATCCTGGCCTGGGGAAATGTATCCAGAAAGACTGATTGGAATATATTTTCCATTGCACAATTTGAGCTTTGCTGTTCTATAATAGCTGGGATTATTCAATCACAAGCCCGCTCCTCTTTGCAATCCCAGTGACATTAGGCTGCTGATAAAAAGCATGATTGCAGCCATGGATAATGGTCAAAATGTGCCACATTGTGGCTCTTAAGAGGTGAAGGGTTAAGTCTGGCTAATGAGGCTCCAGTATGGCTCCACAATGGTCTTCTTTATAATCTTTGTTTCTTCAGCATGCTGATTATTTCTTTCTTTTCTTGAGACCTGCATTTTATATCTAGCAGTCGTAGCTTTTCTTAATGCATTCAGTGAGGAGGAAGGAAAGGGCATTTTAACTCAGGCTAAATGAGACAGACGCGTAGGTGCTCCGCAGCTAAACAACATACGCTGGGGCCACAAGCAGATTGGAGAGCTCAGCCATACAGCAACCTCTTTCATTATATTAATGCCTGTTTTGTAAATCATTATGATTGAATGAAGCCTAACAAGATATCGTATCTAAATTATGACGTATGTCTCAGGATTGAATTATCCGTCAAATGATTTTCTTCGACCGATACTGCTGTACGACAAATCCTTTTATTTTATCCCCCAGCAAACAATTTACATAATACAACAAATATTAAAGTATTATGGCCTTAAAGACATACTAAATTCAAGTGAAGTGTTTCTTACGGGATAAATAGTTTGATTACATATGCTCATATGCTTTGTTGGAAACGTAAAAAAAAAACATGTGTCTCACAGTAAAAAAAATTATAATAATGAGAATTAATGACCCTGTTTTGACATTAATGTCTGTTATAATTTTTATTGCTGAATGCTTGAATTCTTTATTAAATATATTTTACAAAGAGAGACACCAAGTAAAAAATCTTGAGAGATTCAGAGATCGCTCCTTCCTCGACCCTCTCCAATGCAAACAAGGTGGGTAAGGGGGCACATGGGGACTCCTCAGGTGGCTTACAGTGATATTATGGATGCAGATCATAATGAGACAAGATCATTTGAAGTAGACTCCACAATAGTAAAGTATGGGCACTCCTGCTTAAAACAGAGAGTTGTCTGCACCTTGTATCAGATTTTGAGACTGTAGATGGCAAAAGCCATTGCATCAAATAAGCTTTTTGTGTAGTGCTGCTCCTTCTAAGAGTGATTGTATGTAGCACAATATTTGTTGTGTTTTTGTTGTGTGCTTACTTAAAGGGGCAGTTTGTCTTGAAATCAAAAATGTTTTTTGTTTTCATGGTATTGAATTATCTAATTTATAATGGTATAGTGACTTTGTTGGAGTGATGGGTGTTGACTTTGATTCTAAGCAGGACTAACTCTTCATTTTTCTGGGTACTCCCACAGTCCAAAAACACACAGGCAGGCGTATTGGTTCCTGAGGAGAAATGGCCAATCATTTATGTAGATTTATGTAGACCCAAAGAACAGTATGGGTAAACAAACATTGCTTTCAGTAAAAATTGCAAATAACTTCTTAAACCATTGAAAATGTTCAATATATGTAAAAGGAGACTTGCTCATACTTATATTTTCTTTCATTTTGCAAATAAATTGTTTTTCATTGGGAGATCTTTTGAGTTTTTGTGCATAAGGTAGACTTTTCATGCTTGCTGAACTTTTGTGTGCACCACTTTTTAAGGGGATGTAGTTTAGCGAAGGTTTAAGAAGAGAGATGGAGAGGGTGGGCAAATCTTCCCGAATTTCATTATAGATCATGGTCCTCTTGACTACTGTAGAGGGATCTTTTAGCTTTAGTAGGTTTCGTCCTGTAGATTCTGTAATCTACAATTAGTAAGGATATTGGTAAATATGATATATTGGTAAATGTAGTTTATTTTGTATATGTGAGTTTATGTATATGTCGACATGAGATATGTAAATGGTTATGGACAGCACGTCATTCAGAGACTTTCAAGCGTTAAGTCCCATGTCCAGTCAGGATTACAGGTTTCCATCTATGTAGACTGACCAACAGCAAAGAATAATTTGATGGTTAAAACTAGCCATTCATATCAAGATTTGGTCAAGCAAATTGACTGATTTTGGCTATATTGCCTGACCCCATATACAAGTTGGGGGACTGTTTAGAGCCTGGTAGATCCTGGAAGGATTATCTGTCCCAATGGAAAATGTGACTTGGCCGGGTGCAGCATCCTTTTCACTTACTATTGTTTTAGGTGGTCAGGCCAAATTAAAACTACAAGTGAAAAATTCACAGCAGCTGGAAGTAGATCAAAAATTTTACTCAGGAGGAAACATGGCTGAACTGCCAACAAGTTGGGAGGAATAAACAGATAGAGAAGCAGATGCTAAGAAAAACAGCAGGACAGAATGACACATATCAGTTTAACATGTAACAGTGCCATCTACTGGTCTTACATTATCAGTCAATACATAATACCTGCAACAGCTCTATTGTTCACACCCCTGAAGCCCTGTACTGTTCACACCTCAGAGTCAGACTAAAAGTGCCCACATTGTACACCTGTTCACAACTCTGGAAGGGCAGCAGCACTGTGTCACTGTATGTAGCTCAGTATGGCTTGTTCAATTTAAAGTAGCCCTAATAGGTTTCCCTTTCTCCTGCTGTATTCTGCCTGCCCTATGCTCCCTATGTGTGCCATACACTGCCTGCCCTATGCTCCCTGTGTGTGCCATATTCTGCCTGTCCTATGCTCATTGGGTGTGCCATACTCTGCCTTCTCTACGCTCTGTGTGCCATAATCTGCCTGCCCTATGCTCCCTGTGTGTGCCTACTCTGCCTGCCCTAAGCTCCCTGTGTGTGCCATACTCTGCCTGTCCTATGCTCATTGGGTGTGCCATACTCTGCCTTCTCTATGCTTCCTGTGTATGCCATACTCTGCCTGTCCTATGCTCCCTGTGTGTGCCATACTCTGCATGCCCTATGCTCCTTGGGCATGCCATACTCTGCCTACTCTATGCTCCGTGTGTACCATAATCTGCCTGCCCTATGCTGCCTGTGTGTGCTATACTCTGCCTGCCCTAAGCTCCATGTGTGTGCCATACTCTGCCTGCCCTATGCTCCTTGGGTGTGCCATACTTTGCCCGCTCTATGTTCCCTGTGTGTGTGCCATACTCTGCCTGCCCTATGCTCCTTGTATGTGCCATACTCTGCCTATGCTACCTGTGGGACAGGAGCCTAGTAGGGTTTATTCTGGGGGGTTTGTTAGCATTTGGAAATTGTTTTTAGGGACCTTCACATATAATTTAAAGGTTTTTAGGAACCTTCACATATAAGTGATGAGCGAAATCGCTGCAGTGATCACCAACCATTTGATTTTTTGGTGTGCTACCACCATTAATGGGGACATGGTCTTAGAAGTTCTTGTGGAAACATGGGTATGATTAAGACTGGCTTCCATTATTGGCCTTCCACCACATAGGCCAGAACAATATCAGCCCATGATACCAAAGAAGTTGGACAGCACTGGTTTATGGTTTAAGCCATCTACCATACTCTTTTTCAGCTTGGCCCTCTCAAAAGCAAGTGTCAACTATACAAATATATGATACATATATATGCAACAAGTGTCCTGAATTTATTGCTGTATTGGCTACAGAATGGTTTCTCTGAAGGATCTGGGTGCTCTATGTGGAATGGCAGGCAGGGACAGGAGCTTTGGCTACAGCCAGTGGTTAAGGAGTTGTTGGCCTACGAGAGCTTCCATAATTTGTCCAAATTGGGTTGCTGCATCTTGTACATGTCCATGGGTGCAACCAGAAACTGCAGCAAATGCAGTGACTGCAAAGGGGTGCAGGAGTATAGAGGACAGGAGTGAAGTACAGTCTTCATATGAGCTCCTGGTTGGGGGGAGGAGGGCCAAAACAATATTTTGTTGAGGGCCCAGAGACTTCTTCTTACACAGAGCAGGGCAACCATATACTGCATAGTGTTGCAGAAAGACAGTGCTACAGTGTAATTCCAGGCAACATGCAGTTTTTTTTAATGTGGCAACATACACAGTGGCACTGCTGGAGCCGCTGTATGCCAGACTCGTAACTGCTCCACATGAGTCAAATTTTATTAATTTACACAGGAAAAATTAATGCTTCGCACAGACCTGAATGATGGGGGTGGGGTTAAAGCTCTTTGAAGTTGAATAGCATGAATAGTTGATCGCGCTCTCTTTTGTATTTGTTCCAGATGAATTTTAACCTCAAAGAAACGGGCAGAATCAAACACAATGAATCCACTTTCAACACTTACTAAGCAACATTTAGATGCAATGATACACTGCACTTTGCCATGTTATTGGGATTAGAGAGGTAAAGGGTTTATATTCCAGTAGCAATGTAATGAGATCTTCACCGCAGTTTCAAATTAGATCTTGTGGGCTCCATAGGGTTCTTTGTATGATTATATCATTATACTAGATCAGGGGTCCCCAACCTTTTGTTACCCATGAGCCACACTCAAATGTAAAAAAGAGAGCAACACAGGCATAAAAAAAAGTCCCTGTAGATGCCAAATAAGGGCTGTGATTGGCTGTTTGGAATACCCTGTATGGGCTGGCAGCCTACAGGGGACTCTGGGACCACTCCCTCTACCAGGGCATGAAGTTGTGGGCTTCAAAACATTGTTGTGTAAGCAGAGCATGCCAACCTCATAATATCCATTGCACAGAGACTGCAACACCTTTTATTCTAATGCTTTAGAGGTGGACAGCACAGCGGAATGATTGATCTGCAGTTACCATTGTGGTGCTTCGGCCACTGCCTATCCATGAATCTGTTGTATTATCCTGCACTGGTGTACATGAAGCAAAGTCTAAAGTTTTGCTTTCACAGTCATATAAACTTGTGATTGTGTCTGGAGCAGCTGCATTTATATGTTTTTGAAATTGATCACAATTTGCAACAGTCAATGTTTGCTAATATAAAAATGGAATTATTTCACCACTTACTATGTCTGTTTTCTACTGACTTGACAAATGTGTGGGATTGCTTCAAACTGAAATAGGTTTGTCTGAGTACTCCCAACTGTGCATTTAGAAGGTCATAATTGTAAGTAATAGTGGACATACATTCCTCCTGCTTCCTGTGCAGCTGGATCACTCATCCCTAGGGTTGCCACTTTTTTTGGAAAAAATACCGGCCTTCCTATATATTTATGGTTTTTCCCTATTAATAACATTGGGATCAACCATCATATTATCTGTATGTCCCTCAAGGTTGTGAAATACAGATTCCTACATTTTGAGTGAGGACGCTGGGTAATGTTGCTTACAATACAATGACATTGTTACAGACAAGCTTTAGGTTTTGTATTTTCCCATTCCCAATTTCTTTTTATGGAACTACATGGAAGTACCGGTAATATTTTTGTGCCAGTCAGTTCAAATAACTAGCTACTTCATAATATTAAAAAAGACAGATTTAGTAATTCAAATGTTGCAATTTCTGCCTGCTTTTTTTGCGTAGTTATAAATGATGATGCACGAATGTATACACTGAAACCAGGCGCTCTCCAGCCTGTAACGCCATCAAGCTTACCATAAAATTGCCGACGGGGGTCCTGGGGGGGGGCGCATCGCTAGCACAGAGAGTGAAATTGCTCATCTCTGCACTAGAAAAGACGAATTTCCGGTTTAAAAAACGGAAATTCGGCTCTTAAAGTAACTGGTAACTTCTGGGGAGATGCCGCCTGATGCAAGGTTGTTTGTGATATACCCACATTAACATTCTGGGGGAAAAAACAGTGGTTAGAAAGCAGCAATCTTATTGAAATGTTGACTTTTGCAAAGTGTGTATAAATCAACTAAATCGTATTTTCTTGGGATGTAAAAATAAACATTACTGATGAATACAAAAATCACCATCAAGGCACTGTCCAAGCCATTCTACTGGTAATTATTTAATAAAATGAAATAATATTGATATAATCCAGTTTCTGGAGAGGTCACACACTATCTAGTGACTTCTGCTGAAGTTGTATGCAATTTGAGATTACACGTGTTTTCACTTACACTACTTCTAAAAGGGCAAGTGGGAATCACATTTAATTTACACTTGATGTAGGTTTCACACCCCCCTTTTTGAAATTATATATACCTTTACCAATAGAAACATATAAATCCATGGTAGAAAGGGGTCTAAGAAGGAAATACAACTGATTAAAAAAAAATACAGTAATAATAATAATAGAATGTAAATAAAATAACACTCATTTTGAAACTAAATGTGTATGCTTCATTTAGTCAGTCAGTACTGACTGACAAACATGTGTTGATTCAGCAAGGCAAGCTCAGTGTTGCCACAAATTTTATGAGTGTAAGGGGTGGTCTGCAGTCCAACAATGAAAGTAGCCGATACCTTTTTATGCATCAAACGGGGTGATCCAAACTTTATTCCATGGTGCTCTCTACACTGTTCACAAGATCAAGTGGTCTGCAGTGCCACACTTATGGAATTCTTGCCCTGGGCTCACCAGTTCAGTAGAGTAACCTTGTAGATATTGGCAGAAGTTAGTGCATGCGATTTCTGGGTGCCTCTGTGAGCAATTCAGGTCCAATATTTAATGTAAGCATTTATTGCAACTGAATTTGCATACAAAGCAGAGGTCTGCACGATACCTCTTATACAAGCCATTGAAATATTTGAAAATTGTAATGTTAACATTACTTACAAATTGTGCAACACAATTGAATACAAATTTGTGCTGAGGAAAATGCCATAAGCGGTTTTAAATACAGGAGAAACAACTCCCAGAACAATACATACATTATATAAGGGGAGGTTAAAAGTTTAGCTAAAGGTGTTGATACAAGAAAGACATTTGGATAGAAGTGGGGGACCCCTATGGTTATGGCACACTATGCAAATTCAAGAGTATTGCCTCCAGCATGATTTTTCAGCTTGGTGGGCGGGTGGCAAAACAATCGTATTTGGCCCCTCAACGTTATCTTTCTGAACTTCCAGGGGCAACCGAGTCAAATTTGGGCATTTTGCCACCAGCCCACCTTGCAGAAAATCAAACAAGTGGCAAAATACTCAAATTTGCAGCATGTCTTAATGCTTAAGTATGTGCTCTTGATCCAGCCAAAATTGCAACTAACCCACATTTTACTATATTATCAGGGGTGATCCCGGCCCCGCCGCCGCCTGAGGCAGCTTGGAGTTGCTGCTACCCCCCCTCCTCCCTGGTGCGCTCACCTTTTTGGTCGGGAGGGTCCACAAGGGCGTCAGAGAGGGCCAGGAAGCTAGCGTAGAGAGCATAATTGCACTCTCTCCGGTTTGAAAACTGGTATTTTTTGCCACCCCTGGTACCTAGTAAAGGTGCCGCCTGAGGCGAGTTACTCAACTTGCCTCATTGGCCGAGCGCCACTGTATATTATATACAATATAAATGATTAATGCTTTACACAGTAACACCACTTGTGTCTTATGAGAGAAGTGTATACAGGAGGTGGGGATCGCTGAAGATACTATGTTAATATATTCCAAGGTCATAGAGCAATAAGTAAGATGTGTAGACATAGAAGAACTCTTGATATGAAGACATTACTGAGCAAAATATAAGTGGCAAGCATGTATTTTATTTTAGCAGATAAGTGGCAAGCATATTTCTAGGGTTTAATGATACCACAATTATACAGTACAAACTCACTTAAAGTGATACTGACACTAAAAATTTTCTTTTCAAATAATTTTTTTAAATTAAGGAAAAGGAGCCAACTGAGCATGTTCACACCCGGGGCAAGAAGGTTTAAGCTGAAGGCAGGAAGTCTGATACAGAAGCCCATGTGTACACATTAGAAGGAAGGGTTTACTGGTATATTTAGGTGGCCCTTTCTGATAAGGCTTACTTAGTTTTAACCTTTCCTTCTCCTTTAAGAATTACATTTTCTGAAGGAATTTTGTGTGTCTTATGGAACTTAATTGGAAGTAGAGACTGAAGGCAAAGGGAGTTGTAGGCTTCATATACACAGGGGTCGAGATTCATTTGTGTTTGTCACAATGAGGCCAGTTAATGCATGCATTGTTGTGTAAGAATGAAAATCAATACTAATCACAATTGGACTTCCTCAACAAGAGTTGTTTGAAAACATGAGTGCAATTATTGTAGTAGTCAAGGATAGAGTAAATATGTATTGACAACACAGAGACACAATGATTAGAATTGCTGCCTTAAAGAGCCAGGGTCCTAGGTTTGATTCCAGTTAGGGCATTGATCCCCAACCAGTGGCTGGTGAACAACATGCTGCTCCTCAACCCCTTGGATGTTGCTTTTAGCTGCCTCAAAGCAGATGCTTATATTTGAATTCCAGGCTCAGAAGCAAGTTGTGGTTGCATAACAACCAGATGTACTGCCAAGCAGAGCCTCCTATAGACTATCTGTCCACTTATTTTCCATATCCAGGGACTTTTTTCATGCTTGTATTGGTCCCCAACATTTTTTATTTTACATTTGAATGTGGCTCACATAAAAAAGGTTGGGGATCCATGAGGTAGGGCAATGTTAATTACATCTCTAATACTTGTTTTTTACACATATGTTTTAGCCCCTTTAAAAACTCTCAATAGATAAATTATACAAAGAAATACATACTTTCTGTATTGCTTTCCATCACTGCATCGCTGTGCTTTCTGGTTTTGCTCAGTCAAGCATGGCTGGCAGGTGGTTGTGGTCAGTAAGAAATTGATCATCATTGATTTGTTTTGATTGTGCTCTTATGAACAAGAAATAGGATGTGATTTTACATTCAGCTTCAGATTTTGCCCTGTTTCAGGGAAGTAATAACAAAAACAGTAGGCAAGTATGTCCAGCACAAGCCCTATTCATTGAACCAAAGGGTCACTGCCCCTTTTCACTAAATACACGTTGACATCATATGTTAAGTAAATTTGAACTTTCTGTTTACTGTTAGTTGGTCCCTAATTATGTGTGACCTAGCTCAGGGACTCTCCCTATTATCATCATCATCATTAATTTATATAGCGCCGACAAGATACGCAGTGCTTATGCTTGCAAATTCCACAGCACAGTATTTAGCATTACTTTCATGTTCCCCATTTATATGGAATATTCCTCTGTTTGTGGTCAGTTCATATAGTTTATTTTTGTCTGACTCTTATCTAAAAAAGGCAATTGATATGGGAAATCCTGTGTGAAATGTGCAGAAGTATGTGGTTGTGATAACATAAATTTATTTCTGCTCATACAATAATTCAGCTGGCCCAGTATCAGTATCATATAAGTCTGTTATTGATGCCTGGATCATATACAATGAATATAAATGTATCACACACAATCCGATGAAAATTGCCCAGTAAGGCCCTTTATGCTTTTATATCGCTGCAGTGCAACAGTCGCATAATATCTTTTGTCACAATATTGCCCAGGCGGAGGGATAACCAGAAGGATCATTGACTTCTCATCACCTGCATATAGAATGATATAGGATAAGGAAGTATATCACCCAATTATTAATTTTATCCCACCAACCATATAGACCAGATAACACCGTTAGGACTGGATCCTTTACACTATAAATCTTTCTAACACTGATCACAACTAAAAGGGCATTTTTTCAGAAGTGAAGCAACCAGCAAGACATCTATGAGAGAAGTCTCCCTCCTTGCTATTATAAAGGCCAGACTGTCCTTCACAGTTATAAATATATATAGAGAAACATTTATACAAACTATTACTAGATTTGTGTTAATCTTACCTCATAGAAGAACAAATCATTCTTCATAGGAATCTATGCAAACGTTTGATTTAGGGTAAGGCCACCTATCAACAAATGTTTGACAAACAATTTTTTGCAGATCATAGATTGCAGCTAACATAGCTGCTCTACTCTAGCTGTTATCCCTCACTCTTCCTAGTTTCTATTACATCTCTGTAGGGACTCAACTCTATGCATTGTCTATGTAACCCCCCCCCCCCGTCTGGAACCCCCTAAAGACAAAAATATGCACATAGCATTAGAAGGAGGGATCCCTACTTTATCTATGGTTCCATTTTGTCTGCATTTAGTGCAGCAAACGCAGCACAGCTTCCAGTTCTTCTTTAGCTAAAATGTGTTGGTCCTGTACAGTGGCGGAACTACGGGGGGAGCAGGGGGTGCGAGCGGGCCAGGGCCCGCACCCCCTCAGGGCCCGACAGCGCCGCACGCCACTGATTTCGGGCGTACGGAGGGGGCGGGGCCCGGCTGCGTGTCACGCACCAGGGCCTGCCCCCCTCTAGGAACGCAACTGGTCCTGTAACTAGGAACAGTGGTGGGTGCGAGGGGGTAAAATTGTCCTAAGCCATAAGTCCACCCTAAAAAAATGTGGCATGAGCTTAAAATGTTAAAAAATGTAAATAAGATATTTTTAACAGTTGCAACTTGTAAACATAATCTCATGTTAAATATGAAAAAAAGCCAGCGTTTTGACGTTTGTTTATGACTTTTTTGGAATACAGGAAATTATGTCACTGACATAATAATGTTGAGGATGTAGCTTCATTGTATTAATTTGCCAGTCAGAACCTGGCAAAATAGATTTTGGTTAAGAGGGTAACAAGTTGCAATTTTCACACTTTGATAAATTAGCAGATTTAGATAGATAGATAGTGAAAATTCGCTTGGTGAAATGCAGCGAAAGTTTGTTAGCAACAAGGTAATTTGCTAGCGAAGTGTTTTGCTCGTCTTTAAGTAAATAGGTGATGTCTCTGTGCAGGGGTGGAACTACAGAGGAAGCAGACCCTGCAGTTGCAGGGGGGCCCAAGAGTGTAGGGGGCCCAGTAACACACTAATTAATGAGCAATATTAATATATCTATTATAGGCCAATTTACTGGATCAATAATTTGGGGGCCTAAATTGAATTTGCTGTGGGGTCCAGTGACCTCCAGTTATGGCACTGTTGCTGCGAATTGTCTATTTAACAAAAATTCATCAGAAAACACAATTCGCTCTTTAGTAAATGTAATGTTAGTCTTTGAAATGTAAAATAGTTTTTGTTAGCACACAAAAAATGCAAACAAGTATAGGGCAAAAGTTTGCAAACTGCAAAAGGTGAAAAATAGGTATAAAACAATGCACACAAGCTTTTGGATGTTTATTCTCATAGCCCTCTTTTTTAGCAATAAATACATCTTAATATATACTTGCTCCCTTTTAACAGTGTGACTCTTACCATAATAAGGATGCAAAGGGGAGTGAGACATTGATGAGAGAGGAGAATTGCAGGCTGCAGATAAAGACAGCTTTAGGGAGGACAGATGTTCTTTAGGGCTGTTTTCTGCAGTGTCGCAGATCCTGGTGAATGAAAGATTTCCGTTATACAAGACTTGGCTTGTTCAGTTTCTGTCCTGCCCTTGAACTGACAAGTAAATATCTGCCTCGTAACCAGAAAGTCAATCAAATGGAAAACAGAGGGGAGAGAAATGAGAGGGAGAAAAACTAGGAAACAGAAAAGAGAAAGATTCACGGTTTCCTCCACACTAAAATAAATATGAAGCTGTTTAATGGGACAGTGTAAGAGCACTGGACCAGAATAATAATAGCTTATAACAAATGCCGCTGTTGAATAATTTTTTTTCTGACCATAAACAATCTTGAATTCTAGTTTAAAACTACAGTGAGTTGAACAGGGGAACCTCTGTCCTTCATGCTGATTTTTTACCGGCTAGGCCGGTAAAATACTGGCCGGTGGCAACTCTAGCTGCAGGCGAGGCTTCCATGTGGTTTTAGCACCCCAACACCTGTCCCTTTAAATGGTGGCCCCATGCAGGACCGCCATCAGGGGGGCACAGGGGGTACTCCTGTACCGGGCCCGGGCCTGAAGAGGAGTCCGGCTGTGCTGCACTTTTTGAAATAGCCGGGCCCCCCTTGACCGCACCTATGGCGGCCCTGGGTGCATAAATTCTAGCAGTCCTTTCCTACAGACACATATGTGAAGCGTGTGACCACCCACCATCTGCCGCTGTTCCCCTTCCCCACCTTTTCTCACCGTTAAACCCGATGATCCCCTACAACTCCAGCCGGTTCTCCTCTCCCTGTCCAGCCATCACTGCTCTTTGCTTCTCCCGTCGCAAAGCAACTCTCAACTTATCCCCTATTTACCTTTACCTGCAATGTAGAGAATATAAATGTCCATTATTTAATGCAGATTCTCTCATTATGAATAGATATATACATTAGCTTTTTATTCAGCAGCTCTCCAATTTGCTATTGCAGCAATCTGGTTGCTAGGGTCTAAATTACCATAGCAACCATTCATTGATTTGGTTTAGAGACTGTAAAATTAAAAGGAGGAGGCTTGAATAGAAAGATGAGTAATAAAAATTAGCAATAGCAATGCAAAGCCTTACAGAGCATTTGATCTTTAAATTGGCCCTCCATTTGAAAAGCTAGAAAGAGTTAGAATATTTTAAAACCTATAAAGAATGAGAGCCAAATGAAAAGTTCTTAGAATTAGCCATATTATAACATATTAAAACAGGGGTGCCCAAAAGGTAGATCGGAATCTACTAGCAGACCTTTAGCTGGTGATCAGGAGATCTCAAGAAACTGTCAACTTGTCTAAAAAGCTTGTCTAAATCACCCTGCTATTTCATGATTTTCAATTAGATATTAATTATGTTAAAGTGGACTTGTCACCCAGACACAAAAATCTTTATAATAAAATTACTTTTCAAATTAAACATGAAATCCAATTTCTATTTTTTATTAAAGCATTAATAGTTGTTGTAAGCTCATTTAAAAATCTCAGCTGTCAATCAAATATTGTCTGCCCCATCTCTATGCCTTAGGCATAGAGGCAGGGCAGGCAATTACTTTCACTTTCCATTTAGTACCTCCTAGATGTCATTGCTCTCCATACATTCCCCTGTTATCTTCACCATTTACTTGTGTAGCCAGTGCATGGGGATGGACATCGGGTCCCCCATTCTGGTGCACAAACAAGATTTTGAGATGATGCAAGGCTTGCCTTAATAACAGTGTCCACAAAATGGCTCCTGCCTGCTTGCTATAATTATGAATTCCCAGACTGAAGGAAAAAATATTCAAAACAATGTATATAGTGTAATTAAAGTTCAGTTTGATTGATTAATGTGATAAAATAGGATTTTGAATAATTTTTTTGGGTGACAGGTCCCCTTTAAGGTTACATAAGAAATAGTTGTGTTTTAAATGAAACAATATACATTTTCTCATATCAATATCTAAGTAATATTTTCCATGGAACAGAATGCTAACAATGCTTTTATGGATGTTGATCATAATGGGACAACATCAGTTAAAGTAGACGTCACATTAATTAAGTATGGGTTTAAAGGAATTGTTCAGTATAAAAATAAAAACTGGGTAAATAAAAAAAAAATTAAAATATAGTTAGTTAGCCAAAAATGTAATGTATAAAGGCTGGAGTGACTGGATGTCTAACATAATAGCTAGAACACTACTCTCTTGATTTACACTGATTCGTTAGCAGGCAGTAACCAATCAGTGACTTGAGGGGGGGGGCACATGGGCCATAACTGTTGCTTTTGAATCTGAGCTGAATGCGGGGATCAATTGCAAACTCACTGAACAGTTATGTGGCCTCCATACAAGTCACTGACTAGTTAGAGGAGCTGAAAAGCAGTGTTCTGTTAGACATCCAGTCAATCCAGCCTTTATACATTACATTTTTGGCTAACTAACTATATTACAAAAAAAAATTATTTTGCATATACTATCTATTTATCCAGTTTTTATTTTTACACTGAACTGTTCCTTTAGGGTTAGTCCACACGAGGAGATTTGGGGAGATTTAGTCGCCTGGCGACTAATCGCCTCTTCTTCTGGGCGACAATCTCCCCGAACTGCCTTTGCGTGTCTTCCCATCCGCTATAATGAAAAGTTGCGCAAAGCACTTTGGAAAATGAAGCGCCGCATGTGCTTTAGCGCAGGCGACTTTTCATTATAGCGGATTGGAAGACACACAAAGGTGACAAGGGGAGATTGTCGTCCAGAAGAACAGTCGAATCTCCCCGAATTTCCTCGTGTGGACTAACCCTTAATGTAACTTTAATGCTTATTGCTATTTTAGTGACATTAAAGTTTGCTAAATTGTGCATGCTTCAAGCCAAACTCTCTGTCTTTAAGGTCTATATAGTGCAAGTACCAATGCAATGGCCATTATTCAGCAATTTAGCTTTTAGGCAATCAGTATACACATTTAAGAGGGTTCTGGCCAAGCCTTCTAGATTTAACACTGCTATATACAATGTACCATGTGGAGTTTCATGGACCTTATTGGGATTATGCCATTCAGCATAAATGGCTCATACCTTAGATACTGAGGTCTTACTCTGACAACTCAGTATAAGTATATTGAATGGATTAAACCATCAAGAATCATCCATGTGCAGCTGCAGCGGAAACCAGTATTAGTATGTACAATGACTTTAGACTAACCCATTTTAATAACTAAATGTCTCTAATGTAAAGGGTGGGTAGTGCTATACACAGTACACAATTACAGAGTGACCCTAAATGTAAAGGGCCTGTAGTGCTATACACAGTATACAATTATTGAGTGGCTCTAAATTTAAAGGGCCCATAGTGCTATACACAGTATACAATTATTGAGTGGCCCTAATTGTAAGGGACCTGTAGTACAATACACAATAACTGATTGGCCATAAGTGTAAAGGGTTTGCAGTGATACAGTGTTACATAGACTGAACTTTAACAGATGGCTCCTTATAACCAGTATGGTACAACTACTATGATAAACACAGTATTAACATACTAGACTGATAAGTAATAAGCATACCTCCCAACTGTCCCGTTTTTCGCGGGACAGTCCCAATTTTGACAGCTCACCCAGCAGTCCCTTATTTGTTATTGAAATGTCCCAACTTTCTCTTTGATCTCCTGCACTGAACAACCAGAAAAAGATACAAAGTTTCTAACTTAATTGGCTTTTGGCAGAGAGCCCATAATAGATACTTATGTAACAGTTTAAAGGAACAGTTCTGTGTGAAAATAAAAACTGGGTAAACAGACAGTATTTGCAAAATAAAAAAAATTCTAATGTGGTTTGTTAGGCAAAAAAGTAATGTATAAAGGCTGGAATGACTGGATGGCTAACATAATAGCCAGAATTCTACTTCCTGCTTTGCAGCTCTCTATCTCTGAGTTAGTCAGCGACTTGAAGGGGGGACACATGGGACATAACTGTTCAGTGAGTTTGCAATTGATCCTCAGCATGCAGGTCTCTTGGGAGAATTTAGACTCACAGCTTAAAGGGCAATTCATCTTCATTAGCAAAACTGTAATAACACATAAAAACCACAGTACTGTGTTCAAACTTTCATAACCTGTCACATTTTGTAAAATGGAGATGGTAAATAGGGAGTGTGGCCACAAAATGGGCATGGTAAAAAAAGATTTGCTCTGCGGCAAATTTGTGGCAAATCTTTTTGTCCTTCTTTCTATTTCCAAAATGTTAAGAGGTATACTGTAAATAAGTGTAACAATACAGAAACCAGCTTAGACTGTGACTGACAGGAGCAACAATATATAACAACTGAAATACCCAAAAATATTCAATCTCCTTTCATCTCTATCCAGCAAATCAAGGCAAAGCAAACCCACATACTCTGCACTAGCAGAAAATATTCTGTAACTGTTTGAAAACAGACCTGGGGTAGCTTGCAGCTGTATAATTAGCTGTCTTCATGCCCCCCTGCTTCCTGTATTGTTACGTGCCTGACTGCTTGCACAAGTTTAAATTTCTGACTCTGGTTCAGGGTCATAACTAAGGGTAGGCAGAAGAAACACGTGCCTAGGGCGCCAAGCTTGGGGGGCACCAGGCATGTACCTTCCCTATTGCCTTCCCCTAGTCCAGCTGAGCAAGTTCCACGGATGTGCACCTGGGGGGGCACGCTCTTCTCTGGTTGATAGGCTAAACTACATTGGCAATTTTGATCAGATCTTTTATTTGATTTACAAAGTCTTGTCATGCAACAGCATGCAAGTAGGATCAGATAAAGGGCCAGATTCAATTATGTGAGAAAAAGGTATCTCATGCTTTACCATGTGAAAAGTCATGGACAAGATTCAATGCAAGGAGAAAAAACTTTTCTATTAATTCACTTCCATTTTTTTCCCCATAGACTTCAATAGAAGTGAGATTCAAATTGAAACTCGTCCATGACTTTTCACATGATAAACCGTTTTCTCACTTAATTGAATCTGGCCCACATTCGGATGGTGTGTTATCTTCATGTATCTACATGCAGGCCTGGGAACAGTTGCCTTCTCGATGAGGCCTTCAAAGACAAGGAAAGGCTTATAAAGAGTTAATCTTCATTCACACGCATTCCCCCAGTTGTATCATCTGTTCATTTAAGTTCTGTCTAGCTCAAGCCCTTTTCCAGATCATAACAATGATTGCAGAAAAAAAACCAATGAGTTGATACACAGAAATACCCATCAGCCACCGCTCGCCGACAAAAACAAAGACAATGGTGCAGGAGGATTTCTGTTAACAGTTTAAAAAGAACAAAGCAAAGTGCACCAAAGGGGTGCTAGAACATATTAACAATTTGGGATAAAGCCTTTTCTTGTCCTTTATGTTCCAGGGCATACATATACTGTGTTCCCAGCATGAAAGAATCATTATTTGCAATATCTTACCTGCACAACTCAGTAGCCCTTTGTCAGGTAAACCTTAAAACCTTTCTGCCCCTGAAGGCTGCCTTCTCGGGAGGCCTGAGATAGATCACCTAAAAATAAAAAAATTGTTTCTGCCAAGGTAGAAGACAAAAACTATTTCTGTGTAAGGGAGGGGGAGGCTTTAAAGTTTTTGATTTGGGGTCCTCTGTCTGGGGTCAAATGGGAGGATATCATTCTACCAGATCAGGCAAAATATTTGGTTTACTAAGTGGGTAATTACTTCTTTGATGTGTCACTTAAGCATGCATGTTATATAATTATAGAGCTGCAGAGTTTTATCCTGTCCTCTTCCTATCTAAAATGAAATAAGGCTCTGACAGCTCATTATCACCAGCATTCCTTTTCTGTTGTGTCCATTTACATTACAGAAAAATCAAAACAAAAGGATGGGTAGGCAAATGGCAGTGTTAGAGGAGCCACTGACCTGTACTGAATGAATCACACAATAAGACACAGCTATGACTTTCTGGCATGCTGCGGATACGAATTTTGTCAATCAAGCTAAAATTCTATCATATTTGAGGTTTTTTTAATCTATATTCCTTGCATTTTTTCCAGAGCTCATTTTTCATTTCTTGAGTAGGAGCACAAATGCTTGGTTTTTAAATGAGGTAACATGCAGTTTTAAAACAAGTATATTGTATGAGTTTGGTTTTAAAGAAATAGGTAGATATTGCACCCAAACCCAATCAAGAGGCAGTATGTTTACGTGCTCTAATAATAGCCAGTTTTATACAGAGCAGATAAGATTCTTTATTGTCTTGCATCAAAAAATTTCCCTTGGATTGAAACTACAGATAATGAGGCTCATTTATGAATGCAAAGTGCAAAAATTGCAAATGCTGTCACTTCTGGTGTACTGATGTCCACAGATTCAGTACCGGCATTACCTGGTCAGTCTAGTGTGGTGCAACAAGGGCAAGGGCAATGGCAAGTGGGCCACTTTGGTGCCCAGGGGAAATTACATTCCTGCCGGGAACTGATAAAGTATTTCAACAGCATAATCTTGAGAAAATGCCTTCATAAGCAATTTCACACAATTACATAATTAAAGTGTTTTACCTGTTATGATTCCTATTCATGCCAATGGAAAGCTGTTTTCAAGCACTTTGTCATCCACAGGGAATTTGATTTCCTGCAGGTGTCAAAGCTCATTCTATAATTGCTCTAAGGGAACCCTCTCAGTAACACCTAGAGCAGGTGTTAATTCCAGGAATCCATTGCACCCTTTGAGTGACTAATGACAGACAGATCATTTTCCCTATTAGTGTGTGTATATATATATATATATATATATATATATATTATGTCCAAGGTACCTGCACTCCAACCACTTTGTTATTTTCACGGGTGCTTGGTCAAAATAATACTGTATAGTCATAAGGATGGACCAGCACTCCATTCTGATAAATAATGTGAATAAAAGCACCATTATTTATCAGAACTGGAGTGCTGGTCCATCCTTATGACTATATATATATATATATATATATATATATATATATATATATATATATATATATATATATATATATATATATATATATATATGCAAATGGAGAAAATATGGGAGAGGGGATGCAGGTAGGTGTCCCCCACCCTCCCCTAAATTGCATGCCATTCAGACACAAGTTATGGAGTGGCAGGAGGTTCAGTCCACAAAGGGGCCATATCCTTACGGCTTGCCCTAAGAAAGGTAAGAACAGGGCTCAGCACCGCTAAGTGATCACTAAGGGCACATTCTTGCACTATTTAGAACTCTAGCATTATGTAGTTACATAAATGACACCCTTCAGGTGTTAAAGGAATACTGTAACTACAAATGTATATGTATATATATTTGTAAAATATGTATGAATATCCTGTTAATTATATCATTGTAACTGGTGATTAGTGATGTCATTTGTGTTACACGACTTACTGAAACTTATATATTATAATAAATATGGAACATTGGTCTTGTGCCTTTATTTGGTTATAGAACTCCTTGGTGACTTATATCCTTATCCGGGGCTACATTATTACTGATATATATATATATATATATATATATATATATATATATATATATATATATATATATATATATATATATATAATAACTATATATTATCACTATATATCATCACTATAGATAGATAATATGATTTCAGCTAAACAAAGATAAAATAGGCATGGCTAGCTTTAAGGTTTTTTGGTGCTGTTCTGTAGGGAATGGGGATACCACTGGCATTTACTTATCACCTTAAATCTTAATATTAATACTTTTCGATAACTGTTTTTTTGCTGTTATACTAGCTAGAATGATGTGCCCATGTCACAAGGTTCGATGTCTCATTACCTATGTAGCATACCTATTGTGTGGCAGCAAAATTTTCATTCTCTGTCACTGTAATAAATTAGTCTGGTCAGCGCTAAAAGGACACTAAGCCCTTGTGTACATAACACCCAGTCTATTACGTCCTTAGCTCTTTTTTCTTGAGCAATGCATTCATTAACATCTATAGCTTGTGTTAAAAAAAAAAAGTCTGAATAACCATATTAGGACAGATTGTAAAGCCGGCGATGACCTGGCCTTCTATAACTGAAACCTTTACGGGGGTCTACATTAACAGAAAAATAAAAGGGAAACGCGTAGGGCACTACTGCCAAAAGAGAATTTTTTTAGAACTGAAGCCTTATCAAAAGATGGTGCAGGAATGATGTAATGTAGAACAACAAGTATTCCAATTTTAGATAGTACCCATCCTATAGCATCCTAAGAGCCTTTTGCCTCTAGAGAAGGCATGAAACAAGCTCCAATTCATAATGGTACTAGGCTAATTACATCTCCTAGTTGTACCCAAATGATCAGTATTTAATATAGATGGCAGTACTTCCTGCAGCCTTAAAGCAATGGGGCCTTTTCTCATCATTGTGTGCTTTCAGGGAGAACCGTGACTTTCAAAATGCCTTTCTCTGCCACCAGCTGCTTCCCTTTCACTTCAATGGCAAAGCTCTCTCTATGGTACACACTTGTGTGTATGGTGGAAGGGCTCTTTGATTGCCACATTTATCCCCCGTGGGTTTTAATACTAACATTTTTACACAAATATATTTTCTGCTTCACCAACGATATTACTGATACAGAACTAAGCTGTTACCCAATTTAGAAATGGGTTTCCTTATCATTATCTTATGGGTGCATAGTGGTGTTCTAATGATTTTGCAGTAAAGGTGACCAAAGCTGCCAGGCCCCAGACTAATGACTGTTTTAAGAACACTTATACCAATTTTACCTATTCTTTAGTGGTTGCCATTGCTTCATTTCTTTGTTGGCCTAATACAAGGCAGACCAATATTCCATATTCTTTTGTTTCTGGGATATAAACTGCTAGGCATTTCACATCTCCAGTGCTGTGCAGACACAATTAACTACAAGCATCTTCGGAGATCAGAGTGTGGCCCTTGGATCCTTTTACTTGTGTTTTGATAAACAGCTGTCGCTATCTCTGAATGAGGTCCACCGCTGCCTTTGTGTTATTTCAACGCTCTAGGTCTAGATTCAGCTGCTGTATAATAACATGGGGCTTCCACCTTAGAATTGCATGTCAAAACCAGACCTTCATTTTTCAAATCTTGCATAAAGACTCTGATGAAAGCAGCAGCCCCACATGTTTGGTGACCTGAAAGCTACAAGCGGTTTGTGGAGGAGCAAATGAAAAGAAGTGGGGGGAGGTGTTTTTTATATCACAAAACACATTTGCAGAGGGTTGAAAGTGCTCTCTGGTGCCTAATGCAATCCACATCACAGATAGAGCTGCAGGAAATTGTAGCTGACACCCATTCTGTTCAGTGTTACTGTGCAGAACACAGCTATGCTGTTTTCCAAAATCTCCCAGTGATTAAAGCTATAAAAGCATTTCTCTTTTGCTGTTTGGCACTTGCAGGCTGGGTCTGCCATGCTTGGTGCTGGGATGGGATGATAGGAGGTGAAACCTCATAAACAGGGTCACATGACTATAAGGAGAAATAAGGTTTTGTTTATAAATTCCATTGATTTTGATTTCTTCCAATAAACCTATTTTGCAAACATATACTGAAATTGGGCATCAATCTATACCAAAGCTGGGCAATCCAGCAGCCTCAGGGTACGCTGTCTGCATATTTACTGTCAAACCTCAAGTAAAGTAAATTAAAAAACAATAAGGCATCCCATGATAGTTGCAGGTTGATCATTAAATTGTATTGTCCCTATGTTTTTTCATTATTTTCTGTTACTCCAAACAAAAAATCATTGATACAATCAAACACTGCAATGAAGCAAAAGTCACCTATAGTAACTGTGATCTTTACATTCTAAAACATGCAAAGCCAAACATATCCTATATGTCTGTAACAAGCAAGGTAAGTGTAGTAATAATTTGCATACATATGGACAAATGAAGATTTCAGCACAATTACCAGATCAGGTGGTGCAACACAGGTGTTGGGGCAGATTTGCTGGTATAGAACTGGTTTTAATTTTTTAGCTTCTGAATGGTGAATCCTTCTTTAGATATGTTCTACCCAGCTTTCAATCCATCATTGCCAGTTGGGGTCTGCGTTTTCCGTTGTTTTCCATTGTTTTTCTGTTATATATTATACCAAGTAGAATATGATCTCAGAACACTAGGAATTTTGCAACCCTCACAGATTTCTAATCACTGCTTCCCAAACTGTGAAACTGGTGCATGGAAAGGACCAGTCCAGATGAAATTTGGTCTGTAACTCATTAAGCATGTCTATGTATAAAGGCTTATGGGTTCAGTATCCAAATTTAGGGGCCTAAACCAAAAATGTCTGAAAACCTCACCTTTCAACATCACCATCTAGTGATTTGTCAAGAAATCATAGATGGTGATGGTGTGATCTGAACCATGGACTCCATGTATTTCTTGGGATCTAAAAGCACCATACTGTCCACCCACAGAAAAACAGGATTTGCAACAAATTGATCTGCAGGATAATCAACCAGGTCAATGATCCAATGGGTTAGCTTGAAAAGGAATTGATTGCATCATTCACAGTAATTAGGACTGGTGCATTTCAGGGTTGGTCCATGACCTGAGTGGTGCTGAATTTGCACCTTAACTGGCGATATCACAACTGGAACTTTGATCAGCCAAATAAATTATTTTAATGGGTGACAGATGCAAATATGATTATTAAGTTAAACTGGTTTCTCATCTTTCAAACATTTTATCACTTTCATTGTTGTTTTGATCTGGTTTATTTCTGAGTTTTCACCTTTTCATATCTCCCTGGAGCAGCTCTCGAAGGGAGGGGTGGGGGGGGGGTCGCCAACTCTGTAAACCATTCTAATTTAATTCATTAGTTGATACATTTCTTCCAACCTACTGAGCATAATCCCTGAATATTAGTAGTCACCTATTATAATTGGCGCATATAATTGAGTTTGTATGAGAAAAGTGTATGGGGGCAGCAGGTCCTTACCAAACATCTCCCCAGCAGTACATCTATGCCCCTGTCCAGTGGTGATGGCATTGCAGTAATCCTAAATAGTAATGGGGGTAAAGCATAATCTTAATTCTGACTTGTTGCCTTGGCAGAGAAGAAGGTACCATAACATCCTATAAATCCTCCCCTAATCACCATGGAGTTAAGACCATTAAAGGAAGAAGGAAGAAGGCACTCACGACTGAGCATGCCCATAAAGTAAGGCATTGAGCTCCAACCAAGAGTAAACCAGGCCAAAAAAATGGCCCAAGCCACTGGCTCAGAGGATATCTGCCCAGAGGTAATGCCTGTGATCTCAAGTGTGAGGACTATTGTAAGTGAGTACCCCAGTGAGTAAGAAGCTATTGAGACAATATTCTCACTGTCATTTCTCAATGTCTCATATATGAGAGTGGGCAAGATGAACCCCCAAGTGCAGAGACATGAAAAAGAGCAAGAGAGAAGGAGTGTGATTTGTCTGGACAGCCCGCTGAGCACAGTGGTAACACCAATCAGCACAACAGCACATTTTCTCTAAACCCCCATCATTACACTTGGGGGAAGAAGAAAGCACCTTGGCCCGGTTCTAGAGTGGATATAAAAATTAACTAGCTGATCTTATAACACATAAAACCAGGACCTCTTCAAAGGAAGCTTTAAAATGTGTATAGGCTACAAATAATAGGTATTGCAAAGGAAATTAATAATTTACATGTTTTGTGTTACTTGAAATGGTTATATAAGACCTATTATCCCTTATTCTAGGAGCACTGTAGTTGTAGTAGTAAGTCATTTATGATTTAATTATAAAGTTTACTTGTGTTATTATTTGGTTATTATGGAACCCACTAGATGGGTATACTGCACCAATGTGTGCCAGTTCCCTATGGCTTAACTTCATGTTAAAGGGGTTATTCACCTATTAATTAACTTTTAGTACAATGTAGAGAGTTATATTCTGAGACAATTTGCAATTCGCTTTCATTTTTAGTATTTGTGTTTTTGAGTTATTCAGCTTCTTATACAGCAGCTCTCCAGTTTGCAGTTTCAGCAATCTGGTTGCTAGGGTCTAAATTTCCCTAGCAACAATGCACTGATTTAAATGAGAGACTGGAATATGAATGGGAGAAAGCCTGAATAGAAACATGGGTAATAAAAAGCAGCAATAACAATACATTTGTAGCCTTACAAAATTTTTGTTGTTTAGATGGGGTCAGTGACCCCGATTTGAAAGCTTGGAGTCATAAGAAAAAAGCAAAGAATTAAAAAAACATAAAAAATAATTAAGACCACCTAAAGAAAAAGTTGCTTAAAATTGGCCATTCTATAACATATTGAATGTTGACTTAAAGGGGAACCACCCCTTTAATGGGCCCCACAGAAAAACATTTTTTTAAAACATATATTGATATTTCGTGCACTTAAATGCTATTACAAAGGTACTTGTGCCCAAGCATTAGAACTTGTGAGCAAAAGTACAGGGCACATGGATGCAAAAGTGCTATGGAGTTAAAATCTGCCTTGAAGAGGTGATACTTGCAGTATTCCCTTTGTGGCTTCTATATATGCACCTAGCAAATCACATCAATACTGTTATTGATGCAGTTTATACATAATTTTTTGTAAGACCAACCTGTGCTGCAAAAAGCTCATGCTAAGTTGCAGCAGTAAATTTGTTGTGAGATGCACAGTATATTGTGGGTTCTGTTATGCTGGAATTATGGCAAAAAAATAATAGAGGTCCATATTTTGCACATTGCACGTGTTTAGCAAAAAAAATTAAGCAAAAATGCTACTTTCTGTAACAGCACACAACTTCTAAAACATGGCATTTTTAATATACTTTGATGTTTCCTTTGATGTAAATACAATAACAAACTACTGCTTCCACCCCATCTTTACAAATCAGGCATGGCACAAAAACGGGAAAAGTATACATTTTAACACTTGTAAAGAAGAGTTGGAGGACAGTGGATCACTTTTTCCCCTGTCATGTATTAGGGCTCTTACAGACGAGCGGTTTTACCTGCGCTCCCTTTCATTGCGCTTTCTTCCTTCAGCCGCAGGGGAGCGCAGGAGTAGACGCACTGAATTATTGTCAATGGGGCTGTACTCGCACAGACGCATGTAAGTACCAAAAGCAGGTTGGGACGCAGCATGTTGCATTTTACCTGTGTTTGTCGCATACATGCGTATGTGTGAGTACTGCCCTATTGACAATAATTCAGTGTGTCTACTCCTGCGCTCCCCTGCGGCTGAACAGAAGAAAGCACAACGCAGGGGAGCGCAGGTAAAACAGCTTGTCTGTAAAAAACACTCACCATGTCACACTGGCATTACCCGATTGAAGGTCTTTTTATACGTTTCAGAGACATGCTGGACCCAAAGGCTGCAAGTTTTCCCTCTCACTGGAATTTAACGGTTGGTCCCTCAGCTTTACACAGCTTCTCTGTAAATTATAAAAAAAAGGATGAAAAGTTTTCCATGTGTCTGTGCATGCTCAGTGGTTAGTGTTGTGGCTCCCCTGTCATTTGTTATACTAACCACGGTTATAAATCGCACACCTCCCCATCATCTTGTTTTATGTTAAAATCATAACTGGATAAATGAAACGTGCAGTGCTCTAGGGGGTTTGTGATTGGAAATAAAACAGTTCTGCCTATGGGACTGAGTTGAAATGTTCATTAACATGGGCAATAGGATCTGTGCACTTTAACCCATTCCACTACAGAATGATTACTAAGCTATTTTCTCCCCAGAAAAGAGGTCTTTGATGCAGACGTGATCCTTTCATGCTGATGTAGATTAAATATGCATATCTCAGCAGAATTCTAAATCCAGAGCCTTGGGAATAATGAGGAGAGAATTAAAAAAAATATCTCTGTTCTCCAACCTTTCTCCGTGGGCACCAAAGTGTGTGGTTTGTAATTGATGGTAATCCATGAGCTGTGGAACATCATTACCATTTATTTAGATTTAAGATTATAGCAAAATAATGAAAGTGGGGCACTCAGTAGTACATTTCCACTGTCTAAGGGGGGAAATTCATAAAAATGGCGGTAAAACTAATTTAGTGTTTAAATTGGAAAAAAATATTTTTGCCAGAAAAAGTCACAAAGTCACCGTTTTCTGAATGCCTAATACTTTAACACCACCCTATGCCAACATGTTGGAGTGAAGTAATGTTGCCAGTTTAACAACATCTTTATGAATATGACATTGTGGGATCCGTTATCTACAAGCCTGTTATCCAGAAAGCTCCAAATGAAAGGAAGGCCATCTCCCATAGACTCAATTGTACACAAATAATCCAAAATAATTTTAGTTTGGATCAGTACCTTGTACTTGATCCAAACTAAAATGTAATTAAACCTTATTGGAGACAATACAATCCTGTTTTATTTAATGTTTAAATGATTTTTAGTAGATTTAAAATATGGAGATCTCATATCCAGATAACAGGTTCCATACCTGTATTAACATCAGCAAAATTACAGAAAGACTTAAACCAACTTTAAACCACATTCACAATATATTGTTTTTGGGAATTTGACTTTCTTCAAACTCCAAAAATATTTTTTTCTCTAATTTCAGTTTCCTCCATTTTTGTGAATTCCTACAAGTATCAGAGGATTCCATGTAATCATCAATAGTTTTGTGCAAAGGAAGCATGTCTGAACTTCCTTACAAGTCATGTGATCGTTGGCCCGCATCCAACTGAGACCCATTGGGTGAAGACTGTATTAACATGACAATTAAATCTTTGTCCGACAGGAACTTCAAACCTGCCCAGTTGATTTTCAGCCAGAAATCAGCCTATAGTCACCTTAGGCAGTTGTCTAGGCAGTGTAGACAGCTGTCACCCAAGAACACTTTCTGGTGACAGTAACCTGCCATGATATATTTGCCTTGAATCAAATTGAATTCATGACCACAGCGCTGCAAGACAGAAGTGCTGCCCACTGATCCACCATGCTGACCCTGGTTACACACTCTATTTCAGATCAATATCACCATGCTTCTGTCTGACTGTAGATCAGCTATAAAAGGATATTTGGCTTTTTTGCATTATTCTTATGGATAATAAGTTCATTTTGTCCATGAATTTATGCTAACAAAATTAAAGGAACCTTTCTCTGCTCATTCTACTTGCAAAAGCAAGGTGAGCTTTGGAAGCAGGTTGTGGTCAAAAGTCGGGACTGCAATTTTCAGTGCTTAGCATCAAAATAATGTTTGTGTGTGATTTTTTTAGGCTCACGTCTGCACCTGCAGTGGGAACCTTGGAATGACCACCATGCTCAGGATGGTGATAATTTCAGTTTCCTCTGCACCAACAGGTGCTTACGATTCATCAGACAGACTGGGTGGGCTTATTTTGATTCTTAAAGGAGAAGGAAATGCTTTGTGCACTTGGGGTGCCAAATGTTAGGCACCCCCAAGTGATTGTATTGACTTACCTGAAACCCCGGGCCGGTGCTCCTATCAGCAGAAAACTGAACCACGGAACGATCTTCTTCTGTCTTCCTCTTTCTTTGCGTGGCTGCGCATGTGCAGTAGAACAAAAAGCAGAACTTTAACTATAAAGTTGGCTATTTCATTCAACTGCGCATGCGTCTGCCCCAGGAAATTTGAAGAAATAAGAAGCCAGAAGAGGATCGCTCCATGGTGCTCACTGGTATAACCCCGGGCCGGTGCAGTTCTCTGATGATAGGGGCACCGGCCCGGGGTTTCAGGTAAGTCAATACAATCACTTGAGGGTGCCTAACATTTGGCACCCTCAAGTGCACCAAGCCTTTCCTTCTCCTTTAAGTATTGCCCAACATGTAGAGAACACAGCCGTGCAAAATTTTTATGAGTCCATTTGTAAATAAAGTGGACAGTAGTTTTGCATTATGCAGGAAGATGAAATATTCTTTGAGTTCACTGGCAGAAATAGCTGTTTGTTTCTATGCCTATATTCAGATAAAAAGGGTCTCTGCTGCTTGTCATTTGTGACTTGTTAATTTGTCATAGATACCCCTGTATTGTTGCCCTGGTAGAATAACAGTGAGTGTAGAGCATAAAAGATAAGGATGCATACAATGTGGAAATGTGGTGCTAACAGCCAGTCAGTAAACATCCAACACCCTTAAATTTGATTGCTGAAAATAGGCCTTCACAATTAGTTGTTCTTGTAAATCTTTTTAAACATGAATAATAAACTAGTGCAGCTGCCGTACTTGTTAACTACAAATCCCAGCATTCTCCGATAGTTGAGCTAAATGTTGATTACTGATTATCTTTGCTTTATATGGAACAGTACTAAGAAAGACAGCTTTTCTACTTACTGTATATGTAGATGTGTAGAATTAGCATTTAAATTATAAATATTATTATTATTCCTGTACATAGTCCACTCTGTGCATACCATAGCCATTGCAACAAGAGCATACAAACTACACACATTGATATTATCTTATGAAACAAGGGGGAACGAAATGTTGACAACAATTTTCCCTTTTTTCATCATATTATGAAGTCCAGAAGAGCATCTGTTATTGGTATTCTTATCTACACTACGTAAGGCATGACAGTTGTAACCCTTTTTTTTCTAGCAGTAAAAGCAGCCATACATATTTTGTATATAAAGCACTTTTGTCAATGTGACTTGTCATGCCTTGTGCATAGCAATGGATTGCTTGACCAAGCTCGACTCTTATTGCAGGCATACTGTATGCATTTCTACATCCGAAAGAACAGTGATGGGAGGAAATAGAAAGAATACTTTGTACAATGGGAAGGCTGTGCAGTAATGAAAACCAGTGAAAAGGTCATGGCTCAACCAGGGCTTTGATTTCCCTCTAGAGAACAGCGGCCAGTCAGTGTGTTAGATACAAATGTGTATAGACAAAACAAGGCACACGCACACACACAGTATTGTGGTCTCGTTGTGCAATGAAGCAATAATCACTAATGTCTTATAGAAAGGAACTTTTGAGATATCCTTTCCATATGTATACTGCACATTTTGAAAACTGGTTACGTTATAAAAATACACAAACATAGTTTTATCACTGTCAGTTGCTTCTAGTTGAACATGTGAAACACATTTCTACATTATTTACAGCAACTCACCCCGGTGTTAGTCATGGAATGATAACAGGGTTGTTTTTCAACACTCTAGTATGTTCCTGATATGGGTATATTATATGTGCAACAAATGCAACTATAGTTGTGTTACTTTTCTATGGGTGTCATTACCTTTGCTGGCTCTGATTGTATAATTTAATAAACAGAGAGATTTTTCCTTTTTGGATAGGGCATGCACCATTCAACCTTTAAGCTGACTGTCAGAATTAAATTGGACAAGAATGATTTGTTCAGAATTAGACTAATTCAATACGATTTATTTGTGATAATAAATGTTAAAATTTTTATGGATCGCTCAAAATTGTTCCATCCATAGTGATCATGGTTAAATCTGCCCTTAAGTCTTCCAATTATTTTCACTTTGTGTTATTTTTTTTATGGAAATAATAAGAAAATAACAATGTTTCAAGACTCTTCCATGTTTTTTTTTAAAAAAAGTGAGCTTTTTGGTTGTACCTTCTGCCCTGTTTTGTATAAGCTATTATGCTCCCAATATAACCCCAAAAGCCCCCATTACTTACTGTAAATCATGCAATTGATAACACATAATTTTAAAATCATATCATGATTAGTAACTGTCTGAACATAGCAAATCAAACAAATGGTCAACAACCACCGTCCCCCAAAATTGTTTATCTTTCTATCTTTTGAATAGATTGTAGAATATATCATTGTGGTCTAAATGTGGCCCTCTGAGCAGTGGCATAGTTGAAAGATATTGGGCCCCACAGCAAAAATTATTTTAGGGCCCTCCTAAACTTTCGGCTTGTTAATGAACATATATTGCATCAGTCCCCAATACCGCCTGGGCACCCCCCCATGCAGTGGTCTGCTTCCTCTATAGTAATTCCCCTGCCTATGAGATGTTTATATGCCTCCAATAAATAATAGTATTCCCATGACCTCTGAGCATGGCATCATTTTAACAAAGTTTTTCCCATAAACATGTGGTACTGGTATAGGACCTGTTATCCAGAATGCTCAGGACCTGGGATTCTCTGCACAAGGGTTCTTTCCTTTATTTGGATCTTTACTAGAAAATCATGTTATCCTTTATAAACTATGGCCCTAATTTTGAGCTGCTGCATCTGCACCCAGTGATTTTTTGTGCTGCACTAAATCTAAGTGCAGCAGCTCCTTCTTTGTGCATATACTCACCTTGTAAGATACGAGTCCTTGATGGTCTTACCTATTATCTTTTGCTCCCATCCATCAATTATATCTATGCATTGGTTGCTTGTTACCTGCACATTGCTGTAAATGTGGTTGAAATTTACATTGGTGTTTCACCAGTCTGCGATATGCGCTGTGTAATGTACTACAGGTATGGGACCTGTTATCCAGAATGCTCAGAACCTGGATAATGGATCTTTCTGTAATTTGGATCTTCATACCTTAAGTCTACTAGAAATTCATGTAAACAATAAATAAATCCAATAGGCTGTTTGTAAGGATTAATTATTTTATAGTTGGGATCAAGTACAAGGTGCTGTTTTATTGTTACAGAGAAAAGGAAATCGGTAAAATAATGGCCAGGTGGCAACCCTAACTGCAGGGAGTGCTGTTCTAATTAGGTGAAACTCGCCTTCAAGCGGTAGCACCACATTGTTTAACGGGGGCAGCAAAAATGCAGCTCCTGGTAACTTTAAGAGTCGAATTTCCGTTTTTCGAATTTCGCTCTTCTAGCACAAAGCGCACAATTGTGCTATCTGCGCTAGCACCCTGGACCAGGATCGCCCTTGCCGCAATGTGCAATCGGTCCCTGTCTCTATAGCAGGCGGAAAGAACAGGGAAGACCTGCAACCCCTGACACTATACCATGCATCTTATGCTGCATTATTTGGCCAGTGCACTGCACAGCCATTACACTGGGCAAAAGTGCTCCATTGATAAGTACTTTTAGTGCTCTAGCACTTTTGCCCTTGGGGGGATAGTAAATGGCCCCCTATTAACATTAATAAAGGCAGTGTGCAGAGTGCAACAAAAAGAGTGCAATGCTGTCCTGTTTCTTAGAGCAGAGACCTGCAGTTAACCTGGTTATACAGGTTGAGTTAACTTTTACTATGATGTAGAGAGTGAAATTTTGAGACGATTTGCAATTGGTTTTAGTTTTTTATTATTTGTGGTTTTTGAGTTATTTAGCATTTTATTCAGTGGCTTTCCAATTTCAGCAATCTGGTTGTTAGGGTCCAAATTACCCTAGCAACCATGCATTGACATGAATAAGACACTGGAATATGAATACGACAGGACCTGAATAGAAGGGGTCAGTGACCCCCATTTAAAAGCTGAAAGGAGTCAGTAGAAGAAGGCAACTCATTCAAAAACTATAAAAAAAATTAATAATGAAGGCTAGTTGAAAAGTTGCTTAGAATTGGCCATTCTTTAACATGCTAAAAGTTTTAAGGCCAAACTTCCCTTTAAGAAAAGGTGAATATACACCACAATAAATAAATTGTCATAAACCACTGGTGCTATTACTTTTTACTGTCTATGTAAAGAATTGTATTGTTTCTCTTTACATTTAGTTAGTACTATAATCTAAGCCTTTCAGGAAAATGTCAGCATTTGGAAATGTGGTGCTAACAGCCAGTCAGTAAACATCCAACACCCTTAAATTAGCAATAGAGGGCACGGCATAGTTGATTTCAGTTTGCAGTTGCTACATTTTAGCTGACAAACAGATTTTCGTGGAAGCAGACAAGTGTGCAATAATGAATGGCTTTGAGAAATGCGATAAGCTACAAAGCGTAGTGTATATTTAACAGGTCGCTGAGCATCTTGCTGGTAAAATCTTAGGTCATTGTTGTCCCCTTCTGTGCAATTATCTTTGCCAGTACAAACTGGTTAAAATGTTAACTATATACTTGTAAAATTCATTGTTGGATAGTTACTGTTTTTTCATTGTATGGCATGACATTCAAATTATTTTTGCCTTGTTCTTATTAATTTAGAGCATTTTCTGTTGAACTGGATAACAAAGGGAAGAAACAAACAATGACATGCCAATACGACTAGAATGAAGATGAATGATTTTAGCCAGAAATATGTTGGGCAGGCCCACCAGTGGGCCCCATACATGAGCCAATAATTTGCTGACTCTTTCTGGAGGGACTCTTTCTGCAGGGAAACATTTTCTGTGCCAGGAAAACTGCTTATACTCATGCAGCAACACATTCCTTCACAGGCAGATCCCATTCCGGCCTGTTTATAAAGATATGGGGTGGCATTGTTTGGGATTTTGCAAATTGCCATACATTGTTGCTACATACAATGTTGGACTGGCCCACAGGGATACCAGGAAAACTCCCGGTGGGCCCAGATGTCATTGGGTCCTCCTGCTTTTAGTATATTTCATGACCATTCCCTATTTCTATGAGAACAAAGAGACTAAATAGATTGAATAATAGATTATAGCATGTAAAGAAAAGAGACCAGCAGAAAAGAGGTTGCGTGAGGTGTGTAATTTTAATTGTACTGAGAGTGGGCCCCTGGTCTAAGATTTTTGGGTGGGCCCCTGGTGTCCCAGTCCGACACTGGCAACATTTATTTTTGATGGGTACAAAGATGCTGGAATTCTGGAGAAAACATGTGATCTGTGAGAGTTTTTGCACTTTGTCTTTCTTAGGAAATGTGTACGGGGGGTAAACATGACTGTGAAAAATATTACAAAATAAACTGTCTGCCTTACAATTTCAGTATAATGTTTTTGGTGTTTATCATGCTCATCTGGGGATTTTACTAGAAGGAAGATAAGTGACATACTGTATAAAAGATTTCTTTCTTGCTGACCTGGGTATTCGAACAGTAGTTTCCAACCCGCAGGTCCTTCTCATCCCACCACCTATGGATAGCCCCACAAGGAAAATAACTATTAATGAGTAATGGTTAAACAATGGTGTTTGCCTAATGTGTAAGGGCAGCATATAATTCAAACTCATAAAATGTAGAGCAGTAGTTTTTGGACCAATTTGTAGTGATGGGCGAATCTGTGCAGTTTTGCTTCGGCAAAAAAAATTGTGAATTTACTGCAAAGTTAGCGAAATGACAGAAAATTTGCGAAACGCATTGAAGTCAATGGGTGTCAAAATAATTTTGAAGCATCAATTTTGATATGCGCGACTGTTTGGTCCAAATGCATTAAAGTCAATGGGCATCCATTTAGCAACAGTCCCAAAAGTATTATTTGAAGCAAAGAAAATTATTTTTCACGCTGAGGGCAATGAGGTTGGGGAATACCCTTCTGGGTGATCTAATAAAGGAGACTTACTGTGTTAAAAACAAGAATATTCCCATTATGCTTCAGAAATTGTGGCCAGCAGGGTAGCTTTCTACATGGTTGGTGGGAATGTCCAAAAGCTGTCAGATTTTGGATCCGAGTCTATACGTTAATCTCAAATGTCACAGGATTGACACTCCTGAAAAATCCAGCGGAAGCTTTACTACACAGGAGGATATCAGGTGGTACTAAACATCTCAGAAAATTGATTACACATATCATCTCTGCAGCAAAACAGGTTATTGCATCCTCTTGGAAATCACCAGTATTGGACTTTCAAAAGGTAAAAGTCAAATTAGATAATGTATTAGTCCTGGAAAACATGACCAGTTTTAAAACAAATTCCCAAAAACATTTTAATAAAGTTTGGACTCCATGGAAGGTTGGGTAGTTGCTCTATCGTTAATTCGCCAAACAAAGCGAAGTTACGCTAGCGATGGTTAATTTGCATACGGCGCCAAATTCAATTTCCAATGGAAGTATTCGTAGCAGAAGTACACAAGCCTGGGAAACCTTCAAAACAGCAAATAAAATTTTTATTTTGCCCTACACATGTGCCCACTGTGTATTTAAGTTGCCATGAGTTAAGGGGGAAGGAGGGGAGCCCCAAAAAAATGTTCGATCTTTTTCAGCCTATCACCCATAATAAAGAAAAAACGCCAGCGTTTTTTGGGACTTAGAAAAAATTTTTTTTAGAAAAAAACTTTTTTTGAAGCAATCCCTATCTACTCTATTGCGCTTCGCCTGGTCTGAGGTGGTGAAGGAAGTCTAGCGTAAAAGGTAACATTCAGAACAATGCACGCGTTAGTGAATTTGCATAGTTACGTCCGTTGCACAAATTCGCCAGGCGTAAGGGTGCGAAGTAACACTAGTGAAGTTACGCCAGCGTCCATTAGTGAATCTGCGAAGTAACAAAAATGCCCAATGCTGGCGAATTCATGCTAGCGTTAGGCGCTTCGGCACTTAGTGGATTTGCCCCATTGGCTGTGATATTAATGTTTATTGTTATTGTTAAATGGTTCAAGGCAATACTGAACATTATTTTTGCATTTCCACCTTGTGAGCTGGGATGACCCCAGTACTCGCAGTCTTGATACCATGTCTGTGTATATTTTGTCTATTCTTTCATGAAAATAAAAATGTTTTAAATTAAAAAAAAAACAAGAATATTATACTTAAATATAGCAATGTGTAGTGTTTCAGACTAGTTTCAATTAAAAATTTCTGCAAAAAACCTATTAGTTCCACTTCCTGCTGTCTCCTTTCCCAGTCTGTACAGGGGAGCGGGCAGCACTCAGCACACTGCACTATAGGATAGGAACCAAACGGCAGCTAGGCTGCCATGACGGAACTGAAGGCTGTCTTTGCTTGTGCAACTGCAGGGATGTGCTCCTACTGTGCTTTGGCAGGGACTGTTAGGACACACCCACCCTTCATTTAAAAAACAGACAGGGACCATATAGCAGATCTATTGGTGGCTCCAGTAAAAGTGTAATTTTTAAAGACAATATACATTTTTAGCCCAAAGTAAAACCAGCACCATAAATTCATTAATGCCTTCAAGATTAGGAAGGGGTTTTAGCTATGCTATGTCTCCTTTAATGCCTTTAGGAGTGGCTTGGGTGACTCATTTGATAGCCTAATATGTAACATATTTAGTACACAGAAAAAAAAAACATTTTACAAATTTTTCTGAAATCAACAGGAGGATGGTGTTATTGTTAGTTACTACACTACCGGGCTGTATCTGCGTTTTCTTTGCTTGCGTTGTTCTGCTGGCAAAGACAAAGCTACAGTATGTGTTACACATTTAGTAAATAGCATTTTGATGCCAGGACATTCTTCACTTTACTCATCATATCCATTTCAAGCCAAACACTATTTCTGTGAAGCGTTTTTTCTGGACCCTTTGTATTATAGATGTGTACTTAGCCCTTTAGATATGATGGTTTCCTTGCCTATAAAGCATTTTTCCCTGTTTTAGTAAATATTATTTTGATCCGAGAATGTTCAAGTCTCTAGTGATCATTTCCATTTTAAGCAAAGAAGTATTGTGCAATGTTTGTAATGAATTTAATTGAAATGCTGTTGTGGCTTTGTCATGCTATTTTCCAAGAAGAGATGTACCCAGCAGAAGGCACAAAATGCCTTTCATGTTTGGCTATTACTGGAAGGGTTAAAGAGGATTCTGCACATTTAAGCACAGAATCTCTAATCTAATTTTAATGGCATTTCCCCAGTGAACACTACTAATTTCTAATGGAGACTGGAAGATCGAGCTTATAACTGCAAGTACCAGCTAAGACTGAGTCATGCGCCTTTATATTTTGCTGCCAGTGCAAGTGAATGATTTTAATGTGGAGCTATTGCATAAAGAATCAGCCCCGCTCAGCTCAGGGGAAACAGGAAATGCGATAAAACTGATACAACTGAGGCAGTTCCTCCATCAGCATCCACATTTGGTAAAAATGCCATCAATCCTCATCTCCCATTCTGTGTGGGGAAGGGAGGGCATCCTGATAAGATACTGCTAGAAGCAGAAATTCATGGTAACTGGGCCAGCTGAATGTATGCTGCAGGGATATGAAAAATATTGCCCTCCAGATGCTGTGAATTTTGCCATACAGACATCATTATTATCTACCCCTTTCCTATATGTATGTACAAGGCTATGTATATGCTATTGCAGAGTCAAAAACCCTTGGTCACAAAGTAATTTCACTTTCCCATGGAATTTTCAAGAAACAATGCAAGCTTGCTTATCACTTTATGGTGTGTTTTTCAGTTGTTCCCTAAACACTCAATTAGAATCCATATATTCAAATATAGCCAGAATATGATAAATACTTTATTAGAACAGAGAGTTATTTACAGGCTGTTAGTTGCCGGGTAAATAAACCCGATAACAGTTGCTAATATAAGCAGAGCGGAAGGTTTATATTGCAAGGTTGATGGTTAGGGAAGAAGATAATGTAACTGTGGAAACAAACAGTAAGTATTTGACCCTTTATTTGTATGGAGGATGCTTATGTAACCCTCTATATTGACCTAAAAGTGTATTTCCAGCTAGTAATAGTAGAACATGGGTCACACTGGACTCTTTTACCCGAAGGAGCTCTCGCTGAATGGAGGAGGAATGGAGATGGTGAAACTACAACTCTCTGTTGCAGATAGATACAATTAGATGCAGTCATGGATAGAGCTAAGTGGTGAGACCACCGTAGAGATGCTTGGCAGGTTATTGTTGGTCTGTTGGATCAAGTGTGACAACTATTGGATACATTCAGTAGAAATGTGTCAGGGAGCCATATGCCTGTGGTGCCTCCACTTTAGGCCAATAATGCTTAAAGGAGAAGTCAACAACTATGTGCAAAAATCCCTCCCCCCCTCCCCTGTGTAGATCCCCTCCCTCCCCCCATGGCCTACCTGCCCCCCCCGGCAAATGCCCCTAACTTGTTATTTACCCCTCCGTGCAGGTGCTCTCCTGCTGAGTTCACAGCAGCCATTTTCTCCCGAGTGCTCTTCTTCCTGGATTCAACAGCATTTTCTAGCGCATGCGCAGTAGGAGGCATTTGCCGGTGCGGATCTACTGCATATGCGTTGAAAGTCACAAAGTTTCAGAAAAAAGAAATCGGAAACTTCGTGACTTTCGGGCGCATGCGCAGTTGGAGGCATTTGCCGGTTTGGGGATCTACTTTTAATTACGATCCTTTAGTGGAGTACAAAGCTGATCATTCTAGCCATGCATTACTAACTTACATTCCTAGAACATACTCTTTACAAAACTATTGTTCTCAGGGTCCCTGTTCCCTGACTTTCTCTAGAAGTATTTCTCTAGACAAGTATTTCTCTAGAAAAAGAAGATTTTCTTTAGTATTTTGCCATTAGGGCAGAACATTTACTGGGCTTTGTTGAGATCTGACTTCCCAGACACACTTACTTCCTGTCACACTTTAATCACTATCTTATAGTATGACAGGAAGTGGTCACTAAATCTATTGGTCAATAACATAAACATATAAATAAGAATATAAATTAGATACATATGCTTCTGAATAGCAACTAGGCAAATGGCACTTGTAGATAAATGAATTCCATCCATAGGAACTGCTAACCCTACACTTATAACGATGCTTATAAAGGAGAATTCCACAATGACTACAGGCCCAGACTAGGGTTACACCCTTCCAGACTAAAAAAAAGAGGAGGAGGCAGGGCTGCAAGGGGCAGAGTGATAATGTAAAAGGGTTGGCCAGTGATGCTAAAGGGGTGCATGGTAAAGCAAAGGATGTGGATTGGGTGGGGATTAGTAGGTAGGAAAGGGTGATATCAATGGTGGGTGGAGAAAATGCTGGGGGACAAGCAGGCAAGATGCAAAGTCTAAAAAGGTTTAAAAATATGTTTAAAATGGTACTTTGCAGCTTAACTCCAGTTAACACTGAGTGTTGATGGATTTACAATCAAACTTCAATTTTACATTCCTTGAGCTGATGTTTTACCTCATTTTACACAGTTTTTTTGAGGTTTCGCCTAAATATACATTTCCCAGAATTTACGTTTTCCTGTATTTTACAAAATTTTTTTCTGATCCCCGAAAAAATGTAAAATGGGGGTTCTGCTGTACTTTGTTTTGTAAGGGTAGCTAAACGAGGTAGCAGCCACTTGAATCTGTAGCACAACAAATACACAGCCATTGTACTTTTGGGCACAAAGGCAGTGCTGGATTGCCCGCTAGGCACCCTAGCCAATTGCTGAGAGCCTGCCTAGTTATAGGGGCCCAGTGGTTCAGGTGACTACAGATCCCATCACATCCCCCTGGACCGACATGCAGACTTTGCTGGCTTCCCCTTTCTTTTGGCTGATGCATCGCGCTGCCCACGCACGCACATGGGGTGACCTATGGGAAGGGGAGACCAAATTAGAAGTACTGGTGAGGTCAACTTTATAGGTAGAGCATCACCTGGTGTTTACAGAGTAGGAAGATTTATCCAGTGCTATGGCTCATGCACAAACTATCAGCATATTAATTATGCTGATACATGTAATTGCCACTGTGTCATTCTGCTATGAGTTCTGGGGTATTTATATATTAAATAGTCTCTGTGCCATCCTGTTATGTGTCCTGTGGGTGTTTATACATTATATTGCCACTGTGTCATCCTGCTATGAGTTCTGGTTATATTTATATATGAAATTGCCACTGTGCCATCCTGCTATGAGTTTTGGGGGTATTTATACATGGAATTGCTACTGTGCCATCCTGCTATGTGTTTTGGGGTATTTATATATAAATACAATCCATGAATCATCTCCCTTGTTATAAAGGTGGGGGCGCCCATAACCACTACTCTGCTTAGGGCCCAATTTAGTCTTAATCTGGCTCTGTACAAGGGCCTTTCAACTCTGTCTGCAGTATGTCATGCAAGCTTGACTCTCACTAAGCAACCCCAGTGTGAGCCTGATTTTGCTTTTGCTCAGAGAGACTGCTGAGATTTTCTCCTAACGAAGCCAATTGAAGACATGAAGGATATGTGGAAAAATACATACAGGAACTAGCAAAATCTGTGTACAAAATAAAGCACAAAAATATCATGGTAATAGGTCATTTAGGAAGTAAAAATGGCTGCTAGATGCTTGCTTTTTCCTACAAAACTGGTCTGGGAATCTGGAATTGCAGTGGAATACTAATGGTTTATATTTTCAGATAATTGCTCATTGGTCAGTATGTCCAGCCTCTGCTTGTGACTTGTTAGGGCATAATATTGCATTCACTATTTTAAGAAAACATTGGCAACTTTGGCAAGTATATAGCTGCCTATAGCTGCCCATACATAAAAAGCTCTGGTTGTTTAGTTAGGTCAACCAAGGGTTGCATGATTGTCCAGTTCAGGTCCAATGTCTGGCCTTCGGCAAACAACTGGATAGTGAAAGCCATTTACACTTATAATTTGATGTAGCTTTTGTTTGAGCCGCATTGGTCACATAGCAATTGAGAAAGATTACTTTGGTTACATAGATTGTCAGATGATTCAATATTTAATAACGGATAAAGTGCCACCCCCTATGTGGTGATATGTTTTGTTCTTTTATAGTGGAATCCTTTTTCCGAATAACTATTTATTTTTCATTTCTGACATACAGCATATACTCTGTCTGGATTTATTGCAGACAAGGCCTATGGTAAATGGGGTCATTTGTCCACTGCTGCCATCAATTGAAGCAATGACAGGTAGACCTCAGAACTAATATGGTTCAGTTTTGCAGTCCCTTTTTGGCACCAAGGTCTGCCTGGTACTGCTCCATGTGCATTCATTATTATGTTTTTAGGACAATGATTGGTGCAGGGGGTGTTTTGTCTATTTCTGTTCTCCACCTGAGGGCACTAGTGGACAAAATGCCCAGTGTCCTATCCTGAACAGCATGTGTCCCTTAAGTCAAAGAGGATCAATTACCCTTTTTCCAAAGGTTCATTAACATTTAGAAATGCTGGTGCCTAAGGGTAGGGACACACTGGGCGATTTGGGGAGATTTAGTCGCCTGGCGACTAATCGCAGCGACTTTTCTCCCCGAATGCTTCCCCTCTCTCTGCGCCTGGCTAAAATGAAAAATCGCCTGCGCTAATCACACGCAGCGATTCGTTTTCCGAAGTCGCCCGAAGTTGCCTCACGAGGAAACTTCGGGCGACTTCGGAAAACGAATCGCCGCGTGTGATTAGCACAGGCAATTTTTCATTTTAGCCAGGCGCAGAGAGAGGGGAAGCATTCGGGGAAGATTGGTCGTGGAAAGTCGCGGCGATTAGTCGCCAGGCGACTAAATCTCCCCAAATCGCCCAGTGTGTCCCAGCCCTTACTGAAGTGCAGATTAAATATGGACCATTTAATAATGTGTCAGATGAAAGTGGTAGAGCACTAAGAGGCACAACTGCCATACCATTAATACAGTTATAAATGCTGTGGAAATGAGAGTTAGTTATTAAACTTTTAATATTAGCAGTTTAATGTCAATTTTAAATGGAACATAATTAGACATTGATGTTGTCGGTGTCAGAATTTTTTTTTGTTTTGTAACATATTACATAGAAAGCTTTATGTTATTATCTAGAAACAAGTTATTAAAATTGATCATGGATCTTGTGTTCCCAGGTTTTCATCCAGAATTTCACAGGCTTTTTCCATCTCCAAGTACAGACAAAATCTCTACACTTGAGAAATCAAACTTAATTAGGACAAATACAAAAATAGCTGCAATTAGGGATATGTTATACTGTTTGTATTCAAGGCATGTTAAAACAAAAAATTGGAAACAAATAAGTATAATACTGTACTGTTAACTCTGTTTTGCACAGAACATATGAAATCAGCTAGTCATGTAAGGTTCTTTCTAAATGGTAACCTAATTACAATTGAGCCTTATAAATGTTTCTGTAAGCCATTTGTACTTGGGTCCAGTAATTTTACACAATTGTTAGCCTACAGCTAATATGCTGCTACCCAAAGTATAGCCGTGAATAGATCAGTTTATATTCCCTTCAAAATAGGGAATATAATAAATATATACAAGTCAATTCTCTGTATGGATTATTGCAGATAGAGTGACCCATCTGCCATCAGCTTTAATTATGGGCAATGTCCAAGCTCACTGTCTATTGATAATGATGGGTAGCACTGTATGCCTTGCAGTGGTTGGGTCCTCCTGAATACAATTCAACCTGGGCACTCTCTGCAAGGAGTTTGTATGGTATTCAGATGGCCAAACATGTGATGATAAATGCTGCCAACAGACCAAGCCTTATTCAGGATTTGGGGAAAGGCCACCAAGGCCTAGGGCAGCATGCTGCCTAACCACACCCACATTGGTTCAGAAATACTGGGGAAATGCAGGAGATAAAATTGTTTTTCACATTTCCCATTCCCAAATAAAAAGGTGCCCGCTATTTAAATCCAGCCCTGAACTTATTAGCCCATGTACGGGGCATATCAATGGGTCTCCCTGACCAATATCTGTCCAAATATCGGGCGAATATCGATCAGGCTTGTTGATTCGGTCCTTGCTTGCTTGTACTGCATTTGGCTCTCATGGTGGGCATATCGGTAAAAGTTCTTTACATGTATAGCCACATTTACTCTAGTGATTTTTGTTAATGTGGTGATAAGATTGTAAGTTCCATGGTGTCAAGGACTGATGTGAATGATCATCTCAACTGCAATAGAAAAATCTCAGCACAAAAGAAAATAGGATAGTAAATAAATATATCTAATTCACACTTGGGAATAGACAGACTGTATCCCTAGTTGTCTAATCTAACATATTTGTTTAAATTGTTGATTATTGTGCATGACTTGTATTTCCTAAAGTGCTTATGATGAATGATGGAAAATTAAGAGAAATGTCTTGGGCAAGATTAAATTTTGCTGATTGGGAAACCCTTAATAATCAATAGAATTAAATATGATATAGTCACCCATTTGGAGATCGAGTGAGCAGCCTCTTTTTAAGATACACTCACCGCATAAAGGTGCAAATCGTCAATCTGCATTTTTAAGCCATAAACAGTCAAAGAGGGATATAACAAGAGATTGCTTGCTAGCAAGTTTATAAGCAGCCAATCAAATTAACATTCCCCATGACCATCTGCCAGGCTGACCAAATCTGCCTCCATCTAGGTAACTTCCCCTTACAATAAGAATCAAGAATAAGAGTGTTGCTCAGTTCACAAACAAGCAAGATAGCTTTTTTGGGTCACATCTGGCTACAGCAGTCTCCAGTGGTGCTCTAGTGTTAGGTATTTTATTAAGTGAAAGATTTTTTCATCTCCTGTTTTATTCCCAAAGGTATATTGCATATTAGATACTTGTTAATAAATCCATATAAAGTAGCCCCATCACAGACAAAGTAACATATTTTGGAATTGTTTACATGTGTATCTGATTCAGTTAAGCTATGACATTTCATTATAAGAGGCCCTTGTGTTCAAGCAGAGCAGCTCGCATTATAATGCAGACCATATCTTGGAAATATGCTTTCCATATGAGTGCTAGCCAAACCAACGCACCAGGCCCTAGTATAAATCCTGCATGACATACTGAAAAAGAGCACAAAACTGCCTGTAGTAAAATTAGTATTTAATTGGTGGTGTAAATAAACCCTTTATCCTGAAGCTCAGTGTCACTTTGCAGCTACAGTGCTTTTCCTTTTGCATGCTCTGAATAGCGAGACGGAGATTGTTCCAGCAATCGTGCTGCTGCTGCGCAGCTCTGAGCTTTGTTTTCAATGCTTGCCATCTAAACGTTTTGATGTGTGCTCCTTCAATTTTAAATAATAGGCTGGTCTGGTCCCCAGGACAGATCTCCTGTTACTCTCTCTCTCTCAGCCTCCATGTGTTTGGAAAGGGAGGGCTTATCCAGTTTTCTGTATAATTATTGTGAAAGCCCGGGATGCCATCCAGTGTGCATTGAAGCCCAAGCATGTCTCGCTGTGACTCCTGTCAGTGATTGAGACAGCCTGCTTGTCTACCTAAGGCATCCCGGACACTAACCTGTCTGCCCTTCCCTATCCAAGCCTTCACTTATCCTCATCTTGTTATTGTAGGGAGCTGTTAACTGCTTGGGTGCAGAGAAGAACTGATAGCGTGTCTATCACAAGGAACTGGGCCAGACTCTCTCTTTATCTCATGCACTGCCAATTTCCTACTGCTAGATTTTAACCACTTCCGTACTCCAGAACTAGCTCTCTGTTTACTTATTAAGTCCAGCAAGCATACCCAGGGCAACGCATCTCTGTGTTTACTGATTTTGCTCAGTCTATAATCAGATACCTTTTTTGGCATTTGCTCATTCATTGCAGGAGACTAAACTATTTTGTCTCTAGGCTATACAATTTTGGTGCCTCAGGCAAGGAAATAAATTGACTAATCCAAGGTCACACAACTCATTAATATTATATTTTCTTTCAAACAGCTCTAATTTTAGGTAGTGCTGTAGACAGCATATATCAAGCACAGTATTCAGCCCCATACAATCTAGGTTTGGCCTTTTCAGACCACAATAAATGCACATTGTTTTCACTAAACAAAAGGAGTACTGCAACTCTGTTATATTTTGAGGTAAAAGACCCCTAGCAGGGGCGTAAGCGTAACTACAAAGAAAGCAGACCCTACGGCTGCAGGGGGCCAAGGAGTTATAGGGGCCCCATGAGGCCCTAATTCATTTACAATTTAAAAACAGGCATTTTTGGCCTGTCCTCCATTCTGCTGTGTGCCGGGACACAAGGAATCAGGGCCAGGAGCAAATCTGCTTCTCTCAGCCTGTAAAATAACGCCAACACTCTGGGGGTTATTTACTAAACTCCGGTCGGGCATTTTGAGGCAAAATTCAAATTTTTCTGTTTTTTTTTATAACTTACATTTTTCGAGATTTATTAAAGCTTGATGCAGCAAAAAGCCTAAATAAAAAAATCTGCTATCTCAGACCTGCAGAAGTTGTGTATAAGTCAATGGCAGATGTCCCTATCCTATTTTGAGGTTTCTGAGGTCTGCGCTGGAATTAAACCAACAATCTGACCATTTTGGACTTTCAGACAAAAATCAAAAAAATAAAGCGAATCGGGAAAAAACTAAAAAAAAATCGCATGATTCGGGTTTTCGCTCTATTTTATTGCGTTTTTACCTGAACCGCTTTTTTAATAATAAATAAGATAAAATCGGGTATAAGAGTTTGGTCGTGTATTTTTAAATAATGAGATAAATTTAGATTTTAGTAAACAACCCTCTCTGTGTGCCCTGGACCTAAGAAATACATGATTTAAAGCAGACTGAAGAATCAGATATTTGTATAGGGTGGTTCTTCTTGAAAAAGGCTAGATTGGAATCCAGGGCAGTCAGTCAGACTACAATGAGAAGATGCTGGCCTGTGCAGTTCTGTGACCAGTTAGTGACCATATATATTTAGAATATTGTCTGCGTTGCACATCTATGGTCGCAAGAAACAGATATAAAACCATATCAAGGCCATTGTATGCAAGTTCAGAAGGATTGTTCGCACAGAAATTCAGAATCGATTGCTTCACACTAGGAAATTGTATCCCCTGACCTGTATTGTAGTCATATGTTGCTTCTGGCTGTATTAACAGGCATGTCCAGTGCATGCTTCAATTTCGATGCTATAGTTAAAACTAAACCTTGCCCTGTTGTAATGTTAGTAATTGCATCCTACTGCAGATCAATGGATGTTTTTTCCGACTGCCCTTGTGAGTAGTTGGATGCTATTTTTGTACATAAGCAGTCCTTCCAATAGAAATTACATGCAAAATATAGATCTGTACGAGGCACCTGTCAGAGTGATAGGGGGGATAAAACAAAACAAAAGTGTAGTAACTTCACACTGGAGTAACTCCAGTGTGATAGCAACCATTTAGAAATTAGGTCTGATCTGCCGCCTCTAGTAAGACTAAGGACACTGGCACACATAGCCATTTGTTGCTGTCTGCCCTTTCTTGTGTGCTCACTGGCAGAGTGTCGACCCATCAGCACACACCATGGGGTGGCGGGTGTAGGATTGTTCCTTGCTCCTACTACTGTGTGCAACTGGCCTAAATAAAGAATCATTTGGAATGGTTATTTTTGGTTACTGCTCCAGGGTAACATTTACTGAATTTTTCTGTAACCTCTAAAATTTATCAAATGCCCATCCAATCTAAAGTCCTTTAGCTGTGGCAACAATCATATTATATTGCAGTGATTTATTTATAGAGTGCCACAAGGTTACTCAGAGCTTTATGGGGGGAAACATGAAGCAAATGAAAGTTGTGCTCACCACTAATTCTATTACTTCATTATACATTTTACACGAGGACTAAGTTTAACCTGCAACTTACTTGCTGCTTTCAAGGTTAAAAGCAGCAAGTAAGTTGCAGGTAAAACGCAGTCCCTGTGTAAAATGGATAATGAAGCAACTGAATTCTTAATGAATCAAATGAAAGTTAAGTGTAGGACTGGCCATACCAGGGATGACTTTGAAATAATTGGCCAACTTAAATATATTGCAACATATGGACAAACAATCCCTGTTCTGTTCATAGGGTAAGGCATCTTTTAGTAGCTTAAGGCAGAAAGGGGCAAATTTACTAACGCTAGTGCAAATTCGCCATTGTGACGTCATTTCATTACTTTGCCGATTTACTAACGGGTGCTAGCCTAAACGCTACTTTGCACCCTTACGCCAGGCGAAGTTGAGCTATGGTGAAGGGACATAACTACGCTAATTCACTAATTTGTGCATTTTACTGAATGTTACCTCTTGCGCCAGACTTGCCTTCGCCACCTCAGACCAGGTGAAGTGCAATAGAGTAGATAAGGCTTGTTTCAAAAAAAGTTGGAATTTTTTCTAAGTCCCAAAAAACGCTGGCGTCTTTTACTATTTTAAGGGTGAAAAATAATTGTAATGGATCGAGTGCAGAGGATCTCTTTTATTTGTCTATAGGGAAACACGAAGTACCACCTTCTTGGCCAATCACAGATATATATTTTTGTGGATTTTAAAAAAAATAGTACAGTACCTTTAAAAAAATGATCTTTTAGCCCCTAAAAAAAGTATTACAGACCAAAATGTTGATCTTTAATATTTTTTTAAAAAAAAAAGCCCTGCTGGTGCGGAACATTATCACTATATGCACATGGTATATCAGCACTCAGACAACTGTTGTTTCTTTTGTAGAGCTGCAAGCTACAAAATTGCCTTGTCATTACATTATCATGAATGAAGTTGATAAGGGACACAATCTGGGGTTGCCACCATACACCCAGCCAGCCAGGCTAATTAGCAATGAAAAGCTTGAGTCAGACTACTTGGGTTTCATGCAACAGCCTGCAAGGCTAATTAGCAATTAAATGCATGATTCAGAATACTTGGGTTTAATGCAACATGCATCTGAAGGAATTACTAATTAGCCATGTGGGATATGAATTTAATATAGGTGAGGACATATAGTTAGAAATTTAGCATTTGATACCTTTTTATGTTCTGCTCTTTGCTGTAAGCCTTACACCCAATTGTATTTCGCTCAAAGTATATAATAAGGTCAGTTCATATTTTGAGCCATGAATAATTAACCCAAACTCCATCATATCCAAGCCTAGTTCATACAAACACCACCCCATAGGCAGACAGTCTTTTATCCTTTTCCCTTGGTTTATTAGAGAAGGAGGTTTAATCTTGTGAGAGCTGAGAGTGCTTGCCTGCGGGAGTATTGTTTTATAAATCTACCAGCTTCACACCCTCCCTGCTCATATTTCTCCTTTTCCACGTTTCCTCGCACACTTATCATACTCTGGTGGGAATGGATTAATCTGCCCAGTGCCTGAGGAAGCATAGGCAGTGGTTGTGCAACTGAAGAACGGTGGGCTAGATGTGGTCTCCTAGGGGATTAAGGCCTTCCCACAATATTGTCTTTGAGTCAAAGGAGGCAGGAGAAGTCTGGCCTTCTAGAAAGCTATTCCCGCATGCAGCATTAGCAATGCCGAGTGTGCATCAAAAGCATGAGTTGAATTATCAAAACAGAGCGAGGAATTCACATCCTATGTGACAGGCACCCAGTGACACCTCTGATAAACAGCATGGGGCTGCATATTGTTGAGGGAAGTCAGTCTCGATTTGTATAAATCAACATATTGTCTTGTATCTCCTCTTCCCAAGCTGCGGTGTCAAGCTCATATACTCAGCCTGTCAGACTGAGGAAGCGTTTCGGCAAAATGACAATTAACTCATTCCCAGAAGACCATATTTATGCTGTGCTCATTGAAGTACGGCCAATTTGCTTTCCACCTCTCTGTGAAGCAAAGGGGTTAAATCAGAATAAGAACAGGATTTCTTCTGGGTGATACTAGAGTTGTAGGGTTCACTTTTTGTGTATTTAGTAAGAAAATTATCACAAGCACAAAGAAAACATGACAAAGTATTGATGTACGATCTGTTGCAGAATACATGGGCCTGCGGTGTTCCATCTAAAGTACTGTGAAGCACTATTGTCTTGAGGCTACTAAATTACATTTAAACATTAAAAAAAGAAAATACAATTTGTGGGGCCCATTATTTATAAATCAAGCTTCATTTTGCTGCTATTGAAATACAACTACCAGGTTATCTGTTTAGCTTTTGCCTGTCAGCGGATGCTGGAAATTGTAGTTCAGCAACAGCTGGAGCCTGCCTTTTGGATGTTTTGCACACTTTCCCTCTTCATACATGGCTGAACTGTGGGCCCCACAAAAAGCAGGGCCTTGGGAGGGGGGTAGATCTCCACTGCTTATATCACATCTGCGAGACATGCTTTTCTCAAAACCTTTTCATCATTGTTTTTAGGGCCCTTCAGATTTTAGGGAAGATGTCTGATCTGTTTGACAAACATATAAAGACCACTCTGACCCCCTAATGCACCTGTCCCCACCCCCCAGCAACTGTCTGGCTTGCTGTTCTTCTTGTTAAGTCACTAGTAAGAGTTACATTATGAAAGCTAACTATAAACAAAAGGGCTGAAAATCCAAGACAGGGTTAAGCGAAATACCCTTTAAGATCAAACAGCTATGGAATTCTGAGCCAGTATAATTGGGAATTCTCTACTTGGCAAAAAGCTATAGAATTCCCTGCCAATAAAACTGCTGTCTGCCAGGCATGGACGAGTTGGCTTCAGAAATGGCTTTGATGAACATAATTTCCAGATTTGCAATTCCTAATTTAAACAGAGGTAATACATTAATCCAGGGAGAATTTTTGATTGCTGTTTAGGAGTCAAGACGGAAATTTTTCCCTTGAGGCAAACTTGGCCAGAGTTACAGGTGGAGAATTTTGCTTTCTTCCAGATACTTTTCTAGCGTCTGTCTAACAGTGATGCAAGTAGGAAAGTCAAGCAAGAACTGATGGGTGGGTCAACTTTAAAGCAACTCTATCACTCTGAACACTAATTAGCAAAGGGGTAGTAACAGTGATTTTCTAGCACAGTTTTTATTATTTGTGTGCCACAAGTATTTGAGTAGTTACAGAATTGTGACAGATGCATTGTTAAAACTGTTGTTGATCCTCAAAGCACATGGTAGTGCAATATGTATACAGGCAAAGAAAGAAGGCTGGGGCACTGTGTAGCTAGTTAGAATGTGTTTCCGTATAATATGTACAGTGCAGAAATTCACATGGAAAATGTATTGAGATATTTTAATAAAATAAATATTTTTTTAAAATCCCAGGCTGTGAACTTTTGAAAAACTAAATACACCAGTTAGTTTTTCACTGAAAACTTTGCAGTATTCTTTATACACAATCAATGTACATCCTGGCACATTGAAACCCACTTATTGGCAACATGCTGCACAATAGCGAAAAAATGACTGCAATAGATGCTCACGATTTTATACTGTACTTGTGCCTTAGCAGAAAGGGTGCTGTCAGGTAATGAGGGTAAGGATGAAAGAGGGTGATTTTGGTTTTAGGGAGGCTACCAAGAAATGGCTTTCGATGGGACAGCTTACAAACGCGTACTTGGCAGTTGATCTAAAGGTAGCCTCCCCAACGGTAAGCCCACAATTAAGCCTGCATTAAAAGGTGCAGCGACTTCCACTATTAGAAGAAACTGTAACTTTCAACAACCCGCACATAATCACCTTACTTTGAGCGCAGCAGATGTGATGGAGGCATTTAGACTATTTGCCTCCCAGAGGGAAAAAATTCCTTCCTGACACCAAGACTGGACCAGTCCCTGAATCAACTTGTACTATGAGCTATCTTTCCTCACTTGTTAAAAAGCCATCCAACTCCTTCTTACAGCTGTCTAATGTATCAGCCAGTATGACTGATTCAGAGAGAGAATTCCACATCTTCACAGCTCTCACTGTACAAATCCTTTCTGAAATTTTAGCCAGAACTTCCTTTCTTCTAAATGGAATGGTTGACCTTGTGTCAGCTGGAAGGACCCGTTAAGCGCCTCTTCTCCAGCATGAACAACCCCAACTTGGCCAGTCTTTCCTCATAGCTGAGATTTTCCATACCTTTTACCAGCTTAGTTGCCCTTCTCTGAAACCTCTCTAATACAATAATGTCCTGTTTGAGCACTGAAGTCCAAAACCGCACGGCATATTCTAGATAGGGATTTACCAGCAGGGCAGCCTTCAGAAATCATAGGGCCCTGTACGGCAACATTCTGGGCCCTCTGGTCCCCATCCACCCTCAAGCCCCACCCTATATCTCGACCACCCCACAGTAAAAAGGCAACACAGACATCAGAGCTAAAACATTACACCTCCCTAAGCTATAAAAAGCCATTGGTGGCTACCCCCCCCACATCTTATAAAAAGCCATTGGTGATCAGGGTACTCCCCTGAAAGTAAAAAAAAAATATTGATGGCCTGACCCCCAAAAACGTTATTGGTGACCAGGACCCACCACAAGTTATTAAAATCTACTGGTGACAAGGACCCCCTTCAAGTTAAAAAAAAAACATTGGTGGCAGCCATCTCCAACAAGTTATAAAAAGCCATTAGTAATCAGGGGCCCCCCTGCAAGTAAAAAAAAAAATGATGGCCTGGGTCCCCCCACCCACAAGTTATAAAAAGCCATTGGTGATCAGGGGTCCCTCTGCAAGTAGAAAAAATTGATGGCCTGGGCCCCCACCCACAAGTTATAAAAAGCCATTGGTGGTCTCCTTTAAGTTAAAAAAAAAAACTTGGTGGCCAGGCCCCCCAAAATTTAAAAAGAATTGCTTGCCAGGGTTTTCTGTCAAAGGGGGCCCCAGCAAAGCTTCACTTACTTACCCTGCTTTCTGCATGCTGCCAGCTTCAGAAAATAGGACAGCAGCTCCTGCACAAAAGATTTTCTCCTATTCAGATTTTCTGTACCCTCATTGGTTCTTTAAGTATAAGTCCTGGTAAATGGCATAACTACCAGGGGTGCAGATCACACCCGGCCCCACACCTCTTTGGGGCCCACTGGAGACGCGATAATGGTTATTGCAGGAGGCTGGGCAGGGTGAGATATTACAGCTTGCACGATTCATAGGAGGGAGAGCCCAACAGGGGGGCCCAGGTGCACATGCTGTACTAGGGCCCACCAGTGAGTAGTTATGCCACTGGTCCTGGTAAAGCTGCATTGGGATTGGATAGGCTGAAGGGGAAGGTCCTACTTCCCCTATCCAATCCCTGTACAGCTTTACCAGGACTTATCCTTAAAGAACCAATGAGGGTACAGAAAATCTGAATAGGAGAAAATCTTGCATGCAGGAGCTGCTGTCCTATTTCCTAAAGCTGGCAGTGTGCTAAAAGCAGGGGGCCTGGCTAATCAAGTAAGTGAAGCATGGGCAGCCCCCCTTAAACACAAAATCCTGCTGGACAACTGTCCCCACTGTGGCCCACTGATGGCGGCCCTGCTTACCAGCACTATGCACAGTGGAAGAAAGAAAGAGGCCCCTAATCTTTTTTAACCTGTGAGCCACATTCACTTGTAAAAGGTGTTTGAGAGCAACAAAAGCATGAAAAAACTTCTGAGGAGTGGCAAATAAGGGCTGTGATTGGCTATTTGGTGGTAGCCCCTATGTGGACTAGCAGCATACATGAGGATCTGTCAGTGCATCTGTCTTTAATGCATTTAAAACTTGCTTTCAGCCAGGAATTCAAAAATAAGCACCTGCTTTGAGGCCACTGGGAGCAACAGCCACAGGGTTGGTGAGCTACATGTTGCTCACAAGCCACTAGTTGGGGCTCACTATAATAAGGTATAAAATACTGGGAAAACATATCATATAACACTACTATGAGCTTGTGCCAACAAGGTTTTATGCACAATAGATCTTGCCAGACAAATTTGATCTGTGAGAATGTGAGCATAAATCTGGACATTAGTGTAGCAGTGGATGTAATCTGGATTTTTCTGGAAGGTTATTGATTACATTAAATTATATTGGCCTGGATATATTTGCACTTGGATAGAGGACTGACTGAAGGATAGCTAGGGCTGGGTTTATAAGGCCAGTGCCCCTAGGCTGCCCAGATGGCCTTATCAACGCTCCTAGTCCTCCTATTCTACCCTGTCCCCACATACTCAGGTTTCCAGTCATCAGATCTGCAGCAATGGGGACTTGATGCGCTCGAGATTTAAACATATGCAAAATCTCCTGCATGTTCCCAGTATATTGGAATGAATTAGGATGTGGCTGGGCAGCATGCCTCCCCACAAATCCTGCCGTCCTAGGCCTGAGGCTTTGTGGCCCTCCCACAAGTCTGCACCAGAGGATAGAGTGACAAAGATAGGTGCTGAGGAACATTTGTTTAAGGAGTACCATGCATTTCCATCCTTTGCTTTTAAATTTGTTCATTCATGTTCTGAAGGCAGGCATTGTAAGTACTATCTCTATTTTTGCTGATGATAATAAATTATGCAAAACTGTTCCATGCAGGATGTTGCTATTTTACAAAGAATTTGACTAAATTAGAGACCTTGGGGAACTTGGCAAATGAGGTTCAGTGGTCATAAATGCAAGGTTATAGTGCAGGAGTTAACTATTTAAGGGGGCATCAACAAATATTATCATACTGTACTAACATTTGTTAGCACAAATCAGTTGGTCAGTTTACTATGAATTTGTTACATCTAAATAAAGATACTTTTTTGGTTTTCACTGTCAACATAAACAATGAAAAGAAGTGGCCCACACAATATCTGCCCCTGAAACCCAGAAACTTCTGTATATGGACAAGTGGGAGCAAGAGCTCAAAGTACAATTCACACCAGCCCAATGGAATGAATGCATCAATAGCCCGAAAGGTGCTACGCACTGCACAAACCACCTAGAGACTTACATAAAAATAACAAACAGGTGGTACCTAACGCCCACTAAGATAGCAAAACTCTCTCCAAACTATTCCACCCAATGTTGGAGGCAATGTGGACAGCAGGGTACAATGCTTCATATGTGGTGGCAATGTGTAAAGGTGTCTCCGTTCTGGATTTAGGTCTTTAAACTAATAAAAGAGATACTTAAATGTGAGATACCTCAGATACCACAAGTAGCCTTACTGCAAAGATACCCAATAAAAACTACTAAAGAAGAAAAGCGTCTACTGTTTCAAATTCTTAATACAGCAATAACTCTGATAGCAAAATCATGGAAAACTCCAGCAACCCCTACAGTACAATAGTGAAATACCCACCTAAATTCGAGGAGAACCATAGAAATAATGTCAGAAACAGAACCAGAAAAGAGAAACAAAATCATTAATATTTGGGAGCCTTGGTCTTCTCATCAGATTTCCATATCCACCCATACAGCTCCAGATTTGCAGTAAATTAAGTTATATAGGTGAGATTGTATTAAATGGTATTAAAATGTTTTACCTCAATTGGTCATAAATGATTGATAGTTTTGGTAAGAAAATGGGATTTCTAAAATCTGCATTCTGCCATGTATAATTGATAAGATGTGAAAATATTCTTGCACTTTGTACCCTGTATTCTTTTCAATAAAGGAAAATTAAAAAAAAAACTTTTGTGAAATATAATTATTGTCTGTTTATATTTGTAACAGTTGCTTTTTACATTTGGCCACTCATGCCAATGGCCACATGGCACTTATATGTGGATTGACCTGTGTGCACATGGGAGAATATTTTTATGGGACAGAAAGTCAAAACATGCTCCCTGGAAATTGTATATTGTTGCAATTTAGGAGGGTAGGATATATTTTTGGTAGGTGAGGACAGGTGTCAGTTCTGTAAACTGTATTTACTGAAGTGGATTATTGTATTACTTTTAAAACATTTTGCAACAGTTGCATTTCAGTTTCAGGATTGGAAACAATTTGGTAAGGATGTAGCTGGCAAAGAAGCTCTAGCTGCAAGACCTCCATGAAGATCTCTATAACCACAGTCTATTACTGATACATGTTGAATGAAATGTTTAATATGTGTCTAGACGTTCATTTTGGGCTGTTCCTACATAGCCTCTTTTATGTCTGTTTATTGAACTCTGAGCATAGTCTGGAGGGAGCTGTATATGGTTTATAATGTGTTACTTTTATTAATCACACAAGGTGTACCCTGGACTGGTGAAATGTAAATAGCTGACTGCGGTCCTGTAGATGAATGTTGGGTTTATATCAATTATTGAATCTTTTTATCAGGGTTTTAAAACAGTAAATAGAATTCTTTTATGCAAAACCTATGCTCATTTCCTCCCTCTTTGATTCCCCTTCAGTGCTTTTGCCTGCTTCCCACAAAGTCAGCCAATGAACACAGTAAGTTGGCATCATATGACAAATTTCTATTAGTCCTCATTTTCTATGTGATTGCTTTTTTTGTGAAATTATGCATTCATTGTATTTCTACAATATGATCCTTCAATGATATCAAGTTTATAATGAGGCTCTGTTGATTTTTGATGTGCATATCAGCAATATTGTAAGCTTGCAGGTCTCACTAGATTTAAATATCTTTCCACAGGACATCCTTCCTTAGCCTTACATCTCCTACTGGAGAAATATTAATGGAAAAACTCAACTTTTCTACTCCTCCTCAGTAAAGGATCCCATTTAACATTTCAAGCTTGTACATTAGCAAAATCATCTCCATGCTAAAATTGAAAAGTGCTTTTTTTATCAGTATAAAATGTCCATATGTGGCTACATTATTCCCCCAGAAGGTTTTGAAATAATTTCTACAGTCCTGGTCATGTTGAACTTAAACATCCATGGAGCAATGAACAGTGGACAGAAAAACAATATATTTGGAGTACTTCCTTTTTGTTTTATCACCCCAAGTCAGGACAACATGGTTGAGATCCAGACCTAATTTTCTGAATTCCTAATTTTTCTGTAGCTTTTTCTCCATTCTTTTGTGTTTAGGGTCAGGACTGTATTTATGACCAACATTGGACTTGGCACTGGCAGTCTGTGCTTATGTGCTGATCTCAGAAGACTGTAGAACCCCTAGCCCACCCAGCAGTGAGCTGGATTTAAAAGCTGGATTTTTTAAAAGCAATGTTTAGTGCCTCCATCCAGAAACCCTTCTTCCTTCTTTTAAGGTAAATATTTCTGCAGTTGAAGCCTTTGTTCCCTCAAGTCCACAAAATACTCAGGTTAATATCCCAAGAGGCATTTGTGCTCTGCATTTTTTTAGGCTGATATTGTTCCATGTGAACACTGACAAGTGAATGCTTTTCCTGTCCATGCACATCCACTGGGTGATCACTTCAGATGTGACATTAGACTACCCCTGGCAAAATCTGTTTATGATTAATGCCCTCCTGGCCTCAGAGTCGGATTTACATAGCGAGCATCTCTAGACCAGGTGACATTCATCGCCCCTATCCCTTTCCTTTTATTTGTGCAAATTTTCATCATTGGGACCAGAGCAATGGGGATTGGCACACAGGAAATTTAAAAAAGAATTGTATCTCCTGTGCATCCCCAGTGTTTCTGAACCAATGTGGGTGTGGTTGGACAGCATGCCGCCCACTAAAATCCTGCTGCCCTAGACCCGGGCCTTGGTGGCCTTTCCACAAACCCGGGCCTGCCTGGCCTGCAAGCTAAGTGCTCTGTTTTGGTTATCCAGAAATTTTTTTTTTAACTCTGCCAGCCTTGTTCTAAATTATAACCTAGTTCACAATCTCTTCTTTCATTACTGCAATGTATTCACTTCTGGAGAGACTGAGGTTTAAGATATTTTGTATTCCCACAGCTCCAGAGGCAATGTTTAGTTTTTGTTTAATTGTCTGGAAAGGATTTGGTCAGTCTAAAGGAGAGGTCCTGGGTGGACACTAAGGATGTTTCTGCTGTTTGTTAGGTCAAAAGAGGCCATATCAGGATTCCTCTCAAGTCTTGGTCCTGATGGAATGGGTGAGTAATTAAGGTGCACTGCCTGGCATCCCAGGCCACAAAGACAACTGTGAATGTGTGGGTACTTGGCATGCTGGGGAGTTCCTATGCTCTCTGGTATGTGCTTGCATACTTACTGCAACTTCCAGCACATAGTGCTGCTCTCCTTGAAACAAATTCTCAAAGGTATCAGTAAAGTATACTTACTCCCAAGTTGGCCTCTGTTTAGCAGAACCTGCTGGTGCTTGCTACTCTGTTTGCTGCCTGTCTGCCTTGTTTGACCTTTGAATTGATTTCAAATCCTGACATTTGTCGCTGGCCTTGACCTTTCCCTTGTCTGAATTACAGTCAAATGTCAAATTAAGATCTTATATGGGGGTATCTTTGGCTGACCTAAAAGTAATTATCAGTTGGATCACTGCTACCGATAATTTATGTTTATGTTGCATTTACACAAGTATTATTTATATTAGAGTGAAATAATGTTAAAATGAGCCACTGTCACTTTAAGCTTCTTGTAGGTCTCCCAGACCCATCCATTATTAAGGGTCCTGTTTGTTTGCTATTTTAAAAGCTTTCTTCAAAGTAAATAATTTCCAGTTTATAAAAATCTGATGCAGATTGTGTATGTAGCCACAGGGATGAGATCTTTTGATTGGCTTCTACTAGACATGGTTTATGTACTTTTCTATGCCTTGCAAAATAAATAACAGAGTATTCTCTTCCTTGACTAAACTCTATCCAGCACTAATTCATCAAGGGAATAATCCTACCAGTCAAACTCTTGAGCTGCTCTTTGGCCAGTCAGTGGGAGGACTGAATATGGAAGTAACCATGGATTTTAAAGTAGCTGTCTTTAAAATAGACACACACACATACCAAAAGGGTTAGCTTTGAACCACAATCTTCTCATAACTAGTGTTTAGACTGTACCCACCATCTACTACTTAAAGAACCAGTAATATAAAAAAAAAATTCTACTTTACTACGATGATCCATCGCGCGGTGCTCGATTTCTCCTCCCTAGCTAGCTTCCTATAGAAGGCAGGGAGGAGAAATCGAGCACCGCACAATGGATGGTCACCCCCTGTTGCCGTTTCTGAAGAGGAGGGCAAGCAGAGAATCTGTAAATAATTTCTTAATAAAGACTTTGCGAATTTAAGGTTAAAACTGCCTTGGTGGTTTTTTTTTCCGTTAAGTAGAAACACATTTTTTTATGTTACTGGTCCTTTAAGTAGTGGATGGTGGGTACAGTCTAAACACTAGTTATGAGAAGATTGTGATTCAAAGCTAACCCTTTTGGTATGTGTGTGTGTCTGTTATAAAGACAGCTAGCAGAGAATCGGTAAGTAATTTCTTAATAAAGCTTTTACAAATTTAAAGTTAATACTGACTTGTTGTTTTTTTTTCGTTAAGTAGAAACAAATTTTTTAAAACATTTTTATGTTACTGGTCTTTTAAGTAGAGCTCACCACATACTGCTAAACTTATCTCTGAATTTGAAATATTTTGTATGTATTAATAGGAGAGACCATCCCACAAATTGGAACTTGTAAATTGGGGGATATATTAAAATCTATAAATGCACCAAATCCAGTATTCTGCCTTTTTCAGCCAAATCCAAGTGCCTGGCTGAACCGAATCCTTAAAATCACGTGACTTTTTATCATATGAACAAGGAAGTGCGGTGCAGTGTCCATTCCTGCTAGACTTTGGTTTCAGAATTCAGCCAAATCATTCACGAGGGATCGGGATTCAAACAAATCCTAAAATAGTGGATCTGGTGCATCCCTATTGAAATCCATATCGGTGTTTTGGTGTCACTGGATCTATCCAGTGAGTTTAGATTTTAATAAATAAAAACTCACCCATGTTCTATAAATTCCTATGGGATTTTTAGAATCATATTTATCAAATGGTGAGTTCTAACATTCACCCATTGATAAATACAATTCTAAAAATCCCATAGGAATGAATAGAACTGGGTGAGTTTGTATTAATTAAGATCTAAACTCACATTTTGAAAAATGTGCCCCTAAGTGGTATCTGGCTGCAACCTCCTGTGCATTGCTATAGGACGTTGTGACAGAAGATAAGGGGTATTTTGACTACAACAGTACCACGGCAGTCAAACTGCCCATGAGACCCAGCCCTAATTCATCACTGAGAGCAGTCAGTTTCTCCCATGTGCCAAACATGATTACTACTCCTTTAAACTTGTTAAACAGGAAATTAAAGATCACCATTTCTCCCACGAACAAATAATGACTACTGCTTCTTTAAGCTTGTTAAACACACATTAACAGCTTTGAGTGACTAATAATATTTTCCCTTCCCATCCTAAACCAGTGAAGCTATTCTTGATACTGGAGCCTTACAGACGAGACTATGCACAAACACCATCTGTAAAATGTGTCTCATCAAGCCTGCAAATACATTACAAATCTCGCCTACACACGTATCCCTCTTTTCTCAGCTCAGCACGCACACATGTACACTTTAATCTGGCAGGTTCAGCTTTCTGTGTAGAGCCTACGCTTTACTACAGAGATAGGTGCCCAGTCATAGCCATACTGAATATCACAACATTATGGTATAGTGATATCAAGAGGCTGCTCATTAGCGATATAAATAGTAAAGGGAAAATTATCATATTGAGGAAGATTAAAATCACAACAAAAATGTGTAAATGAGGGTCTACCTTAATAACTTCTGATAATTCATTTTTTTTGTAAAAAATGGAGTCTGGGGATTATTTACTAAAATTTTAATTTAACTCACATTTTGTTAAAAAAAAACGCGATTTAACTCCCATGCCAGATTTTAGCTTAGTTATTAAAAAAACCCTAAAACCGAGCAAAGATTTGGATTGTACAAACCCAATACAAACTACGATACCTTCAAATTGAGATCAGTCCTGACTTATACAAGACCTCAACAGGTCTGAGATGGCGGATTTGCAGATTCGGGTTTTTTGCAGCATTGGGGTTTTTGGCAAAAAAAGCTTGATCAGAAAAATGTGAAGTCTAGTAAATAACCCCCTTTGTGAGATGGGCGATGGCCTTCCTATAAATCCTGATTTCCAGATAAGGGATCCTATATCTGTATTTTAGAATTACTATCTAAATGTTGTTGTTTTTTTAAATATTCCCATCCCACTTTGCATTACCTTCAGTTTTTAACTCCCCACCCCTAGCAAGTTGCCTTATACATGCAGCTTTGTGTCAGTGTCGGTTATTTTCATACAGGCAGTGGAAGCACAAACTAATGTATATGACTTTTTCTGACTCCTGCCTGTAGAGAGATAAATAGCTGAAGTGTAACTTAATTATTAAAAATATATATAATTTTAAATTTTATCTAAAAAACATTTAGAATTTCTAATTATATTTCTGAAATTTCATATTCAATATGAAAGACAAAAACCAGCACAGTGCAAGCGGGGATCATGTTTATTGCATCATATTTTAATTTTTTGGGTCATATCCCTTTCTCAAAAAGTTCTCAAATTATCGAAAAAGCACTTTTAACAACGTAAGTGAGCATTTTGATGCTGCCTGCATATTCAATACTATTCAAGTTTATTAACATTAAAATGTTAATAATTTAAAACAATTGTAAAAAAAATATAAAAAGGGTAATTTGAATCCCTTTTGAATTGTTGAGCAGCCCTGTGTAATAGTGCATCAAGGGAATGAACATGGACACACTCTGCACCACAGGGAAGTTTGTCATCAATAAGTTTTGCGACGCTGGGTGTACCTTGCAGTACCTGTTTTGTTGCATTCTTACAGACCAGCAATGCTGAGATCTTGAAACTGCTGTGTTTTAATAGCTGAATTAATATGGGTACAAAGGATTTTTTGATATGGAAGAGGTATCTATTTATGAGGTTGAATAACAGGCTCAACAGTATCAAGGTTTCCTGGAAGTGCTTTCCCTTGTATTGTCATAATATATAGGCCATGTTTTGGAGATAGTTATGGCATCCAAACTTGTAACCTGGGCCTCTTCTGCTCCACTTCTAATATTCAGGGAAAGAATGTAGCTATAAGGCCATTCCTGGGCCCCATGTTGCCTGGGTTGGACTGATGCAACTGTACTCTGCCCTAGAAGAAGTACATTTTTGGTTAAAATTGTAATTTTGACACTAAGAGGGTTATCAAAGGTCGAATTTTAGAGCTATTTGAGCTTTCTTAGAACTTGAATGAACTCACAACTGGAATGGTTTCTAATTTAGGAAAAAAATTGAAATCAGTGTATTCGGGGTGAAAAACTCAAATACTCAAATTGATCAAAAAAATGGAATCACTGGAATTGATTGAGTTTTCAAACGAAACTCACCAAAAAAAACTCAAACATCACAAGGGCTACAAACATCTTCAAATGGTTCAAGGGACCTCTGGCATTGACTTCTACTTGGCCTTGGCAGGTTTTAGATGGTGTATTTTCAGATTCAAGCTGTTTCCAGTTTTGGGGTATAATAAATCTCCAAAAATTCGAGTTTATTTTTTTTTCACCCGAAAATTTGAGTTTTGACTGGAAAATACCCTAAAAAACTCATGAGAAAACAACTCGACCTAAATAACCCCCTTAAAATTTGTTGTTTTTTTGCAGCCCCTAGTAAAGTGACACACCTTTTAAGATTCAACATTTGGTAAAACTTTTTACAGAGATATAAACATATTGGTGTATCATCCATACAGGTGTTCCAAAAAAATCTTGGTCAGTAAATGAACATTGCCAAAATCTAACCCTAAATAACCCTGATAGAAAGTACTTCATGGAGTATTTAGAAGAGGAAATATGAATTCTTCCCAAATCTCACACTAAATTGCCTTGAGACTAAGCCCCCTGCCAAAGCTCAGGCCCCCACTTCTTTGGGAATCACTGCTTTAGAGGATTCATTATTGCAGAATCAATCCAGGAAATTGTAGTTCAAAAGATAATTCCTTGAGGTAAAAACTGAATTTCTTCCCAGTTGCTGGCTGAGCTCAACTAAACAAAGACAATGGAATGCAAACCTAGACTGTCATACTGTATGCTGGAAGACATGGCAGACTAGTAAACACTAGTAAACAGTTACAGTTCAGCTTACTTGAAAATCAAGTTAAAGGAAGGTGTTACCAGACACTGGTTATTAAAACAAATTAAAAGACCTTGCTGATCCTTGAGGTCATCCATGCTTCATCTTTTGTGGCTTTCCCCTCAAATGGTCTGGAATTTGAAATGTCCTTGCTAGGTAGTAATAGTCATGTAATAGTTCTGATAAAAAATCAAATATTCATTTATCATAGTTGGGAATGACTTTGATATAAGTCCAGTTGGCCATTCATGCTGATGTTGCTTTTCTGTCACAAGAATGGGTCTTGTCTTAACTTACTTTAGATTTTTGTTGATTTTCTTTGGCTTTTTCAATGGAAAGACAGCTGTTTGCAAGCAAACCTGTGAAATGCATTATAGTTTTGTTGTTCACTTAGTTGTCTGTAAGACAATGCAGTCCTTTCTTGGCATTTTTGGTATATTTGTTGTAGCACAGCTGTACAGTAAGGTTTGATTTAGGATAACACCATTTGAATGGATATTAGTCGCTGTGCTGTTTGTATTGCCCAGTTTGAGGCACAGCACCCTGCCTGTGTATTGTGTGCCATAACACAGAACAGCCCAAGCATATTCCATATTGCCATATACCCCTCATCATTTCATATATATATATATATATATATATATATATATATATATATATATATATATATATATATATACGCCCCCTCTAGTTACGTCTCTGCTTCCGCCTTCACCCCACATGCTACATAAACAGTTGTTCTTATTGGGTGCTATCAACCTCCTCAGCCCGCTTTGTTGTGGTGGTTTAATAGCATCCAATTTTATGGAACCCATAAGCCGGGCCCCGCCCCCCTCCGTATGGCTGGAAACGCCGCATTTCCCTTAGAACAGAGTGGCGGGCGAGCTGCCGGGAGGCCCTGAGGGGGTGCGGACCCTGGCCCAGTCGCACCCCCTGCTCCCCTGGTAGTTACGCCACAGGGCAGAACCTTTTTTTCTGTTACAGACCCACCCTAAACAGCATGGGGACCCATTGGTTAAGAATGCTATATGTATTTGGTTCTGATTTTTACAGCATATTCTTTTAAAGAAGAGCAAATGGTTATATTTGACAATGCTTTTTAAGGGGGGATGATATTAACAACAGACGTTTGTCTTCTATAAATGTTATTTCCCTCTCACCCAGGTTCTCATTAAATAAGTCCTTTTGCTTTCATTACCCCCATCCTGGTCTGAGAAGACAGCAAAGCATTGCATGCTGTGGATGTAAAGCCCCATCTGTTTCTCCTCTCAATTCCTATGTTTTTCTCCATTTCTCAAGCTCCTCTCATTTAATCATATTTCCCAACCTCCCTCTTATTCTCGCAGGCACGCACACAATCTTCCCTAGCAGTGTAATCACCTCTTGTCAGTAATACATGCAGCACCTGCCCTAGAGCAGGCACAGCCAGACACACTCTGTGTATTCATTACATTTCTTTTTTCCTACCTTCTTCTTTTTTGTTGATTTTCCTTCCTGTAAGAAAACAGTACTTTGCTGGCTGGCCTTTTTCCTTTTCTCTCGTGGCTTATATGCACTGCTTTGTTAGGCTGCCTCCCACATGTATAAACAAGCTTCAGCTCTGAGAAATGTATTTGTGGCCAGATTCTCAGTAGGCAGCTACAGACAAGACGATAGTCAAAGGCCTGAGGCAGATGCTTTATCCTCTTCATCAGAGCAGTTATTAGTGGTGGCAGGGCCCAGCTTCTTCACACAGACTTTACAGGATTATTTATATAATATTTAACTGTTCAACCTATGTCACTAAACTACAACTCCCTGCTCCCCTGGACTAGGGCCAGTATGCTCAACAGATTCCTGCTACACCATGCCACTCTGGAAGCCACCCTTACCTTTCCTAAGAGGCCAGTCGATTTAGAAATAGACAGAAAAAGCATTTCCCATGGTAAAGAAAGCAAAACATGAACTTTTTATCCTAATAAAATCTTTTGTATAAAACAGGAAGTTAGGTTCTTAAAGATACATGGGAAAAAACAAGAGTGCGTGGGAGTTGATCCTTTGCTTCATCTACAGGAGTACAGCCTAAGGTTTTTAAATTTCATTATAACAGAAATCAGAAACTTGGTGAGTGCTGAGAGTTATAATTCAATGGGGAGAGAGGCTGGGAAAAAAACAATATAAAATGTAATAAGTCACAGGTATATTGCCATATATTTCTACTACAGCTACTAAGCCCCAATTGTCCCTACTGCTACAGGTGCCAACTCACCCTACATGAGACCCAGCTGCACTGCCTGCACAGTAAGGAGGCAAATATTTGGCATTTTACTCAGCTTTCCCTTACATGGCAGTGGAAAAGTACCTAGACCATCTTAGAGAGAGCTTTGCCTGGCAAGCTCATGGCTTATTACAAATTCACCACACCAGTATTATTCTATATAAACTATGAGAAAATGTTGGGGTTGCTCTCTCTGGAAAAAAGGTGCTTTTGAATGGACATGATTAGTGATGTGCGGGTTGGCCCAAAAACCATGGGTTGGGGCAAAATGAAACCAGATGAGTAATATGTTTTATTTGTGGCGATCCAAATGGGGGATGCATTTTCAAGAGATTTGTTGCTCACAGAAGCGCAGCGGGCAACAAATCTGCTTGTCTACCAGGACCTTTAAGAACTTACAGTATATGCATAAATACATTTCATTAAGTAGGCAACGTTCAACTGGAAATAAGCAAATGTAAATTGTAAGCAGATGTGTTTTAAAGTAATAAAAATATAATGCATTGTTGCTCTGCACTGGTAAAACTGCTGAGTTTGCTTTAGAAACTTTACTATTGTTTATATAAATAAGCTGCTGTGCAGCAATGGGGGCAGCCATTCCATGAAGAAAAGGCTCGGGTTACACAGCAGATAAGATCTGTAGAATGTGATGGTGTTATCCAGGGCTGTATTTAGGTCCGATGCTGCCCTAGGTTGTACACGTGACATTACATGCCATATACCATGGAAGTGTCATCAGCGCTCCTTGTGCATGACGTCACTTTCATGTGATTCCTGGCCCCCCTACCCCTGACCCTCCCCAGCTCTGTCACTGGATTTCCTATGGAATTCCCTGGCGGAGGGTGGGGGAATTAAAAAAAAACAAAAGACGGGAAAAATAGGCACCCGAGGTCCGCCCCCAAAACCATGCCGCCCTAGGCACAGACCCTGGGGTGTCTCAATATAAATACACCCCTGGTGTTATCTGTTCCACTGTTTAACCTATGCCATATGGCCTTTTTTGAATTTCCACCATTGCTACACGGCAGGTTGTTTATATGAACTATAGAAGTGTTTCTGAAGCAAACAGATCAGTTTAATCAGTGCAGGGCAACAGTGCATGATATTTTCATTACTTTAAAACCTTGCCTCAGCAGCATGGATCGGCCAGTTACCAGGGGTAGCAAAAAGCTGCCTCTGGTAACTTTAAAAGCTGAATTTCAGTTTTTTTAAATGCACCCCCCCCCCTGGACCTGCTCTTACGCTAATGGACAGATTTAACAAGGATCGAAAGTGAATTTTTTTTTTATGGCCAAAACTGTGAAATTCGACTAGGGAATTGTTAAAATTCGATTCAGGTTTTTAAAAAAATTCGATTTAGATTTTTGGGATGTATCATACACTGGTCCTTTAAAAACTCAAATTTGACTATTCACCACCTAAAACCTGCAGCATTACTATTTTAGCCTATAGAAAATGTCCTGGGATCAATTTGGAGTTGTTTGCAGCCTTCCTGATATTCATGTTTTTTGTGCAGAAAAAACTCGAATCGAGTTTGAAAAATTCAAATTGAATTCAATTCAAATTCTATTTGAGTTTGCGGGTCAATCCTATTCACCCGACTTTGAAAAATTTGATTTTTTTTAATAAATTTCAATTGGTCGAATTCCGAGTTCATTGGAGTTTATGGGAGTTTTAAAAAAAACATTTTACACTCCAAAAATTGCTAAGGAAAGTTTCCAAAAAGGATAAAAGGATTGGGGTGTCCACAAAAAAAAACTATTTTGAAATGTATACAAGAAAATTGGGACTTAATCCCCAACCATAAGCCCATGAATGACACAAGTCCTTAAATAGTCAAAATACATAAATAAAAAGGCATATTTATTCACAACCATGCCAAAAAAAAAAAACCTCCCATGAACTCTAAATTCGACCCTTGATAAATCTGCCCCTAAAAGTTGGAAGCAGGAGGGGGGCAGCAGCAGACCCTGAAATGCCCCTGACGAGATAGTTTATTGGGCATGCAGAATTGCCATATGCCTCTGTACCAATCACAATTTGTATGGTCTGCTGCCCTTGGGAACAGAGGTGGCGCTGTAGATAAGATGTACTTTATCCTAATGTAAAGGCATTATAAAGATTTGTCTGGCAGTGCCAGCCAGTGATCACTGCAAATTTACATCACAAGCAACTGATGAAAAATGGCAATTCAGAGATACATTTTAAGGGAACACAGCGAATAGTTTTTAATACAGGTATACCCCTACTGGAAATAGAGTAGGATGATCTTTCCCTTACTTGTCCAAACTTTTTAAATGAATGTAAGCCATCATGGCCAAAAGTGGTGCAAGTGCAAAAGTGGTGCAAGACAAAGACATTGTTAAGAGGTTATCAGGCTGCATTGGCTCAGGCTCCACTGCTCTGCAGTGCAACATTTGGTCAGATTCAATATAGCTCAGCGACATGACCTGTAACAGTTCCGCAAATATTATTCAGTTCCAAATCTCATCCTAACTGTCAGTCAAGCAGGACTCTCATTTACTCAATTCAGCCTATATAAGAAGGTCATTATGTAAACTCTGGCATGGGAAATTACTGTACATTCTGCCCACTTTAAAATATTTGTCTAAAGAACCCCCAGAGTTTAGGAGCTGGATGTATTGCTGAAACATGCCCAAAAAGGTCCTCTATGAAGTGTTGTAGTTTACAGACAAAAAAATCATACAAGCAATCAACGCTGGAAAGGTTGCTTATGGATCCAGTTTTTCATCTGGGTTTCCAGATAAAAGACCTCATACCTATAATTGACTGCCCTACCTCTATGCCTGAGGCACAGGGGCAGGGCAGGATTGGCAGCGCAGAGTTTTAAATGCATTTATAACATGTATGGATGTTTAAATAGAAAAAACATTGGATTTCATGTTTACTTTGCAAAGGACTTTACAGAATTTTGTTTGTGGATGACAGGTCCTCTTTAACTACAGAATTACAAATGTCTCACCAGAATCTCATAGATGCATTGCAAAATAATAAAAAAAAACATAGGCAAGATTTCATTGCTAAAAGCAGGGCTGTTCAACTGGCGGCCCGTGGCCCCCACATGGGAGTCTGCCTGCTGTGTCTGCTTACCGTGTGTAAACTTTAAAAGGTATCAGTACTAAGATTAACTGCCCCCTGCATTGTTTACACCTCAAATTCAGACTGTAATCCGCTGTATTGTTCACACTTGTAACACCTCTATTGTTCACACCCCCTGTACTGTTCACACCTGAGACCCAGACTGAAACTGCCCACATTGTTCAACTGTTCACACTCGTCCAAACTGCTGAAAGGGCACTAGCACTGTGTCATTGTTTGTAGTACATCTTAGAGTGGTCCGGATAGGTTTCCCTGTCTTCTGCTCTGTTCTTCCTTGCATATACTCCCTGTGTGTGCCATACTCCTGCCCTGTGCTCACTGTGTGTCATACTCTTCCTCCCCTATGCTCCCTGTGTGTGCCATACTCTGCTTGCCCAGTGCTGCTTGTGTGTCATACTTTGCCTGCCCAGTGCTGCTTGTGTGTCATACTCTGCCTGCCCAGTGCTGCTTGGGTGTGCCATACTTGTCTTGCCCACGGATGCTTGTGTGTGCCATACTCTGTTTGCCCAATGCTGCTTGTGTGGTTCATTCTCTGCTTGCTCAGTGCTGCTTGTGTGTGCCATACTCTGCTTGCCCTAAACTACCTGTGTGGTGCAAGCCTGGTAGGGGTTTGTTCTGGGGGTTTGTTAACATTTGGAAATGGTTGTTAGGGGCCCCTAAGGTGTTAAATTATGTGTTGGGGGTTTGCTGTATTATCCACAGGGAGAGTAGGCATATAGATTTAAGGTTATGTTTTAACAGGTCTTACATTTTTCACATATGAGTTATGGGTGATATCCCTACAGTGAGCACCAACCATTTGGTTTTTTGTGTGCTATCACCATTAATGTGGATATGATCTTAAAATTTGTTGTGGTAACATGGGTGTGGTGTAAGTTGGGTGTGGTTTAAAAGGGGGTGTGGCCAACACTGACTTCCATTATCAGCCCTCCACCATGTAGGCCAGAAAAAATTTGGCCCTCGGTACCACAGAAGTTGGACAGCACTGGTTTAAAGGGTTACAAACTCCTCAAACAGACATCTGTCTCATCTGCCCCCACCTCCCTATTACAAGGAAAAGTGTCCCTGTTTGTAAAGATGATGCAGATGCATCAGCTTTACAATGCATTTTTATATTTAGACTCTCTCCTATTCATGGACCCTTGAAATTCTGAACCGGAGAAATGCTGAACAAACAAAACCACCAAAAAGGCAATTACCAACTGCAGATTATCACAGAATAATTGTCTGCACAATAATAATAAAATAGCATTTCTACCAAAGTGCATAACCTTGCATTTTTCAACATTGAACCTCATTTTCCAGTTTGCTGCTCAGTTTTTCCATTTAGTCAGAATACTGTGCCTGCATGGAACTTATAGTTTTGCACAATTTAGTATCAGCAAAAACAGTACTTTCAATGCCCACCTTGTCACAAACAAGTTGAAAAGACACTGGTCCAATTAGAAAATGTTCCATTTCCCCACCATTCTTTGTAATCCATCCTTCAGCCAGTTCTCTATCCATGTACAGATATTTTGTTCCAGGCCAATATTCTATAACTTAAACAGAAAGCTTCTGTGTGGTACTGTATCAAATGCTTTAGCGAAATCTAATTAGATCACATCTATTACCATCCCAGAATCGAGGTTCCTGTTTTCTTCTTCATAAAATTAGTCCAGCAGATTCGAATGCACCGAATCTGTTTTAGGATTCGGCCAAATCCCGAATCATTTGTGAAAGATTCGGCCAAATACCAAACCAAATTCGAGCCCTGATTTGCTTATGTAAATTAGGGGAAAGATAACAGTGTGTGCAGCATGTGGTTAAAAATTTATTTAACTTCCAGTTCAGCCAGGCACTTGGATTTGGCCGACTCCTGCAGAAAAAGGCAGAATCTTGGCCAAATCCTCAACTGATTCATGGATTTGGTGCATCCCTAATCTATTATGCAAAAAAAACATGCTGGCACAAACTCATAGTATTGTGATTTGCAATGTAGTTAAGTATCTTACCCATTATTATCTCTTCCAAAAGCTTTCCTACCACTGATGTCAGACTAGCCAGCCTTTAGTTTTCAGGCTAAGAATGGTTTCCATTTTTGAATAGTGGCATCACATTAGCAACGAAATGTACAAGCTGCAAAAGGGATGGACGAGAGCTATAAGTTACACAGGTCCGAAACATATTGTCCCTGCTGCAAAAGATGGGAGGCCAATGTTGTACATGGCGCAATATCTGTACTAGAGGCATTGGTTGGGAGCACTGAGGGACCTCATGGGACCTGACCTGCTTGAGCTGTTCGCATCTCTCTCCTGAATGGAAACTACAAGTTCTCGCCAAGGTACTCGCCAACAGGCGGAAGGGCAAATCGTCTACCTTGACCAGACTTGCGGCATTCCAGGATGCCGGATAACAGATAGCCTTGCACTCATTAGAGATACGGTCCACTACTTTAAAGATAGCCATGTACACATAGCCATGGTCAGTCTTGATCAGGAAAATGCCTTTGATCGTGTATCCCATGTCTTTATGAACAAGGTCCTGTGGAGGTTTTGGCTGGGGGAAAGTTTTGTTCCTATTTTAGTCTTATGTACTGTGACATTTACAGTTTTGTGCTGATGAACTTCAGCAAAACTAACCCATTTCCAGTTTTGTCTAGGGTCAGACAAGGCTGCCCTCTCTCACCTCTGCTTTTTGTTTGTTGCATAAAGCTCTTCGCCAAGTTTATCAGACAGAATCCAGAGATCAGAGGGATCACCACACCAGGACACACCAGATCTCAGATCAAGTGCTTGCTGTACAAAGACGATCTGACCATCTTCTGTGATGATCAGCCGTCAGCGAGAGTGCTCATCCAGACCTGCAAGGACTTCAGTAGAACATCAGGAGCTAAAGTCAACTGCGTGAAGTCAGAGACCATTCTCCATCAAGTTGTTGAACTTCATCAAAATTCTTGGAGTTTGGTGGTGAGGGTACTGCCCTGAAGTGCTGGGATGAAAGACTGGCCAAAGTACAACAAAAGACTGGTCTCTGGAGTCTCAGAGACCTCGCCACAAGAGGGAAAACACTGGTGCTGCGGAATGAGATTCTTCCAGTCCTGCAGTACATGATACACACCTGGCCTCCTCTGGCTACTGTCTGCAGGCCCATCACAAGGACAGTGTTTCACTTTATCTGGGGCTCTAAGATGGACAGAGTAAAGTAGTCAGTTATGTACAAGGAGCCCCGCAAAGGTGGGAAAGGCAAACCTGATGAGGAGTTTATTCGTGTATAACTGTACCCGCCAGACAATCACAGGCAAAGAAACGGACTCTGCTGGCAGATCCATGTCTCATTTTTTCTTTTTACCACTTTGACAGCTCTTGTTTGTGAGGGAACACCAACTAGAGGGAGTCAAGCCCAAGTTGTAGAAGCTAAAAACAATCCACAAGTTGATCAGATCAAAGGACATTGTACTGTCAATTCCAGGTCTCCCAGAGGACACCGCAAAGGACAACGACTGTCTGGGAGAATGTCTCTTCAGACAGACTTACAAATAAGCACAAGGACATCACATGAATGGCTATTCAAGATGGACTTCCAGGAACTTCCTTACTTACCACGCGGTGCTGTATGGATTGTTTCAGGGCACTCATATGAAAGGGGCATTTTTGGAAACCTGGCACTTTATGAACTGTGTTAAGGACATTTTGGTGGTTTTTGTGGTTTTCCAGGAATAGCCTCATATTAATGGAGAAGACAAGCATCCAAGACTGCCACAGACAGATACACAGTATGCTGCGTGACTACAACATCCGTGACAGCCTTGAGGAAGAAGAGGACTGAAAAGACCCCTTTCCTTCTCCCCATCCTCCTCCCATTGTTTTAAGTGGAAAATAAATCTTTGGGCAAGTCAACTCCACTACTCCTACCCCATTCACCCTTCCCCATCCATTCCCCCTTCCCCGCAAGCTTTATTGTTGTACAGCATTGTATCTTAAAAAAGATTTTATGTATAGTTTATAGTATATAAAGTATATAGTTATATACATATATATAATTTTCAATAAAAAAATAGGTTGGGAATAGGTTGGGAAGTCCACTGAGTACAGGCTGGAAAGCAATGGAGCCACAAGGTATAAGATTGGGAAATGTTGGGAGGAAGGCGTATAGGGCCTACTCTGATGTTCTTTCCTGCTATTGTATAAATGGCCCTATTTAGGCCTGAAACATTGCCACTTTCTTATGAGCTAATAAACACCTGTCACCGGTTCAACTGCATCAGTATTGCCATTGTATTTTGTTTTCTTTGGATACATTTTTGGGGCAGCTTTTAGCCTTACACCTGATAGCACCTGACACCAAACTGTTGTTTAACACTCCAATTTGGAAATTGTGTCCAGGAGTGATAGAACTGAGCAGAGAATAATCAGAAGTTGCCTACTACATTAGTAACTTAAGCTTCTAGCACTCTGTGCAGCTGGCATTAAGGATATTATTTCCAGGTTGGGATGTTGGAAGGTGGCCAAAGCAAGACAATATGATGAAGTACTTGTGCATGACTTCTGTAAATACCTAAAGGGTCTTAGTGAGACTGAAGGGTAGAGCCCTTTACTGGAAATGATGTTTAGGACTCCAAAGCCTTGTCCTTGGCAGTCCTTGCTGAGGGCTTAGAGACATTTAGATAAGCATCCTTGAAGTTGATAGAGGTATATAAATCTCCCTTAGATATAATAGACTCAAGGGAGTTTACTTTGAGGGGTGGGGTGTTCAAAAACTTGTCTATTTTTTTTGAGCTGCATTAACAAAACACTACAACAGAGGAAGGAACGATGAGTGCTATGAACTTGTGTGAGGAGAGAGAACTCTAAAACTCTATCCCGAAGAAAATACTGTTGACCCAAGCAAAGTTTTGAGTGCTGTGTGTTCTGCTGAGCAAATGTGGCAGCATGAAAACATAGTTTGGGCCATTTGTGTCTTGTGTAGTTGGAGGAAAAGATCTAGCATATTTTGTGATCCTGGGCACAAGCAAGTTGGATTGGATGGCAAAGAGTTGTCGAAGTTGGAATCAATACAGGGAGTTAGGGGTTCCTGGGAGGACCCTTTATCTGTTTTTTATTGTCGTTCCTCTATTAACTTAGACCTGTCAGCCAGACATAACACCTGTGTGCCTTGTACTTTTTACTTTGTAGCCACGATTGAGGGAGCAGGCCAGAATTAGGGGTAGGCAGAAGATGGCAACAAAATGGGGGTGCCAAGCACATACCTCTTCTGTTGCCTACCCCTGGTTCAGACTCTTGTCCACCAACAGCACTTCTCTGCTTCCTCTGTGCACACTCCTCCCCTTGTGCTTCGGCACCCTGGGAGGGGGCAAGTGCCTGGCCCTGCTATGAGCATACTGATAATACGCACATCTTGACAAATGTTCAGAGCTTGGCATTTTAACTTTAAGGTCTTTCTTCTTTTTACCCAGGGGTTCTGCAATAGGACTTTAGTGGAATCAAACTGAGGCATTCAGAGGAAGAATTGCTCCCTGTGGAACTTTTTGAATATAAATTCTGTTGAACAAGGTCATCCAGTTTACCTCTTATTGTTACTTTGCTGTATTTTTGTATGTAAACTCTATTTTCAATCTATTGCACAGCGCTAAAGAATAGGTTTTTATAAATGTATGTGTTAAGAATAACACACATTTGATTGCAATAAGAGCAGAAAATGTAATGCAAGAAAGGAATTTTGTATAAAACACCATTATTTCTTACAGATCACCTGAACACTTTAACTTGGACGTTGCCAGACTGTAAACCAGTGTATTTATTGTATTTGAAAATCACTGTGTACAATGCTGGAGCTATGAAAATGCCACATACATATTCACTTCAGGATACTATTTATTCTAAACTTTGTTTGTAAATCATCCCTGTCTGTGTATGTTTCACTTGTCTGTCTGCTGTTTATTGGATTCTTTCCTAAAATATAAACAGAACTCCATTACACGTCCATAAGTCATGTAGCATGTAGGTTTTATGGGATGTACTATGTAATGAAGTATTATTGGCTGGGTCAGGGTGCAGGATCAGCAGCCAGGCCCCATCCTCCCTGCTAATTCTACCACTGGTTGTGTATTGTGAGTTTTACATCGGAGTCATCTATTACAGTCGCAGGTATCATTGATCCGTGTGGTTAATCGTATATGGTTGACCTTCAAAGTCTAACCTTCTGTGCAATCATAGCACAAATGTTTATCAACAAAAATGAGAAACTGTATCATGTGATAATCCCATTTAGGCTGGTTCATGGGGCTGCTCCTTTGGGCCTGTGAAATTTTTTCATTCATATGTTTAAATGGATTCTGTCATGATTTTTATGGTGTAATTTTAATTTCTAAATTACACTGTTTACACTGCAAACAATTCACCATGTAAAATTTAATTCCTGAACCAATAAGTGCATTTTTATTTAGTTGGTGTATAGGAAGCCATCTCAGGTAATTTTGCCTGGTCATGTGCTTTCAGAAGGAGCCAGTGCTGCACTATGGAAATGATTTCTGACAGGCAGTTGTTTCTCCTACTCAATGTAACTAAAGGTGTTGTAGTGGGACCTGGATTTTTACTATTGAGTGCTGTTCTTAGATCTACCAGGGAACTGTTAACTGGTTACCTTCCCCGTGTTCTGCTGATGGGCTGCTGGGGGGGGGGGGGAGTAGTGCATTGCAGTGCAGCAGCAAAGATTGACTGAAGTTTATCAGAGCACAAGTCATGTGACTGTGGGCACCTTATAAACTGACAATGTGTCTAGCCCGTGTCTGATTTCAGTGCAGAAACAACAAGATCAGCTGATGCATTTTGAGAAAAACATGTCCCTTTAACAAAATTGACCTAATATACAAAAACACTGTCACGTGTAGCAATCAGATGGGCATCTTGCAATAGACTTGTGTGCCATTATTAGCTATGGAGGTTAAATCATGTTAGTTAACTGAGGCTGAGGTTAAGGTTAAGTTAACAAGTATGAAAGAAATAAACAATGCTATAAATATATAATATAATTATATTCCTTCTAGACTGATAACATTCCAGTTGTATATTGCCTAATATATAGTGAATAAAGTACCCCCTCTTGTAAAATATAAGGATATTATAAGTTACCAAAGAGTTTCATGACCTTATAAAAACACGAGGCCGAAGGCCGAGTGTTTTTATACAGGTCATGGAACTCCAAGGTAACTTCTAATGTCCTCATATTTTGCAACTGGGGGTACTTTATTTATTATAATACACAAGTTTCAGTGAGTCATGTGACAGAAATGACATCAGAACTAACCATTTATTACTGATGACATCAGAACTCACTGTTTATAAGGAAATATTTTTACAAGATATTCATGGCTTTTGTGTATTATAAAGATATACATACACATGTAACTTATCCTTATATTCGGGAATTCTATTTTGAATCTGAGGTGGAAACAATGCTGGGTCAGTTAATCTCAGTACTGATACATTTTAAAGCTTTCACAAGGTAAGCAGTCATAGCAGAACTTTTGGGGAGCCACACAAGAGGTGGGATCGTGGGGCACCAGTTAGACAGCACTGTGTTATATAGATATGGACTTTTTTGGACTTTCAGTAGCCTGCTAAACAGCTTAAAATCATTGATGTACAGCTCTTGAGCCCTTGAACTATGACTCCCAGAGGTTACTGAGGGCTATATATGGATGGGCTAAATTAGCATTTTATTCTTTAAATACATTTTTTCACTTATCTTTATGAAAAAGAATTTAGCACTGCATTTTACTACTCAACGCCATGATAAAACTAAGGGCCTATTTACTCATATTTGGATCAGTAGTCGAAAAAAACTTTAAGACCACTACAATTTGAGTCTGGATAAATGGGGCCTCCCCATCGCTAACTAATCTTATGAGTTTTACTACAGCTTGAAAGCACGTGTCCAACAATTTTTCTCCCAGTGGGACATCATCTACAGTATATTGCCATATGATATGATACATTAAAACCAAAGGCATAAAAAATCATAGAAATTATTGCCCAAGGATACAGTAAGGGAAATTATACACATTGGAACATTCTTATTTTATCTTTACAAAAACTATTATAGTTACAATGTTCTGGCATTTTGGAGCAATTTAGGAAACACCGTGATCTGCCCACCTATACTAATTATCCACCTGGAATCCTGGCATGTCTTTATATGATGCACACTGTACATTAGGGTTCATCCCAAACAGGAACAGCTGGAAGGTATAAATATTTATAATAAATATTAAGTACTTGGCAGGACCCCCATTAAGCCCTATATTCAACTGGAACATTGAGTAACTGTTGCATCCAATGTCTCTGTTGTAAGGCCCCTGATCTTATGCTATTTGGAAGTGTGAGATGTGTATAGTTATGACAGAACAGTCACTTTCACATGCATTTTTTGTTACAGTGACGTCATCTTTGTACAGTGTTGGGATAGACACACAAGGCCTTCTTTGTCAACTCTGATGTCTGCTTTTACCCCAATGACACACGCATGATTATTGATTGGGAATCTTTGTATTCTACCTCTGTATTGACAGCCATAGATCAGGGCTTTAGAAGGTTCAGATTGGTAATAAAGTGCCCAGTTACAAAGTGTTGAATAGAGTTTAGCTTGTTGTTTCTTGCGGCACATATAAAAACACTGCCCCAGATATGGTGCTACAAGTGCTATTATTGCTGCAAGTATCGGATACTGAAACACTGTGTGCCATGGCCCATGAGACTTTGCAGGAAGAGCTTTTCCAAGTATTGGAAATCTAGGCACATGTTATTGTCAATGTTTTTTTACTACCATACCATACCATAATACCATAATCTTGAATTGCAAAATATACTTTTTATTCTTAAAGGGATACTGTCATCGGAAAACATGTTTTTTTCAAAACACATCAGTTAATAGTGCTACTCCAGCAGAATTCTGCACTGAAATCCATTTCTCAAAAGAGCAAACAGATTATTTTATATTCAATTTTGAAATCTGACATGGGGCTAGACATTTTGTCAATTTCCCAGCTGCCCCTGGTCATGTGACTTGTGCCTGCACTTTAGGAGAGAAATACTTTCTGGCAGGATGCTGTTTTTACTTCTTAATGTAACTGAAGGAGTCTCAATGGGACATGGGTTTTACTATTGAGTGTTGTTCTTAGATCTACCAGGCAGCTGTTATCTTGTGTTAGGGAGCTGTTATCTCGTTACCTTCCCATTGTTCTTTTGTTTGGCTGCTGGGGAGGGGGAAGGGAGGGGGGTGATATCACTCCAATTTGCAGTACAGCAGTAAAGGGTGATTGAAGTTTATCAGAGCACAAGTCACATGACTTGGGGCAGCTGGGAAATTGACAATATGTCTAGCCCCATGTCATATTTCAAAACTGAATATAAAAAAATCTGTTTGCTCTTTTGAGAAATAGATTTCAGTGCAGAATTCTGCTGGAGCAGCACTATTAACTGATTCATTTTGAAAAAAAAATTTTTCCCATGACAGTATCCCTTTAATATTTGTATTTGAAAAATATAATTTAGTGTAGCTGGATTTATCTCCCATTTAGTTTTTTATTTTTATAAAAAATATAAAAAATATAAAGGCACAGCGTATTGCGTGTATGAATAATACCAATCCACTTTTTTGCACTTATTTATAAAAAAACAGGCTACAAAGGCCTACATATACTAAAGGTTTTTTCAAATATAGTTACTTTGTAATGGGGGTTAAAAAAAGACGTACTGTATTCCTTTATAAAAAGTGGAAGTCCACTGTGACTTATAATATTCGTATAGGGGTTCCGTTATTCACTATATAAATGTACCTTAGTGATTTCTCAGTTTCAGTCTGTGGTTAGTAATGTAATTTGTCACATGACTTGTGTATTTTAAAAAAAAATTATACCCCCTGTTGTAAAATATGAGGATATTACCACTCACCTTGGAGCTCTATGACCTGTATAAAAACACTCTCCCTTTGGCTTTTATATGGTCATGAAACTCCTCTATGGCTTCTAATATCCTTAGAAATTATAGTATGGGATATATTATTTCTGATATAACTGATATGGCTATAATAAATGTTTATGTCTGTCTGTAAGTGACCTGCCTGCATTATTGGTAGTGTAGTTTTAAATCCACAACTATTCCTTCCTACACCTTTGGTCACAATCTCAATTATGCTCTCAGCTCTGAGGGTTTAGGGCCTTTTCAGTTGCAGGAGACTTGGCTATTACCACAGTAGAGTGGAAAAGGTGGGCTAAAACTGGGTGCGACATATGACAACAAATTGTATTTTACAAACCCAGTGGATAAATGCTCTGTACTGAAATTGTGAGTATAATTACGGCTGCATTGGCAGGAGAAGCTGATGGCGTTATTAGCAGCGACCCCAGCTTGGTGCATACTGCATAGGTGGTGGTTAGAGATGGGAGAAACTATTCATGTTTTGTGAAAGCTGGTCTGGTAATGGAAGAAGGTAAGAAGTGATATAGACACATCCTGAATAATTACCCTGTTACAAAACAGAACAACCATTTCAAACCCAAACTACAGTATAGTTCCTGTTTCAGCAATCTTCAGACTCTGGATAAACATAGTTCTAGGGTTGTGTTTACTTCAACAAGTGCTGGTTGAGGGGTACTAGGACTTTGGGAAGAGAGATGTGGCTTCTATCAAAGAAACTGCAGTGATTGGGCATATATAGAGATCAGTCCAGTTAAATAAAGCCTACTTTTCCATATCTTTTTCTGTACATTGTACAACAGTACAGACGGAACCCAAAATTCCATGAGCCAACAATCATCTAATACTATGCTTGTGAATCCCCTTCCATCAAGATACTTGTTTGCATCCCCTTCACTATGGGTCAGGACACACAGGCAGATTCGTTTTCCGAGCAATTCGTTTTCCAAAGTCACACGAATTGCTTTGAGTGCCATCCCAGCCGGCGGGAAGGCAGAGGAGGCAGTTTGGGGAGATTAGTCGCCCAGAAGAAGAGGAGATTTATCGCCAGGCGACTAATCTCCCCGAATCTGCCTGTGTGCCCTGACCCTTAACCTGCTTTAATATTGCACATTAGCCCTGTAGCATAGTCAGTTCCAGATTCTGCAGTGTTTTTATGAGCATCCCTTGCAATTCAATGCCAAAATACACTCTCTCTCTCTCTCTCTCTATATATATATATATATAATGTGGAGCCTGTAGTAGTTATCACCCATTTGAGGCCTCACTAGCCACCTGTGTTTTTCTCTGTTAACCTCTTGACTTCCAGTTCCTGGCTGCTTAGCCCCTGCAGCTGATAGGTTAACTATGCTTTCTTCAGAGGAAATGCTCACAAATCACTGAGCTGCAGTGGCTCATTTTGAGAGACAGTAAAGCAATTACACTAACTGACATTTATTTTCCAATTAGAAACTATACCGTCAGAAAACATAATGAGATAATTAACCCTTCTGGTGCCACAATCACCACGAGACTCTATAATGGGAGTTCATTAAGCTTTTCTCTTCTCCTCCTAATCACATGCAAACACAATGGTAGAAATTTAATCTGCCCAAACCTCACTGTTATGAAAAATCAGTTTTGTAAATCCCATCACGTATGTGCTCTCCCCAGTGAGGCCCCAATCCTAAAAAAAGCCATTTAAACGATCAGTAATGCCATAAAGAGATTTTTTTTTAATTTAAAGTTTAAAGGTCCGGAACAAGGGGTAGGCAGAAGAGGCATGTGCCTAGGTCCCAACTGCCTGGTTTAAGTCAGGGGGAACTCTGTTAGCAAGTTGTGTACATGTGCGGGGTGAGGAGATGGTAGGGTGATAAAGTTTAAGGTGGGGGCTTGCCTTACGCAGCCCCAATCTTAGGCCAAGCACTGAAGATTGTATCTGTTCATCCAGGGTTGGCCCTGTCTCGCTATTGACACTGTCCCTTTGACCTCCCTCCCAGCCCCCGGTTGCAGCCGTGAACAGGAAAAAAGGTAAGCGCGCCCCAAAGCAGCAGCCCCGGTGGGCTCCGGGCACCCCTGGTCCAACCCTGTGTTCACCCACCACACAAATAATAAATACAATTTTTATTGAAAGGTCATATTATATATATTTTATAGTCCTGTAGCGAACTATGAATGCCATTTGACCCTTGTTTTTTTTAAAACCATTGCATTCTACACAGCTCATTTGTTATCTGTTAATTATGGGTAATGGCACATGGGGATATTGGTTGCGTTTTGTCACCCCATCGATATATTTCTCCAAGGAAGGGAACAAAATTCTACAAATCTCCCATTTCATTAAGGGCTCTTACAGACGAGCGTTTTTACCTGTGCTCCCCTGCGTTCTGTTTTTCTGCGTTCAGCCGCAGGGGAGCGCAGGAATAGACGCATTACATTTTTTCCAATGGGGCTGTACTCACACAGGCGTGTGTAGGCGACGAACGCAGGTTGAGACGCAACATGCTGCATTTTTCCTGCGTTCGGCGCCTGTGTGAGTACAGCCCCATTGGAAAAAATGTAATGCGTCTATTCCTGCACTCCCCTGCGGCTGAACGCAGAAAAACGAAACGCAGGGGAGCGCAGGTAAAAACGCTCGTCTGTAAGAGCCCTTACAGTGAATAGAAAACGCTGCAACGCTTAATGGAGGGCTGCATGTTATCGATCAATATACAACTATCTTTGAACAGGACAAAGCAAGATGGCAGCGACTGTCATTAGTGATAAGCTCATTTTTTCACAATTCATAGATTCTCTGCAAAAGTCTGCATCTTGCCATTTGCAGATTTTTCCACATAACTGCACCAAAATTTTACCACAAAAAATAAAAATCACCAAGGAAAAAAGCCCATTTATTTCAATGAATTTGGAGTAAGAAAAAATGCCCATTGACAATGCTTTTGGAGCAAGAACTTGACAAAAAAAACGCCTATTGGGGGTTATTTGTAAAGTTTGAGCAGCGCATGTTTATTCACAAATGGTTGTATTGCCCGTGTTTTTCCTGAATGCTAAAATATTGCACTGTTGTGTACGTCTTTCTGGTTTTTGCAAATTCTCATTGCACACAAATTTTCGCTTTTTTTTTTTTTTAAATTTAAACTTTGAAGGTCCGGAACAAAGGGTAGGCAGAAGAGGCACGTAACTAGGTCCCAACTGCCTGTTTTCCCATGGTTTAAGTCTGTGAGCAAGTCGTGTACATGTGTGGGGTGAGGAGATGGTGGGGTGATAAAGTTTACAGTGGGGGCTTGCCTTACGCAGCCCCAATCTTAGGCCAAACACTGAAGATTGTATCTGTTCATCCAGGGTCGGCCCTGTCTCGCTATTGACACTGTCCCTTTGACATCCCTGACAGCCCCCGTTTGCAGCCCACAATTTGCATTTTTTGCCATATTTAAAAATATCTTATGGACATTGGCAGTGCAAAAAATTATTGCACACCACTCTTATCCAGCTTTATAAATATAACCATGTACTGGGCAAATATTTTCGCTGTGCGAATTATTTTGCTATAAAAAATGTCAACAAAAAAGCCACCTATAGACTAATGTGCTTTACAAATTTTGTTGCCGTTTCACAAATTTTTCAGCGAAAAGGAGCAAATGCGCTTATCTCTAATTGCCATTAAATTCGAATGGGGAGTGAAGGAGATTTGCAGTGTTTTGTCCCCCTCCCTCAGAGTAATAAATTGCAGATGTGACAAAATGTTACAAATCTGTGCCAATTTCTACTCAAATGGCTGCTCCCCTGCCGCTTATTTATATAAACTGTAGTAGTGCTTTTTATAGCAAACACCCAATTTTACCAGTCCAGGGTAACAGTACCCCTGGCAGTTTTTTGCATTGCCTGTGCTTTAAAACAGAATATAATATTCACTATAACTCAGAACAACAAACAACAGCTGCTACAGCAATCCAGAGGTTAAACACAGTCCACTTTCTGGAAACATTTATGGAATGATTAACCCGTTTGCCCATTGATGATAAATTGGGAGTAATGAGATAGTATTGACCTCTGTGATAAATATCTGTTTTGTGCTGAGAACCACAATTAACCCAATCTAAAACACATGAATAGCTGGCTGGATTTAACCTTTTCAGTGCTAAACTGATTTCCAGCATTATCTCACTGGTGGAAAAGTACATAAAATTCACAGCTACCCATCAATCGCTGCAAAGTGGCAGTAAGATTCATTGTTCATAACCAGTTTGGTGCATCGATCAGTATTAGTACATAATTTGTACTTTTGATCCTCCCAACTGGTGTGTCGTGTTGGATGGCAAATCTTTCATGTAGTTTACACAGCAGATTTTTCTATCAATCCCATTACATTTTGGCCATTGTGACTACATCTGAGTTGCAGGATGTATTCTGACGATCCAACACCATCCTACAAAATCTCCTGCATAGTTTTGCTTAAAGGAGAACTAGACCCCCCAATCAGAAAAACCCCTACCTACTACCCTAGATAGTCACCCCTCCCTGCTTCCCTCCAGCATTGTTGATTGATTACCCCTGAAATTGCCTCTAACACAGTACTCATGTATCGGTGCAGAGTAAGAGCAGCAGAGCTCGTGGGCCATCTTCCGGGTCTTTGGTATTCTTCCTTAAGTGAACACCGTATTGGTGCTGTTGGGAGTAGTCTTCCAGTTAATAGGAACTGCACATGCGTCAAAAGTGCCAAAGGGAAGGAAAAGGACCTGAAGAATACATAGAGCCGGAAGATGGCACCCATGAACTCCACTGCGATTACTCTGCACAAATACACAAGTACTGTGGGCATTTTCAGGGGTAATCAACAATGTGGAGGTGAAGCAGGGAGGGAGGACTATCTAGGGTAGTAGGTAGGGGCTTTTCTTATTGGAGGGTTTGGTTCTCCTTTAAAGCAAAAACTGCACACAGTTCCTAGGGCCCACTTCTGCCCATGTTGGGTGAGACAGGGCACCTCCACTGTCTTCCTCCTTGCACTGACATGTAAGGAGGTGAACCATCTGTGAAAAACTTATCATTATCTTTGATTTATCTTATGGATTTGTCTCATGAATATTAAGATCTTACATAACCCTAAACTTCTATCATTGAATCAGGGCTCTTACACACGGGCGTTCCGACCTGCGCTCCCCTGCGTTCCGTTTTTTGGAGTTCAGCCGCAGGGGAGCGCAGGAATAGACGCAAGTCATTATTTGAAATGGGGCTGTACTCACTCAGGCGCGTGTAGGCGCCGAACGCAGGTTCAGACGCAACATGCTGCATTTTTCCTGCGTTCGGCGCCTACACGCGCCTGAGTGAGTACAGCCCCATTTCAAATAATGACTTGCGTCTATTCCTGCGCTCCCCTGCGGCTGAACGCCAAAAAACGGAACGCAGGGGAGCGCAGGTCGGAACGCCCGTGTGTAAGAGCCCTTAGTCTGCAGTCACTGGAGCTCCTTTATCAAGTCTGGGTAATTTTTCACATGGGCAGTAACCCATAGCAACCGTTTAATGATTAGCTTTTTTTTTTTTAGCTAGCTGCATGTAGAACAATGAAAGCAAAATGCAATTGGTTGTACAGACATTCCTGGTGTTGGAAAATAAACCCCAATGTTTTTTTTTAGGGTGGCTTAACCAAAGCTTTCTTATAACCTCCCATGCCCCCTCCCCCTTTATGTCTAGTGCATCTTAACATTTTTTAATCAGGGGACCCATTTAAAGTTTGTCAGTTTCATGAACCCTAGATTCCTTTAATCTTGAATCTTTATGGCCTGTTTGAGCTGAGTACACTCTAGGCCTTTAGCATACATTTTGCTCTCTCTGGTGACATAAAATTGCTGGCGGAGGCCCCCACTACTCTGTATCCAGGCGTACTGACAGGACTGAAATATGTCAGTGTGAAAAAATTGAGCTGCATAATAGTCTTAAGGGGTTGTTCACCATTGTTTGGGATTCTGGGACAATTTGCAATAGGTTTTAATTTTTGAATACTTTTGGTTTTTAAGTTATTTAATTTTTTATTCAGAAGCTCTCCAGTGTGTAATTTCTGCAATATGGTTGCCAGGGTCCAAATTACCCTAGCAACCATGCATTTATATTAAATAAGAATATGAATAGGAGAGGCCTGAATAGAAATATGAGTGATAAAAAGTAGCAATACAAAGATTTAAAAAAAAAGGCAAAATAAAAAAAAACTATAAAAATAAGTAAATAATGAAGACCAATTGAAAAGGCTGCTTACAATTGACCATTCTATAACATATGTTGACGTAAAGGTGAAACACCCCTTTTAGGCAATCCACTCCAGTCAATGCTCACTGGTAAGAAATAGAGGGGCTAAATTGATGGTTTATTTGCTGTTTTTTTTATCCCAGGGCAGAATGGTTGCAATCAGGGCAGGACCTAGTCCAGATTTACACCCCTCTGCAGTCTCACCTATACCCTCTGTCGATCGCTCCTCTGTCCCTCCCTCCCCTAAACATCCCCTCCACTTCCCCTTCCTTGCACCTATGTCATGGTGCGTGCATGCACATGTACTCACTCAAGCAGGGGTGGAGGGGATAGCCGACCGGTTTGGCTACCCTGGGTGCATTAGACCTTGGGTGCACTCACTCAGCTCAACTCCAAAGAAGTGGCATAGCATAGGTAACTGGGAACCACAGCAAAATTATTCTAGGGCACCCCTAAACACTGGGAAGAAGACTTTTTTTGAGTTGAGGTTCTCAATTAACATTCTTGCCAAAATGTCCCTGTTTGTATCTCTATTCCCTTTACAAGTTCTGTGTCAAATAACATTGCAACCAAACATTATAAAAATAGCAATGTCCATGCAAAAACACAAAAATTGGTCTGAACATATGGAGGCTAAATCTTCATGAGCCACAATAAGGCCAAATTTAGGAGACTGCAATCAAAGGACCCTACATAAACAGACAATGATTAACTATCAAGTAATTTACAATGGTTTGTGTTATCCCTAAACTGTGGCCTATACAGCTGTCTTTAAGACTAAATTTGGCAAGCCCAGCATTAGCTACGAACATTTCTCCTTTTGTAATTTCATCTGCAGAGTGCTCTGATCTATACAGTAAGACACTGAGCTATGACCCAGCTTGACACCTTTATGGGGTCATGACCGCCATTTAGTGATTTGCTGGACATGTATATACAACAGGGATTTAATAACCTGTCTACGTCTTTTCACCTTTATCATTTGCTGCTGGAGAGGGAGTGGATGGGTACTTTGTTTTAACACTCTGGGCACAGAAGAGTCAATATTTATTACTTAAGGGAATCCATTATCTGTATCAACATGGGGTGGAAAGATTAGACTGATGACTTCTATGCACATGCTTGTGCACACATATATTTATTCTGGCACCTCCGAAAGCCGGCATTATATTATATTGTGCATATAAATTGAAACCCAAGGCATTTTTGGTAGCAATTTAACTTGATGTTGTAACTCAGCTAAATTAAAAAAAAGAAAATTTTCCAGGCTGTACTTTGAAAACTTTAAATAAATATAGTTGTCATATACAGGGTATATCAGTATAGAAATGAATACAAAATCTCTTGTATACCATAAAATAAAGGACGGTTTATCTTGAGCAGAAAAAAAAACCTAAAATAATTACATATTCCAGTCTCAATCAAATCACTATATAGTTGCTAGGGTAATGTGAACCCAAGCAACCAGATTGCTGAAATTGCATATTGGAGAGCTTCTGAATAAAAAGTTAAATAACTTAAAAAAACCACGAATAATAAAAAATGAAAACCAATTGCACATTATCTCAAAATATCACTTTCAACATCACATTTAAAGTGTTTAGAGCACATTTGTGTGCTCTATATCAGTGTCTGCAACTGCAATCTCAGTACAGTACTACCTACAAAGAAGCTATAAGAGAATAGAAGAGAATAAATTGGATATTTGCATACAAAATACCTAATAAGGTACATTTTAGGGTTCCATAAACTTTAAGGGTGGGTTCATGACAAAGTCATGCAGTGGTCAGGCTCCAAGGGGGTAGTTTATTAAAACTCAATTTTTTCTGGTCAGGCTTTTTGGGAAAAAAACTTGGATTTTCAAGATTTTAGTCAATAACACCTAAGTGTATGCCTTAATTTTACCTGGCCCATACCTTAATGACCTAAACCTGTAACTGCTAGCCCCCCTACACTGGCCACCTCCTCCAAAGCCAAAAGCTTCACTGTCAGTTCCTGTCTCATTGGTAGTGAACTTGAGGAGGATCATGCACACTGGAAGCTAACAAAATGCCATTGCCAAACATAAGGTGGAAGACACACAGAGCTACTCGTAGCAGCTACTTGTTGTGGATACAAAATACCCTTCCATATACAATACTTAGAATTGTCTCTGCTAAAACACATGTAGAGGCCCATTTATCAAAGGTCGAATTTCGAATTCATGTGAGATTTTTTTTACTGTAATAAATTCAAATATACTCGAAATTCGAATGGGAGGTTATTTAAAAAAAATTGATAGTCTAAAACTGTAATGAGTATTGCCCACTCTAAAACTCAAAATGAGTTTGAATCAAATTCGACTAAACTCAAATCAAATTGAGTTTGGGTTATTCCCAATTTGAATTTGTGAGTTTTGACCAAAACTACAATTTGAAAATTCTATTTTACTATTGGACCCTTAATAAATGTACCCCGTAGTGTCTTAGCAAAGCCATTGATCACTATTGCCTATTTTGTAGCTGCTACTAGTAGCTCTGTGTGCCTTCATCCTAATATTGCTGCTAACCTTGCTGCACAAATCTGTTCTTCAGTTCCAGGCACTGGGCAACAGCTAAATTTATGGTATAATTGTTGATACTGCTGGAGTGTGGGCAGAGGTGTTATTTGAGTTCTTTGAGTGTTATGTGAGTTATTTTCCCTTTTATAAAGCAGGGCAACTTATCCCACACAGCATGCATGGCTGCTTTGAAATCTATATAATTCTCCCCTAGGTTTCTATTATATATACAGATATGGGATCCATTATCTGGAAACCTGTTATTCTGTTAACCTGTTATATTATGTGAAGGCCACCTCCAACAGATTCTAATAAAATAATTAACATTTTTTTTAAACGATTTCCTTTTTCTCTGTAATGATAAGAAAGTACCGTATACCTGATCCCAACTAAGATATAATAATCCTTATTGAAGGCATAACAATCCTAATGGGTTTAATTAATGTTTAAATAATTTTTAATAGACTTACGGTATGTGAATCCAAATTAAGAAAAGATCCCTTATCCCCAGGTCCTGAGCATTCTTGAAAACAGGTCCCATAACCAGGGCCGGATTTACAAAGTGGACACCCCTAGGCCCGCTGTCGTTCGTCGCCCCCCATCCCTTTATTGCTCAAATCGAACTTGGGGTAGGCGACAGAGGAGGTAAGTGCCTGGCGCCCTCCCAGCTTTGTGCCCTAGGCACGTGCCTACTCTGCCTACCCCTAGTTCCGGCCCTGGCCTCTCCACAAATCCGGGCCTGCCCATACTTGTATACCCTTTATTGCAATGGAATGTTTGCACCCTACTAATTATTTACTGTTTAATTACAACTGTCAGAAAATAAAGCATTTTTTTCCAAGAGGAAACTGTGTCTGTGCAAAAGCCTGCATGTTTCTGTTTATATACATGCCATTGAAATTGTAAGATACAAGCCTCATAGCGGAATGGCTTCTAATAGCCCCTCGGTGTAACATTTGGCTCCTCTTTTCCTCTTTCTACCCACCATCATAATGGACTATGAAATGTATGAGCTGGAACAGAGGACTTAGTGAGGTTTCAGAAATAAATGTTTTTAGGTTTGTGAAATGAGCTGTAACAGATAAGAAGTCAGATAAGTATCCCAGCAACAGTTGCTTTGTTAGGCCTAGAAGCCTTTGCCAGAGAATTATGTGTAATGCAAGTGGAAACCCCATTGCCATATAAAAAAGGCATTTGTGTAGCCTCGCTTTTGAAGGGCTATTAAAGGGCAAAGAGCAGAAACATTCTACGGAAGATAAAAAGATACTCTTGCATGATATCTGAGACCAGCTACCCAGCTGCAAGAGGGACTGATGATCTATATTAATAAACTACTGTAGCAGGATGATAAACTGTGACTCGGAAACCGATGCTGCAGTACATAATATCATTTAGAGAGGGGGGAATATGGCATAAAATTATATATTGCTAAAGTCGCCCATACATGGATAATGATCCCACCAACTGTCAGGACTGGGACAGACTGTGCCCTTTATCACAAGCCCTGCTCATGCTACTTCAATGTATTATGAAAATGAGTTTAGAGTATCTCCTTCTGAGATACTGGTGCCTAATGCTGTTAATATTTTTTAAAGTGTCATATTATGATAATTGTTCCATCTAACTCAGAGGGACAGTCACTAGGGGTTGCATTAAATGCTTTCCAGTATATTTTAGAATCAACAGGACTTCATTAAAGGCAAATATATTCTGTTAACACATGGGTTGTATTACATGTAAATGATGAAGGCATTGTTTATTATGTATGCAAAACATTTCCACATATACATTGCACAGGTATGGGACTTGCTATCCATTTTTCCGTAATTTGAATTTTCATACCTTAGGTCTAGAGATGTCGCGAACTGTTCGCCGGCGAACTTGTTCGCGCGAACATCGGGTGTTCGCGCTCGCCGGAAGTTCGCGAACGTCGCGCGACGTTCGCCATTTTGGGTTCGCCATTGTTGGCGCTTTTTTTTTGCCCTCTCACCCCAGACCAGCAGGTACATGGCAGCCAATCAGGAAGCTCTCCCCTGGACCACTCCCCTTCCCTATAAAAACCGAAGCCCTGCAGCGTTTTTTCACTCTGCCTGTGTGTGCTGAAGAGATAGTGTAGGGAGAGAGCTGCTGCCTGTTAGTGATTTCAGGGACAGTTGAAAGTTTGCTGGCTAGTAATCGTTTTGATACTGCTCTGTTATTGGAGGGACAGAAGTCTGCAGGGGTTTGAGGGACATTTAAGCTTAGGTAGCTTTGCTGGCTAGTAATCTACCTTCTACTGCAGTGCTCTGTATGTAGCTGCTGTGGGCAGCTGTCCTGCTTCTGATCTCATCTGCTGACTGCTGCAATAACAGTAGTCCTTGTAAGGACTGCTTTTATTTATTTTTTTGTTGTTTTACTACTACTACTACTACTACTATAAGAGCCCAGTGCTATTAGTCTAGCAGTGTTGGGGAGTGGGACTGGTGTGCTAATCTGCTGCTCCTAGTAGTTCAGCAGCACCAACTTTAATTTTTTTTTTTAATATTCATTTTTTTTTATTTTACTTTTTTTATTTTACTACCGCTGTAGTAGTGTATAAGTTGACCTTTTAGGCATTATTTGCCCTGTAGGCATTATTTGCACACTGTTTTCTTCAACCCGCCATCTAGCTGTGTGACCTTGTTCACATTCTGTCTAAATATCCATAATATTTCCGTCTCCAGAAAAAACACCGGAGTGACTTTTTTCAAGCAGCCATAATATATTTTACGTAATCCGTATCCACCGCTGTAGTAGTGTATACGTTGACCTTGTAGGCATTATTTGCACACTGTTTTCTTCAACCCGCCATCTAGCTGTGTGACCTTGTTCACATTTTGTCTAAATATTGATAATATTATCGTCTCTAGAAAAACCACTTGAGTTACTTTTTTTCAAGCAGCATTCATATATTTTACGTAATCCGTATCCACCGCTGTAGTAGTGTATACGTTGACCTTGTAGGCATTATTTGCACACTGTTTTCTTCAACCCGCCATCTAGCTGTGTGACCTTGTTCACATTCTGTCTAAATATCCATAATATTATCGTCTCTAGAAAAACCACTTGAGTTACTTTTTTTCAAGCAGCATTCATATATTTTACGTAATCCGTATCCACCGCTGTAGTAGTGTATACGTTGACCTTGTAGGCATTATTTGCACACTGTTTTCTTCAACCCGCCATCTAGCTGTGTGACCTTGTTCACATTCTGTCTAAATATCCATAATATTACCGTCTCCAGAAAAAACACCGGAGTGACTTTTTTCAAGCAGCCATAATATATTTTACGTAATCCGTATCCACCGCTGTAGTAGTGTATACGTTGACCTTGTAGGCATTATTTGCACAGTGTTTTCTTCAACCCGCCATCTAGCTGTGTGAGCTTGTTCACATTTTGTCTAAATATTGATAATATTATCGTCTCTAGAAAAACCACTTGAGTTACTTTTTTTCAAGCAGCATTCATATATTTTACGTAATCCGTATCCACCGCTGTAGTAGTGTATACGTTGACCTTGTAGGCATTATTTGCACACTGTTTTCTTCAACCCGCCATCTAGCTGTGTGAGCTTGTTCACATTTTGTCTAAATATTGATAATATTATCGTCTCTAGAAAAACCACTTGAGTTACTTTTTTTCAAGCAGCATTCATATATTTTACGTAATCCGTATCCACCGCTGTAGTAGTGTATACGTTGACCTTGTAGGCATTATTTCCACAGTGTTTTCTTCAACCCGCCATCTAGCTGTGTGAGCTTGTTCACATTTTGTCTAAATATTGATAATATTATCGTCTCTAGAAAAACCACTTGAGTTACTTTTTTTCAAGCAGCATTCATATATTTTACGTAATCCGTATCCACCGCTGTAGTAGTGTATACGTTGACCTTGTAGGCATTATTTGCACACTGTTTTCTTCAACCCGCCATCTAGCTGTGTGAGCTTGTTCACATTTTGTCTAAATATTGATAATATTATCGTCTCTAGAAAAACCACTTGAGTTACTTTTTTTCAAGCAGCATTCATATATTTTACGTAATCCGTATCCACCGCTGTAGTAGTGTATACGTTGACCTTGTAGGCATTATTTGCACAGTGTTTTCTTCAACCCGCCATCTAGCTGTGTGAGCTTGTTCACATTTTGTCTAAATATTGATAATATTATCGTCTCTAGAAAAACCACTTGAGTTACTTTTTTTCAAGCAGCATTCATATATTTTACGTAATCCGTATCCACCGCTGTAGTAGTGTATACGTTGACCTTGTAGGCATTATTTGCACACTGTTTTCTTCAACCCGCCATCTAGCTGTGTGAGCTTGTTCACATTTTGTCTAAATATTGATAATATTATCGTCTCTAGAAAAACCACTTGAGTTACTTTTTTTCAAGCAGCATTCATATATTTTACGTAATCCGTATCCACCGCTGTAGTAGTGTATACGTTGACCTTGTAGGCATTATTTCCACAGTGTTTTCTTCAACCCGCCATCTAGCTGTGTGAGCTTGTTCACATTTTGTCTAAATATTGATAATATTATCGTCTCTAGAAAAACCACTTGAGTTACTTTTTTTCAAGCAGCATTCATATATTTTACGTAATCCGTATCCACCGCTGTAGTAGTGTATACGTTGACCTTGTAGGCATTATTTGCACACTGTTTTCTTCAACCCGCCATCTAGCTGTGTGAGCTTGTTCACATTTTGTCTAAATATTGATAATATTATCGTCTCTAGAAAAACCACTTGAGTTACTTTTTTTCAAGCAGCATTCATATATTTTACGTAATCCGTATCCACCGCTGTAGTAGTGTATACGTTGACCTTGTAGGCATTATTTGCACACTGTTTTCTTCAACCCGCCATCTAGCTGTGTGAGCTTGTTCACATTTTGTCTAAATATTGATAATATTATCGTCTCTAGAAAAACCACTTGAGTTACTTTTTTTCAAGCAGCATTCATATATTTTACGTAATCCGTATCCACCACTGTAGTAGTGTATACGTTGACCTTGTAGGCATTATTTGCACACTGTTTTCTTCAAACTGCCATCTAGCTGTGTGTATTATCGTTTCCAGAAAAACCAACTGAGTTTTTGTTGTTGTTGTTTTTTTAAAAATAATGCCAGGCAAAGGCAGGCCGCCACGCAGAGGCCGTGCTAGGGGCCGTGCTGCTATGCAATCCTGTGGCCCTAGCAAATTGCCCAGTTTTAAAAAGCCAATGACCCTGAACTCCCAAAATGCTGAAGAGGTAGTTGACTGGCTTACACAGCACACCCCATCCTCTACCGTTTCTAACTTTACCACAACATCCTCCTCATCCTCCACTGCTATGGCCACCCCACGTAACACTTCCTCCACCACCGGTGCCCCTTCTTCACTGGAGTCAGAGGAGTTATTTTCCCATGAGTTTCTTGAACTGAGTAATGCGCAACCATTATTGCCAGAAGAAGATGAAGGAGATGAGGACCTTACACCAGATTTAATTCTGGCAGAGAACACGATAGAGATGGACATAATGAGTGATGAGGAGGAGGTCCCCGCTGCTGCTTCCTTCTGTGATGTGTCAGAAGAAATTGATGCATCTGAGAAGAATAATGATGAGGAGATTGATGTTTTGTGGGTGCCTAGTAGAAGAGAGCAAGAGGAGGGTAGTTCAGATGGAGAGACGGAGAGTCAGAGAGGCAGTAGGAGAATAAGACTTAGAAGATGCAGGGAGGACAGCCCGCAGGGATCAGTAGGGCAACAACATGTATCGGCACCTGTGTTCAGCCGGCCAACGCACCCGCCATTGCCGCCAATGCCGCCAACTTCTACTGTTACCGCCAGATCGCACACTTCCAAAAAGTCAGCAGTGTGGGATTTTTTTAATGTGTGTGCCTCTGACAAAAGCATTGTAATTTGCAATGAGTGCAGTCAGAAACTGAGCCTTGGTAAGCCCAACAGCCACATAGGTACAACTTCTATGCGAAGGCACATGAGCGGCAAGCACAAAGCACTTTGGGAGCAACACCTCAAAGGCAACAGGCAAACTAAAAGCCACACTCCTTCTGGTCCAGCATCTTACTGCTCTACCTCTGCTCTCCTTGACCCGTCTGAACCACCCTCCACTCCGCCTTCCACCTTGACCACCTGTTCCCATTCCCAGTCATCTGCCACCAGCCAAGTTTCTGTGAAGGCCATGTTTGAGCGTAAGAAGCCAATGTCTGACTGTCACCCCCTTGCCCGGCGTCTGACAGCTGGCTTGTCTGCACTCTTAGCCCGCCAGCTTTTACCATACCAGCTGGTGGACTCTGAGGCCTTCCGCAAATTTGTAGCAATTGGGACACCGCAGTGGAAGGTACCCAGCCGCAATTTTTTTTCTAAAAAGGGAATACCACACCTGTACCAACATGTGCAGAGCCAAGTTACCGCATCTCTGTCACTTAGTGTTGGGCCAAAGGTCCATATGACTACTGACGCATGGTCCTCCAAGCATGGTCAGGGCAGGTATGTCACCTACACTGCCCACTGGGTGAACTTGGTAATGGCTGGGAAGCAGGGAATGGGTAGCTCAACAACAACAGTGGAGTTGGTGTCACCGCCACGGATTGCACGCGGTTCTGCCACCACCTCTACTCCTCCATCGCTCTCTACCTCGTCTTCTTCCTCTTCTTCTTCTTACTCTGCTGCTGGGTCCTCCTTCTCCTCCTCCACACCTGTGCACCCCCAGCTCCCCCTAGGCTATTCGACGTGCCAGGTACGCCGTTGTCACGCTGTCTTGGGGATGACGTGCCTGGAAAGCAAAAACCATACCGGATCTGTACTCCTGTCATCTCTGCAGTCACAGGCCGATCGGTGGCTGACCCCACACCAACTGCAGATCGGAAAAGTGGTGTGTGACAATGGAAGCAATCTGTTGGCAGCGTTGAGACTGGGCAATTTAACACATGTGCCCTGCATGGCACATGTGTTAAATTTAATAGTCCAACGTTTTGTCTCCAAGTACCCAGGATTCCAGGACGTTCTCACCCAGTCCAGAAAGGTGTCGGCCCATTTCAGACGTTCCTACACAGCCATGGCACGCCTTGCTGACATTCAGCAGCGCTACAACATGCCAGTCAGGCGTTTGATTTCTGACAGCCAGACTCGCTGGAATTCAACGCTCCTTATGTTGGAACGTCTGCTGCAACAACAAAGGGCCGTCAACGAGTACCTTTTTGAACTGGGTGGTAGGACTGGATCTGCAGAGCTGGGGATTTTTTTCCCCCGTTACTGGGTGCTTATGCGCGATGCCTGCAGGCTCATGCGACCTTTTGAAGAGGTGACAAATATGGTCAGTCGCACCGAAGGCACCATCAGCGACCTAATACCCTTCGCTTTCTTCCTGGAGCGTGCCGTGCGACGAGTGACAGATGAGGCTGTAGACCAGCGTGACGAGGAGCTGGAAGCGCGCGATTTCTGGTCGGAATCACCAGAACGAACCCAGGCACCTGCTGCAACGCAGGGAGAGGTGCCAGAAGTGGAGTCAGAGGAGGAAGGTGGCTTTGTGGAGGAGGAGGAGGAGGACCAACAGGAGCAGGCTTCCCAGGGGGCTAGTGGTGACCTTTTGGGGACCCCTGGTCTTGTACGTGGCTGGGGGGAGGAGACCGTGGATGATGCAGTCCTTGATAATGAGGAAGCGGAGATGGATAGCTCTGCATCCAACCTTGTGAGAATGGGGTCTTTCATGCTGTCATGCCTGTTGAAGGACCCCCGTATCAAGAGGCTTAAGGAGAAGGACCTGTACTGGGTCGCAACGCTACTAGACCCTCGGTACAAGCATAAAGTGTCAGAAATGTTACCAACATACCACAAGTCCGAAAAGATGCGGCATTTACAAACCAGCCTGCAAAACATGTTGTACAATGCTTTTAAGGGTGATGTCACTTCAGGAACTCATCAACATTCCAGGGGCAGAGGTGCCAGTAATCCTGCCACGAGCGCACCTGCAAGGACAAAGCCCTTTGGCCAGTCTGTAACGTCAGACATGCAAATGTTTTTCTGTCCAAGGCAGCGCCACAACCCTTCTGGATCCACCCTCAAAGAACGCCTCGACCGGCAGGTAGCGGACTACCTGGCATTAACTGCAGATATCGACACTCTGAGGAGCGATGAACCCCTGGACTACTGGGTGTGCAGGCTTGATCTGTGGCCAGAGCTGTCACAATTTGCCATGAACCTCTTGTCTTGCCCAGCCTCAAGTGTGCTCTCAGAAAGGACCTTCAGTGCAGCAGGAGGGATTGTAACTGAGAAGAGAACTCGCCTAGGTCACAAAAGTGTCGATTACCTGACCTTTATTAAAATGAATGAGGGGTGGATCTCGGAGGGTTACTGCACGCCGGAAGACTTGTTCTGACTTCTATGCAGCTGTCCTTCTCTTCAAGCCTCATGACTCCACACACAGCTGTCCTTTAGCGTCCTCCTCCCTCCGCCACCGTTACAAACTAGGGTGCAAACCCTACTGGTTTAATTTTTTCTGGCCTCTGTGCTTCAGTGGCTGCAACCAAAAAAACTGGGCAAACAATGTCTACAAGGTCAACGTATGGCAAAAAATGACTATTTTCAGCATTTATATGGCATATTTTTTCTGGCAACTGTGCTTCAGTGGCTGCGACCAAAAAAATGCATATTTTCAGCATTTATATGGCATAATTTTTCTGGCCTCTGTGCTTCAGTGGCTGCAACCAAAAAAATTTATATTTTCAGCATTTATATGGCATAATTTTTCTGGCCTCTGTGCTTCAGTGGCTGCAACCAAAAAATTTATATTTTCAGCATTTATATGGCATAATTTTTCTGGCAACTGTGCTTCAGTGGCTGCGACCAAAAAAATGACTATTTTCAGCATTTATATGGCATATTTTTTCTGGCCTCTGTGCTTCAGTGGCTGCGGCCAAAAAAACTGGGCAAACAATGCCTACAAGGTCAACGACGTTGACCTTGTAGGCATTGTTTGCCCAGTTTTTTTGGCCGCAGCCACTGAAGCACAGAGGCCAGAAAAAATATGCCATATAAATGCTGAAAATAGTCATTTTTTGCCATACGTTGACTCAACGTATATGGCAAAAAATGACTATTTTCAGCATTTATATGGCATATTTTTTCTGGCAACTGTGCTTCAGTGGCTGCGACCAAAAAAACTGGGCAAACAATGCCTACAAGGTCAACGTATGGCAAAAAATGACTATTTTCAGCATTTATATGGCATATTTTTTCTGGCAACTGTGCTTCAGTGGCTGCAACCAAAAAAACTGGGCAAACAATGTCTACAAGGTCAACGTTATGGCGAAAAATTACTATTTTCAGCATTTATATGGCATATTTTTTCTGGCAACTGTGCTTCAGTGGCTGCGTCCAAAAAAACTGGGCAAACAATGCCTACAAGGTCAACGTATGGCAGTTGTTTAAAGAGAACAGTAGATTACTAGCCAGCAAAGCTACCTAAGCTAAAATGTCCCTCAAATCCCTGCAGACTTCTGTCCCTCCAATACAGAGCAGTATCAAGCAGATTACTAGCCAGCAAACTTACTATCATCTGTCCCTGAAATCACTAACAGCTCTCCCCCTACACTATCTCTTCCAAGCACACACAGGCAGATTTTTCAGATACATTTTTGCCCTTGATCCCCCTCTGGCATGCCACTGTCCAGGTCGTTGCACCCTTTAAACAACTTTAAAATCATTTTTCTGGCCAGAAATTTTTTTTTTAGATGTTAAAGTTCGCCTTCCCATTGAAGTCTATGGGGTTCGCGAACCGCTCGCATTTTTGCGCAAGTTCGCGAATATGTTCGCGAACTTTTTTTCCGACGTTCGCTACATCCCTACTTAGGTCTACTAAAAATGTATTTAAACATTTAAAAAAAAAAACAATAAGATTGTTGGGTTTATGAGGTTTATGAGCCCCAGACAATATATTACTACTTATATTTACCATCAGCCCACTGCCCCCTGTCAACCCGTCTCTTTGATCCTAACCAGGTTTTAATTGGGATTTACTGGACTATTTTAATAAAATTGGATATTAAAAGTTATGTTTTTGTTGTATATACATAGGAGTTTCTGGACATATATTGATGGGAGGGTGCAAACCTATGGGTCAGCTCTTTTTCTCTCTTGTTTTTTTTCATTTGTGATTCACTACTTGGCCCTGCACACCATCCACTGTTTTTCACATTTGATGGGAGGTGCTTCCCTACAATCCTTTTACATATTATGTTTAGTTAATGCAATTATTTTTATGTTTTCTCTGCCTTTGCAAAAAAAGGAAGGTCCCCTTTGTCACAAAGTGAATAATGTAACCCCTACTAGGATATTATAAGTCACCATACAGGTAACGGAACTTCAAGGGGACTTCTAATATGCTCCTATTTTACAAGAGAGAATATTGTTATAATACACTAGTATAAGGGAGTTATGTGATAGAAACGACATATCAAGTACTGACTAACTGATGACAATAAATAAGCACAATTATAGAAAGACCCTTTATCCCCAGGTCCCAAACAGTCTGGATAACAGGTCCATACCAGTATGATATACAATTATATCCTCATAATTTGTGCTTAGTGATGCCATTAGTTATAATTGCTTAATAATATAATTTGTGTGACATGGCTAATGCCATGTGTATTAAAAAAAATAACTATGAGAATATTATAAATCACCTCTGGGTTTCATTTCTGCCACCTTGGTGTTCAACGGGCTTGTGCTTTGATATGATCATAGAATTCCTCAGTGACTTATAATTTTCTTATATTTTTTCTAATAGGTAGGTGCTATTTATTCTTTATCTAATACACAATAACCATGAATATTGTGTAAACTATATCCTTATAAACAGTTTAAATTATATCATCAGTTATAACTGGTGCTTAGTGTGAAAATAATGTACCCCTTGTTGTAAATTAGGAGGATATTAAGAGTTACCATGACTTGTTAAAAGGAGTTCATTATTCTCTTTATATTTTACTCATTGAAAGTTTACCTTTCATGCAAGGATGTCAGATGATGATGGGGACTCGGTTCAGCTTGGTTCAAAAAATCCACTGCATGAGAATGCAATTAAACCCTGTGTAAAAGCCATAATAAACTAAACTCAAGCCATTGTGACATCTATTGATTATGCTATTACGTTTCAGCCCATTCATAATATAGGTAATACATATAGATATAAACATAATGATTGCATGTGTATCAGGTAACTTAGATGTACCCCATGATATCTAAAAAAACATACATTTGACCACAGACCAAAATTCATCCAGCACAATGATTGCCACTAGCTGTTATGTATAAGGGTTCAAACACTTGCATTTTTCTACTATTTATTTTACAATTTTTTCATCACTGTATTCATATAGGAACTCAGATATGTATGTTGTATGCAATTTTGTTAATAAGAAATCCTTGTAAATCTCCCTTTGCTAAAAGGGCATCCATCCCTTCCTCAAAAATATCAATATCTTCAAAAATATCTAGATTTAAATATGTATACACCAGTGGAGCGTATTTCAATGCCAAAATGCATACTCACATATTTTCGTGCCAAAATAACTCACATCCAGTTGCAAACACTGTTTGTTCATGATGAAATTTTGCAAAGATCTGGTTTTGTGAAGATATTCGCAGATAGTGTAACACAAAATTTTGACGTACAGCCATGCCTACTGAAAAATCACTCAAAAACCACAAATAATGCAATAATTAAAGCCAACTGCAAATTGTCTCAGAATATCACTTTCTACACAATAACAAAGAGTTTATTAAAGATGAACAACCCCTTTAACTCTAGTATGTTACATGAACAAGGAACTGTGATGTGACAGCAATGGAGGTATAATCAGTTGAAAAAACCCAGCCTTGGACTGGGGGGTTCAGGGTCAACCAGGGCTTCAGATTCAGGGGTTTGCAAATACCCACAGGCCCCCCACCCAGCACCCGGAACCCCCAAACACACCTCCCTATCACACCTTGTTCGTCTCTTACGGATCGATCAGGACAGAGCTGGAGGTCAGGGAGCAGTGTTCAGAGTCTCTGCAAGGGAGCAGGTCTAGGTTGGTGGGCCCTCGTGAGGTGCCCACCACCAACCCAGTCCGATCCTGAAAACACGTGGAAATGGAAATATGCAGTTACTGGAACAGTCCAACATGGTTGCTCATAGCTTGTAGAAAGAGATACATTAAAGGGTATGTATCTGACCTTTAAAAGTAGAACTAATCCCTAAAACTTAATATAGCTAGATATGCCATATTTTGTATACTGAATTTACTGGGCCCCCCCTGGTCACCGCCTACCCCAGTCTGGCCCCCCAAGCCCCACCCAGATTCCAGTGACACTCACATGTTCAGTGTACTCTGAGTAGCTGATAGGAAGCTTAGCTCAGGGGTTGTCTCAAATGAGGTTCAGATGTTACAGAAGCTGATGCTACAGGGCTGATTATTAAACTCTGATGCTAATTGCACTGGTTTCTGAGCTACCAATAATCTGAATTATTTACTAATCAGCCATATGTGATATGTACCTTATATATACAGTATATTGTGCGTTGGTCCCTAACTCAAAAATTTATAGCAACACAGAGCATATACAGTGAATCAGCAGAAAAGAATATGGGGAGGTACTGGGGTCATCTTCTGATTCACATATTTTTCCTTTGATTTTCTGTAATAAATGGAAAATATTTCTATACTTGGAGCATCCACTGTATTTTCCATCCCTGAATATTGAGTTAAAAGGACATTATAGAGACAAATGAATGATTATAATAAATATATTGAAGGATCTTGCCAACTAAACAATATTAGCCAGTGGCTCCTGAGCAACATGTTTCTCACCAACCTCTTGGATGTTGCTCCCCGTGGTCTCAAAGCAGTTGCTTACTTTTTAGTTACTTGCTTGGAAGCAAGTTTTAGTTGCATAAAAAACACGTCTACTGCCAAACATAACCTCCTGTAGGCTGCCAGTCCACATAGGGGATACCAAACAGACTTTTTTCATACTTGTGTTGCTCCACAACTCTTTTGAGATTTGAAAGTGGCTCATGGGTATGAAAGGTTGGACCCCTGGCCTAGACAATGTATTAGAGCTAACTATGAATCGAAATCTGACTCTGACTTCTGCATGAATGTTCATGTTCATCTGACAGTTCCCTGCTATAAAAAAATACTTTTTCTGAGTGGTTGCTATTAGTTACTACTCTGGAATAAAACCTCCATGAGCTCCACCCCGCCCCTCCCCAATCTTGTTGACACTGAAGTACAGTCTGGTGAAAGGTCTACTAGTGGGTCCCTGCCTATATAACACACTGTGCAGCCGCCAGAGAGATGTCTGTGCTCTCTGTCTATAATAGGCACTCTTGCCACACAGAGAGCAGCATATAGTGGTCTGACCTCTGGGTCAAAGCCCAAGGGCTGAGGGAAAGGGAGGGCACGCTGACAGACTCAGCAGGCAATCCTATTATAGCCTGTAAATGCAAATTCCTGGCCTCATGATCCTTCAGTTGGGCGATGGAAAAGAACCACATGTGTCAGGCAGAACACTGCCTTTGGGAGAAATATAAGGAAAGATTTGTTGCATCCACTGAATGGATCCTGCTGCAGTAAGAAGTAAAACACACTAGGGGAATATAGGGTAAAATAATAGAGGGGTTAAAAATATACAGCTGCTGCAAAAAGTACATTGCCCACCTAAGGTAAGTTCAGTTCTGTACAGTTATGTACAGTCTGCAAGGTACCCTCCAGGTACCCCAGTTTCACCCCACGTTCCTAAGACATACAGAATTGTTAACTGACTTGTGTCTGCTTCCTCTGTAGAGGAGCCCATGGCTTTTTTTCTCAGCAAATTTTACATGGCAAAATTTTTACGGCAACATTTTGTAAGATGGTGATACAAATCCATTCTTGCTCAAAAAAATGCTGCTAATCACTACTAGATATAACTATATAATTTATGCATGTATGTAGTATGGCAATAGCAAATCTTTGCAATAAACAGATTATAAAGTTAAACATAAAGTTAAACATGCTGTATATTGACTTTTTGCAATCACTTGATATTGTGTGTGTGTTATCTGGCTTGTAAAAGCAAAGTCAGTGGTGCTAATCACGAGAGCCTGGAGGGGGCAGTTATGCTATAAGGTGAATAGAGGTTGATTACTAGTATAAAACTGTGTTATGATGCTCTAATTAGGCATGCAAAACATTGGAGATAAATATAAAGATTATTACCCAGTACAGAAAATAGAAAATAAAGGGCAAGATTAAGTGTCTAAATGGAAAGCAAAATTCCCTTTGCATGATCATTAATAACAAAAAACATTTTAATATACTGTAAAGCAGGAATGTCTCTTATGTAAAGGTAATACAGAGAGGGCATTTTCTCTGCAGCCTTGGCATTACATGGACCCTTGGAGCAAAATTGGAGAATGTTTTAAAAATTGTTTCACAGAGCCAGAGACAGACCACCATCAAGGAGTAGTCCAGTAAGGGCCCCCGTCTGTATGTATGATTTTTAAGTGTGGGAAGACACACACACTCAATGTCCAATCCAGAATCAAACTCAGCACCACAAGGCAGAATTTCTACTCACTAATCTCTATGATATCTACGTAGGCTAATTCCATAAAGGGCTGATTATCTGCCTGCAGAAAAAAACAAGAAAGCATCATCTTTCTTCTTTGCCTGTACCCAGAACCACTGATTTGGCCCGGGTGCAGGTATATATATGAATTTTGCACCAGCATGCATTCTCAACACGTTTTGGCAGCAAAAGCCTGGACATGGGCCTCCACAGTGGTTCCGGTTACAGGCAAAGAAGAAGACTATTGCATTTTTCTGCAAACTGAAAATCAGCCTTATGAAAATATAAGCTGCTGATGTCTGAACATAGGGCTCTTACACATGAGCGTTTTTACCTGCACTCCCCTGCGTTCCGTTTTTCGGCGTTCAGCCGCAGGGGAGCGCAGGAATAGACGCATTTAATTATTTCAAATGGGGCTGTACTCACACAGGCGCATGTAGGCGCCGAACGCAGGTTGAGACGCAACATGCTGCATTTTTCCTGCGTTCGGCGCCTACATGCGCCTGTGTGAGTACAGCCCCATTTGAAATAATTAAATGCGTCTATTCCTGCGCTCCCCTGCGGCTGAACGCCGAAAAACGGAACGCAGGGGAGCGCAGGTAAAAACGCTCATGTGTAAGAGCCCTAAGTATAGTGGTGATCCAGGGACTGGTGCTATTGCTGTTTTGGGGTATGGAAGATTTTTTTCCGCTTGTAATACAAATTGAAGACAACTGCAGATGTTTTTCTACTTTTCTAGGGAACAACTAGACTAGAATTTTCCCACAGATTATATGAGGATTTTAATCTCTTTAAAACGTGTATATTCTGAGATATAGGGGGTTCTTTCAGATAACTATAAAAATTCTTCCCTTCAGACTTGGATATTTTTTAGCCTGATTATGTCTTAAATTACTAGTGGATCGAGGGCAAATGTACAGATCCAGAATAAGATTGATAATATGCTGAGTACCATAGTCCTGCCAAACAAAAATCAGAGCCAAAGAATAGACTTCACATCCCATTCACTTTAACCCAGTGTATGTCATTCTTAAACTTTTAATTGTTCCAGTCTAATCCAATCCAAAGTGGAATGTCTGGTGAACACAGTAAGGGAGAATTAGCAATCCTTTCTATGTCACAGTTGACCAAACACCAGTGTGTAATCACAATACCTACTTTTCCATTAGCCGGGCTTTTATTGGAGCAAAACAATGCAATCATCATGCTGTGACCCCATTAGAGACCTCTCTCACACCCAAAGGGTTAAGTAGCGTCCTGGGGTAGGCATAATAAATATATTGTGGTCTGGGCTCTGAACGAGAAGCAGCTGTATGGCTGTGCTGAACATCTAATCAACACATCAAATTACCAGATTCTTCCTTGCAGTGAATGTATTATATAAAAAAATAAATAAGCTTGTGGTAGAACCACACAGTCAACTCTGACACATACTGTAGTAACGTGTCCACAAAGGTAGATTTACATTTTTCATCATTAGTATAATAATTACTCTTTCTGTAGAAACTACAAACTCCTGTTGAATGGGAATATATATTAATAAAATAGGTTTGCATTTGTGTGTACTTCCCCATCCCTACTTTTTGTATTCTCCTCCTGGATTTCTGTTGTGTTTATCCCTTTCACGGCTTTCTTTCTATATCACTTTTGTCTATGGCCTTTATTACAAGGCATTTGTTTTTTAACAATGAGTTTTTTAATAGCTTTTAATAGAGGGGTAATACAAGAAAATAATTTACCTCTTGCATTATATGAATTACATCAAATCCTTATTTGTCACAGCGACTATGTATAGTTGGCCATTACACAATAATCAGGTTTCTGTTTTTTTATTTTAAATCTTAAATACATATTTACCCCAAAATCTCATCCTAATTGGGTTTTCAGGTGTATATTGGAGAGCAAATGGCTTAAACAGTGCCGCTGTCCCAAACCCTGCATGGAGAGCAGCCCCACAGTTTAGGAAATACTGCCTTAAAGGAGTAGTTCACCTTTAAATTAACTTCTAGTATGATGTAGAGAGTGATATTCTGATACAATTTGCAATTGGTTTTAATTTTTTATTATTTGTGGTTTTTGACTTATTTAGCTTTTTATTCAGCAGCTCTCCAGTTTGCAATTTCAGCAATCTGGTTGCTAGGGTCCACATTAGCCAGCAGCCATGCAGTGATTCGAATAAAGACTGGAATTTGAATAGAGGAGTTTCTGAATAAAAAGAAAACGTAGCAATAACAATAAATGTGTAGTCTCACAGAGCATCTGTCTTTTAGATGTGGTCAGTAACCCCCATTTGAAAGCTGAAAAGAGTCAGAAGTAGAAGGCAAATAATTCAAAAACTATATATTAAAAAAAAAATAATGAAGACCAATTGAAAATTGCCTTTGTATAACATATTAAATTTAATTTAAAGGTGAACCACCCCTTTAAGGTTTTGAGGGCACTATTATTGCACTTGCTAAAACTACTACAAAAATAGGTTGTATAAAAAAAGAAGAATATAATGGATTATGAGCAATAAACATACCATTAATGTAAAGAATTGTAGTAACTCATGAAAGACAATGCTGGATGGATGAGCCTTTATAAAAAAAAGTGTTTTTTTTTTTTTAATTCACTCAGTATATATTTCTACATATTAAAATACCTCCCAAGTGCATAAAGTGTGTGAATGGTCTTAAAAAGAGAGGTGTCAGAACAGCTCCCAAAACACATGTAGGTGATTTACTTGTTTTGTGTAATCTGTGCAAAGCCCACAGTATATCCATATGGAAGAAATATTAAAGGATTTTAGATACACCCCATAGTAGGGCCTCTCAGCAGCGAATTTGTTTCCATGAGCGCAGGTGGATATAAGTCAATACGATTTCCATCTGTGCTAATGACATTCACCTGTAAGAACCTCCTGAAAACCTACACGGCTGGGGGTCCAGCTCTGGCAAGGAAGCACAGTAGCTGCTCCCATTTGAGTCAGTGTGAATCCTTAATAGTTAGGATTTTAAGAATATCTTATATGAGCAGATGTGCTTCTGTCAAAATGGCAGAGCCATGCTGATTGATTCATTTGTGCTCACATGAGGAAAATGCTAAAATGTGCACCTTTGTGAGGCTAAGGAAACACTGTGAAAGCCTAAGCAAAATGAAAATAATCACCGGGAGCCAGATGTTCTCTATCATGAAATATGAAAACCCAAATACTCAAAATTTCTCTTTTTTTTAATTGGAGTATTTTTGCTAGGAATGCATTCTGACCTTTATTTTACCCCATAGGATTATTTATGACAGAATGACTTTAGCTGTGCTTGATACAAATTAATGTGCCAGTGTGGCAAATATGGGGGTTTTTTTTATACACATAAAAGCAGTAAGTGAAGCAAGGGCAACAGTTAACAAAAGTGTAAAAAAAAACTGAGACATGCAGGGATGTTCTCCCTATGGTCTATATGTAAACTACAACCACCAGCTGCATGTTCATTCTCAAACTATTTTATAGGGTACACTGTTCCTTTAAATTGCTTTATTGTGGTTTTCTTTATTTTTCCTGCTTTCTTCTTATTGGTGTTTTTTTCATTTAAAAATGGTATTGTCTTGTACACATTTAAGCATATGTCTCTTTGACACAAAACATATAAACCTTGAGAAATGATGGTATAATTAAAATGTTTCTACTTTTTAATACATTTTTGTTGGCATATCAGTGGATCCTTTGAGTGCCCAACAACTACATTAGTTTGGTTTGTTCACAGTCTGTCCACTGCCCTGAGCAGAGGGTCTGGTGCTGAACATTTCCAAGTTACAAATTTGATAACTGATAATTTAGGTTTGGACTTTAGCATATTCCTTACTTCCTCCTTGGTCAAGATGTCTTTACAGCCCCAACATAGTATACACAATCTGTCAAATAAAGTTGCAAAGAACAGGAGCAGGATCAAGAAATACCTGTGCCTCCTCCTCCTCTCCACCCACTCCAGCTGCCCATTGCCACTTGCAAATTCCTGTCACTCACATGCTCATCACCACCACCCCTTACTCTCTCTGTCATAATTGTTACCTAAGGAATCTGTCTCTACTGACTATCCCTAGTTCCAGCCTTGCAAGGAACTCTAGATCATCACTGTAGCCAGAAGGGCTGGGTGGATGCAGCACAAGCTATAGACAATATCTTTCTGTTTCATAAAACTACTCAGGCTCCTCTAAATCCTAAGCTGGATCCAAACAACCAAACTGATTTTAGAAAGATGAATGGCTTAAATTTTGTAACCAAATGCTCCATGGTGTTCACCACCCTTTTAAATGGGAAGCAATGCCAGGCAGAAAAGGTGTTTTAAATACTATAGTTGTGCCTATGGTGGTCAAAATTGCTTGACGTGCCAAATCCCTTTTCCAGTGATATTGCATACTATTGCATTCCTAAAAATATGGCATATAAATCACATAACATATAGTTGCCAGCTGTCTCAAATCTCCAGGGACTGCCCCTGGCTTTGATTTTCTGTCCCAGGAAAAATTCCTGGCTTTTACAAATAATCTGGTCCAAATACTATTCAAAGCTCTTTTTAAAATTTGTAACATTTGCATGTTTTTTAAATAAATCACGTATTCTCTTTTATAAAGGATAGTACAATTATAATGCATTATCTGGAAAGTATGCACCGAAAAAATTTGGAAAAAATATCTCCCATGGTTAATCAGTGATATAAAATCATATGATATAAACGATTTGGGCCTCAGTACCTGGGGTACATTCCCTAAGGGCTGGACTACACAGGTTGTTTGTTGCAGAGATCTCATTGTAAAACTTGGGTGTAGTTGCACATTGTTTAAAAGCAATTTACTGATATTTCAATTACACATGTAAATGTAATGCCTATTGGGCAATCGTGCAATTTGTTTGGAGCTGAATGTATGTCTAGCTTAGCTGTTATAAACATTGGTAACGTTCAATTTCTCTTTCTCAGCTGGGCACCTGTGATGTTGCATGCAGGAAGGGAGTGGTGTTTTTGCAAGTACATCTCTCAGCTGCACAGTTGGCTAGATAGGACCCCAGAGGTTCTTAACCATCAAAAATAGGTTTACTGAGCATAGGAGACGTGTACTTACGTAGTACAAACGATGGTAATGTGGTAAAATTATCTACAGCAATATTCAAGTACAGGTGTAGGCACTGGCACCACTGTGGAGACAGCTTGGTCAACATTGGTGGAACACATGCTAGGGGTCCAAATCCCATCCCATCCAGGGAGTAGATTCAAAACTGAGTCTTCCTTTGAAAACGGTTGTCCCTTCACTTTAAGGCCAGCAATATCTTGGATTCAGCTGTTAATTCTACAACGGAGCACAAGGCTGCTCCCTCTCTCACTAATTCTGCCTAACACACTTCTAGAGTGTCTATCACAGTGCTGTCTAAGTATCTCATTCATGGTGTCCCTGTTCCTTGACTACTTCCTTGTTGTCTCAGGCTCCCCAGCAGACATCCATCCTAATCAGAAGATGGATGGCCAACTTCAGGGTAACCACTTGCAACCCGCCCGATCAGCGTGAACCTGCTTCTTCTTTCTGTCGGGGCAGGGAGAGGCAGGCAGGTGGAAGCAGATTTGGGTTTTTACCTGGTGTCCCGCTGGCAGTCCAACCCCGCAGTCACTATATTAAAACTTTATAGGAAATGGTCATACAGTATTACACTGGGCTTACAAGGAAATGGTCATACTACCCTGGGCCACTAGGGGAATACATATCCCTTCTAGGTAACGATGGATACATGTGCAGGGATGTGCCACTGGGGAAAAGGCCACAGAGGCCCAAACAGCTCCCACCAGCTTGAGCATTTTTGTGCTGAGGTCTGCCTGTCACCATTCCATGTGTATCAAAACAACATGCTTGTCATTCAGCAGAGGTAAGAAGTAGAGACACATGGAGAGGAATGTAAACAATATACTTTAAATTAGAAATGTTTTTAAATGGGACCTGTCACCCTAAGAAATAATTTCAAATTATTTTCTATCATGTTAGTTGAGCAAAATAAACTTTACTTACACTGTATTTATTATCTAAATTTTGTTTCCTTCTGCCTTGGAATTATACAATCACAGCAAGCAGACAGCTGCCATTTTGTGGACACGGTCATAAAGGGAAATTGTGTATCACCCCAAAATCTTTTGTATGCACCAGAATGGGGGACCTAATGTCCATGTGCAGTGCCCTACACAATTATAGAGCCTGAGGAGGGAAGGGGGAATGTGAGGAGAGCAGTGACATCTAGGAAGTGCTGAATGGAAAGTGAAAGTAATTGACTGCCCCTCCTCTATGCCACGGGCATAGAGTTGGGGCAGTTAATATTTGTTTAGATATTTAAACACCTTTATAACAGGTATGAATGTTTTAATGAAAATACATTTTGGGGTTCCATATTTAATTTGCAAAGGACTTTCATTATGCAGCTTTTTATGTGTAGGTGACAGGTCCACTTTAAAACAGCACAAAATGTGGGAAAAATAAAGTAAGTCCTTACACATGGGTGTTTAAATCTGAGTCTATTGAAATGCATTAACATGTGTAATATAATGCAAATAAGCCGGGCTGTTGAAAGGCCTCATTGGGCCCTGGGCAAAGATCCCAATGGTGGGCCCTTACAACATTTTGAAAACCATGCCCACTTTGAACCACACCCATTTTACTAAAACACAGCCCTGATGTGCCAGTATAATTATTATACAAAATGGATAATAAGAATATTAACCTCAGACGTGCCAATATAATACTAAAGATCAATACTATAATCAATGAGCACTCCATCAATCCCAGACATGTCAGTAAGATCACTGAAAAATGGCCAATGAACACTCCATTTACTTTAGATATGCTAGTAAGATTACAGAAAATGTCTAATTAGCAATAAATTAACTCCGCACATGCCAGTAAGATTACTGGAAATGTGCAATAAGCACTCCATTTAACTCCATACATGTCAGTGACATCACTGAAAAATAGACCAGGGAGCAAGCAGAAACAAAGCAAAGAGCAAGGAGTGAATGGAGAACCATTCACAGCCCCCTTTGGCATTTGCCAGAACCAGGCCCAGACTGGCAATCTGTGGGTTCTGGCAAATGCCAGAGGGGCTGCTATAAGGTGCCATAGAAAGTCAGTATTTAGTGGGCTGGTGGGGGCTGTTTGGGCCACTATGTGGGCTGATTGGGCCTCTGTATACCTGAAATGCCAGGGCCTATTTTAATTCTCTGTCCTGTTCTGGCCAGAACCCACAGATTGCCAGTCCGGGCCTGACACAATGTGTTCATAAGCACTTCCCAAATAACTTTCTGATTAAAAAGTCTAAACTTAGACTCTATCAAGCATATAAGAAATTGTGGGCCTTACAGTGAATCCTGTAATGGTTCAGTCCCATCCCCAGTGCTGTGAGCATTGACAGATTAATGAGATGTGAGGCCCCTAGGCTACATCCACACAGGCCCCCTTCTAGGCTACTGTTTGGTCCGGGTGAGTGCAGATCCAGGCATGTGTGCATGAGCTCTCTACGCCTGACTGGAACCAGTGGTGCATAAATATTAAAAAGAAAATAGAAATAATTGGGAAAAAAACTAGATGGGCCCCTGATCACACTGGGCCCCTTGGCTATATACTAGGATAGCCTGTGCATTAATCTTCCCCTGGTAGTGAGTACAATTTTTTAAAATAAAAAGCACAAAAAGGCCTTATTTATAATAGCATCCGCCAGCATTCCCAGGCAGTCATATTAAAACAGCTGAGAATTGTGAGTGCCATGCAGTTGTAAAATTTGGGCAGTGCTTCCTTTCTTCATGTTTATTTTACAAATTATACACATATATGTATTGTAACGTTCGTCCTAGTGTGTTTAGGTATTTCTCTTTATGTATTTTGATCCCTGTAAACTCTCAGGGTAGGTACGTATACTGCAGGAATAAATCCACACACACTCAGCAGAGTAGAATGACAGAGCACTAGCGTGAACAAGACAGACAGACCCTTTAACTGGGAAAACACCCCTGCAGCTCTTAAGAGGCCAATCATTTGCATAGTCTGGTCATACCCAGAACCACCTCTAATTTCCTGCACATTCACAGCTGAGTGCTGACTATAAAGCATAATTGAAACTTCAAAGTGGGAGACGCTATTTAATGAGAAAGCAAAGAAGGGATGTGAGCAGCATGTGAAAGCCTGAGGGAGATTTCTATTTTTAAAGTATATCAATAAATATTGCTTTGGACTCTCGATTTTGGCCCTCTGGAGTGCCAACGGCCTGTTTTTGTTTATCGGCAATACACAAAAACAGAGTTAGCACAAAATGTGAGTTCAAGTGGCGTAAAATCAGAAAATCAACCAACACCAAAAATGTTGACGTCACTCTATGCCACAATTTCAAACACTTGTCCCTTAGAAAGAAAATTCAAACTGTTTCTTTGTTTAGAACATTTGACAAATTCAAGCACTTTTAGGAAATACAGATATACATTTTACACTGATTTAATTGAATCTGAATGCAATCAATGCAGCCCAGCAACTAGTATTTATTTCTCTGGTAACTGTTCTGAAAGTTGGTTCACCTCTCAGTTAACTTTTAATATGTTATGTTATGTTATGACTAATTCAAAGCAACTTTTCAATTGGACTTAGTTTTTTTTTTAGTAGTATTTGAATTATTGGATTTATTCTTCTTACACTTTTCGGTTTTCAAATGGGGGTCACTGACCCCATCTAAAAAAAGAAATGCTCTGTGAGGCTACACATCTGTTGTTATTGCTACTTCATTACACAATTATTCAGGCTCTCTCCTATTCATATTCCAGACTCTTATGGAAATCAATGCATGGTTGCTAAGGTAATTTGGACCATAGCAACCATATCACTGAAATTGCAACCTGGAGAGCTGCTGAATAAAAAGTTAAATAACTTAAAAACAACAAATAATAAAAAATTAAAACCAATTGCATATTGTCTCAGAATATCACTCTCTACATCATAATAAACATTTTTAAAGTGATATGTTGCTATGAAAATCAGCATGAACATATCAGTAAGTAGACAGAATTCATTCTATAGAAAATGGCTCACAAATCATCCCCAGCCCAGTAGTACCTGTAGTAGAGAGTGCTGCAAGAGCAGTACATCAGCATTCTGGAGGGTGGCTGGGGGCAATGCAATGCTTCTATAGGTTGCAATACAACTGAGAAAAGTACCACCTGATGCACTAGACTCCACTCCCAAACCTCTAAAACTATGTCTCTGTGCGCACAGGGGGTGGCATTGGGGTATTTCTCTATAGAAAGATGTTTGTGTGCCCACTTACTTAGTGATAGTGTTACGTTCCTATCCTTTCCTTGGCAGTATCACTTTAACCTCTATTAGTTGTTTGTGTGTTATAATTAGTGAACCCTATTAATTGGCAAATGTTATGTAGATTTTAGGGTAAGGACACACTGGACGATTTGTCGCCAACGTTTTTAAAAAGCAAATCGCGGCGACATATCGCTCGTTTTGTCTCTGAACAAAAACAAATGAAAGACGCCAGCTCCTGTGCCCACAGCGCGTTTGTGAATCGCCTGTAGCTCCAAAACGCACTGAGACCCTTTTCCGAGCGATTTATCAGAAATAGCATGTACTTAGAAAAGCATTGAAATCTCCTAGACACGCACACACATACAGATAAGTAGCAGCAATTGTATTCAAATTACAATGCGAACGCAATGACGCAAGAACGTACAGACGCCAGGTTACAGCGGGAAGCACAAACCGTTTCCGGTTTGGGTGGAGCACGTACCGCACAGAGTAATGGGATACAAATCGCTCTGTGCCAATAGTCGCTGTGAATCGTCTGTTCAAAAAAAGACGATCGTCTTGTCGCCGCGATTTACTTTTTTAAAACGGCGACAAATCGTCCAGTGTGTCCTTACCCTTAAAACACACACACATTTATCACATTTTCCCACACTCTTCTCTCTTTTGATCTAGAAAAAAAACCAAACTGAAGCTCTTTTGAATCTGGCCTCAAGAGAGCAGAGCAAATCCTTCCTGACTCCTAGACGGCACTTGGAATTCCTGCTGGATCAACATTCTACCTGCGTTTAAATTAATTCCTGCTTTCAGAATATCATGCATCCCAAGAAGTTATCCAAACATTGTTGAAGCTATTTAATGTAAACAAAGAGGGAGACTCACAAAGGTGAAATTGAAGTTAAAGTAGAACAATATGTCTGTTTACGCTAGAAAATTATCTGACACCAGAACTGACAAATGTCTTAAAGGAAAGTTGAACTAAAGAAGTAGGCTAGAAATGTTGTACTTATGTTTTGAGCTTCTGTACCAGCCCCAGGCAACCAAAGCCCTTTAGCAGGGAAGATATGTGTCTCCAAAGATGCCCCAGTAGCTCCCCATCTTCTTTTCTGCTGATTCACTGCACATGCTCCGTGGTGCTGTCAGTTACTGAGCTTAGAGACTGACTCAAAATATAGAGTACACATAGAATATAAATGTCACAGTATAAGGCTAATTATTAATTAATATGAATAATTACTACATGGCAGCACAGAAACCAGTGCAATTAGCATCAGAATTTGATAATCAGCCTTGTAGCATCAGCTTATATTACAGCCCAACCTCATTTTCTGCTTGATAATTTGTGATGACCCCTAAGTCAGAGAATAGTAAAATATGAGTAAGGGAATTTAATGAGTCAAAATTGATGAATGAATAGTGAATACTGTGTTTTTGCAAGTGTTAAAATTATGCTACTGTACATGTTTCCTTTTATAAAGTAAATTTTTGAATGCAGACGATGGAATAATGGCAGATGGCTAATATTACTTGAAAATTCCTGTCACTTGTGTTGTACTGTGCATAGTGACGGAGATTGTGATATGTGATATTGTTTGGTTCAGGTCCGGACTGAGAATTAAAATAGGCCCTGGCATTTCAGGTACCTAGAGGCCCAATCAGTCCACACAGAGGCCCAAACAGCCCCTACCAGTCCACTAAATACTGACTTTCTATGGCACCTTATAGCAGCCCCTCTGGCATTTGCCAGAACCCACAGATTGCCAGTCCAGGCCTGGTTTGGTTGCTGGGTCACCAGAGCAGATTTGTTTGGAACTCAGTTATTATTGGTGACACAGTGGCTACATCATTGTCAATGCTACCTTCCAGTGTTGGGTCCTTAGTTTTCTTCTGACCTGGGCCCTATGTGCAGAGAGTCTGTTTGTTCTTACAGTGGGCAATTGTGGTTTCCTCCTACATTCTAAATTGTTCAAGGTGCATGTTATAAGAAACTTAGATGTTAATGGGGCAGGGACTGATAACAGTCTCTGTAAAATCCTTAATACGTGTGCCAGCACTTTATAAAAAAAGGATAATAATTTGTTTAGCACTTTTCTATAATGTATTTAGGTCTCCTTTTCATCTTCCATCTTCCATCTTCAAATTGCGAACATAGTAAACAGATAACTGTAGAGATTTTGAACATTTTCATGCTGGAGAACAAAAGGTTAACACTAACAATAATTAATAAAGACCAGCTGCAAATGTCAAATTGTAATATAATCATCTACTACTTACTTAAAAAGGCAGCATACCCCCCCCCCCCGTACAACTTGGTGTGGAGGGGCCAAAGTTGGCCGTTTTAATCAACCCATGACCATCTTTATGCTATTATAAGAGAAAGCCTCTGCCAGTGCAAACAAAATGGTTGTTGTGATTCCTGTGCAAATACAAATCTGCACAGAAACAATTATTAAATATAGTATAATAGTGTATGCTAGTACAGTTCAAAATCTTTTCAAGGAACAATAAACAATAGAAAATCCCTATTTAAAAACTGTCATTTCTGTTTAAGAGATGACCTAATGCTCTGTGCACATAGCAGATAATAATAAGATACATGTTTCCTTGTTCAGTTATGTGTTTGACACCTTGTAACAGAAGTTAAATGTGAAAGTAACAGTTAACGGTAAAGTTCTCAGCAAATATCCTGTATGCCAGATTGTCACTTGAGTTCACAAATTTATTCCATACTCTAATAAGTCCTGCCTAGCTGGACTAGTCCCTCATACATATGGCATTAATGATGCATAGATTTTGATAATAAATAATGCAAATAAAGCCTTGGCTGCTCCAGGGGTGATCCTGGCCCCTCCACCGCCTTGAGGCAGCTTGTTGTTGCCCCCCTCCTCCCCGGTGCGCTCACCTTTTTGGTCGGGAGGGTCCACAAGGGTGGCAGAGAGGGCCAGGATACTAACGCAGAGAGCATGATTGTGCTCTCTGCGCTAGAAGAGCCGACTTTCTGGTTTGAAAAACTGAAAATCGGCTCTCAAAGTACCAGGAGCGGCATTTTTGCTGCCCATGGTACCTAGTGGGGTGCTGCCACCTGAGGTGAGTTACTCAACCCTTTTAGTTGAGCAAAATAAAACTTACTTACACTATATTTATCATTTAAATTTTGTGTCCTTCAGTCTTGGAATTGCACATTCACATCTCGCATGTAGGAGCCATTTTGTGGGCATTGTTATTAAGACAAGTTGTGTATCACCACAACATCTTGTGAATGCAGCTAAATGGGGGGACCTATTGCCCATACACATAGCCCTAACCATTTATAGAGTGTCAGGATGGAGAGGGAATGTGGGTAGAGCAGTGACATCTAGGAAGTGCTGAATGGAAAGTGAAAGTAATTGACTGCCCCACCTCTATGCCTCAGGCATAGAGGTGGGGCAGGTAATATTTGATTGACAACTCAGATATTTAAACGCCTTTATAACAGGCATTGATGCTTTAATGAAAAAAACAATTTGGGTTCCATGTTTAATTTGCAAACTACTTTTGTTATACAGCTTTTTATGGGTAGGTGACAGGTCCACTTTAACACCAAAACATACAAGGGTTAAATACAAAGTGCTGGGAAGTGCTGAAGAAAATGGGGTTTTCTTACTGTTTGAAAAATATCCAAAAAGTATTCCATTTTGCTCGATACATGGCAGTAACATCAATGAAAAATTGCTTGTTCTCTCTATTAACTCTTAATATGCCAGCAATATCAGCAGATAGATTGAAAGCATTACCTGCACTTATAGAAGCAGAATATCAGTAGTAACATTTTCTTGCTTTCCTGCTTTGCATACTCTCCCTGCCTGGTAAAAAAAAAATCCAAGATGTCTGTGTGTTCCACAGTGGAATGCATGGTCTTTTTGGATTTTCTACAAAGAGCAGGGAGCAATTGGAAACAGCGCAACTGGGGGTAAGTGTAAGAGGGAGGGAAAATATTTCAGTGGGCCCTGGACAGATGCCCCATTGGCCCAATTATAAGACTAACTTCACTTGCCAATATCCTTTATCTTTTATATATCATGCACTATAGCATATAAAGTTCATTAATACAACCCCATGGCTGTGGGTAAATGCTGGGAATTTAGAGTAACAAGTGTAACTATTTAGCTAAGAATACATTTAATGCAGCACTGAATGTACTGTATCTCCAGCTACATTCAGCTGATACCCACTTGTGCAGCTCTCATAGGAAAGAATTGGCAGCATCTTCTGTGGTGATTAAGTGCCATGGGAAAGTCTGCTGTCTGGCTGTGGTCTAAACTCAACATGCTCCTTGCCTCATTACTAATTAGTTCAGATGCATGCTGTATGGCTGCCAAGAAACCAATCAAGACCATAGCATGCCTTTGTACTGAAAAATGATCAGGCCAAAAACATGTGGATTGTATAAATGTGCTGTTAGGCCACAATTCTGTCAAATTGCACACTTACTGTAGAGTAAATCAGATTCAGATGCTTGGCATTCTGGTTTGACTTCTATAGAACCTCAGTGCAAGTGCCCACTATGTGAATGCAATGTAGTTCTGTTAGGTGGATCAAGCCTGTTCAATGGAGGTCAATGGGTGCGGAGATACTGCACAGATCCAAGCAGCTGGAAAACCTTAGACCTCAAAAACGTGCTGTCCAACATATGTGGAATTTTTCTGGCCTTTATGGTGGAGGGCCGATAATGGAAGCCAGTATTGACCACTCCCTGTTTTTACACACCCACTTTAAACCGCACCCACGTTACCAGAAGAGCTAGTCATCACTCATATGTGATTTAAGTCATATAAAAAATACCCTTAAATCCATATGCCTCCTCCTCCCCTCTAGATGGCACAGCACCTCCACCCCAGCACACAATTAAACACCTTAGAGGCTCCTTAACAACAATTTCCGAATGCTAAAAATCCTACCACACAGATCGTTTGTAGCGGCGCACTTATAGGTCATCTGAGAAGAATCTCTTAATTCCAGATTGTAGGTGAAAAAGGTTTACTTTATTGGTACATCTTGATACAACATTAAAAACTGCGCCCGAGTTTTGAGATGTGAACAGGTGAACACTTTCAGTCTGGGTCTGAGTTGTAAACTGTACACGCAGGATTGATCCAATAAGGTGAGTTGAAAAACTCAGCGCCAAACGGCAGCGCCAGATAGGTTGCTAGGGGTGGCAAAAAGCTGCTCCTGGTACATTTAAGAGACAAATTTCCTTTTTTTAAACTGGAAACTCGGCTTTACTAGTGTGGAAGAGCTCAATTCACTCTCCACACTAGTTTTGTGGCCTCCAAGCAGGCAAGGGGGGCAGCATTGCAGGAGCCGCCTCGGGCTCAGAAGGGCTTTAGGGGCATGAACAATAGAGGTGTTACAGGTGTGAACAATGCAGGATTTTACAGTCTGAATTTGAGCTGTTAACAATGCAAGGGGTCAGTTAATCTCAGTACTGATACCTTTAAAAGTTTACACAACGTACTGTAAGCAGTCACAGCAGGCAGAATTTCATGTGGGGGGCCATACAAGGGGATGTTGGGGGCCACCAGTTGGACAGCACTGCTTTAAAACATCATGTGCATGAAGACCTACCTATACTGATCCACTTGACTGGACTCACTCCTGATTTTTTTTTTTAGGTTACATCCATATGTTTGCAGGCCAGCTAGAGTTATTCTTGCAAGTTGGGATGATGGGGTAGTTTATCATTGAAGTCAACTCATGCATTATCATCTCATTACTGTCATTTATTTTGTGACCACTGATATGGCTCAAATCCCCACCCTTACTGAATAAAATGTACAAGTGGTGCATTTTTTCATTGCGAAATGCATGTCAGTCAGTGGTATGAAATTGACAGAGGAGATGTAAGCAGTGAGGTCCAGAGCAGCATTGGACATCCAGGCAGCAAAAATGCAGGAGTGGGATCCAACCCTAGATTCAAGTGCCAAGGTCTAGATTTGTGAGACTCGGACATCCAGTCCGTCAAAAGCACAAGTATTAAGCTTGAAATGTGGTTCTATCCTTTACATGATATATATTATGGACAGGCACTGTTTAGTGTAATATCTACTGGAAGAAAAATCTGTGAAGCTAAAGATGTGCTTTTCAATTATTTGACTAGCTGGGACTTTAGCCGTATTTCTCTAGCCCGATTAATTTTGGCCATACTAACAAAGAGAGCAGGCATAAATGAACTGTGGGTGGAAGCCAGCCTGTAAAATATGAGATCCAGAGTATTATGAGGTATACAGATACACTGTAATGGAATCTATCTCATGTTCTCAAGATGGCGTCCAAGATGGCGACTGCCTGCCTCACCACATGGCTCCTGCTGGGCACAGGTCTATGACCTCACCTTTTTCCCACTCCAGGATTGGTCGTCGGCGACGGAACGGACGCCGGCGTCAGAATCGGGCGTCGGCGTCGAGACGCCAGCGTGAGGACGCTGGCGTCTGCGTCTGACGCAAGCGCGTCAAAATTGGCGCCAACCCAGGGACTACTTAAACACACTTCCCCTTCCAGTCCTTGCCCAACTATAGGTTCCTGCTACAGAGTTCCTGGGTGTTATCTTCTATATTCATTCTTGTGTACCGATTTCTGCCTGTTTTTCGATTCTGCTTGTCTTCTGCCTGGTCTGACCTATTTGCCTGTATTTTGACGATTCTTTGGATAAACCCTCTTGTACCTCGAACCTGGTCTGGTCTCCTCTTTGGTCTACACTATTACTGTGCCTTCGGGCCCATTACAGTATAGTTGGGCCCTGGACCCTTCGGAGGAGACCCCAGCTCCACCTGATGTCGGTGGCGCTATCCGCGGTTTGGCTTCCCGCATGCAGTCATACGAAGCCCAGCAGTCTCCCTTCGGTCAGGCTCTAGAAGCTATTCTGGACAAGTTGTCGGCATTGTCACCTGTGGCCCCGGTCCCTGTGGCCGTTCCTGCAAGCCCACTCCAGCCTTCGGAACCTCGCATTCCTGCGCCTCCCCTCTACAGCGGCGATCCTGATGCATGCAGAGGTTTCATCAATCAGTGCGAGATCCAGTTCGCCCTGCTGCCAGGTCAGTTTGTATCCGAACGAGCTAAAGTGGGGTACATGATTACTCGCCTGCAGGGGAAGGCTTTGGAGTGGGCATCACCTCTGTGGGAGAAGGGGGACCCTTTGATTGACAACGCCAGAGCCTTCATCCGTGAACTTCGGATCGTCTTTGATGCCCCTGGTCGAGCTATGGCATCCTCGGCTCGCCTGTTCCAGATCCAGCAAGGCACTCGCTCTGTTCCAGAGTACGCTATCGAGTTCCGCACCCTAGTGGCGGAGACCACCTGGAACAATGATGGGTACCATGCCGCCTTCTACAACGGCCTAGCCATGCGTATTAAGAACGACTTGGTCTCCCGGGAAATTCCTTCTCAGTGGGAGGATCTGGTGGCGCTGGCTATAAAGGTTGACACCCGACAGAGGGAATTTCAAGTCGAGCTCGACAGAGAGCGTTCGAAGAAGTATCCCCGGTTCCAATCCACCCTGGCTCCCCGCTTCCAGAGACCCCTACTCTTCAATCCGGCTACTGCTTTCCCCTCTCCTACTCCTGCGGCTTCTGCTTCCTCTGCTCCATCTACTGAGGAACCCATGCAGATCGGACGGGCTCGTCTTTCCGAACAGGAGAAGCTACGGAGAAGGGCTGCCGGCCTATGCCTGTATTGTGGGGGCAAATCGCACTTCGCCCATGAGTGCCCTGTGAAGCCGGGAAACGCCAACACCTAGGTAGGTTTGGGGAGACCTATCTGGGTGGTGTTTGTTATTCTCCCCAACCCTCTACTCAACGCTTCCTTCTTCCAGCACAGATCCAATTCGGTTCCCAGAAAATCCCAGTGCAAGCTTTCCTGGACTCTGGTGCTGCTGGAAATTTCATGGACAGAGTTGTTGCTGCTCGTCATGCGGTTCCCCTACAACCCTTGGCCTCTCCTCTGCGAGTGTTGGCTATTGATGACCGCCCTCTGTCTTCGGCCATTATTTCTCAAACCACCGCTGAACTTTCTCTTAGAGTGGGCACCATGCATCTGGAGAGATTGGCCTTTCTACTCATCGACTGCCCTTCAACTCCACTCGTTTTGGGCTCCCCTGGCTGTGCTCCCATAATCCAGTCATTGACTGGTCCTCCACTCAAGTCTCCCGCTGGAGCCCCTATTGCCAACAGAACTGTTTACCTGCCGTACCCCTTATCAAGGTTTCTTCTGTTTCTTCCAATTTGTTCCTTCCATCCGTCTATCAAGATTTTGCTGATGTCTTCAATAAGGGCTCTGCAGAGACTCTTCCTCCTCACCGACCCTATGACTGTCCGGTCGAACTTCTTCCTGGTTCCATGCCTCCCCGGGGTCGCACCTATCCTCTTTCCCCCTCTGAGACGGCTGCCATGAAGACCTACATTCAGGAGAATCTCCAAAGAGGCTTCATCCGCCCTTCTTCCTCCCCTGCTGGTGCTGGATTTTTCTTTGTCGAAAAGAAGGACGGAGGTCTGCGACCATGCATCGACTATAGGGGGTTAAACAAAATCACCATTAAAAACCGTTACCCTCTCCCCCTAATCTCCGAACTCTTCGATCAGTTAAGAGGGGCCAAGATCTTCACCAAGCTGGATCTTCGGGGTGCCTATAACCTCATTAGAGTTCGTGAAGGGGACGAATGGAAGACCGCCTTCAATACCCGAGACGGGCATTACGAATATCTAGTCATGCCATTTGGACTCTGTAATGCCCCCGCGGTCTTCCAGGAGTTCGTAAATGATATATTCAGAGACTTGTTGGGGCAAAGTGTTGTCGTCTATCTGGATGACATTCTTGTCTTTTCCAAAAATCTCCACGAGCATCGCTCCCAAGTGAAAGAAGTTCTTCTTCGCCTAAGAAAGAATAGTCTCTTCGTTAAATTGGAAAAATGTTCGTTTGAAGTGTCCTCCATCCCTTTTCTTGGATACATCATCTCCCAGCAGGGGTTCAAGATGGATCCAGCCAAGGTTTCAGCAATTCTTGATTGGCCCCTCCCCACAAGTGTCAAGGCTATCCAGAGATTTATTGGCTTTGCCAACTATTACAGACAATTTATTAAAGGTTTCTCTTCCAAGATCTCTCCTATCCTGGCCCTTATCCGCAAAGGGGGTAAACCACAGCATTGGCCTCCTCTAGCCTTGGAAGCCTTTGAATCCTTGAAAACTGCCTTTTCTTCTGCACCTATTCTCAGACACCCCGAACTCCTTCTTCCCTTCTTCCTCGAAGTCGACGCCTCAGATGTGGGAGCTGGAGCTGTCTTGTCACAGAGATCATCCTCGGATGGAAAGTTACATCCCTGTGCATTCTTCTCTAAGAAATTTTCCTCCTCCGAGCAGAACTACGATGTGGGGAATCGTGAGTTATTGGCAGTGAAACTCGCCCTGGAGGAGTGGAGACATTTACTGGAAGGATCCTCCATCCCCGTGACCATCTTTACAGACCATAAGAACCTTGAATTTGTCCAGTCCCTCAAACGCTTGAATCCCCGACAAGCCAGATGGTCACTATTCTTTTCCCGTTTTAACTTCATCATCACCTTTCGTCCTGGCTCTAGAAATAGAAAGGCTGATGCTTTGTCAAGAAGTTTTGTTCCTGAAGTTCCCTGCTCCGAAGATCCTGAACCCATTGTGCCTCCCTCTAAGATCGTCGCTGCCCTATTTCCCTCCTTGGCTTCACAAATCCTTTCCGCTCAAGCTTCTGCTCCTGACAATATTCCTCTAGGGGTTGCCTTTGTTCCACCTGATTGTCGCCTGTCTATTCTATCCCAGGCTCACAGTTCTAAACAGGCCGGCCATCCCGGAGTGGAGAAGACTACCGAACTCCTTTCTCGCCTGGTGTGGTGGCCATCCATGAGGAAGGACGTCAAAGACTTTGTTTCTTCTTGCACCATCTGTGCCATTTCCAAGTCTGGACATTCTCCCCCCAAAGGACTCCTTCTTCCATTACCCATTCCATCTCGTCCTTGGACTCATCTTGCCATGGATTTTATTGTGGATCTGCCTGTCTCCTCCGGTCACACTGTCATCTGGGTTGTCGTTGACAGGTTCAGCAAGATGGCTCATTTCATTCCCCTCCACAAACTTCCCTCTGCTCCTGAACTTTCCAAGCTTTTCATCCAACATATTTTTCGTCTCCATGGGTTTCCTGTCGAGATCGTCTCTGACCGTGGCTCACAATTCGTGTCTAGATTCTGGAGATCCTTGTGCAAAGCTCTCAACATTTCTTTGCAATTTTCTTCTGCCTATCACCCACAGTCCAATGGAGCCGCTGAGAGAGTGAACCAGGCATTGGAACAGTTTCTTCGCTGCCATGTTTCCCTGTGCCAAGACGATTGGTCGGATCTCCTTCCCTGGGCTGAGTTCGCCCATAACAACGCTTTGCATTCTTCCTCGCATCAGTCCCCTTTCTTCTGTGTCTACGGTCAGAATCCATTGGCGTTCCCTCAGGATCTTCTCCTCACCAATGTCCCTGCCGCCAACGATCAGGCTGCCCACATGATGGCTATTTGGGCTGCTGTTGCCTCTAATCTGCAGAAGAGCTCCCTGGTCCAGAAGAGGTTTGCCGACAAGAAGAGGATTTCCGCTCCACCCTATGCTCCTGGTGACAAAGTTTGGCTTTCCACCCGTAACATCCGCCTGAAGATTCCTACCCCCAAGCTTGGTCCCAGATTCATCGGTCCCTTTCCTGTCATTGAAATCATCAATCCGGTGGCGGTTCGTCTTCAACTCCCTCCAGAGATGCGGATCCCGAATGCCTTCCATGTCTCTCTCCTTAAGCCTGCTGTGTCTTTTTCTTCTTCTTCTCCCCCAGCTCCAGTCCTGGTTGACGATCACCAGGAATTCGAGGTGAAGAGGATCTTGGACTCTCGTCTTTCCAGGGGCACTCTTCAATATCTCATCGAGTGGAAGGGGTTCGGTCCCGAGGAGTGCTCCTGGGTCAGGAGCTCAGATGTCCATGCGCCCATCTTGGTTCATAGATTCCATAAACTATTCCCTCTCTCCCCTAGACTCGGTGGTCCTGAGGCCCCCCCTAAGGAGGGGGGTACTGTAATGGAATCTATCTCATGTTCTCAAGATGGCGTCCAAGATGGCGACTGCCTGCCTCACCACATGGCTCCTGCTGGGCACAGGTCTATGACCTCACCTTTTTCCCACTCCAGGATTGGTCGTCGGCGACGGAACGGACGCCGGCATCAGGATCGGGCGCCGGCGTCGAGACGCCAGCGTGAGGACGCTGGCGTCTGCGTCTGACGCAAGCGCGTCAAAATTGGCGCCAACCCAGGGACTACTTAAACACACTTCCCCTTCCAGTCCTTGCCCAACTATAGGTTCCTGCTACAGAGTTCCTGGGTGTTATCTTCTATATTGATTCTTGTGTACCGATTTCTGCCTGTTTTTCGATTCTGCTTGTCTTCTGCCTGGTCTGACCTATTTGCCTGTATTTTGACGATTCTTTGGATAAACCCTCTTGTACCTCGAACCTGGTCTGGTCTCCTCTTTGGTCTACACTATTACTGTGCCTTCGGGCCCATTACATACACAAAAACAACCGCTTTCTCCTTCACACTGGAAACTGTGTTGGGCATATACTGTATATACATACAAAATTGTAGGACTAAGAACTTTAAATGCCCCGTTAATCCAGTATATTATAACTTGACGGTTAATAAAATGTTTTGATGGTAATACTGCACAGTATCTATTGTGTGTATAAACTAATTTTAACTATTCATGGATGGGGGACACCCCTTCCATGTACTGTACATGCACAATGTATACATTTTTTTGGTAAGGGTGGGGATTTGAGCCCTATGAGTGGTCGCAAAATAAATTATATTCATGAGATGGTAATGTAAAATATTGTGAGTGGCTGAATACCCTCTTTTTCTTGCATATAATGGTATGCTAAGAAAGAACATTGTACAATTGACCTTTTGTACCAAAAATGTTGATTTGTTTGCTTCAGGTTGGTCAGGTCAGTGAATGAACAAGGCGTCAAGTCGGATGCGATAGAAATAAGGTAAGTAATGGAAATGTTGGATGAAGTCGCAGCATTGATCCGACGCAACACGACTGTCTGATGCAGATGCAGCATGCAGCGTCTGCATCCGACAATCGTGTTGCGTCGGATCAACGCTGCAACACTATCCAATAATGTTGTTACTTACCTTATTTCTGTTGCATCCAATGTGACACGTGCGTTTTTGCGCAGCGCGTCGGATCACGCGGAAATCGTCCATGAATTCCTACCCTTTAGTGTAGGAGAGCACTACTGGTCTCTCTACACTAGCATTCCCATGCCAAGGACCCAGTCCAAGTGCAAAAGAGAGATAAGCATTGGATGAGTAAGGGGGCAGCAAAATGCCAAGAAACACCACAGATGATGCCCAGTATGGTTGCATACTGCTTGTCTAGTAATTAACTGGCATAAAATAAAAATGTACATCTATGTGTGTCTATAAAGATGCTATACATCAGTGCTACGCAATATGTTGGCGCTATATAAATACATGTTAATAATAATATACATAATAGTTAGGGATGCACCAAATCCACTATTTTAGGATTTGGCCAAACCCTGAATCCTTTTGTGAAAGATTCAGCTAAACACCAAACCTAATCTGGACTTGAATTTGCATATGTAAATTAGGTAAATGAGGGGGAAAGAGAAAAAAATGTACTCCCTGGTTTGTGCGAAGAAAAGTCACTTGATTTTTTGCATTTCGATTCAGTTTGGCCAGGTGCTTAGATTCAGCTGAATCTGAATCCTGCTGAGTAAGATTTTTCTTACAGCAATTTCTCGTCTCCATTGTAAGAAGAAGTAGTGCTGGATAGAGTCCTGCAGCGGGTCGGGTACCCGTGGGTACCCGCGGATTACCCGCAAAAACCTGCAGTACCATGCGGGTTTTTCATTGAAGTTCAAGGTGAGGGTATACCCGCGGGTCGGCGGTTCTGCGGGTTTGCGGGTTGCGGGTCGGGTTGCGGGTCGGGCTGCGGGTCTTCTCAATATCAATATTTGCTCCTTTTTTCTGGTCACGTCCACTTCCGATGATGTCATTTCAGGTACACAATGACAGCACTTCCGGTTTTACTCCCCTTTTTCTGATCATATCTACTTCCGATGATGTCACTTCCGGTTTATAATGACAGCACTTCCTGATTCTTGATGGTCAGCGGGTCGCGGGTCCGGGTTGCAGAGAAGGTACTTGCGGGTCGGGTTCGGGTCCCAAAAAATGGACCCGCGCAGGACTCTAGTGCTGGATATGCATTGGAAATTTGTTATATTTTACTTTCAGTTGGAGTAATGTATATTGTATTTATTTTTCCAGTGTCATATAATGATGCCAGTGTGTTTTAAAAGAATGACAATATAATGTGCTATTGCTCTGTACAGGTACAACTGGTGTGTTTGCTTCACAAACATTATAATAGTTTATATAAAGAAGCTGCTCTGTAGCCATGGGGGCAGCCATTCAAATCTGAAAAAGGAGAAAAGGCACAGGATGCACATTATCTACTGTGTATCCTGTGCTTGAATGGCTGCCCCATGGATGCAAAGCAGCTTGTTTATATAAACTATAGTTGTGTTTGTGAAGCAAACACATCAGTTTTACCAGTGCAGAGCAACAGCGCAATTTATTGTCATTCTTTTAAAACACTTTAATTTTTGGTGTTACTGTTCCTTTAAGACCATTTGTGAACTTTCTTATAAAGCCATTGTTTTATTAATGGCTCTTACAAACATAAGTTTTTATATGTAGTGGACAGACTTTTGTTTTCTCATTGAAATACATTCACTCTCAATATGAAAACAAGACACTTGTATTTACATCATAATATCTTGTGGGACAGATAAAATCTGACTAAAATCTTTTGAGTACTTTTGCTGTAAATGGTATGTAATCAGTGTAATTAATTTAAAATGTGCAATGTTATTTAAACAAGATTCAAAAAATTCTCACTGTACAGACGAGGCCAGGCTCAGTCTACTAAATTCAATAGCAATTGACATATCTGAATGGCAAAACATTACATGTTTCTCTAGAGGTATAAGGGCATGTGGCCCCTGTCGTATCTTTTGTCTTTCATATCTGCAGATACCAGGAAAGCACCATAATCTTCCCCTCTTTGCCTGAATGTACGCAGCTGCACCTATGTAATTTCTAGCTATTGTTTTAAGATATAATTGATCTCCTTTGAAGCTAGCACAGTTGGGTTTTTAGTAGCTCCCACGCAAGGAAAATTAACCTCATCATCACACATTTCTTCAGTTTCAGGTTTCAAATTGTACACATGTTTCACTTCTGCTTTGAAAGTGTAGACGTTTTGGGGAAACACAAAACTAGAGCGCTGAATAAGATCTGAATCAGAGCCCTTGATTCCTATTTGCATTTAAAACACATCCGGCGGATAGATCTGCTTGCAGAAATCTCTTGAATGCTTGCACCAGCCACTGGATTGTGAAAAAGAAATAAAATAAGTTTTATCAAATAAAGGCTTTAAACAAAGTGCCTTCCTGTTGCACATCAGATTTGTTTGAGCTTTTCAAGCGTGTCACAGCTGAAAGCATTTAGGGAGGCAAGGATGAAATCAGAGAACTGGAGCCAGAACCCTATACTAAACTGTAGTTCATAGAACCATTTGATCCATGGACCGATCCGATTGCCGTCTTGAAGTCAGGAAGGCTTTTTTTCCCCATCTGAGGCAAATCGGAGAGACTTCAAATTGGGCTTTTTGCCTTCCTCTGGATCAAATAGCAGTTAGGCAGGTAATATATAGCCTTAAAGGGATTCTTTAATGATTTTTATAGTGTAGTTTTTATTTATAAATTACACTGCAAAAAAATTACTGTATGGTGTTAATTCATACCCCAACAAGCGTATTTTTTTTTAGTTGTAATATTGGTGTGTAGGCAGCCATCTCAGGTCATTTTGCCTGGTCGTGTGCTTTCAGAAAGAGCAAGTGCTGCACTATGGAACTGCTTTCTGACAGGCTATTGTTTCTCCTAAAAGTTGATGTAACTGAAGGAGTTGTAGTGGGACATGGATTTTTACTGTTATCTACCAGGTAGCTGTTATCTTGTGTCAGGGAGCTGTTATCTGGTTAGCTTTCCATTGTTCTGATGATGGGCTGCTTGAGGGGGAAGGAGGGGTGACACCACTCCAACTAGCAGTGAGACATGTGTTTTTTATCTGATTACCATCCCATTGTTCTGCTGATGGACTGCTGGGGAAGAAGGAAGGGTGTTATCACTCCAACTTGCACAATGCATGAAAATGGAGAGCTCAACCCAATACCAAAATAAACACTTGTTGTAAGTGCAGGGTGCTTACCCGAAAGACCCTTCCCTTGCATAGGGGTCAGTAGAGTAATAGCAAAAAATTCGGATGCACACCTGTTTGTTGAAATTATGTCCAATTTAAGCCCATATATACATCACAAAAGGGCAACGTTTCAGACCTTGATAAAGGGCCCGGAGGTGTCTGTAACGTTGCCCTTTTGTGATGCATATTTGGGCTTAAATAAATCACCTTTGGACACAATTTCAACAAACAGGTGTGCATCTGAATTTTTTTCTATCACTCCAACTTGCAGTGCAGCAGTAAAGAGTGACTGAAGTTTATCAGAGCACAAGTCATGTGTCTGGGGGCATCTGGGAAACTGACAATATAGTTGACCATAGATGCAAAGATTTGATACGAATACAAGTATGATGTCCCAACATTTTTCATGCCATGGTGATTGGTCAGGTTAGAAGATTTCTGTAGGCTTGCTATAATTTCTCTGCATGTATTGCCTTTCAGACAATATCAGTGGGAGACTGTCACCAGTTTTTGTCGGACATAACTTTCGCACAATTGCTGTTTGGGGCAGTACATTGTCTGATCTGTTCTTTTACTACTTTATTGGATCTGAATGGTTAGTGGCAGGTCAGGAGATTGCACTGCACAATCTTTCGTCCAATATTGAAGGTAGGGATGCACCAAATCCAGGATTCGGTTCAGGATTCGGCCAGGATTCTGCCTTTTTCAGCAGGATTCAGATTCGGCCAAATCCTTCTGCCCGGTCAAACCAAATCCGAATCCCAATTTGCATTTGCAAATTAGGGGCGGCAAGGGAACTCGTGTGACTTTATGTCACAAAACAAAGAAGGAAAAAAAGTTTGCCCCTTCCCACCCCTAATTTGCATATTCAGTTCGGTATTCTGTCTAATCTTTCGAGAAGGATTTGGCCAAATCAAAAATAGTGGATTCAGTGCATCCCTAATTGAAGGTATAGCTGGCCAGCCTAAGTCTAGCCCCATGTCAGATTTCAAAGTTAAATGTAAAACATCAGTATGCTCTTCTGAAAAACAGATTTCAGTGCAGACGTCTGCTGGAGCAGCACTATTACCTAATGCATTTTGAAAAAAACATGTTTTCCCATTACAAATTCCCTCTAAAAGGTAGAACTTGATAGACGTGTGTCTTTTTTCAACCTGACTCACTTTGTTACTGTATTGGGTGCAGTGACAGAACAGACTGGAGCAAGTGCAGAGACAGAACCAGTGTCGGACTGGCCCATCGGGATACCAGGAAAACTCCCGGTAGGCCCAGATGTCAGTGGGCCCTCATGCTGCTAAACATTTGGCCTAGTTCATGGTCATTCCCTAGTTCTATGAGGACAAAGTGGCTAAATAGCTGGAATAATAGATTATAGTATGTAAAGAAAAGAAACTAGGAGAATAGAGGTTGAGTGAGGAGAGGAAGAATAATAGTACTGAGAGCAGGCCACAGGTCTAAGGTTTTTTGGTGGGAACCTAATCTAAGGCTTTTGGGTGTCCCCTGATGTCCCAGTCCGGCACTGGATGGAAAAGACTGGAGTGGGCACAGTGACTGAATAGAACAGATCAGGTACAAAGATAGAATAGAACAGACTGGAGTAGGCACAGACACCAAATAGAGCAGATCAGGTACAGAAATAAAAAAAGACTGGAGCAAGCACAGAGACAGAAAAGACTGGAGCGGGCACAGAGACAGAACAGACTGGAGAGGGCATAGAGACAGAATAGACAGAAGTGGGCGCAGAAATAGAACAGACTAGAGCAGGCACAGATATAGTACAGACTAGTGCAACTGGCAAGACCAGGCAGGGCAAGAGCTAGGAAAAGAATGAGCCAAACAGTGACAAACCTCAGTGTTCAAGTAGCAACAAAGCTCAGGCCAGGAAATGATGAGAGTGAAGTGTTTAAATAGGGCATACACAGTTTTAATTGGAAGACCCTTATAAGAAATAAAGCTGAAGAGATGTGACAGAAAAGCCAGGTAAACAGACCAGATTAACCAGAAGCCTACAGGCTGCCTTTTGGGTCTGGATCTTAGGGAAGAACAGCTAACAACTGCTGAGTCTAGACTACCATTGCTTTTAGTCTTAAAAGAGCAGCAGTAAAAACACTAAATGTGCTGTGGATTAATAAATTAAACAAACAAAAAAAATCATCAATAACTACAACTCCAGTGAATTATTTAAAGGCCATGCAGAATCAGAAGAATCAGCACTGACAGTGTTAATTACCCATCTTTCTCTGAATCAGGAAAGAGCTCTTAAAGAAAGAATAGAAGACGATGCAACGCTCAATGGAGGGCTGCATGTTATCGATCAATATACAACTATCTTTGAACAGGACAAAGCAAGATGGCAGCGACTGTCATTAGTGATAAGCACATTTTTTCACAATTCATAGATTCTCTGCAAAAGTCTGCATCTTGCCATCCGCAGATTTTTCCACAAAACTGCACCAAAATTTTACCACAAAAAATAAAAATCACCAAGGAAAAAAGCCCATTTATTTCAATGAATTTGGAGTAAGAAAAAATTCCCATTGACAATGCTTTTGGAGCAAGAACATGACAAAAAAAACGCCCATTGGGGGTTATTTGTAAAGTTTGAGCAGCGCATGTTTATTCACAAATGGTTGTATTGCCCGTGTTTTTTCCTGAATGGTAAAATATTGCACTGTTGTGTACGTCTTTCTGGTTTTTGCAAATTCTCATTGCACACAAATTTTCGCTTTTTTTTTTTTTTTTAATTTAAACTTTGAAGGTCCGGAACAAAGGGTAGGAAGAAGAGGCACTAGTGCCTAGGTCCCAACTGCCTGCTTTCCAATGGTTTAAGTCTGTGAGAAACAGAAGAATCAGCACTGATAGTGTTAATTACCCATCTTTCTCTGAATCAGGAAACTTCTATCAATAAACAAAGGTATTGCTGGTATTCTAAGTAAAAAATAAAGCAGCACATTTCTGCACTTCCACTTGACATTGCATTGTGCTCAATTGCCTTGCTCTGAGCCCCTCACTTCCTGTTTACCACTTTCGGGCTGTAAAAACACTCCTTCCCAAAGTCATAAAATCATTATTGAGGAAGCCTAGGTGCATGTCAGCTTTGTTCCAGCAGTGCAAAGAATTGTGATCACATAAGAGTCACAGCAAGGGAGGAGAGATTGCTGGTGTGTTGATTATTGACTGCAGTGTAAAGGTCCTCATAGACGCAAAGATTTCTCTTGCCGAACGACCGATTTTAGCAAGTCTGGACAATCCTTCGAAATTATCGTGCGGTTAGTGGGATTCGAACAATCGTACATCTTACGTTTTTTTGGCCGACATCTGTCTGATAGGCCAGGTTAAAAAATCTTTGTCAGTCCCAGTGCAATCTATCGATGTTTGCAGGGCCAAGCAGGCAGCTACCCTTTGTTTTCCTGGCAAATTGGTCTTTTTAGTTGATGGACAATTCGTACAATCCTATGATTGGTCCGAGATAATCATGGTCTCATGATGACAATCGGATCTTTTAAAAATCTATGGCCAGTTTTAAATGCTGTGGTCTTAAACCTGAGGGGTTGAATAGCTGGGAACTTCTCAATCACAGGATTTTGCAATGTGGGATAGTTTATTACAATAACCCCCACAATCAAGGGAGAAACTTGTTATAATAGATATAGAATTTGCCAAGAGAAGTCCTGCTTTCACAGTGGCAGCTTCATTCATTGCCTGGTCCTATAGGCAAGATATTCCCATTTGTTCTAAAAAATTCTATTTCTAAAATATTTCCAGAAATATTTATTTTGCATCTATTTCGTTTTTACGTGTTTAACTACCATTGTAAGCACTGGGGTTGGTTATTTTCTTTTTTTACTGGGGATTTTTATGAGGGGTTGTGAATTATCAAAATGTTGCTACAGCATTCCACCCAGCCATCAGTCATTAGTTAGCCCTGTAGCAAAACTAAAAATGCTTAAAAAAAATGCTTACACCTGCATTCCCATGCGGTAGCTTTTTTTGGGCATTCCAATGCCCAGAAATGCAGGAGTTAACAGACTCCTTTATTCTCTAAGGGGACTGTACCCATGAAACCTCACTGAAATGCCAAACACAGATAAGGCACAACATGCAGCATTTTCCCTTTGTTTAGTGTTCCATTGTTGTCCCCTGGGTACAGTCCACATGGAGAAGGATGGGATTTGTTAACTCCCGTGTTCCTGTGCACTGGATTGCAGGAAGAAAATACTTGTGTATGAACCTTAATGATAGCAATATCCTGACTGGTTGCTATGGGATACCATGCTAAAATAAAATAAAACCTGATTTTGTTCAGTCTTAAGACATTTATATCTACATTTTGTCTGCCAATTTGATTATATACTTTATATTTGTGTGTGTGGTTGTTTTGCCAATTAGCAAATACATATAAACAAGGGAAAGTTGTGCTCACCACTAATTTTTAAAAACATTAAGTGGGTGTGCAATGAGGTTGTGACCACAAAATTCACATACAAATACAAGAGGTCCTCTGCACTCAATCCATTTTCAATATATTAAGAACATTGAAACATTTTGTTCCTTAAGCTGCTAAAAATGCCTTACCCTTTAAACAAAATAGGGATTGTTTGTCCATATATTGCAATATATCTAAGCTGGCCAACTAAGTCAAAGTCATCCCCGGTGTAGCCAGTTCCTCACTCAACTTGCATCTGATTCATTAAGAATTCAATTGCTTCATTATACATTTTATAAAGGGACTACGTTTTACCGGCAACTGACTTGCTGTTTTCAAAGTAAAACTCCCAAACTTGGAAGCCCTTTTATTAGCCACCAGTGGGTTCACTTGATAATAGCTGAAAGGGTGGAAGCTACAACATGGAGCTGAGAGTCATATGTATATATACCAAGGTATAAAATTCTACTTATTTTTACAGGAATATACAGGTATTTCCTCTCTTGCAGTGAGTGATTAGACCTTACTGGCAGCCTGCTGGGCCTTGCATATTTCATTACCATCCTGTAAACCAATTAAATCTTTGCAATATATAGTGAATAAAGTACCCCTCTTGTAAATTATAAGGATATTATAAGTTACCTGGGAGTTTCATGACCATATAAAAAAACGAGGCCGATACTTTTTTTATCATAATACAGGAGATACAATAAGGCATACGGTGGTATATAGCGTGTATGGCTACTCGTGACATGGGAGCAAGAAGCCATACACGCTATATACCCCAAATGCCTTATTGTATCTCCTGTTATTACCTATATACATGCACATAAAAGCTTTAGAGGTCTAATACAATGATTTAGGGCAGGACTACACGGCCGATTTCGCAGCGATCCAACGCGCTGAGCAAAATCGCAGGCATCATGCCGGATGCGACGGAAACAAGGTAAGTAATGGCGGATCGTGTCGCATTGTTGATACGACGCGACACGGCTTTTGGATGCAGACGCAGCGTGCAGCGTCTGCATCCGACAGTCGTGTCGCATCAACAATGCGACGCGATGCGACAATTGAATTACTTACCTTATTTCCATCACATTCGACGTGACGCCTGCAATTTTGCGCAGCGCGTCGGATCTCTGCAAAATGGCCCGTGTAGTCCTGCCCTAAGGCTGATCGACTAATTACTATGTTCCGAGTGTGTAGATACATGCGACGTTGTAACATTGTACTTTATGATTTACTTTTGTGATGATGTTACTTTTTGTTACAATTGATTATTTTGATACATCCTTCCTGCACTGACTTGTATCGATATGTTTATTTACCATAATGTCTTTATGTATATAGTTTTGGTTTGCACATTTTTCGTTTATTTTTTGTATGTATTTTTTGTCAGGGATGGGTAGTGACGTCACTTTAGTGCCTTTCCCGCCACTGGTGTTTATTTAAAGGTTTCAGACAATTAACCCTCGATATTCGACTAGGAACTAAAATCGTATATAAAAATAGGCGTGTGGAAGCACTCTAAAGGCTAAGTAATAGTATATTTAAGTATAAAGGAAGTGCTAGTTTTAATGCACATTCCCTGGGCCCCTGTCTCAAAAGTAAGTTTACAAAACAGGGGTTTTTAGTTACAAAGTTATGATCATAAAGTTGAAAAGCCACCATACCATGTCAAGGTAAACCCCACATGGCGGTCCCTAACTTGTTGCGAATATCGAAGTCGAACGATTTAGCGCAAATCCTGCGATCGAACGATCGAAGGATTATTCGTTCGATCGAACGATTAAATCCTTCGAATCGAACGATTCGAAGGATTTTAATCCAACGATCGAAGGAATATCCTTCGATCAAAAAATCACAGGCAAGCCTGGGGACCTTCCCCATAGGCTAACATTGACTTCGGTAGCTTTTAGCTGCCGAAGTAGGGGGTCGAAGTTTTTCTTAAAGAGACAGTACTTCGACTATCGAATGGTCGAATAGTCGAACGATTTTTAGTTCGAATCGTTCGATTCGAAGTCGAAGTACTAGTCGAAGGTCGAAGTAGCCCATTCGATGGTCGAAGTAGCCCAAAAAACACTTCGAAATTCGAAGTTTTTTTAATTCGAATCCTTCACTCGAGCTTTGTAAATCTGCCCCTAAGTGTTTTGATGTGTGCTATACATATACATTATGAAAAGAGTCATTTTTGTTTTCCCAAAATGGTTGATATTTAGCAGCACTGTTCCCTGATACAGAGAGTGTGAGTTTCTTAGGAACCTGAATGCTGGCGCATATGATTTATGTTTCCACATTCTTCTTTGATCTGTGCTGCATAGCCTGTTTACAGGCAGCAAGATCAAAGAACATTGGGAAGTAAAGTGTTAAAATGTTCCAGCATTTCTCATACTCATAATAGGATTCTGGAGAGAGTTTTATCTCCTTCCTCTTCATCCCCTGTAGGGGTTAAATATACTATAAAAAATCACTTCCAAATGTGCATAATCATCCTCTTATTTGCGTCTGTAAGTTACCCTCCCACTTAGATTGTAAGGGCACATCCTTCCTCTTGTATCTTAAATACTTAGCTCTTAAACTTTAGCAACTGTACTTTGTATTTAATGACATTTATTGTTGTAATAACCCCTGTTTGTTTTATTAATGTATTGTTCTACTGTTCAGTGCTGCACACATAAGTAACTCTATATAAATAAAAATATAGATACATACAATTATTTTGTGTCTGTTAAGGCCATACAATAACAGTGGCACTACTTTTAAAAAGGCTTTGGGCTAATTGAGCCCTTTAAACTAACAGGGGGTTTATCTCCACAGGTGCGAAATGAAGAACAAATGAATGGAGAGCACTCTGAATAAATCAAAATATACAAATTGAAGGTGCAAAAAACCCAGAAATACCCCACACAGTAATATCAGAAATACTATTTTGCTATTGAGGGCTTGCACACTTAAAAAAATATATTAACACACAAAGGTGGTACTGCAAGAAGAATTTCTTTATAGACAATTCATTAATCATACAAAAGTGTATTTTTTTTACAAGTACAGTATACATTATAGTTAAATCAAAAAACATTAATAAGTCAAGTACATACCACCAGATTGTAGCCAGAATATATAGGCAATACAAGGAAGTCGATACCCTTGCCAAAAAAATTAGAATTACCACGACTTTTCAGCATAAAGCCTTTTTCAAGGGGAATTCCCCTTGAAACAGGCTTTACGCAGAAACGTGGGGGTAATTCCCTTTGAAAAAGGTTTTACACCTAGGGGCAGATGTATTAAGGGTCGAATATCGAGTGTTAATTAACCCTCGATATTCGACTGGCGAATTAAAATCCTTCGACTTCGAATATCGAAGTCGAAGGATTTTGCGCAATTCATTCGATCGAACAATCGAAGGAATAATCGTTCGATCGAAGGATTTTAATCCATCGATCGAAGGATTATCTTTCGATCAGAAAAAACTTGGAAAGCCTATGGGGACCTTCCCCATAGGCTAACATTGACTTCGGTAGCTTTTAGGTGGCGAACTAGGGGTTCGAAGTTTTTCTTAAAGAGACAGTACTTCGGCTATCGAATGGTCGAACGATTTTTAGTTTGAATTGTTCCATTCGAAGTCGAAGGTCGAAGTCGCCAATTCGATGGTCGAAGTAGCCAAAAAAAACATTCGAAAATCGAACTATTTTTCCTCTATTCCTTCACTCGAACTTAGTGAATGGGCCCCTTAAACATGGGGGTAATTCTCATTTTTTGGCAAGAGTATCTGCTGCCTTGTATTGCTTGTATACTTGTCCATGGGTGCCAATTCACAGTAGAATGAATTTCTTGAACTTGTTCCAAAATAAATTTACTTGGAGTGAGTTCACTCCATATGCCTACGGGGGAAACAGGTGAATGGAGCTAGTTGCAGGTGAGCACATTAAATCTACAGAGAAAGCAACATCCAAGGGCTGGGCCATTGTCAGATATTCTGAGGATTGCTAAAGGTCCCCATAGACGCGACGATTCTTCTTTGGTGAACGACCGATTTCAGTGCAGTCTGACCAATCCATCAAATTATCGTGCGGTTAGTGGAATTCGAACGATCGCCCATCTTACAGAAAATCTGTCAGAAAATTGATTGGCCAGGTTTAAAAATCTTTATTGACCCCAGTGCAATCTATCTATGTTTGCAGGGCCAAGCAGGCAGCTACTCTTCAGTTTTGCTGGCAAAAAACCTGAAATGGTCTTTTTATTTAATGGACACAACGATCATTTTGAGATCATGGCAGTCTCACAATAACGATTGGATCTTTTAAAAATCTTTACATCTATGGCCAGCTTTACACTTGAAATTTAGTACCTCAAATTGGTCCTACAATGTAAATACAGTAAGGTACTTTACCCTCTCCAACTTCTTCATATTGTTTCCGAATTACTTAATTCTAGCTGGGTGCATGGGCAGTAAGGCTTAGACTGAGGGCACACAGAGCATTGACTCTGGTGGGCTCTCTCCTTTTTTGCAGGCTGAGAGAAGTAAATACACTCCCTAACAGGGGTGTTTCAGGCCCCAATGCCACCTTGAGGCAGCCAAGTCGATGCCTAAACCTGCACTTTTTGTGTCAGCGTGTAAAGTGGGCCACATTAATAGTGCAAAGAGCACAATTGCACTCTTCACAATATGAGGCCAAAATTCCAACTTAAAAATCAGAATTGTGGCTCTTTATTTTATCAGGAATGGCTTTTTGCTGCCCATGGTAACATGTGGGCTGCTGACGCTTAAGGCGAGCTTCTGAACTTGCCTCATTGAGGCAGTACCCCTTCCTTCCCCAGCACCATTGATCTGCACTGAAAAGTATAGCTTCCACTTTAGTGCAAGGATGGGAGTGGAAATTGGTACAAAATGTGAAAGCATGCATTTTTGGGCCAATCTCTGCTCTGTTTATCTGTTTGTGGAGTGTGCCGACATTTTTCGTCTGGTGGAGATCGGTCGTTTGGTTGATCGGAAAGGTTTGATTTTGACTCGACCGATCATTGCGCATCGCATCGTAATCGGATCGTTCAGCCATATGGCTGAACGTTCAGATTACCCCGATATAGCCATGCTCATTAATGGCATATCGGGGAAAGATCCGCTCGTTTTTCCACCTTCAATGTTATTCTGATAAAATTGTATGCAGATGGGCTGTGAGTGTAAGCCCCTCTTTGGACTTGCAGCCTACAGGAGGCTCTGTTTTGCAGTGCACATGGTTTTTATACAACTATAACTTGTCTTCAGATCAGGAATTCAAATAGAGGCTACATACTTAATTTAAGGCCACTGGTAGCAATATCTCAAGAGATTGGAGAGCAACAGGTTGCTCACAAGACATTGGTTGGGGATCACTGCCATAGACAGTCACTATTTAGTGGGCTGGTGGGGTTCTGTTTGGGCCTCTATGTACTTGAAATGCCAGGGCCTATTTTGAATGCCATTCCAGGCCTGGTTCTTAGCATGCGCTCCAACCAAAGGAATTTTGAAGTTCTCCAAGTTATTGGTAGTGCACCAGATGATGTAAATCTGTAATGGAGCTTGGCTCATGGTTGCGTCTGGTAACTTGTTCCTAGCTGTTTAAAAGACACTGGGGCTCATTTATCAACACTGGGCAAATTTGCCCATGGGCAGTTACCTATGGCAACCAACAGGTCCGGACTGAGAATTAAAATAGGCCCTGCTGTTTCAGGTACACAGAGGCCCAAACAGCCCTCCATCAGCCCACTAAATACTGACTTTCTATGGGACCTTATAGCAGCGCCTCTGGCATTTGCCAGAACCCACAGATTGCCAGTCTGGGCCTGGCAACCAATCAGTGATTAGCTTTTTAAAGCCAGCTGCAAGTAGAATAATGAATGTAGCTATTTGATTGGTTGCTATTGGTTACTGCCCATGGGCAAATTTGCCCAGTGTTGATAAATGACCCCCAGTGGGTCTACAGAGTTTAGGGGGACACTTAAAGGTACCTAAAGTGGGCATTGTGCTAAACATTGAAGTCGTTTGGAAGTCTGCCATCTACTCCCATAAAATACTACTTTGTGGCCATTCTGGCCCTTGAACAATACAGTGTTTAGATCATAGACCCCTGCAAGCACTTATTGATGCCATATGTATAATTAGTTTCATTTTATATAGGTTATGTTCTTGGTTATATGCGAGTGGATGAAGACGAGCTCTGTTGGCTGCCGGTTTGTCAACGAGCAGTGGGGCAAGTGGTGCGGAGGACGTCATGGGCAGTGGAGGCCGAGTGCGCAGCTACAGTTTATCTGGTGCTTTGGTCTGAATTCTTCGGCGTTGAAGTTGGATGGAAGGGGAGCCATGCCGCAGGTGTCTGGGGAAAATAACTAGAGACTATGAGAAACTGAAGAACTATAACCCGGAGTGAATGGGAAGGAGGAGAGTGAAGCCTAAAGTCAAACACTGAGCACAAGATACGGAACTAAATTCCCAGCAGGCATAAGGGCAGCAGGCTAGTTCCCTCCGTTTCCTGCCGGAGAGCAGCGCTTGGGAGACGCCGTGTAACTCGCCTGAGCCAGACTCCCGTGCTTTTGTCACACAGTAGGGGAGGAGGGAGACTGGGAGGGGAGAGAGGAGCGCGGAGGAAAGAAGCCGATGCACGGCGAAGGGCTGGGAGGTTTAGCTTGTTTCCTTCGCACAACAGCAGATTAAACAATAACAGGAACAAGCGTGTGCCGGGAGACATAAGCCAGGGGAAGGGAAGAGAGAGGGACCCGTTGCTGCGACCAGGAGAGAGTGCACGTGCCGAGGGGATTACCCCGCACTCTGACGGACACAGAAGGGGGAGGCGAGACTAGAGCAGCAAACGGGAGGAGGAAGCATGTCCGTGCTACAGTGATATTTCCGGGAGAAAGAGGCACCTGCAGACGGCGCCTACAGGGAAACGACTTACTCACACTCCGTGACTAGGTCAGGGCAAAGTTGGCGTCGCTGTCACGTCAGACATCGAGAGGAATCGCCGGAGACAAGGTCAGAAAACACGCACTTTTAACTAAACCTTGTATGTGTCATATACCCCCCATTGATCAACTTTAGAGGCGTGGCTGCTGCGTGCGACTGCGACTTTTATCTGCGCTGTAGCCGTGACCAGAATTGAAGTGACTGCCTAAATAACTGTTTCATATGAGCTAGTTATGGAAAGGACGTAACACGAAGTTGTCTTCGTAATTATGGCTGATAACTTGTTTCTTAGATGGTCCCATGTCATTTATAGGTGGGCAGTTCTGTCATACGTGGAGGAGACATCATTCAATTAAACCGTTCCCCCGGGTTTTCAGCCTGACTCACGAGGTTATATCCAGCCCAAAGGTGCGCAGCTTGGACTTGCCTTGAGCTGCAGTACGAGCTTAATCTCTAATGTGATCATGGAACTAGCAGGAATTCCCCCACCGCCCACTCCCTTTTCCAGCTGGGCTGATAAATTAGTTCCGAGGCGAGAGTGCACGAAACGTTGCGCCTATTGATTCATTCCGTAACTTCAATCAGCATTGATCATTATTAAAGCTGGAGGCAATTTTTGTGCAGAGCTGTGTGTCCGGTCGAGTTAAACACCAGCAATGAGGATTTTCCTTGTCGCTGTGGCATCTACTAAAAAATCTTTAGGTCACATTAGTTACTAGTTGCCTACATCTACCATACTCCTCCAGCTATTATGGTAACATCCGAAATAGAGAGTCACTAAGGTTCTCATTGTGTGCAATGGCTTCTGCCAGTCAACCGAATGGAACAATTAAAGGGGTTGTTCACCTTTGAGATAGCGTTTCGTATGATATAGAGAGGGATATTCTGAGAGTATTTGCAATTGGTTTTCATTTTTTATTATTGGAGACTTTTGCGTTGTTTAGCTTTTTATTCAGCAGCTCTTCAATTTGCATCTTAACCAATCTGGTAACTAGGGTCCAAATTACCCTAGCAACCATTAATTGATTTGAATAAGAGAGGGGAATATGAATAGGAGAGGACCTGAATAGAAGGATCAGTAATAAAAAGTAACAATAACAATACATTTGTAGCCTTACAGAGCATTTGATTTTTTTAGAAGGGGTCAGCGACGCCTATTTGAAAGCTGCAAAGAGTCTTAATAACTATAAAACTATAAAAAAATAATAATAAATCAATTGAAAAGTTGCTTAGAATTGGCCCTTCTATAACATAATGAAGGTGAACCACCCCTTTAACTCGTGCGTGAAACTAAATAGATTGTTTGCATTGCAAGGCCTTGTATTAAATATTGTCTACCTTGGGGACTAATGTATTGGAGATTGAGAAGGGGACAGTTAGTACCTTATTTTTTGTCTCTGTTATATAAAGTATAGCTTTCCAATCTTTGGTGGGGATGCTGGGAGTTGTAATACATGGGTCTTGTAAATAGCTTTTAAAATCTTGTATTTAATAACAAGGTGTTATGCCATTCTTTCTCTGCATCCCTCTCGTTATATAGAAGCTGCTGTCTGGAACAAAACCTGTATTTCACATTGATTATTGGCAGGCAAATGTTTCCACCTGGGGCAGAATAGTCAGTGGGCTGGTGGCTGCCTGACTGAGCGGTTAAAGTGCGATTGACTGCTGTTGCAGCGGATCGCGCTGATGTGCTGAGATTAGGGCTTTGTGTGAATCGATTTACAGCCGCTTTTGCTTAACCCCACACTGCAAGGAACAAAATTTGGGTGATCGCTTCCCTACTCGTTACGATGCTTTAACAAAGTAGACAGATGAGAAGTATGGGGCAAATTCATGTTACACTTTTAACTCTTTGCAGTATGGACGTGTCACTGTGTGCCCTTGTGACTAATTAGTATGGTGTTATGACTCGCTTGGTACATAGCTACGTATTCTGGGGCATGTGGTACAATTTAAGGACTTGCAAAGGGTTAGTTCTTAGGTAGAACTAACTAAATAGATAACTTTTGTCAGTGTCTTTGAGCACAAAAAAATCATCAATCCTCAAAATTCAGTATTGTCCATTAGTAGGCCCTGGTTCCTGTTGTGCCCCATCCAATGGATTGTATAGCCCCAGCCTGCTCAAGAGCACCATATATACTTCTTTGTGGAATGATCTGACATTTAATATGTACAGTATGTCGAATAATATGTCCACCAGTATTAAAGACTTGTGCCCATTTAGTTTAGCATGTGCAACAAGGTTGTTTTTAGCCTTTGTGGCTCCAGTCCTTCTTTTGGGAGTTGTAGTTCAGTAGCGAATGAGAGCATTTTAGCATTCTTTCTGATTTAACCTATCGCAATAAATTCCTCCATTGGCTTCTCAGCAATAAAGGGTTAATAGCAGCCCTGTTTGTGAGGATTTTGCAATGAGAGTGGCTTGGCATGCCCCTCTGCCAGCTTGTCCAGTGCCAGGCCTCCTGCGTGTGGGGTTGCTGTTGAATCGCTGTCACACGTAGGTTAATTAGGAAGCATTCTCTAGATCAATGGCTTGCACAGCCCATTAGCCATTCTGCTGCCTAATTGCAGGATTGCACTGCTGTCTCGGCACCGTATCCCTGCAATCAGCGATCACTCGCAGCAGCAGCAGCAGCTGGGGATTAGGCGCGCAGAGCCCTATAAGAATGGAGAACCATTTAAACCATTACTGGGCCACGCTCCAGCATACTGGGAAACACGGGAGGCATACGGGGCAATATTAATCCGGAGAAAGCTATCCCAGTGCAGAAGGGACACACTCCCCATTATTTTGCTTTTGTGTACAGTATTCTCCTTCCCCAGTGTGCCCTTTTTTAGCAGTGATGGTACACACCAGGTGTTTTGAATAGGCAGCAATGAATTAGGAAAGAAATAAATGACAGCTTCCAGGCGCAGATGTACTTCTATGGTTGGATTCAGACATTGTACTTGGACTTTGTAAGCTATCCAAGCTTGGGAACAGCCTGAGAGCTACTGCTTGGCCTTGTATTTATAAAGCCAGTGCATTTTGGTTAAAGACGTGTCCGTTTAAATAATAGTCAATTTAGCTAGTGATAATCCTGTGTAGGGGGAATCCTTGCATTTATGTAAAACAAGGATGCCAGGTAGAAATTTGCTAAATGTCATGAGTCGTGTACTAAGTGCATATATTATATTGATACAGTATACAGAAGACACGAATGCTTGCTAGGTGCAACATGTATGTGATCATAAACAGACACAAATCCGTAGTCGACGAAACACGATGGTATTTGTCACTGTAGCATATGCAGGCGACTATACTATCTGCTTCGACAAATTAAGTCGGCGGTTCGCTGCTAAAAGACGAACTGTGAGCTGTCTGCGATCCAATTATGCCACAAATAGCATCGTTGCAGGCTTTTTCACAAAATTGCAATGGGTTTGTTATTGTGCATTACAAGGATATAATTCACAGAATATTCATATTTATTGTATTATATGAATGTTAGGAAACACTGGAGTTTCTTAACCATATAAAGGCATGAAAGCGGCCACATACTATGTTTTTATATAGTCCTGGAACTCTTCCGTTACTTCTATTTGCATTTAGGAGCACAGTGTCACATTGCAGTTTTTATTGAAAATGTTTTACATTAATTCAATGCGGATGGCCACATGACAGGCCTGGATTGGCAATCCGTGAACCAAATACCTGAGTCTCTGCTGTAAAACATTAGGCAGTCACTATGTATTGGGCCTATTGGGGTTGTTTGGTCCTGTGTGTGCTGTAAATGTCAAGGCCTATTGTGAATCATCTCACGACAGACCTACCATATCTGTATCTTGAAAAAATTTTTTTACAATGATTAGGGCAGCTTGGAGTTGTAGATTGAGAAAACTAGGATAGATACAGGCTGAACAATCCTGGTGTAACTAGATGAGGTGTGATGTGATAGACCCGCTTTTCACTACTTGCTTTGGATTTGCTGTTGGTAGTATTTTTTGTTACACAGCATTATATAAACACACTTTGCCGTGTAATTTCTAGGGGTTTACACTACAACAATGCATATGAGACTGCAATCCATTAGATGACGCCACGATTGAGTTGTACCAAGTGATCCGCACTGCCTGGGATTGAGCTGACAGGGCTGCCGTGTGTAATGTTTCAGTGGAAGAAGGATTGCAGGGCCGAATCCCCACAAGCAATTGGAATAATGAACAAGGGCTGCTTTTCATGCAGGGCAGCAGCTCCTTTCCTACCCCCTCCTCTTTGTAAAGGTCCCACCATCTGAAAGAGAGAGAGTTTCCGTGGTACTTAAGTGGCTCCTTTAATCTAGCGACTGTTTGCTGTACAGATAACACGGCCCTACCCTGTGGGCTGGAGACTGGGAAAACTCAGCTGAAGAGCCACTAGTAACACCCAGGTCACATTCCGATTCTGTTTGTTTTCACAACAGACCCCTGCGGGCCCTACTAGTTATTGGCTGTCTGACCGAGGATTTGCCGATGAAGTGCTGAAATATTAGACGAAACCAAAGAGCTGCTGCTTTTATATAACACGCATATATATAATTATATAGTCTCAGTGTTCACTAGTTTACAATGTCGGCAAAGAGCACCCCAATTTAACGTTAAAGCTAATGATGTCTCTCACCCACTCGAGCCATTAGCGGGGCTTACATAGACCTCATCTATAGAAATCCTCCACCAGCAGTGTAACCTCATACCTGTAATGCTTTGTTAGTTATTATTTCAAATGACCCCTCCCCCCCCATGTGAAGTCAATTCTCATCACCTTCTGAGGAGGATGGAGTTGTATTTCTGTATCCCCTGGAGTGTAAGCTGAACTAACATACAAAAAGCCTTTTCAGTATCGCTGCAGATAAGAATTAATTAAGATACGGCGGGCTCTGGGCAGCCTGCTTTGAATGCACAATATAAAGGGACACTGTGCCTTTAACATCCCTTCTGCGTTGGGGAAGGTCAAGCGATTCCGGACTGTACCACCCCGTATGACAGAGCCCTAAGGGGACACGTGAAGGCCGCGGATTGTGTCGGCTTTGCCTGCAGCTCACGCTTCTTCTTTGTCTGAGCGCTTGGATGCTGGGCTTCGGCTCTGTTTAGAAGATCGCGCAATGATTTTCTGTTGCACACATCCCCTGCCCTCAGACGACTATCGTGCCAGCATTGTCTTGGCCCAATCGCAATGTACTATGCCCCTTATCGTTATCTCATTCCCTAAAAATAAAGCAGACGAGGCCGTTGCTACAAGCATCGTCATAGCAAGGGTTATTCACACCCCTACCTTCACATGAATATGTGATCCCAGCTTGCGACTTTCGGTGTTAATGCTAACAGGCTCGTACAGGTAGGTGGTCCTTTACATACCACCTAAAAATGCACATTGAATAGTATGTGCATTTCTCACAAACTTCCAGTCCAGGCTCTTATAACTGGTTACTAATGTCACAAGGAGCTCACTGACAAAAACGAATTGCCCTTTTGTTTATAAAGACTGTAATTAAACAGGCTGAAACGCAACACCCTGCTATCAATCGCACCGTGTAGGGAAGAGGTGGCAGTATATAAGTGTGTGTTTATTCTTCCTTGTAAACTGCAGCCGACGTGAATGGTGCTGCGTCAGGCAGACATAAATAGCTGTCTGTTGGGAGTGTACGGGGACTCTGGCCCCTGTATTTCCTTAGTATTCCCATTTGAAAAGAATGTGCTGAGCTGAAGCAGAACTAGTGTATGGGAAGAGCATTTCGGGAAAGCCGCACTTTCATTGAAAAGCATTTTATTTGGTAGTGGTTTTCAAAGAGCACCCTGTGGGGTGCAGTGCCTGGAGGAACCCAGTGTGTAGGCCAATTTGGGTGAGATGATCTGGGATATATATATATATATATATAGATATGTGTGTGTGTGTGTGTGTGTGTTCTTAGACAGCTGCCCCTGTGCACTGAAATCCAATGTATACAAAATAGAACAAAAACCAGCACCAAGGGTCTTGATGTGAAAAATAGATAAATATTGTTACATTGTATGCCATACCATGTAACAACATTTTATTATATATTACACAAAAGCCAAGAATATCTTGTAAATTATATCCTTCTAAATGGTGAGTACTGATGTCATCAGTTATAAAGGTGAGTAGTGATGTCATTTCTGTCACATGACTCACGGAATCTTGTGTATTATAATAAATAAAGTACCCTCTTTTGAAAAATATGAGGATATTAGAAGTTACCTCAGAGTTCCATGTATAAAAACAATGCCTTCAGCCTCCTGTTTTTATATGGTCATGAAACTCCTCGGTAACTTATAATATCCTTATAATTTACAAGAGGTTAAAGGTAAACCGAGGCCAAATGCTGAATCATAAAGGAGGCTTCAACTTTCAACAGTCGCAACTACAGGGGATTAACGTGATCGGGCTCTCCGCGATACATGAGAATTGGCAAGAGCACATGGGAAAATATATGGAGCTTCATTGTATATTTACGTGGGTATAGGCTGCACACTGCTGCGGAACATGCCAAAGCTTTCTATTGACCCATCTTAATCTTGTCTTAGTGTGACGTCCCGGTCTGCGACTGCTCCGTTGTTCTTCCGTATTTGAGCTACAAACGAGCCACCGTGGCTGCCCCCAACTGACAGTGTTGCCTAGCGCTAAGGAACAGCAATAACACGAAAATCCTGAGGCGTCGCATCCCGTTTCTATTATCGCTAGTCAACGCTCCTACAGCGATCAGAAGGGCATAGGGCAAGGCACTGGCACCCACGGTCCCTGTAGGATCGGTCCGATTTGGGCACCCACAGTACTAGAGCGCTTAAGCCCCTTCACACTTGCACACGCGGCTTTGTTCTCACACCCACACGCGATTTCTAATACCTGACATGACATTTGTTGAGCCTCTGCACTTTGTCACACTCCAGATCAGATAAAAAGAAAAGTCTTTCATTTCCTAATTGCGTTCCATCCACCCTTTCCGTCCCCCATGCAATACGCAGAGCCCTTGCCTTCCCATGTTCAGACCCCCGCAGAGCTGCGAGCAGAACATTTGGTAACCATTTCTGGGAAGCCAACATGTTTACAGACAGGAGGGAAGTAGCGATGTATTTCCTAAACTCCAGCTCACCACAAGCCAGAGGCACACGGGGTCACGATTAATATGCGAGGGCAAGGGGCTGAGCAGCTTTCTCTGTAATCCCTTTTGGGAATATGTTAACCCAGTCTCTTCTTCCCCCTACGCACCGTTCTTATGCAGGAATACAATTTTAAGGAGCCTCGTTAATCCATAGGCACAGTAGGATGCTGGGATGTGTAGTGCAACAGCATTTGGAAGGTGGCTGGTTGGAGAATTAATATGACAATTATACTGATACACTCTAAATACCCAGTAAGTGGATTCTCTGATACTGCGATTGACTTTAAATATGGAATGGAACAATCACCCTTCACCAGAATTACCCCTCCCCCATTAGCCTATCCTGTTTGTGTTTTATCTTTAGAAAAAACCTCAGGTTTTGAGCGAACTTGCTGTGGGTATAAAGAAATGCCTTGATGCTGCCAGATTGCGTGTAAAGGCCTAATTTGCCATCTGGCATGAAAACACTGCTGGGTGTTCTGTAAAAGGGCCCAGTTGCGGTTGCACATTGTAAGTGCTGCCTGGGAAGCAGATTCCTGGCCGGGCTGAGTGATGGGATTAGTGCATTATGTAGCACAAATAGGCAGCTCCTCTGTGCAGCGCGAATCAGCCTCTTCCTGACAATCACAGCTCCACACACTGATTTCTGAGCAATTATGTGCAGCCCGCGCCGAATGATTTGTGTCGTCCTTTAGAAGCCCGCGTCTGCTTCTTCCAATGCAATTTTTATCAGGCCAGGAAGGGCTGCGCAGAGCTCGACTTCTTAATTACAGCTTGAGCAGGCAACAGATAAAGAAAAATGATCGTTTCTATAACCCACAACTTGCTTTAGGTGGGGGGAGAGAATGTAAATATGAGAAAGGGTAGCACACCAGGGACTACTTGCTGAAGGCACAGTTACTGCAAGGGGATCAAGGGAAGCAAACCTATAGTATCATGAATGCACTTTTGTGACTTGATAATAGGTGTCTTGCCAGTTTGTTCTTGGTGGTTATTGCAATAATGTATAAAGGCCATATACTGCCCGGGTTGTATCAGGACTGTTTTTTTCTCTTTCCATTGACCTGGCCCGTGGGCCGTACATTGTTCAGTTTGTCCAAGCACATCATAAAGCTTCTTTCTTAGGTTGTGCCTATGGGGCATATTGTCTTAACAGCTTCTATTTCATGCAGTCATTTGCAGCATTTGGGGAGTGATGCCAATACGTATTTTATGCACAGATTTCTGTTTGCAGTCATTTTCCAAATGGGTTCTGTAATGGAACTGCCCAACAAGCCAACTGTTACTGTGGTGTTACCAAACTTCTCAAAGGGCAGCTGTACATAGGTTAATCATGATGTTGTCAGATCATGGTTGCTCCCATAACCCTAGAGTTGGTGTGTGTACAGCTGCCAGATCAATAGATCCCCTGTGTAACATAGAATCATATACACCCTACCTCTTCACAGAAACCCCAGCCCTAAGGTCGGCAAAGTCAATATGTGTGGAGCAGAATCCCTTTAGCAAGCTTTGTTCACAAGGTGTGGTATTAAAATTGCAACTGTCCTCATAATAAATAGCCAAGACAACACATGATACATGCAGGTTAATATAGAGAGGCAGATCAACAGGACACGTTCCATCGTAGTTTGAGTATATTGACTAAATGTTTTACAGATTATTTTTATTTCCTGTTATTGATACATTGTTTCATATTGATTCACTAGACGCAGATTCCTATTTGACTACTGACCATATTACTCTGCTATTAGCTCTTCCCAGCAATACGTGGGACCGTATGAGATTCCTTACATTCCCTCTGCGTACAGCTGTTTCTCCCCCACAAATGACTGGTCCTGGGTGCCCCTCAGCAGGCAGCTCCTGTAACAGACTGATATTACTGCAAATTGTGATTTGGGAGACAAACCCCTGTCAATAACCGGGGCAGAAGGACAGGCCCTTTCCCGTTCTTGGGCAGAGCACGCGCTTCTATAAGCGTGGGAGCGCGCACAGGAAGCAGGGAACACTATATTTATATATAATGCGAGTATGAATAATGGATGGCAGCCTTCACTGATTTCCAGAGCGGAGACGCTGTACAGCGGATCCAGAAGGACTAGTAATTAGATCACTTTCGGAAACTGCCTGCTATCCAGCCGCGATGTCTCAGAATATGAACAAGCCAAAGCATTCCCTGCAGGGCTCCCACTATAGCGCCCACACATACTGTAGCTTAGTCAAACAAGGGTGCAAGTTGCGGCAAACCGTTATTCTGCGCATAGATTGGTCAGCAAAGTACATCGGCAGCATTCATGTTTTTCGGAATATTTTCTATTTTGCTCAATGTGTAGTGGGACCGGTGGCAAATGAGTTAAGTGTTAAGGCCAGGCAGCTTGATTGGCCCGCGGTGGGGTCAGATCTGTATTTCCCCATCCCCCTAATGAGTTTGGGAGCCCTGTGATTAGACATGCACGGGGGAGAGAGATCCTGACAGCATGAAATATAATTTGTGATCTGGAAGACAGTTTCCAGGATAATCTCATTACGCTCCACAGACTCCCGGTGTTATTCTGTAGAAGGCGGACAATGATCAATTTACATTGACCTGAGGCCGGCCGAGCTTTTAGATGGTAATTGCCACATTGATTTGCATTGCAAAAGGAGGGAGAGCCTGCCAAAATTTAAGACAGAAGCCAAAAGGAATGGTAAGGTTTGGCCCTAGGTGCGATAGTAATTATCAGAGACAGTTGGCTTCGCGGCCAGAAAATCGCTGCTGAATGTGTCCCTATCGATCTGTATCGCAGCCCGCAGTGACAAAGGGTGCTAGTCTCCTATGCAGGGCTTCTGTGGGGCACACAGGCTTGCTCTGTTTAGCACTATTGCGCGTTCATCTACATTTATACGCTTCCTGATGATGGTGTGCGCAGCTCGCTAATTTATGCGCAGACAGAGATAAAAAGTGAATACAGGGGAAATTACAAATGCATGGTTGCTCTGGTTAGAATTCTCTGTTGTGTCTCCGTCTCTCTCGCTCTGCGCCGCCGCCTTTCCCATTAAAGAGCGAAACCGTGGGGAAAAACGCTATCGCGAAACAGATGAATACATAACACGCTGCTGTGGCCGCTCAGGTCCGGCGACAAATGAGTCCTTTATTAATCCCACGCGTACAAAAGCGACGCTGGGGCCGCTCCTTTTGTCTCGTGTGGGAAAGGCTGATATATGGCATTGTACCAGATCTATAACGTTCGCACGTTGCTGTGCTTTTTACTGGCAAAGAAGCAACGTTAGAAGTCGGAAGCAGCTGGGTCAGTGCAGTACGTTTTTGTCCTGTAAGCAGGTCATTCCGGTCGCTAAAGGAGGAAAGCGATGTAACCCTTCATTTCCTAAACTGTGCAACAACAGCATGCACGGCCGGGGGTTTCCATAGATATACGTGTGATGCTCAACTGCCCAGACCTCAAGCTGACGGTCCCAAGTAGCTCTGCTCAATGCCTTCTCATTGATGTTTTCCTCTGAGTGCCCCAGCTGTATGTCTGCATAAAGCGGATTTTTACTGGTTTTAGATGAAGTACAACCCAGATAAGTCACACTGCCCTGTGGCACCCTAATAGCACACTGGGTGTTGCTATTATTTATGATGAGCCCCCAGACCCTAAATCAGCGTTAAGCCAACGCTAGGGATGTCACTAATTCTTTATACAGCGTGGTGCTATAATCACTGTCCCAAATTTGCCAATGTGGCACAACATTTTTGCTTATCACTGCTATCATATAGACCTAGAGATTATCTCCATAGAGATAATAAATATATATATATATATATATATATATATATATATATATATATATATATATATATATATATATAGTGAATAACGTACCCTCTCTTGTAAAATATAAGGATATTATAAGTTACCAAGGAGTTTCATGACCATATAAAAACACAGGTCATGGTACTCCGAGGTAACTTCTAATATCCTCATATTTTACAACTGGGGGTACTTTATTTATTATAATACACAAATTTCAATGAGTCATGTGACTGAAATGACATCAGACCTCACCGTTTATAACTGATGACATCAGAACTCACCGTTTATAAGGATATAATTTACAAGATATTCATGGCTTTTGTGTATTTTTATATATATGAGGACGGCCCGAGTACGGGGCTGAAACGTTGAATAAAAACACTATTTGTTTTTCACGAAAGTCCTGTTGGTGCGGCTATTTTTTCGTTGATACATGTACTATGGACATAGGACCAGCACACAGGCATTGCTTCTTGTTATTGCTGTGCACCAGATCTGTTTCTTTTATATATATATATATATATATATATATATATATATATATATATATATATATATATATATATATTAATAAATACGAATGGAATAAATACGTTTAACGTGCCCCTGATATTAGTACTGGAAGCTCAGAGTTTTTTGTTTTTTTTAAATAGGCATACCTCCGACTGTGAGGAATCGGTGAGACTTGGTTGGAGGCGGAGCCCCATGTGAAACTTTTTATATAACTCTAATAGTAAATGTCCATGTTGGAGGGGTGCTCAAGCCACTTGAACCCTTGCCAGGGGTAATGAGTCATATAATATAACACATGCTGCGGCACTAAAGTTTGTAAAGGTGAAAAAAGTGATTTTATTTTGGTAGTTTTTTACTTTGTCAAGGTGAAAGGGCAAGAAAGCATCTGAAACTGTCGCCTTATCTGTGAACAAAATAAAAAATAATTTTTCACCTTTACAAAGGGAAGTGCCACAGTGTGTGTTATATTATACAACTGTTTATATCAGAGAATTATGAAACGGTTTAACTTGTGCATCTATCTGTGTATGCAGGGCAGTGGCATTTGGTAATTCACCTAGCTCCTTAACAAGCTCTGAACTGTAAAGTAAAATAGAGCTGTAAGCATACAAGAAATCTTCAGTTTACACAATATATAGAGATTTGCGTCACAACACATTTTAGAGCAGGAATGGCCAACTGAATACCACAAAGCAAACAACTAAATCATTTTAAAATATAAACTTAATATATTTAATATATTGTTTAATTTGTAACAGAAAGCTGTTAAAGCATTAACCAGTATTGCACATTAAATACACATATTTTAAAACACCTAGGATAATATTATTACTTAAAACATTAGATTCTCTTTCCAGCAAAGCCTTATGACCTCCATTATATTGTTTAATTTGTGCTGGGTACATTAGTACTGTATATCTATTTGATTTCCTAGTAACCATTCACCCAACAGTGTCCTATTTTTGCTGCCAGTTAGGTGAGATTTATATGTCTGGGGTGTAAATGTAAGACTTTCACCCTTCACTTTTGTTGAACTAATACTCTCAGTTTCAACTAAGCTAAAATGTATCAGCTGCCTATTGGATTATAAATAATTATGCCCCACATTGAGTGATTTGCTCTGCACCCCTCTACCACTAAATACAAACATGGATTACATGCTAAATACTTTCATGGAACCATAAATGTTAGCAATGGAGATAATAGGGACGGTTATGCACATGCATGGGCACTTGTGCTTTACTGAAGTGAAGTATATAATCATATATTTGAGAATGGAACAATTTTTGGGTTATTTGTCTGCAACCATAGAAGGCTCTGGCACTCACTATAGCTGAGGGAGTATAGAAGATATTCCAGTGGCACACTGAATGCTGAAAAAAGTGTTAAGTTTATTCACCCAAATACATACAGACAAGGGCAACGTTTCGGACCACTCGGGCCCTTTGTCAAGCCTAGCAGCCTATAGCTGAGGGAGTAACTTGCAATGGAGTATTTGTTTGCAGTAGCTGGAGAGCCACAGGTTGAGAATGACCGGTGATAGGATATTCAGGGAATCCTTTAACTGGCACTGTGGCCACTCAAGAGTCATGGAGATACTGACCTGGTCAGGCGATATAGCAAATATATGACCTGACTAAACAAAATCTGGTCATATAGCTACTTAGCACTCAGGCCAGTGTGAACATTCCCCCCCCCCCAAAAAAGAGAGGGAAATGTATGGCAATATAAGGCAAGACATAGAATAAGATTCAAGAGAAGAAAGACTTGCTAGGATGGCTTGAGTTGACACAACAGAATGGAAAAGAGATGAGGCAGATATAGCACATAATCTGTTGATTGGACAGGGCACTCAGGCTGTGGGCAGCTAACTGGTTAGGGGCGACAATTTGTTGGCAGATTATGGTTGTGCAGATAAGGAAGCTGATCCCTGGTGAGAAAAGGAAGGCTGGACATGGAGGCAAAGGGGGCAAAGCAGACCTGGTACAGTATCAAATGATAGGATGCTTACTGAGGATTGAGACAATCAATACTAAAACCTTGGGATCAGATTACATCCTGATCATCCGAAGGAGAATGGACATTTGATTGAAGTTACACTTGGTTGTGACTTCCCAGGGGACAGCAGCTTTGGAAATACTAGAGCTTTCTCCCTCCCCCAAAAGGCTTTGTGCAAGGCACGGATCGCTGAGCCACACAGGAATGCCTTGCTGTCTGTGCTGACAGTGTTTTGTTAGCTTCCCCATGCAGCCGGAATTATGGCTCCCCTTTCAAAACAAACTGCAGGAGGCTATAAACTTTGGGATTGGAAAGGTTATTGTGCCAGGCACTAGTGGCCTTTTAACACAATGCCACCTATAAGAGCCCAGTGTTATAATTCTGGGGGGACACATGCATAGTTGTATGTGATCACAGTAGATAGGAGGATTAGCCGGGTATTTGCTTATTATTATTATTCAGGGGTGGGGACAAGGATCACTCTTTCCTGTGCTGTGAAATTTGCAAATATGTGCCTTGTTTAGGGGCGGGGAGCACAGTACGTACAGACATGGAGCAAAGAAATACGTTAATATTTTATGGACCACAGATCAGAAGGCTGATATATGGAGCCCATAAATGTGAAGAGATTGTATTATTTGTATATTTCCTGGTAGCTCAAAAGGGACTAGCACTCCCATTAAAAAAATGCAGTACTGGAAATCAAACACTTAAACTATAATCTTTTAAACAAATAATTATAAATTGTATGGGCTGAGTGCTTCTGTGACTGGTAGGTTTTGCCTCAGTATAGTCTATATTTTCTGCTCTTGATTGGCAATACATGCATGCTTTTGTTATGTAATTAGGAAATTGGGGTTAAGGAGTTAAAAATAGTACCAGAGGGTCCTACTCATCCTTACAATCTAAAAGGTTAGATAGTTAAAGGGGAAGTGGCATGTAGGTAATAGATCTTGAAAGCTTTAAGGGCCTACTGGGCATTAGGATGGGGCAATTACTATGTTTTCTAAGCAAGGAGCGCCCACATTATTGGCTTGTACAGGACCCCCTAAGTTGTAGTTTCTGTCCCTGATTAATGTTTGTCTGTTCTACTAATGTTTTTAATGTTAATAGCTGTACGAAAGCTTAGAAACACCTGACCAGTACAATGGCATATTGTACCACTGTTTAACATTTAGAAAAAAGGCATGCTGCACATACATAAAACTATGAGGTTTCAGGTTTCCCTGTAGAATTTACTTTTTACTACTTCATTTACTACTTCTTTAATTCAGCTTTTGTTCTCCTTTAAGGGCAGTAGCCAACGGGGAGATTTGTCACCCGTGATTATTTATGAGCGACTGCTGGTGACCGGTCTCCCAAAAATGCCTCTCCATTGGGAATAATTTAAATCACTGGAGGTATGACCAACATATCACTAAATCGCCCAAAGTTTCCTCCAGAGGCAACCCATTACCCCACACATCCCTCTGGTTTGAAACAAGTTAAAATCTGTTTATGCAAATCCTTTCACTTGCTTCAGTGCTTCAGGCCCCATTGTAATTAAAATGAAGACGAAGGGCATGCACTGAGCACTTTTCAAAGTCTTGAAGCCCTGAAGCTCAAACCGTATCTGAGGAAAAATTGCTGATAAGCCTGGAATCAGCCCTGTCAGTGCTGTAATAGGAGTGCTCACTGCATCTCAATCACTTCCTATGTATCATGTCTTCTGCCAGCTCACTCTGTGACATAGAGATGGTGACATCCAGACAGTGTCACTATGGGCTGTTCTGAAGAATTGATGGATGGCTTCCCACTCTATTTATGCCTGGTAGAAAGGAGAAAATGATTGCAACCTTAATAGAAAAGGAACTGGGCATACTTAAATCTGTGCTATTTGCCACTGAAGCCTTTGCTTTTTGAATGCTGGAAGCTGTAATTCAGAACAGCACATATTTAATTGTGTGTGTGTGTGTATATATAGTGAATAAAGTACCCCCTCTTGTAAAATATAACGATATTATAAGTTACCGAGGGGTTTCATGACCATATAAAAACACGAGGCCGAAGGCCGAGTGTTTTTATACAGGTCATGGAACTCCGAGGTAACTTCTAATATCCTCATATTTTGCAACTGGGGGTACTTTATTTATTATAATAGACAAGTTTCAGTGAGTCATGTGACAGAAATGACATCAGAACTCACTGTTTATAACTGATGACATCAGAACTCACAGTTTATAAGGATATAATTTACAAGATATTCGAGGCTTTTGTGTATTATATGTATATAATCTAGTCTGGTCATTTTCCTATGGGACCAAACTGTAAATTATATCCTTATAAACGGTGCGTTCCTAATTCAGTACGCACCGTTTATAAGCTATAAAGAGCACTTGCCCTGAAAAAGGAACTACATGGAGAAAATTCAATCAGCAAAGAGGTGGAAAACAGCCTTAAATGTGTCATTTTGCAGCAGATAGAGCAAAGCCAAAACACTGCATATACATATAGCAAAGCTAGTTAAGGTGGCCATAGATGCAAAGATCCGCTCGTTTGGCCACGTCGCCAAACAAACGGATCTTTCCCCGATATGCCATTAATAAACATGGCTATATCGGGGGTAATCTGATTGTTTGGGGCCGTATGGCCGAACGATCCGATTACGATGTGCTGTGGGCTCCGGCGGGATCGGTCGGGTCAAAATCAAACCTGATCGATCGACCAAACGACTGATCTCCGCCGGACGAAAGATGTCGGCACACGCCACACACGATTCGAAAATTGTACGAATCCTCGATTCGTACGATAGGATCTGTGTGTCAATGGCCACCTTAAGACACACAAACTATAGATCATAATGCATAATGTACCCCTATTTAAATTTATATAGATATTAGTAGTCACCTTGGAGTTATATGACCTGTATAAAAGCACATGGCCTGCGGGCTTGTGCTTTTATATGGTCACTAACTCCTCGGTGACTAATAATATGTTTATACATTACAGTAAGGGGTACATTATCCACTATGTAATACATAGCCATGAATAACCTGTAAATTCTAGCAACAATGCTTAGTAATGTCATTGGTTATAATTGGAGCTTAGTGATGTCATTTCTGTCACATGCCTCACTGAAACTTGTTTATTATAAAAAATAAAGTACTCCCTGTTGCAAAATATGAGGATATTAGAAGTCGTCTCATTGTTCCGTGATCTGTATCAGCCTTGTGTTTTTATATGCTCATGGAAATCCTCTGTAACTTATAATATCCTTACATTTTATAATAAGGGGGTACTATATTATATATGGTCAACTAAAGCTCTATTTCCATTATGTATCCAGTATATCTGATTTCTGTATAAATCGGTACACATTCATGGATGTCTAGAACTGAATCACTTCTATATGTCATACTATCACTTCCATCCATGTCTGTCAGGCAGTAAGAGAACAAAACTTGCACAGACTGACATTCTTACAAATAAATGGTCAGTCCATGATGTGGAAGATAAAAACTCTTTTGTTATGTTGGTTTGAAAAACCAATATACTGTTCTTCCACTTATTCTTCTGCTCATTCTTCTTATTCTTAGTACAGCCTATTTTCTAAAATCTTCTCCTACAGTTTTAGGGGTACAACCCCCCAACTTTCCACTCTCCCCCCCTTCTGTCTTCTTGGGGTGGCACTCCGAACACCCCAATTTTTCTATTGACTTTTAGAGAGAAGATATGCAAACTGCTGCCACTCTTATGGCTTTGAAGATAGACTAACCAAACTTGAATCGCATAATCATGGGGTCACGCCAAATGAAACAGTGACATTTGTTAGATGCCCCAAAATGGATGGAGCCAAAATCAAATGTCACCCATTTACTAGGGGAAATTTAAATTGCTGCCATTCTTACAGCTGTAACCCTAATTTGGTTGCTGTCTCTTTAAATCGTAATTAACCCTTGCCAATCCAGAGGCCCTGAGTCCCTTTTGCATATGAAAAGTACTGGAACTTGGATTTACAATGCAGTGCCCCCACCTAGGAAACACTGAGGAGCACACCTCAGGGAATTTCTACTAGGGAAAATAAAACACACAGTTGCAAATGAAACAGATATAAACTTTATATAAAACAGTAGTGAAAGAACTTGGGCAAATTAATGCACAATACACTCCTGCTCTGGGGACACGTGGGACCTACCTAACCCACTATTAGGTACCTGTCTGTTTCTCCAACACAGTCCTTTTTATTATCAAAGCCCCAATCCTCTGGAAGAGGTTAATAACCACACAGTTCAGTTCAATTGAAATGTCCCTTCCCCAGAGCTCTCATACTCCAGGTAGCGCTATCGTTTCCCAAAAGTACCTCTCCCTTTAAAATTTAGCAGCTGCTCTCAGAAGCAGCCACACCGGAGATTACAGGCAGCTCTGCAGTAGGATAATCTCACCACTGACACCTTTCTCCTCCTGAGCCTCTAGCAGATTGGCAAGGAACAGGATGGGCTCTCTCTGTACTTCTACAGATGCAACAGCTTCTCTGCACTGGACAGTCTCACACACTGACTGGATGTTTCAGCATACAACGCCTGTTAAAGGGGAAGGAAACCTAGTTGGCACAAAAACCCTTCCCCCCTCCCGTGTGTTGCCCACCCTTCCTCCTCCCCCCTGGCCTACCCGTCCCGCTAGGCAAATGCCCCTAACTTGTTACTTACCCTTCTGCGCAGGTCCAGGGTCGGACTGGGGGGCCCGGGGCCCACCGGGACTACTGTCCAGGGCCCCTTCCGACCCGCCCCCCAACCCCTACTGCGACGCGCTGAGCGCGCGCACACAAAGGCGCCGCTTGGCGCACCAGCGTGAAGGCGCCTGGCGCATGCGCAGAAGGCGCTGCGCTGATCGGCGCTGCGGGAGTTCGGGAGGGAAACTTTTTAAAAGATATCTGGAGAGGTGTCTGGCCCGGCGGGGGCCCATTAAGGGTCGGGGCCCACCGGGTATTTTCCCGGTGTCCCGCCGGGCCAGTCCGACACTGCGCAGGTCCAGTCCAGGGAGTTCACAGACGACATCTAATTCCACGCGATCGTCTTCCTGCTTTGAACGGCGTTTTGGCGCGTGTGCAGTAGGAGCATTTCGCCAGTACGGATCTACTGCACATGCGCCAAAAGTCACTAAGTACTTTTGGCGCATGCGCAGTAGATCGTACCAGTGAAATGCTCCTACTGCGCATGCGCCGGTCAAAGCAGGAAGACGATCGCGTGGAAGAAGATGTCGTCTGTGAACTCCCTGGACTGGACCTGCGCAGAAGGGTAAGTAACAAGTTAGGGGCATTTGCCCAGCGGGACGGGTAGGCCAGGGGGGAGGAGGGAGGGTGGGCAACACACGGGAGGGGGGAGAGTTTTTGCGCCAACTAGGTTTCCTTCCCCTTTAAGCTCTGTTGGAGACCCTGTACAAAAGGCTCCAAAGTCAGGCACTTCCTTTCTCCCAGGATGCACTGGGTTGCCCAGCCAATCAGATGGCTCTCCAGCCTGTAACTGGGCTGGATGATGTCACAGACAGAAAAACAGGGGAAGGATTTGTCTGATCCCTTATACAGCTTTGAGGCTACACTCAACAAACTTGAATCACATAATCATGGGGTCAACCTGAATACAAAGATATTAGTTGGATGTCCAAAGGTGGGCAGAGCTACATACAGCCAATCCGATTTCACCCATTAACTATCAGTTGGGGATTTGAACATGCTGCCATTCTCACAGTTTTAACGCCAGGGTCCCCAAACCTCTTCATGGTTGGTCACTGGTGGACTGCAGGTCAAGGTTAATAAAAGTGGGTGGATCCACCAACAACCAATCATTGATTTCATTGGGAAAATTAAACTGCTCCCATTCTTACACGTTTAATCCGGGTCCCCAAACTTTGCACTATGTGACTACATTTCAAGTTTAGCACCAGGCCTGTATTTGTGGAAAGGCCCTTTCCTATTCATACTCCAGACTTTTATTCAAATCAATGCATGATTGCTAGGGTAATTTGGACATTAACAACCAGATTGCTGACATTGCAAACTGGAGAGCTGCTGAATAAAAAGCTAAATAACTCAAAAACTACAAATAATAAAAAATGAAAACCAATTGCAAATTGTCTAAGAATATCACTTTCTACAGCATACTAAAAGTTAATTCAAAGGTAAACAACCCTTTTAAAAGCATTGGAAGACACCACAATTTGAACATACTGAATCATTTTCTATATGTAGTGTGTGTATGAACAAAAGAAATGTAGTGAAGTATGTTCAATGGCAAAGTTAAATTTTTAAGAAATGTCAAGCAGTGTTTCTTTTCTCTTATTTTGAATTTTCCTTTGTTATTAGGATGGTTCTATGCTTATCCCAAATTTAAATTTTAAATCTATTAATAATGGACAACTTCATTCACAGGGAGTCACTTTTTATGATTTAGGTGGTGGTTATGCAATCATTCCAGTTATACTGACATAAAGGTTATGCCAATTTTGCTTGTGCTGATGAAACAGTCGGTGGTTCATCCTTCCCTTCTTTGAAATGCATACAGAACCCAAGCAGTTAACATTTGTGTCTTTCCTCTTTCAGTTCTCCCTCCTGATGTGATTACTCGAATAGGGAAGTAGGGGTGAAAGGTTTTTTAAATTCACAAAACCAGAGCCTGGAAAGGCTGTTTAATTAAAATCCATTTAAGGACTGATTAGGCGTGTAATTTGCACTAATACTGACGATTATGGAAATGTTTAACCTGACACCGATTCATAAAAAGCTGCAATTTTAAAAAAAATGTGGGGGTCTATCAAGTTCAGGGGTTTGAATCGGGCAGGCACAGGAGCAAACACACTATGAAGTGGGAGTGATAACTAAGAGATAAATATTATTTATTGTATTCTGATGGTATCTTAGAGGACTTTCTTTTCCCTGTAATTTTTTGCATTGTAAGGGTGAAAAGTTCAATTTCAGCCAGCTGGTAAAGGCTAATTGGCACAATGTATATGTATGTAAAACTTTATTTATAAAGTGCTATAAGGAAATGTAGTGCTATACCATCTTACAGTATATAAAACTACACACAGGAGGGAAAGGTAACATAATAAATACAATAAATATAAGTACACAGAGCTTAAGTGTCATGTAGTAAGAGATACAGTAATAAGGAGTTCCCTGCACCGTAGAGCTTACAGTCTAACTGGGTGGATAATATGACTGTATGTTATCTACCCACTTTGTCTGTAAGCTCTGCAGGGCAGGGACCTCCTTCCTACTTTTGCAGGGCAAAAGTGCACATGGTTAAGGCATTGTCCCTTAAAGGAGAAGGCAACCCAGTCGGCGCAAAAACCCCACCCTCCCTCCTCCCCCCTGGCCTACCCGTCCCGCTGGGCAAATGCACCTAACTTGTTACTTACCCTTCTGCGCAGGTCCAGTCCACGGAGTTCACAGGCACCATCTTCTTCCGCAAGCGCAGTAGGAGCATTTCGCCGGTACGGATCTACTGCGCATGCAGCAAAAGTCACGAAGTTTTCTGATTTCCCTTTGTGACTTTTGGCGCATGCGCAATAGATCGTACCGATGAAATGCTCCTACTGTGCATGCGCCGGTCAAAGCAGGAAGAAGATCGCGTGGAAGAAGATGGCGTCGGTGAACTCCGTAGACTGGACCTGCGCAGAAGGGTAAGTAACAAGTGGTATTTGCCCAGCGGGACGGGTAGGCCAGGGGGGAGGAGGGAGGGTGGGCAACACACGGGGGGGGGGAGGGTCCTTCTCCTTTAAGTGCCAGCACTAGACTAATGTTCTAGTGCTCAAAAAGATAGAATCTGAGTTTCTTCTTATAGAGATTGAGAGAGCTCTCCTTACAGAGGAATTCGGGGATGGAATTCCAGAGGTAAGGAGAAGCAAGATAGAAGGGTTTAAGACAAGAGGTGGCAGTGGGTGTGGATGGTGTGATAAGATGGTGGTTCTGAGTGGAGCAGAGGAGATGGGCAGGATGGGAAGGAAAGTGAAGAAATGTAGTGAGGAGCAGAGTGAAAGGGTTTGAATGTTAGCAGATAGATTTAATACACTATCCTTTGCTTAAAGGAAAACTATACCCCCCAAACAATGTAGGTCTCTATTAAAAGATACTGAGTAAAACAGCTCATGTGTAAAACCCTGCTTCATGTAAATGAACCATTATCATAATAACATACTTTTTTATTAGTATGTGCCATTGGGTAATCATAAATAGAAAATTGCCATTTTAAAAAATAAGGGCCGCCCCCTGAGATCGTAAGATTCACTGTGCACACATACAAACCACATGTAAGGTCACATAAGCCAATTAACAGACAGAGTTCTGCCTTTTGCTTCCTCACTTCTTCCTGTTACAGTTAGTGTTGTAGTATTTCTGGTCAGGTGATCTCTGAGGCAGCACAGATAGAGTCACGAAATGGTGGTTTAAGGCAAGAGATGTAAAAGGGCAATATTTATGTAAATATATATTCCAGTTTGGTAAGATTCTTTAATATGTCATTTAATTTGATATAAACTATCTGTTGCTTAAGTTTTCATTTTGGGGGTATAGTTTTCCTTTAAAGGAAAACTATACCCCCAAAATGAATACTTAAGCAACAGAAAGTTTATATTAAATTGAATGACATATTAAAGAATCTTACCAAACTGGAATATATATTTACATAAATATTGCCCTTTTACATCTCTTGCCCTGAACCACCATTTCGTGACTCTATCTGTGCTGCCTCAGAGATCACCTGACCAGAAATACTACAACTCTAACTGTAACAGGAAGAAGTGTGGAAGCAAAAGGCAGAACTCTGTCCGTTAATTGGCTCATGTGACCTTACATGTGGTTTGTATGTGTGCACAGTGAATCTTACGATCTCAGGGGGCGGCCCTTATTTTTTAAAATGGCAATTTTCTATTTATGATTACCCAGTGGCACATACTACTAGAAAAGTATATTATTATGATAATGGTTCATTTACATGAAGCAGGGTTTTACACATGAGCTGTTTTACTCCGTATCTTTTAATAGAGACCTACATTGTTTGGGGGGTATAGTTTTCCTTTAAAGGGGAAGGAATACTATTTCACACTTGGGGTTGCCAAACGTTAGGCATCTCCATGTGATTACTTTTACTTACCTGACACCCGGAGCTGGTGCTCCTATCAGCAGAAAACCGATCCGGCTCGGAGTTCTAGCGAGCACCACAGAGCAATCCTCTTCTTGCGCAGTAGAGCAAAAAGCTGGACTTTAACTAAGAAGCCAGCTATTTCGATCAACTGCGTATGGGTCTGCTCCTGGAAATTTGAAAACGGAAGAAGCAGGGAGAGGATCAATCCGTGGTGCTCACTAGAAGGTGCAGTTTTCTGCTGACAGGGGCACCGACCCAGGGTGTTGGGTAAGTAAAAGTAATCACTTGGGGGTGTCTAACTTTTGGCACCCCCAAGTGTAAAATGGTATTCCTTCTCCTTTAATAGGCAACCATAATAGAGATTTTACCTGGGGTTGAACAATATTATATTCGACTTGCAAGAAATACCCAATTTGTATCCGTTTTCAAAGAGACTAAGCCAAAGCACAACACATGGACCAGGTCCCAATGGGCGGCATAGCTGTGTACCAGCAAGTATGAAAATACACAATGAATGCATGAAAATCAAAAAAAAAAAAAAACCAGACATAGACAACTATTTTGTTGCAATTATGCAGCAAAATCATCTTAGGTCAAACTGTTTACTCCAATAATACCTCTTTTTTTTGTCTTTTGAAAAAGGCCTTTATAAGTTTAATGAAACATTCACTTGTGAACACCGCAGACTACAAACCCCTAACAATACTGGCTTGTCACTGTGGGAAACTTTAAAGCTGGCCATACATTGGCAGATTTTGTTGCCACCCTGTGAATTATCTTATCGGCTAACTGTTGTAACAAATTATTTATCCATCAGTGGTTATTGTTATGCGAGGAGACGTTTGTTGTTGGCTGCAACAAATTACATATATTAAAGGGCATGTAAATCAAAAAAAAATCCCATTTTTACTTTCTTTAATCAATAATAAAAATATATCCAATATACTGTCATTAAAAATTGTGTACAGTTTTTATAAGAAACCTGACTGTATGCAGTGAAATTCTCATTTACTCATTTACTGCTGTGGATCGGAATTGTCAGACGGTCCCTAACTGCTCTGCAGGTAAACAATAATACTTATGAACAGCAGGGGGGGCCCCACCTTACTTCCCAGCCATGCTGAATTCAAGCAGCTTTGTTTGTTTCCCTGAAGAGCAGTCGTGACTGTGTAGAGATTTATATTGGATTTTATTTTTGCCTTTACATTCCCTTTACTATTTCCAACTCCAGCTGCAGGGACAAAGACCATGGAGCCAGATTTAAACAGAAAAACTGGGATTCTATTTGGAGGATTATTTTGCTGCAGCCACTGGTTCTGCAGAGTTGGAGAAAATTTGTATTAAACAATACAAAAACTATAAAATCCACATTAGATTACATGACAGCACAGGACCAATGCAGACTGCCTATTCTGATTATTAATCTTGCTGTATCAGCTTTTGTCAGATATTATTTGACTTGTGCTGTTTTGATCATTTATGATGATCCCTAAGCAGCCCAGACTACACTGAGCATGTGCACAGTCTTAGTCTTGCAAAGATGTTTAACAAAGTTACAAGATGGTGGTCAACTTTGAAAACATAAATCATTTGTTTGATTAGGCTTCTGGTTCAGTAAGTTCATGTTTATGTTTAGTATACAAAATACTGTTGACTGTGGGGTTTCTGTTCCTTTGTTTATTTTCACATTTAGCATTCAGTGGTGAAGGTTCGCTTGATTATTTGATTGTCCAGGCTTCTGTAACAGCCATACATCAAGGTAACAACCCCATCAAGATAAATGTCTGAAATACATATTTCTAACCAAAACAAGTCAATGATTTACTTATGACTAAAGACTAACCATGTTTATATGCAGATCACAGTAAGGATGGTTTCTACCCATTAATCAACAAGTGTTTGTATAGATTCATAAATAGCAATGATTCCTAAAGACACTGTAGTTGATATCCCATGAATTAAAAAGAGGAGGTTCAGATCTACAACAATATGCAGATTATGGTTGTCAGTCCTAAAAATGAAAGAGTTAAAATAGCACATATCCTGCTGGCTACTTTTCTTCCAAATGTCCTCCATCGGCGCTTCAGTGTTGATTTTAATTGTTTAGCCTTCTTAAATCTTTCACTGGTGTAATTTTGCCCACCCAAGCGGCAGCATAAGTAAGGAATATGGAGGAGTTAAATGACACAGACTGACAGCAGCAGCACAGAGGCTTCTATTTATAGGAAGATATTTTCTTCCTGTTCTTAAGCAGCAAAACTTAGAGAAAAGTAGAGAAAGCAGTGAGATTTGGCAGTGGAACATTATGGCCACTCCAGTTGATTAGAGAGAAACTGGCACAGTCTGATCACCCTGGCAGGTGAGAAAAAGGGGGTCCCTTGTAAGGGACGCCACCAGCTGCAGTAAGAGCAGTAAGAGCAGACACAAGGCCAGTGCTGTTGCTGGGCTGATCTCTCATTCGGGATTGTTAGCTGGGATTTAACTATGCGGTAAGGAGAGAATGTGAAGGCTGTTTACAGCTAGTGCAAATAATGTGACAGCTGTTGGATTTGTGGGCAGCCCTCACCACTCTCCTGCACTTGCACAAAGCTCTGATTATGAGAGGCACACAAGTAGAACTAACCAGAGCCTGGCAAAATGCTCAGACTGCCCAGAATGGGGAGTAACTTAGAATAACAGTTGAATGAAGGCAGTGTTTTATCATCTGTCGATACATATCTATTTTGTATGAGTACATGCACATGCTCAACCCAGGGGTTAACAGGTGCACAGCAGGTATTGCAGCATGGCATTTTCCTGTTTGTTGTCTGTGGAAATCCAGCCTGCAGTTCTCCTGAAGTAAACGCATTTTATATACCAGAAATGGCTGTAGGCAGTCATGACACTGGAAGTCAATTTCGGTTACCGGTATGTCAAAGTTTATAAGCTATAAAAACACAATTCACAGTTACCTTTTACTGGTCTAGTGCACAGAAAATGTAAAGAACAAATATAATTGGTTCTGAGATCAGTGCCAATTTGTTTATAACTGTATATATCTCATTAACCACTAGCATTCCTGATCACAGTACTTTTTACAGAATTTGGCTGAATCTTAAGTGTTTGGTGCACTGAAACAGAACCCTTAAGGTCTTGTGACTTATGGACTTAATGTGCAATATGCACATTAATGTTCAGATTAAGTCCAGTTTGTTTGTGTAATCCAAGGGTTGGTTAATGGCAGAACCAATGTGACATCACATAGCAGCAGGCTTGTGACAGTTTGTGGCTCAAACATTAATCAAGAAACCAAAGCTAGCCATACACAAGCTTATAGTAGCTGGCAACTTTCCCCCACCACCAGACCAGGTTGGCAGCCCTATTCTTTCATTCACTTAATTCTTTTTCTTAGTGATGTGGTCCTTGTCCATTGAGTTGTTGTAGGCCTGTTGTATAATCTGGTTGTTGTTGCCAACTGGGCAACAATTGGATCAGACTAATCTGGCCCAGTGTGTGGGTGTGCAAATTGGGTAGGGATCTGGCATTCTTGAAAGAAGCAGATCTCAACATGTATGGCCAGTCTAGCAAAGCAAAGAGACAGATGAACTGATGAATCACCAAAAACTGATTTACAGACTGAGAACAATCCTATGACACTGCACACACATTGCCTAAGGACTGGCATATCTATTGGCTAAGGACTGGCATATCAGTCGGGACGAACTGTATCACTCTGTATATAGCTACAGTGGTGTGAAAAACTATTTGCCCCCTTCCTGATTTCTTATTCTTTTGCATGTTTGTCACACAAAATGTTTCTGATCATCAAACACATTTAACTATTAGTCAAAGATAACACAAGTAAACACAAAATGCAGTTTTTAAATGAGGGTTTTTATTATTTAGGGAGAAAAGAAATTCAAACCTGTGTGAAAAAGTAATTGCCCCCTGAACCTAATAACTGGTTGGGCCACCCTTAGCAGCAATAACTGCAATCAAGCGTTTGCGATAACTTGCAACGAGTCTTTTCCAGCGCTCTGGAGGAATTTTGGCCCACTCATCTTTGCAGAATTGTTGTAATTCAGCTTTATTTGAGGGTTTTCTAGCATGAACCGCCTTTTTAAGGTCATGCCACAACATCTCAATAGGATTCAGGTCAGGACTTTGACTAGGCCACTCCAAAGTCTTCATTTTGTTTTTCTTCAGCCATTCAGAGGTGGATTTGCTGGTGTGTTTTGGGTCATTGTCCTGCTGCAGCACCCAAGATCGCTTCAGCTTGAGTTGACGAACAGATGGCCGGACATTCTCCTTCAGGATTTTTTGGTAGACAGTAGAATTCATGGTTCCATCTATCACAGCAAGTCTTCTGGTCCTGAAGCAGCAAAACAACCCCAGACCATCACACTACCACCACCATATTTTACTGTTGGTATGATGTTCTTTTTCTGAAATGCTGTGTTACTTTTACGCCAGATGTAACGGGACGCGCACCTTCCAAAAAGTTCAACTTTTGTCTCGTCGGTCCACAAGGTATTTTCCCAAAAGTCTTGGCAATCATTGAGATGTTTTTTAGCAAAATTGAGACGAGCCTTAATGTTCTTTTTGCTTAAAAGTGGTTTGCGCCTTGGAAATCTGCCATGCAGGCCGTTTTTGCCCAGTCTCTTTCTTATGGTGGAGTCGTGAACACTGACCTTAATTGAGGCAAGTGAGGCCTGCAGTTCTTTAGATGTTGTCCTGGGGTCTTTTGTGGCCTCTCGGATGAGTTGTCTCTGCGCTCTTGGGGTAATTTTGGTCGGCCGGCCACTCCTGGGAAGGTTCACCACTGTTCCATGTTTTTGCCATTTGTGGATAATGGCTCTCACTGTGGTTCGCTGGAGTCCCAAAGCTTTAGAAATGGCTTTATAACCTTTGAAATTGAACTCAGGTGTGATAAACCACAGTTAAGTTATTTTTTAACAAGGGGGGCAATCACTTTTTCACACAGGCCCATGTAGATTTGGAGTTTTTTTTCTCCCTTTTTTTCTCCCTTAATAAAAACTTTCTAACCTTCCCAATACCCAAACAGACTGATATTCTAGCACATGGACGTAGATCAGACTCAGACCCAGACTGGGATTCAAAATAGGACCTGGCATTTTATGTATACAGAAGCTCCCCGCCAGCCCACTAAATAGTGACTGTCTATGGCAGGGATCCCCAAACTTTTACCCGTATGCCGCATTCAAATGTAAAAAGAGTCGGGGAGCAACATAAGCATGAGTATGTCAAATAAGGGCTGTAAGTCACTATTTGGTAGCCCATTTGTGGACTGGCAGCCTAAGGAGGCTTTGTTTGGTAGTATAAATGGTTTTTATACAACCAAAACTTTTGGGATGCCCTAAGAGGAAACTTCAGGTGACTTCGGAAAACAAAGCGATCCAAGTGCCATCCTGATGGAATTATCCTGGATTTAGATTCTAGCCGGCAGGAGGCAGTTCAGGGAGATTAGTGGCCCCGAAAAAGAAAGCGATTTATCGCCGGACCACTAAATCTCCCCGAATCTGAGCGTGTCTCTGCCCTTAATGGGTTTTTTTTCTAGATGGGATAATAGAGTAGGGTTGCCACTTGTTCGGTTTTGACCCGAACAGTTCAGTTTTGACCCGAACAATTCGGTTTTGACCTGAACATGTACATGAAAAGTATTACAATACTAAGATACTCACCTTTCTTATTATTACAAGTACAAAAAAAAATCAGAATCAAATCAAAAATAAGTGTTTTTTTTTTAAATTAGCATTGCTGTATTTCAGAGCATTCTGGTCTGTATAATAGATCTCATACCTGTAATTAAAGAATTGGGCTTAATCATCAAGCAGAATATAGATAGAGAAATGGTTGCCACCTGTGTGGTTTTGAACTGGGCATCAACATTTTAAAACATTGGATATAAATCCAGCCAGTTGCATCTAAGTGATGCAATAACCTTGCCCTGGTGTCATAACTCTACCAACATCATTGTACCCACCTCTGATGTCCTCATGCCTGTTCAGCAGAACAAGGAGAGATCGGCACACAGGTACAATTGCAACATGGGGTAAACCCCTAAGTGTTTATTGTGTCATAGTTTGCACAACGTTTCGGGGGCACGCCCCTTCGTCAGGTGATGTTAACATGCATTCAATACAACCTTTAAATAGACCCTCATGCCTGTTCATACATCACTGCCCCCCCCCCTCATGTTACCTGCCCCGCCCCCCATGTTCGGGTTGAGCCATCACAAAGGTGGCATTATTAATATTAAATAGAGGCACGATAAAAGCTATGGCTTTATTGGCTGCACATCAGAGCATGATCTACTTTAAAGGGAATGCTTATCAATGAGTGAAACTAAAAGCCCGCCACAGTTAGCCAGACTGAAATTTCTGGAGATTACGATGGAGCATTGGTTTAGCTGCGGGGGTTTTTTTTTTTTTATTCTGAACCCCTTCCAGGCCTGGACTGGGAGTCAAAATAGGCCATGTCATTGCAAGTACACAGAGGCCCAAACAGCCCTCCTACCAGCCCAAACAGCCCACTATATAGTATAGTAACTTTCTATGGAGCTGTATAGCAGCCCCTCTGGCATTTGCCAGAACCCACAGATTGCCAGTCCAGGCCTGACCCCTTCCATGCTGTTTCTTCCCTGCCAGAATTAAGTTGACATTTTAGCAACATTACGACTGGAAATAGCACACAGCACCTGATGTACTAGGGGATAAATTAATCGAAAGTAGTCATTTACATTTAGGCATAGAACAGGTAGAACTATGTGAGCCTGGTGGAACCAATAAGTGGTTGGCGCGGTTTAAGATCGGCAGCTTTGTTGCTTCCGTGCGCGCATCCTCCCATTGCCTGGCCCCAGTATCGGACTGGGACACCAGGGGCCCACCCAAAAACCTTTGACTAGGGGCCCACCAATTAATCTTAGACCAGTAATATTATTAGTAATATTATTCTTTCTCTCCTCACTCAATCTCTATTCTCCTAGTCTCTTTTCTTTACATACTATAATCTATTATTCCATCTATTTCTCATAGAAATAAGGAATGGCCATGAAATAGGCGAAATGTCTAGCAGCATAAGGGCCCGCTGACACCTTGGCCCACCGGGACTTTTCCTGGTATCCCTGTGGGCCAGTCCGACACTGCCTGGCCCTGTGCCATCGTAGCCTGACATGGATTTTCTTTCAGAACAGGGAGACTGGGCCATCCAGTTCTATTTATATCCAGGCCCTCGGGGAGAGGTGTGTAACAGCTGAGCTGTCTGCACATATTATATTCGCGTGCCTGTGTGTGTGCAAAGTGTAAGGAAACGTGGGGAAAACCATTCGCTTTCAAACAGTCAGCGGAAAGATCAGGAGACGGACACACCCGTGCAAATGAGAAACAGGAGGTCAGGCAGAACCAGGTTAACCCTATAGGTGCCTGACTTCATTTCTTTAGAGTGTTTGCCTCTTGTCAGTGCAATGCAGAGGGGTGTCACAATGAGTAACTGAAGTCTCAAACTTACAGCCATTTACAACATCATAATTACTCCAGAACATTTACTACTTTGCAAAGGGCCTTTATGGTTAGTCCACCAGATTGGATAACACCGATTCCTTATAAAGAGATCAGGTTTGGTCCACCCTGACGTCCGGGCCTGGACTGAGAATGAAAATAGGCCCTGGCATTTCAGGTACACAGAGGCCCACTCAGCCCACACAGAGGCCCAAACAGCCACCACCAGCCCACTAAATACTGACTTTCTATGGGACCTTATAGCAGCTCCTCTGGCATTTGCCAGAACCCACAGATTGCCAGTCCGGGCCTGCCTGACGTCATTATATGACATTCGTATGTATCAGATATTGTTTTTCGTCTGTTGTTTTTCTGGATGCTGTTTGCAAAATTTGCTTCAGTCCTTGAAACCCATTATAGCCAATCAAAAAATAGTATTTACTGATCTTATGGCTGAAACAAATATTTGGTTGCTGTGGGTTACTACACAAACCCGTATAGGGAGGGGGTTGGTTGGCAATAGATGTTTTCCATAAGAAAATATGAATAAATATATCAACTAAGCCCAGGGCCATATTTACCATATATGCACCTGATGGTCTGTGCTTAGAGTGGAAGCTTTAGGGGGTGGCCCCCAGGTGCCCATATAGTACATATAAAAGTGCATAGCATCCCACACTCATAAAATCCTCCCCAGCCTGTCCTGGATACTTCAGGCTAAATCTGTTAGTGGAGCTGAGGAGGGGGATCTGCCTCAGCAGAACTGTGCATGCGCCTATCGGTGAGGAAGGGCTGAGGTTGAGTGCCTAGGGCACCGAAATACAGCAATAGCTAAACCTCTCTAAGGGTCTGGCCACACTGGCAGATTTAGGGAGATTAGTCCCCGAATCTGCCCTTGTGACCAGCACCCTTAATAATTATTTTATGCCTGTGCCATAAAGGATGTCAGTTGTACGCTGTTGGTGGTCTCATTCTTGTAGACACCCACAGCCGTAATCACTCATAAGGTGGCCACACAAGGGCAGATAAGTAGACCATTTTATTGGATTGTGCTAAAATCGGTTATTTTAAATGATTATATCTGCCTGTGTATGGCCACCTTTAGGGTTATAGCACAATGTATAGTTTTGTGGTTGTTTTCACTGTTATCCACTCTGTGTGTCTGCACACACACACTGACGGCATGCCGGAGCAAAGGGTGCACATTGACTTTTCTCCATCAGCAAAGTAAACACAGGTGCAGAGAAGCCTTTTGTCATGTTATACTTACGACTGAAGCTCTCCATAGTTGTATTACTTTTTGCCAATATTTCCGTGTGTCTGATGGTATATTGAAGATATTTTTTTAAGATGACTTATGTTGCCTATATGACATGCATCAAATTAATAATGACCCACTTTTGACATTTTTGAGACCTTATTTCATTTTACTATTTAGAGTAAAGGGGAATTAGTTTTAAAGGGCAAGTTAACCCCGAAATAAAATTTTGCCTAATAAAAGAAAACATTATTCTAAGCAACTTTGCAATATACCTTCATTACAAATGCAAATTCAGTGCTATTGAAAGCAGTGCTTGTCTGTCCCTTTCTATTCTCTTCCCTGATGTCTAAAGCTGGCCATAGATGTTGAGATTTTTAAAAGATCAGATCCTGATCGTGAGACCACGATCTTCTCAGAACGATCGTACGATTGTACGAATTTACCATCAACTAAAAAGACCAATTTACCAGGAAAACAAAGGGGAGCTGCCTGCTTGGCCCTGCAAACATAGATAGATTGCACTGGGGCCGACAAAGATTTTTTGACCAGGCTGATCAATTTCCTGACAGATGTCGGCCGAAAAATCGTAAGATGTACGATCGTTCGAATCCCACTAACCGCACGATAATTTCGAAGGATTGGTCAGGCTTCCTTAAAGTCGGTCGTTCGGCAAGAAGAATCGTCGCGTCTATGGGGAGCTTAAGACTGTTGATACAATGTAAGACAAGCAGCTGATTAACAGACCTGTCTTTGCTGGGGAACCCAGACTGTTGCAACATTGTTTAAAAAGTGACAACTGGGAGTTAAGCAAATACTGCTCTCAATAGCAATTGTTTTTACAAATAACTTTAAAAGCACTGAAAATTTGTAATGAATGTATATTGGAAAGTTTTCTTTTATTAGGCAAAATTCTGGGGTTGACTTGCTCTTTAAGGCCCAAGGCTAGAAAATCATCACCTTAATGAAATGGGGTTTGTTGGTATCTCTGGCATAGCTGCATGCACATTTTATATGCCTTGGCATACACTTAGGGCAGCATTCCTCTGCTCTTAATATCCTCCCTCTAAAACTAGCATACACACATGCCATCTATCTCATTACTAAGCTGATTGTTTGATATTGTTCTCGCAACCCCCCCCCCAATCCTCACCTTAAGGGATCTTACTGACGAGCGGTTGTAGCTGCGCTCCCCTGCCTTCCGTTTTTCTGCGTTCAGCCGCACGGGAGCACAGGAATAGACAAATTACGTTTTTACCAATGGGGCTGTACTCACACAGGCGCGTGTAAGCGCCAAACGCAGGAAAAATGCAGCATGTTGCATCTTAACCTGCGTTAGGCGCCTACACGAGCCTGTGTGAGTACAGCCCGATTGGAAAAAATGTAATGCGTCTATACCTGCACAGAAAAATGGAACGCAGGGGAGCGCAGATACAACCGCTCGTCAGTAAGAGCTCTTAAGCTGCTCATGCAATAAATGATATGCTCATGCAGTTTCTCCAATATCTGCCAAATGTCACCCAATTGTTTTCTGTGGTGTCTTTTGAGAGTCAATTTTGAGAGAGCAGTCTGTAACCCCATCTGATAATAGATGGTATATCCAGATAAAAAACTCAGCTTTAGTTGAGTAAAGCTGGCCATAGACGCAAAGATCCGATCGTACGAATCGTGGATTCGTACGATTTTCGGACCGTGTGGAGAGTCCCGACATTTTTCGTCCGTCGGAGATCGGTCGTATGGTCGATCGGACAGGTTAGAAAATTTCTGTCGCCTGCCGATAATATCTCTGCGTGTATTGCCAATCGTACGATTTTCAGAGGGAGACTGTCACTAGTGTTGTCAGACATAAGTATCGTACGATTGCTGTCAGGGGCAGAACATTGGGTGATCTGTTCTTATTTGATCGGAATGGTAAGGACTTTGATCTGAATGGTTAGTGGAGGGTCGGGAGATGGGAAAGTCCGATCGTACGTTGATTCGTACGATCGGATCTTTGCGTCTATGGCCAGCTTAAGACTAGGAGAAAATGCAGTTGAAGCATGTGATTTTTCCTTAAAGTATTCAATTCCTAAAGTCTGTGGGGCTCATTTATCAACAGTGAGCCAATTTGCCCATGGGCAATTACCCATAGCAACAAATCAGTGAATAGCTTTTTAAAGGCAGCTGCAAGTAGAACAATGAATGCAGCAATTTGATTGGTTGCCATGGGTTACTGCCCATGGGCAAATTTGCCCAGTGTTGATAAATGACCCCCAGTGAGATTGCAAGGCATATATATTCCTTAGTGAATTCTCCATTGCATCTGAGGGTACCTGCAGTACTTTGTGCAGAAGCTTTGAGGATCATCAGTTTATTCCACCTTTTCTTTCAAATCCAGTTCTACTTTCTGGCGCTTGGAGGGGTAAAGTTCTTTATTTTTCATAACAAAATATTTTGCATGTATTTCAGAAGCACCCTTGTAAAAGGTCATTTAATGGTTTTGTTTTTTCAGTGAAGTATTTCAGTTTCTGAAAGTACAACATTTGAATTTATTATGGGGAATGCTAGGTAAAGTCTTTAAATAGAATTTGAATTTAAAACTGGGATTGTAAAGCTTTTCTAATAGAGGAATCAAAGCCTGCATCATGCAAGTCAGTAGAAGGGTTAAACTATTTTACCTCTGTCTCTTTATCCCTCCCACTGAACAGATCTCGGAATAGCTAATCTCTGTGCTCTCCTGCGGGAAGCCTCTGGGTTATAACTTTCCTTCCTCGCTTTTGAGCTCTCTTTTCAACGTTGGTTCATTTCATATCTCCTGTGTGATTTTGGTTCACAGGAAGCTGCTCGATATTCTGAAATGTAGCTTTTTTTCCCCCCGCAGTCGTGTATGGCTTTGTGTGTTGCTAATGATAGAAACTGGTCTTGGGGTACTGTTGACCTAGGCTAGCCATTAATTATCATTATCAGAAATAATTATCAACTGACAGTGGCCATAATAATCTAGTTTATTATCATATGGACCCCTACTGATCCTATTAGCTGTGAAGATAGAGCAAATTGAGCATGGGTAAATGCAAGGCCATACTAATAATGCAGGTATGGTATCTATTATCTGGAAACCCATTATCCAGAAAGCTCAGAATTATTATAATGAAATAATCCAAATGTTTAAACATAATTTCCTTTTTCGGGGTACTTGATCCTAACTAAGATATAAGTAATCCTTATTGGAAGCAAAACCAGCCTTTTAGGGTAAGGCCAGACGAGGAGATTCGGGAAGATTTTGTCGCCTGGCGACTTATCGCCACGTCTTTTGCGCGACTCCCCAAACTGCCTCAGCGTCTTTTCCCCAAAGGCTACAGCGCAAAATCGCCTGCGCTAATGCACACGCGGCGATGCGTTTTCAATAGTCCGCCCCAAAGTTGCCTCAGTGAGGCAACTTTGGGCGACTATTGAAAACGCATCGCCGCGTGTGCATTAGCGCAGGCGACTTTTCATTCGAGCCTATGGGGAAAAAACGCTGAGGCAGTTCGGGGAGATAGTCGCGCAAAAGACGTGGCGATAAGTCGCCAGGCGACAAAATCTCCCCGAATCTCCTCGTCTGGCCTTACCCTTAGGCTTATTTAATGTATACATGATTTTTTAGTTGATTTAAGGTATGAAGATCCAAATTATGGAAAGATCGATTATCCGGAAAACCCCAGGTCAGGAGCAGTATACAATGTAATGGTTATGTATTCCAATGAAAAATGAATTTTTATGTTTTGTTTTAATAGGGGAAAAATGCAAATACAGAAACCTAATTAAAATCTGTAATTTACAGTTACAGTTAATTTACAGTTACAACACAATAACATGCAATATGTTTATGTAGTGATAAACCTTTTGTAGGAAAAAGTGTCTAGGGACTTGCCCTGGATCTTGTAAAGGGCACTTAGGGCTAAATGTTATCTTTTAAACTGACTTTGGGCTAGTGTGCAATGCATATGTGATGCAAATGTATTTTCTCCAGCAATTGACATCAGTGACAGTAGATAACTTTAGATGTTTTTTTGCCCACGCAGATTCAAATTTTCTACATCTCAAGGACCAAGCATAGCAGCTTTTTGATTCCCCATATGCCTTGTTTAGTTTAAGAAAGAACAAAAACACATGCATTTTGGTGATTAAAACAATAGGTATAAAATATGATTTTATTAAACCGATGTGGCCTTATCTGGACAGTGAATGTTTTATCTCAATCTTAAAAAATTAAAAATTTTCAAGGTTGCTGAATTGTCATTTATATGCCTCTCAAATTGGGGTTCATATCAAGACAGAAACCAAAAATCCTGTAAATGGAAAAAGCTCAGTACGATCCTGTGCTACTGGTGCATAGAATAAGATCTAGATGGAGAATGAGAGATGTGTGGCTTTGATTTCTCAATGAGTCCTCTGTGTCTCTTAAAGAAAAGGTGAGAGCCATGTGTCTCAATGAGAACAGGAGACAAGAATGTGCCAATGACTTTGCTGTAGCAGGAAAGAGAGATAGCTAGGATGTGTAATCTTTATGTCCGTGCATGCAAGATTGGATCCGGGGAGTTGGTAGGGGGAAGAAACTGTAAATGAAGAGGAAGCTGATTCTTTCACTCTTGTATTAGTCACTTGTTCTCCAGCTCCAAGGCAGACCTCATTTTCACGTCTGCCAGCCTCTCTGCATCTGTTTCACCAAGAAACTCAGGGCATTTTAACCTTGGTACAGACTTGCTCTGTAGATGTATTAGTTTCTTTAGTCGTGAACATGGCATGCATATTTATGTGGGCAATCAAGAATTAATTTCAAATATATGTTTCTCTGTGTTCCATTTAATTTTTGCCAGCCTGTGGTCCCTGCAAAAAAATTATGTTTTTGTCTGTAATTGGGCTACTATTGGTAACTACATAGGAGCAATTTACCACCTATTTTAGCGGATGAGCACCTGTTATTGTGTGTGCGCATCTACTGCTGTTTTTCCCCCATACTGTTTTAGAAACAAACACTACGCAGTGGCTATTGACTATAGTGGCTATAATGCCTTTGATTGCCAGTTTTTCATCCACTGGCCTTCAGCTAGACTGCCCTCACCGAACACTGCCTGTTGCCTGTACATGGTTATGAACTGTGTATAAATTCTAATATACTGTTTTAAAATGAGGGGTACGCTATATACATTTTTAATCCAGTGTGGCATGTATATTTGTTTTATGAAATGTGTACATGTTGACTATTCAGGAGGCACCACAATATGTTGCGTGCACTGGTGTCCCAATTTGTATGTTCCCACGCAGCCTAGGCAAGGAACACTGGTTGCTCTTGTATGAGTGTGAAAGAGCACATTGTAGCATTGCCTAACAAACATGTACAAATAACAATAATAGAAAATTGAAATATTTGATAGGTCATTTGCAGTTTTAACAAGTTGGTAGGATAAGACTTTGATTATTGCATTTTTCATTTCCTGCTGGTTCTTTATTCAAATGTGGACTATATGCCCAGCTTGCAAGAAAACACATTACAAACAATATGGGTTATAACTTTGTGTACACTACAGTTAATCCAGCATGAAATATTAATTATTTGTTTGATTAGTGTGCCCCAAAATTGAAAATACTTTTGTAAATAACCACTTCTGCACAATCAGTGATCCTCTTCTTTTGTTATGCTCTGACAGCATTGTGGGAGTGGTATCAGCAGTCGATTGAGATTATTATTTTAAATCTAAATAAAAAATTAACTAATTGATTTTTATGTGGTACAAATTTGTTTCTTAAAAAGAAATTGGTTTTAAGACTTTAAACTTTTACATGCCATAATACTTACTAACAAAGTAAGCATATAGCTTGAAAGTATCAGTTTACCTTAGGCAAGCCATTTGCAACACCACAAGAACAACTGGAAAACAATAAAAAGGAAAACAGAGTTGTCACTGCAAGATCTGGTCAGACAAGATAATCCAATGTGGTGCTTATTTGCAACATGGAGGCACCCTGCAACACTCCCCTATGACTGCAGCTGTGCTGCATTCAGATGGGCCACTGTTAGCTGAGACACTCATTCAATAAAACTGAAATTGGCAAAATCTGAATGACATTCCCAAGTAGCATAAATCTCATCCTCACAGTCAATGGCACTTTCCCCACTTACGTTCCCTAATTTGCATTCACAAATTAGTGTTTTAATTCAGTTTGACATTCAGCCGAATCCTTCCTGAAAGATTCTGAGTTAGGCCGAAACCCGAAGATTAGGATTTGGTGCATGCCTAGCCATTACAGATATATATTGTTTTACTCTATCCATTGTTGTTTTCAAAGTCTGTTGTTTTTGTTGCCCGTATGACAAGAAACATGTTCAGTTTGGGCATTCTTAAAGTGGAACTCTGGCTTCCAAGACAAACTTTGATAAAGAGGCCCACATAACACAGAAACCCCTAATATACCCATTCCAGTTACCTGTTTCTTCTTCAAAAGGTATGAATAAATGCCATTTTCTATTCTGCAATCCAGCTGTTTAACAGTTCTTTCTCTTTCTGCATCATTTAAAATCCTGGCAGGGAAGGAGGGCCTAAAACACTGATGTTACAAATTGTAACAACTTCTCAGCTTACAGAACTACATAACCCACTATGCATTGCACTGTGATGTTCTGTTCATTATTTAAATCACATGTGCAGGGAATTGTTGAGTTTAGAGGATGCAGTCTAAGGACATATGGCTGTTAATACAAAGTAACAGTAGTCTGCCAGCTCAGCAAAGTAGTCAGAAAGATCAGCAGAAGAGCAGGGGGCTAGGCTTAGGGAACTGTCAGAAACCATTAAAAATCATGAAAAGTCTGCATATTTTTAATTGATGTATATTGCAAAGTTGCTTGAAATTATGTTTACTTTTCAAAAAGCTTATGTTTTTGTGGAGTTCCCCTTTAAATATCAAAGGCTTCTAATAGGACAACCTATGGTCTGTCTGGCAGTAACATGCTGAATGTAAAGCTCAACCAGTTCTTAATATTTAAATTAGCGCAGTTGTAACTATGCAGGACAGCTGCTGTGTGAATTAAGGCAGTGGCATATTCAAGACATTAAATCCAAGGTAAGAATTACCTATAGCATAGGTTTTTGGTTTTAATTGCAAATGTAGAAATGTCAAAATAAAGGGATATCCAGCTCTGGTAAGCAAAAAGCCTTGCAGCAGAGGACCTAATCAACATTGTCATTTACACAGCAGAAAGTGAAACGTGGATTCAAGTTCACAAGTTCACAAGTGGCAGATGTGTATTATGCGCATGCGTGATGTACATCATGGCCACTCACACCGGGAGCTCCCTCCCAGTATGAAAGTCCTAGCGCTGGGGGGGGGCAACTTAAAAAAAGAACCTGTTGTTACCCCCCAACTGGAGTGCTTTATTAGCTTGGTTGGGGATAGTATTTTTGCCCAACAGGTGCCCTTTGAGATGGCCATATACACAAGCTGCAAATTCAGGTCCTTCAAACTGATTCAGCAGCTTATCTGTCCGTTTATGGGGCTCCCTGATGGGCATACCTATCCAATGTCTGGCTGAAAATTGGCCAGATTTCGATCCAGCAGTTTTGATTTTCACATTAGATTGAGGACCACATTGGCTTGATGCAGTCCTCGAGAGGCATATGGTGATTCTGAATGGAAATCCTAAAAAATTCTCTCTGGGAAAGCATACAGACTAACACAGGGCAGTAAATCTCTGTCTCAATATGTAATTAATTATAGCTCCTAGTATGTCTTGTCAACTAATAGCATCATAGATATAATGTAAGATAAAATAAATGGATGGCGCTTGGGTTATGCTGCAAACTGCCTCCACAGTGTTTTATTGGAATAGTCAGTTAGAAAACTAAGATTTCAGGGCCTCCCATCCCCCTTCTCAATGTACCCCTATGGTACATTGCCACTTGTGTTGTGAATTAATTTTTGAACATATTATAATAGCATTGTAGATACACATTGTTGTTGCAGAGGGAAAGAAAATAGATTTTTTGCCACTTCTCTTATCAATGGATGGCAAATTTTATTTCTGTAGTTGCATTAGCACCATGACCATTTTCAGGTGCTTTACTCAATCTGAATACATTTTCTACAATGAAACAGGTAACTTTCAGAAAACTGGGTAATACTGTTAAAACATATAATGGCAGTTACCATTTTGTCATTTGATTTCTGCTGTTTTTTGAGCTAAGTTCTTCCTCCCCCCTTGTTTCCCAGTGACCCAGGTAATGCTGTGCTTTGTTCTGTGCTAGCGTCATGAGAGAGCAGATGTCTTCTTATTATCCAAGATCTACATAAAGCTTTTCATCTCACATTACCTTGTACTTCTATTCCCAGAAGGAAGATCTACTCTATTCGGATAGTTAATCGGAGCCATGACATTTACCTGAAAATATTTGGTACTACCTGGCAATTCTAGTCTGCCTTTTAAATGAGACATATTAAGTAAAAATCTAGCCCTGCCTATCTGTTCCACTTCTGGCCCGCTGAATTCTCTGGCTATGCAGGGGATCTGGCAGCACACTGCACTGTAGGATAGGAACTAATCAGCAGCTAGGCTGACCTGATCTGAAACTGAAGTCTGTCTGTTTGTGTCTAATTGGCTCTGCTGTTATTTCCTCTACTCAATATAACTGAATTTGTCACAGTGGGACCTGGATTTTACTAGTGCTGTTCTTAGAGCTACCAGGCAGCTGTTATCTTGTGTTCGTAGGGTTGGCACCTTTTTTTAAAAAAAATTACCGGCCAGTGGTGGGGGCGGTAACTAATTGGGCCGACCGTGATGGGCGGGATGTGACGTAAAAAGAGGTGGAGAAGCAGGGGGTCGTGCCGCAAAAGGGACGGGGCCCCATCACGAGAGGGGCAGAAGACGAAGGAAAGGTTTCTGCCGGAGGGCCAAGGGCTTTTGTTAAGGGTATTACAAATTACCGGCAGCTAAATTGCAGGTAAATTTATAATACCGGCCCTGGCAGGTGTTTTACTGGCTAGGCCAGTAAAATACCGGCCAGGAGGCAACCCTATGTGTTAGGGAGCTGCTATCTGCAGGCCTGGATTTGTGGCAAGGCCACAAAGGCCCAGGCCTAGGGCGGCAGAATCGTTGGGGCGGCATGCCACCCGAACTTGCTGAGGAGCACTGGGGACTCAAAGCTCCCCAGTGCTCGGCGTTGTGCGCTTGCCGGGAGAGGTGTGCGGGTGGTTGGGCCGCGGTCAGGCTCTAGGACCGCACAGCCAAGGATACCCATGCTGCAAATCCGGCCCTGACTATCTGGTTACCTTCCCATTGTTCTGTTGTTAAGATGCTGGGGGGTGAGGGGTGATATCACTCCAATTTGCAGTAAAGAGTGACTGAAGTTTATCAGAGTCACATTACAGCTGGGAAACTGACAATATGTCTAGCCCCATGTCAGATTTCAAAATTAAATATAAATCTGTTTGCTCTTTTTCAGTGCAGAATTCTGCTGGAGCAGCACTATTAACTAATGCATTTAGAAAAAGATTTTTTTTTTCCCATGACAGTATCCCTTTAAGGGTGTAAGATGTGTCAGAGTTGTTCTATATGCACAGCAAAATACAAGGGTGTATATGTAATCATCTCCCCTGCTCCCAGGTGAATCCATGGGGTCTGCTTCCTCTATAGTTATGCAACTGATTTAAGTCGAGAAAATCAGAGCAGTAAGAAGTACAACTCATCAGTAAATAACTGCTAATTCTTATTTCAGAGGAAGGAAATGCCAAGAGACCATGCTGTTGTAGAGTGGCAGTTTAATGGGAAATCACATAAAATACTAAGGAGAAACTGTATAGACATCTCTTAAAAAGACAGCAACACTGAAACAGCTGTGGCCTTCAGATATGTTTGGGGCAGGATGACCCTATAATAACAGGCCAAGTATTTGGAGAATGCAGTGTTGCACATTAAGAAAGGCAATCGATGAAACAGATTTACTGCAGTGCAGTTGAAAAATGTAATATGTAGTTTGTATGCAGTCTGCTTTTTGTTTAAAGGGGTGGTTCACCTATATGTTAACTCTTAGTATGTTATAGAATGGCTAATTCTAAGCAAACTTTTCATTTTCACTTTTTTATAGTTTTTGAATTATTTGCTTTCTTCTTCTGACAGTTTCCAGCTTTCAAATGGGGGTCACTAAACAATTTCTCTGCAATGCTACCAATTTATAGGGGATGCTAGTGGGTGGGTGGATGGACATAGGAGTGGATAAGAGCTGCTGGGTGACTCCAGATTTTTTTAAAAAAAAAAATTCTCAAATGAAATGTTAGTGCTAACTAAAGGCACTAAACTAACAAGTATCCTATGCCCCCTTAGTTAATAAATTGGGAAAAACCAGGAATGTGCAGTTAGATGCACTGGTGAAGTATTAGAGCAAAGACACACAGGAAGATTTATAAAATTCATTACCAGGGGCAACAAATCCCTCTGAAAATACCTTGCCCGTCGCTAACATTGTAATCAGCGCAAGTAAATTACGTTACTCATGGCGATTCAAGTTAGTCATGGGAAAATGCCTGTTTTCTCATTTTTCACGCGATTAAGCCAAATCACCATGAGTAACGTAATTTACTTATGGTGATTACAATGTTAGTGAAGGACAAGGCATTTTTCAGGGTGATTTGTAGCCCACCAGGCAAATGTTTGATGCAGGTGACAAATCTCCTTGTGTGTAATTGCTATTAACCAATTACCTATAGCTGTTGCCTAGAAATCTAGTGCTGGGGGCTTAAGGGCGGATGCAGTCCTCCAAGGCAATTTTTATGACCCTCCATGGCCCAGGTGGATTTCAACTCAAAAATGCATGCCTACACATTTATGGGCCAAAATATTGCCCCGTGTGAACACTGACAAGTGGATTCTTAATTTTCATGTCCTTAAGCCTAGGCCAAAAAAGTGTGTATTTTGTGCAAAAAAAAAATGCCGGTACCATGTTTGTGTCCCAGCATGGTTACCAAACTGGGAGCTCCCTCCTGGTTCAGGAGGTACACAAACATGCAAATGAGGCTTATCAAGGGTCGAATTTCGAATTCATGTGAGTTTTTTTTAAAACTCCCATGAATTCCAAATTTGATCAATCAAAATTTATTATAAAAATCAAAAGTTTTTTTAACTCGGGTGAATAAGATCGACCTGAAAACTCGAATCGTATTCTAATCAAATTCTATTTGAATTTTAAAAACTCGCTCCTCCGGAAAAAACGTGAATGTCAGGAAGGCTGCAAACAACTCTAAATTGTTCCCTGGACATCTCCCATTGGACAGCAATCTGGCAGGTTTTAGGTGGCAAATAGTGGGATTTGAGTTCTTAAAGGGCCAGAGTATTATAAATCTCGAAAATCAAATTTTTTGAAAAATTCAAATCAATTTGAATAATTCCCTAGTCCATTAATTCGACCCTTGATAAATCTGCCCCTTTTGTTCCAGCTTACTCCAGCTTACTCATTATACTCATGCATGTAATGTCACATGGTTATATGGTTGCCTCTACTAGAAACTCACTGTTGTGAGCCGCATAGCCATGGCTACATGCATCTTTTGCACAAAATATCATTATTTTCCCCAACCGGAGTTTAAGATCTATTAGCCTGCGCCTCCAGTGCGGGAAACCGTTAATCCCAATATGTGTCCTTTAATACTAATGAAAAGGAATAATCCAAGTTTGGTCTAGCTCTGGGTATGCCACTTTTACAATCACCTTTTTGTAAATATTGTTTTTCTAAGAATGTCCAGGGACGTTTCACTTAGAATGTAATTGTAGTATAATACTGAATTGTATAACAAGGACAGTGAGTGCATAATATGTAGCCAGATGCAGAACACACTCTGATGCCCAAGGACGCTTTTTTATGTTAAAGCAGTCAGCTGAAGTGACATAGGCCACTTCTATTAAGCACCATTGCTTGCAGCTTACGGATATTAGGTAATGGTACTCAAAGACAACTTCACTACATTAACCCATTTAATGCTGAAAGATCATAAACTACATTTATGCATCCCTCAGCCACTGTCGGCCTCAAAGCACAGTATGATTAATTGGATGGCCAGATGGCTCCAGTTACACTGCAAGGGCTTATACAACCCTGGTTTTAGATTTCTATTTCCAACTCACATCCATCGGGAAAACCCAAAGTATTGCCACTGCGTTGCTTTGACTCGTATAAAAGGACCACCTGGCTTTTCAATAGGGAAAATGGTTCAGCCAATGGTGGTCTAGTGCTTTTCCCCAGCTAATACCTATAACAAGATAAAATAAGAGGTCAGTGCTCTGAGATCCTATCTCGGGTAATCTTGAGCCTGGTAATCACTCAGTTCTCTATTTTAATATAGAAGTGCCTTACAGGATCAGATGAAAAACAATAATATTGTATACGCATTGGGGCTGATTTATGAACTTTGGTGCAGTTGCCCTTAGCAACAATCAGCATTCCTGCTTTATTTTTATCCTACAAGTCAGAAAATGAAAGGAAATTGCTGATTGGTTGCTATGGGAAACTACGCTGGTATAATTTAGCACGTATGTTTGTAAAACAGCCCTATACCCGATACTCGAGCATTTGGATTCCAAGAAACAGAGAATGTTGATGATATATTGGGGGGGGGGGCTCTTCTAAAGGCTGCAGTGCTAGGGGTGTTTTGTCTACACTTGCTCTGTGCCAGAAAACAGTGGTGAAATGCCCCTGTCCAACCTGTCTTCAGTTCTGATAGTAATGCAAGAAATGTGGTACATTTTTAACTTAACTTTTAGTATGTTCTAGAATGGCCAGTACTAAGCAACTTTTCAATTGGTCTTTTTTTAAATAATTGGTATTTATTTTTTTATAGTTTTGAATTATTTGCCTTCTTTTTCTGACTCCTTCTAGCTTTCAAGTTGGGGTCACTGACTCCATCTAAAAAACAAAAGCTCTGTAAGGCTACAAATGTATTGTTATTGCTACGTTTTATTATTCATCTCTCTATTCAGGCCCTCTCCTATTCATATTCCAGTCTCTTATTCAAATCAATGCATGGTTGCTTGGGTAATTTGGACCCTAGCAACCAGATTGCAGAAATTGCAAACTTGAGAGCTGCTGAATAAAAAGTTAAATAATTAAAAAAGCACAACTAATAAAAAATTAAAACCAGTTACAAATTACCTCAGACTATCACTCTACATCATACTAAAAGTTTATTTAAAGGCGAACAATCCCTTTAAAAGTTTCGGAGCTGAAGTCTATCTCCCACCATTCCCAGGGGCGATCCACCAATGAGGCCAAAGATGGACCGCCCCGACCCCCTCCGGGGCGACCTGGTCCGCCCCATACCCCCTCCAGCGCTGAAAAGGAGGGGTGGGGGTGGCAAAAGGAAGGCCGCCTCAGGCGGCAAAATGCCCAGGATCGCCCTTGACCATTCCCAATCACGTACAGTATGGAGCACTGGTGACAGGCAGACAAGGGAGTCTTGACTACTGCTCTTCTCTGAAGGAGGCAGTGTCGGACTGGGATGCCAAGGGCCTAGCAGAAAACCTTAGACCGTGGGCCCACTTTCAAAACTTTTATTCCTCCTCTCCTCACTCAACCTCTTTATTCTCCTAGTCTTTTATATCTACTTACTATATTCTTTCATATCTACTTACTATATTCTTTCATTATTAAGCATTTAGTCCCATAAAGAAATAGGGAATGACCATGAAATAGACCAAATGTTTAGAAGCACCAGGAGTTTTCCTTGTACCCTGTGGGCCATTCCGACACTGGAAGGAGGGCAGTAGCCTGTGTGAGAGTTAAGGCCCCCATACAAGGGCCTATAAAAGCTGCCGACAGACCAAGTCGGCAGCTTATCGCCCGTGTGTAGAGCCCCAGACGGGCTTTCCTGATCGATAGCTGGCAAAGAGTCGGGGAGATGCCGATATACGGCTGCATATTTTCGTTGATAGGGTCCGGCGATCTGACTTTCCGTTTGGCCTCCATTCTGATAGGGCCCAACAATCGGATCAGCCTGATATCGCCCACTTCAATGTGGGCATATCGGGGAGAGATCCGCTTGTTTGGTGACAACGCCAAACGAGCGGATCTTTACGTCTATGGCCACCTTTAGAAAGGCCTAAACTCCACAGGAGATTTTGTAGGATGGTGTTGGGTTGGCAAAACTACAAGTCAAAACAGCACTAGCACCTTATTTAATTCATATAAGAACCATGAACTTTTAGATTATTCATCAATTGTGTGTAGATACATTTTGTTGAAGGTCACAGCACCTAATTTGTAGCACTTAAGCACTTTAATCATAATTATTTGTATTAACACAATCGATTGAAATACTATTAATTGTATATTGGTGCTAAATTGATTGAGAACTAAGCATATGTTTATAATAGCACTAAGCACTTAGTGGGGTTAGTGGGGTTTTACTGCTTTCTCTTGTTTTTAGTATACAAGTCAGATGTAGTCACATGGGTCAAAATATACTACATGAAAATTTTTCATCCAATGTGACTGTCGGATACGACTGCTGCATCTTTATCATCCAACAAGATAAAATATGATGTGGAGATGTAGAAGCATGAACAAACTACACCATTCAACCTGATCCACTTTACATTCCAGCTATGGGGTGGTCCGATTTTATAGTACAGTAATATGACATGTATTACATTTACAATTAATGAGGTTTCTTTTAAGGCAAGGTTAGGCGACAGAGCTTACAGTCTACAAAGTTTGTTTGGCCTAGGTGCCAAGCAGTGCGTGTTCAAGGACTACTGGGTTGCTCTAGATATACCGATACGTTTCCTTAGATAGAAATCTGGATTCATGGCTGGCCCTGTACGATTGACAGAAGCAGGACAGGCTATAGGTTGTCTCTTGGCAATGCCACTGTCTCGTTCTCCCCGAGTCGTCTTTTCTGGCTGCTGTCTGCCTACAAACGAGTTAAAGTCGTACAGTAGCTGGGAGACAGCGGAGCAATATTAATATCGTGCTGCTGGCCGGCCATTTGCTGTATAATGAGATGTGCTTTCCTCTCCTGCTTTCCCCTGGGGGTTCTCTGTCCTGCTGATCTGAGGAGGAGGAGGAGGAAGGGGGAATAAAAGGGCTTTGGGGGAGGGACACCTAATCAATCAGGCGCTCTTGAGGCTGTTTCTTGCTAAACGAGGGAAACACAGGCTCTGTCAGGCACGATCATGCCAGATCAAACGCTTGGCTATGAATGCTGCCTTGTTTAACCCTCTTGGCTTCCCTATCTGCGCGCATCTCCCAGAGAAGCGCTAGAGTCTCACAGGCTTGCGCCCAGGGCAGAGTCTAGTGTCTTCCGGCGCAGCGATGGGAGAGATTGTAAATAGATGCACACGAAAAAAAAATCAGTGGGCTATTAGTGTGCAGTTGCGCATTCCTCTGGGTTTCATGCATGGGCTGAGTTGCGCTGAGAAAAAGCATCTCTGCTTTCAATCGTTTCATTTTACAATCTACAAAAGGCTTGACAGGGTTGTTTTGCCGCTGCCTTGCGGACAATGGGCACGCCGATCCGGGAAGGGTTCGAGCGCCAAGGGAGCCTTTAATAGGAACTAGCGTCTGTCCTCGCTGCCCCGCATAGCGCGACTGACTGCAATTTATAAAGCAGTCACATCAACAAATCCGCAGAAATAACGGCTTTTATTGTTTATTGCCGTACAGTTCACAACATTGTATTACGCGTGTTATGGCAGCGTAACAGTGTAACTGACAGTGAGCTAGGGGAATAATAGTACTTTTTTGTTTAGTATTTGGCAACAGGACGCGCGACTGGTTGTAGTAATTTAACGCACGACTCAAACTGCAGCGTTTGAGAGGCCAAGCTGAACAAAAAAGGGTTAAAATAGTGATGGAGCCGTCTTTACATATCAAAGGCACTCGCTGCGCGATCTCGGATCCTGCCGACAGCGCCGGCATATTGCAGGAAGAAGGCTCCCAGCTCCTGGAGGCGCCTCATTGTCATTGCTGCCATTTTATATTTCGCGATGTCAGTTGTTTGTTTTACTGTTTCAGGAATTATCTGGGGCCCGGCCTATTATTCCTTGTCTGCCTGGACAGTATTATTAGCTCGTGATGGGAAAGATGCCGTGGGGCCTACCTCCTACTTATCTGCCCCGACAAGCGCTGCGCTGCTCCGATATAAAATAGTGCAAAACAGACGTGCGCTTCTCTGACATCTCGGAGTCCTTTATAAATCACTGACAACATGTTCTTCGCTATAATCCCTACCTTTGGCCACCCACCTACACTTCCCAGTAAAACCATTTCGATCGAGAATATCATGTAATCCTCCCACACCCCCGATCCAACACGGCACTAGCAAACACCACGTCTACAACATAATCTACACATCCCGATCTCCTGGAATAGAAAGCAGATCTAGAAATCCCATAGCAACATAACTATCCTTGGAAGAGATTTCCTCTTTCTCTTTTAGTTTAGACCGGTATATTGCCAACTGGCACTAATATTATCCGGAGACTGGCCGCGGAATTTACTTGAAAGGCAAACCGCAACATTGAACGATGCGCAAACGTTGGGTGATAGCAGACAGACATCAGAGGACCTCTTGTATTTGTCTATATGATAGCAGACATCATTGATGTGGTAGAATAGACCGGTGGGCAAAGAGGCACATATAGGGCACTGATGCGTAAGAATACGCACAATCGGATAACTGAGCGCTGAAGGGCAAACTACACTGTCAGTGCGCGGTGAATTTAGTAAAAGCCCGAGTGCAAGCGTCCTCCGACTGCCGAGGAATTATGCTTGACAGTAGCTAAGGGCCACAACGTGTACGTCCTGTAAACGAGGATTGACATGCCCGGCTATAAATGAACTACAGGTCTCACATCCGATGTGCAATGAAAGTGCAGGGTTCTGGGCTATGTAGTTCAACCGCAGCTGGAAAGACATCGGGTTAAGGACCTGCCATTAAAAGAAGAAAAAAATCTGAAGGCAGTGACCTTTACTCCTTATTTTTCTTTGAATGGTTACACAATTAGTAATCGTGTTCAGGCTATTTATTTTATAATTAAGCCGGCGAGGGGACCGCCCTCCTCCTGATTAGGGACACCATGTGGGAAAAATAAAGAGCTTCCCCAAATGCCCTCAGCAGCCCTGTGGTTTGTTTGCAATTAGCAGAGACAGAAAGGAAATGAAGGTGCTCAATGCTGGCAAGTAATGGTACAGGGTAGCCCTGTGATTGTGGGAAGAAGCGAATGGCATTACTTTGGGCACAATGTAACTAGCTAGGGACCTATATAGTATCACCGGGGTGTAAAAACAAGGCTTTGTTTTATTGGCAAACAATGTTGCAAGTTTTCATAGGAAGAGCTATAGGCACAGTCGTTATTCTGCGTTACTATAAATGACCACCATATGCAGCATGTACCACAAATTCAAAACAACATACACACACCAACCTCCCCAGAGCATGTCATTTGTTTGTTCCGGTGTGCCAAGCTCATGGGCATATATATCACTTGGCATATACTACTGCCAGACAGGGTTGATTCTCGACCTGTGATCCAAAAGGCGCTTGTCGGCCAGGGTGCAGACACATAAAGCGGATTATAGCGCGGAAACGCGTTTTTACTTTGAATTCCATTCCATGTGCCTGCATCAGGCCGATGCAGTGCCCTTTGGTGCAAACACGGGAGGGAGCAGAAGCCAGTGGATCGTTTGATTCTCGCTGCCCCATCTGGCTGTAAACTCAGGCTGATAATCAGCAGATATGCTGGACTCTAGTCCTTCCTGTGTCTGTACTGAGGCCAAGGGCAGATGGAGCGTTGGCACTGCTGCTCGCTGCCTGCGTATTTTGTTACTCAGAACTGTTCAGGTATCCTTGAGCTGTCATCTTTCATTTCATAGACAGCCATTTAAATTTACATTCAGCATGACCATCCTGTGTGGACACGGCTGTTTGGCCATTTCAAAAAAACCCAAAAACGCTCTTCTCTATTTGACATACAACTAGGCCAAGGCTAAATAAATGCATTGCACAGCCACCACGCCTCAGACAGATCTCTTGCAAACATCTATTTGCATCTCTTTTGTTACATTTATGCTTCCAGCATTTCCATTTGAGTATAGCAATGTATTGTAATGTAAAGCCCACACTGTGTCTTTTTTTACTGCCAAACTCATGACTGATAAGCGAAATACACTATATAATACTTTTTTTAAGTACTGAATTACAGAGAATGGTGATGTTACACAAAGAAGTCTGTGAACTCTATGGGAAATATATATTAAAGGGTGAAATTAAAAGTTTGGATTAGTTTCACCAAAAATGAAGATTCCCCCTCAACATTGCCAATTTACTAAAAAGACAAAATACCAAGTTCTGAAGAATTGACTTCTCAGTGGTGAAAATTCTCTTTGCATTTGTGTAAATTCACCTCTCATCTCCAGATAAACTTTCTCCAGTGACAATTCTCCCAATTCACTAAGAGCGCAAGAATGTCTTTTCGCAAAGAGAAATATCTCGAGGTTCAGGCTGACGAAATTACAAAAATAGAGCAGCCACTTTTAAATCTCATTATCAAAATCACTCCCACGCTAATTTTATCCGTGGAGAAAATTTTTCATGCTAGTGTTGCTCCCCAACTCCTTTTAATTCTAAATGTTGCTCACATGTTCAAAAGGTTGGGGGGATCCCTAGTCTAGGGAAATAGCAGTTGGGGAGATTCCCAGTGTTTTGACACCTATTACCATTTTGGTAGGTGGACAGAGAACAGAAGGGGATTACAATTAAGGATCATCACCTTCCTTCTGTCCACACTGTGTTCTCTCAAAATAGGCCATGAGCAAGCCTTTGGATTGTGCAAATGAATATAAAAAGCCCCAGGACTTGGGAGAGAACTGAAAATAGGAAGTAGACTCAAGTCACCCATCCCTCAAAAGATACAATTCACGAAGTCAGTGATTTACGACTAAGGTTGCCATCGTCGTCGCTGGTATTTTACTGTGCTGGCTGGTAAAAATGATTTCTGATACCAATGGTATTAATATAAGTAAAAGGTTAAAAATATAGGAAGGCTGATATTTTTTTCCAGAAAGGGTGGGAATCTTTTACAGATACATCTTTTATTTAATATATGCTAGAACCAGGCCCAAAGGTGTAAAGCGTTGGGTTGTAATAATGAGAGTGGGACTTTCACAGCATTAGTAATAGACCTGAAGTCCAGTCCCATTCTGCTTTATTGTGATTGCTACAGGTCAGGACTGGGATTCACATTAAGCCCTGGCATTCCAAGTACACAGAGGCCCAAGCAGCCCCCACCCACCAGCCCAATAAATAGTTACTGTCTATGGCAAATTACAGCAGCCCATGTGGCATTTGCCAGAACCCTCAGAAAGCCAGCCCGGGCCTGATTGCTAGCATAGCAAGTTCAGAAATATACAAATAACGTTCCAAACTATTGCGAATCAGTGACAGTTCTAAGTCGGAAGCGGAGACTTTAAACGTACACACAGACACACTTAGGCCCCCTCCTCCCTTTATGATGGGGAGCAAACAGAAAACCGCAGGGTAATTTCACCCTCAGCCAAATACTCTGAGTAACGACACGGAGGCGCAGGGAAACTTCCCCCGATATACTCCGCCGTTTCTTCTGCTTTCACATGCGCTGATTTCTAGAGCAACGTGTTGGTGCGTGTGGGCTTTCCTTTCAACTTCAAGTTTCCTGTCGGCTGAAATGAGAAGGGGGAGGAAGGAGGGGGGCTGTGTGGGGGAGGGAGCCGAGCGGAAAAAATAAGGTTTGAATTCAAGGTTGATGCTTGGCAGCAGACAGGAGCCGTGTCTCACTGGAGCACAATACCCAGTGTAGCGCCTAGTCAGCTTGCGATGGGGCTGCAGAGTAAGGATTCGAACCGCAACACGCTTCTGTGTGAAAATGGGGAACACCAAGGCCAAAAGTCTTTATACTTTTATGGGGTTCGGGTACCTTGTAATTTTTGTAGCTTTGCAAAGACCAATAACCAGATTACAGATACAGAAAACATAATAGTCACTGCCCTGCCTGTGGCCTGCATGCTTATCCGCCATCAGAGTTGGTTGGGCCACTGCAGCAGTTGAGGTCTCACTAGTGAGGCCCCATTTAATTTATTTGTAGGGGACCTGGAAACAGCTCTGGACTGACAATCAAAACAGGCCCAGGCATTTCCAGTACACCTAAGCCCAAACAGCCCCCCACCAGCCCAATAAATAGTAACTGTCTATGGCACTTTATAACATCCCCTCTGGCATTTGCCAGATCCACAGATGGGCCCCAGTCTGGGCCTCCGGGAAAGGTACCATAAGCTACTGGATATGCAAGATAGTATATGACTCTCACATTTCAGCCTTTAGTCTGTCCCACCAGTTTTTTGGAAACCATGTGAAACCTGTCATTGCTAAAGTTTGCACATGCACCCATCACACAGTACCCTGCAGACAACTGAAAAATGTTTACGCTTTTGTATTCTTTAAGCTTGTCTGCTGGGAACCACCTACTATGCACCTGTGAAAATTATTGTGATCAAAATACCCCATTATTCTGTAAATAAATTAAAATAGGCCATAGCATTTCAAGTACAATTAGACCCCTACCTTGCCTATTCTTTTGGCAGGAGCCCAATATTCAGGGGGGTTATTTGTGCACTGGAAATCTAACTTACTACCTCACAATGACCATAAATTGAGTAGCAAGAAATGACAAAAAACCCCAGATTTTTCATCAAAATAATAGGGAAAAGGGTATGATCAGGAGGACGATCCCTGTTCCAACCTATGTTCAAACCTATGTGGAGCAAGGGGATGTACTGTCCCTTTAAGGCACATAGACTTGTATGGTATGATGTATAGAGCTGCACATGATATAGTAATGCAACACCTGCTGTAATTTATAAAGATATTAGAAGTCATAGAGGAGTTATGTGACCATATAAAAGCCGTAGGCTGAGTGTTTTTAAAGAGGTCGCTTAACTATGGGTAGGAGGGGGTCATACCCATAGGGCCCCAATCAATGTGCATTGTGGATGGTTCTCTGGGTGTGGGACTCAGGTCCCTCATTTCTCTCATTCAGTGTCTGGTCCCCTATTGTGTGCCCCCCTCCATGTATCTCTTTTGTTCCACTCGTTTCTCCCCATTGTTCTCCATACAGCTCGCTTTCCCTTCGTTTTCTCTGTTCCTCTCCAGTATAATTTTTGCTCCATTACCCACCTGACTTCTTTTTGCTCCATTCCCCTCCTGTGATTTTAACTGAGCTTCTCTCTTCATTCCTCCCTGTATGTATGTATAACCAAACCAGTGGCGTAACTAATGGCCTATGTGCAGAATGTCAACCTGGGCCCCCTGCCAAACTTGTGCCCCTCCCGCTGTTATACTGCATTTGCTTAAAAAAATCTATGGCTCTCCCACCCGAGACTTACCAAATCCACTGCTCCAACATGGCCAAGCTGGTGTGGGCCTGCGTGCAGTGTCGGACTGGGACACCAGGGGCCCACCCAAAAACCTTACACCAGGGACCCACCATAAAACCTTAGAGCAGGGGCCCACTCTCAGTACTACTATTCTTTATCTCCTCAATCAACCTCTATTCTCCTAGTCTGTTTTCTTTGCATACTATAATCTATTATTCCATCTATTTAGCCTCTTTGTTCTCATAAAAATAGGGAATGGCCATGTAATAGGCCAAACGTTTAGCAGCACCTGGGCCCACCGGGAGTTTTCCTGGTATCCCGGTGGGCCAGTCCAACACTGCCTGGGTGCGATGTCAAGTTGTCAACAGTGAAGTGTGGTTTGGGGGGGACTGACTTATTATGCAGATGCACAATAACTCAGACATCAGAACTGAAAAAAAACTGGGAGATGTGATGGACGTCCACTAAACCATTAAACTCTATTATAACCAATGAAATCTCTAAGCACCATTTATATAGTGAATAAAGTAACCCCTCTTGTAAAATATAAGGATATTACTAGTTACCGAGGAGTTTCATGACCATATAAAAACACGAGGCCGAAGGCCGAGTGTTTTTATACAGGTCATGGAACTCCGAGGTAACTTCTAATATCCTCATATTTTACAACTGGGGGTACTTTATTTTATAAATTTCAGTGAGTCATGTGACAGAAATGACATCAGAACTCACCGTTTATAACTGATGACATCAGAACTCACCGTTTATAAGGATATAATTTACAAGATATTGATGGCTTTTGTGTATTTTATAAGGAAATAATATACAGGATATTTGTGGCTCTTGTTTATTATAAGGATTTCATTTATTGTTTGGCCCATACTGTAGAATATATATAGATAGGAGCTAAGGTGGCTATACAAAGGCTAATAAAAGCTGCTGACTGACCGAGTTGGCAGCCTATTGACCCATGTATGAGGCTCTCCAATGGGCTTCCCATTTGTTAGACCATAGGGCCAAAAGATTTGCTCACCCCAATAATGCCCGATTGCCCATCTCTAGCTGGGTATAGCAGTGAAAGATCCAGTGTTTTGGCCACCTCTCCAAAAGGAACAGATCTTTTAATGTATGGGCAGCTAAACCCTATGTAAGGCAACTATTTTGAGACTTTTCTCCAGGCCTGAATTGTTTGCATAATTACCTGAAATGCACATTACTGCCAGACCTGCCCCCACTGCACATAATTCTCCCTTGGCTGTCTCCAGCAGATGAATTCCCCGCCCTTCCCCCTTTCTCACACTCTCTTTTACATGGCGCAGACGGCTGGGGACTGGGAACATTACAGGCATTAATCCGCCAATAAAATGGCTGAGGAGAGCGCTCCAGAGCCCGGAGTAGGAAGACGAGAGGGAAGTTGGCTAATCAGCCGCGTGTATCACAGAAGGCAGGAGCGGAGATAACCTTTCTGTGCAGCTAATAGGAAAGCGTTAGGTGGCTCGTTCAGTCTTGGCTCCGCTTGCTGGATAGCGATGCAATATAATATTTCTGTGCGCAGCCTGCTTCGCTACACAGTAATGTGTGGGGGAGCAGCCCTTATGTGGGATATCTCTGTTGTTAAGGGAAGATTCCTAGACGTGAGCACGGAGGCTGAGCTTAACTCTTTGTGAGCGCGACTAGCACGTTCTATAAGCACATACGAGGCTTGCCATTTAAGATTGGACAAAAGAGATCTAGCTGGGAAATGGTGTGGCCTATTGTGAATGAGATGCAGTTCCATGCAGGGATTTATAAGGCGTTCAGTGAACGCCAGTACGTGCGATACGGGATCTCGCTCCATGAAATCATTGCTGGAATAGCCTTATCCATTTCCCTATATTACATGTGGGTGTTATTAATAATCACTGCAGGTGGCACCTCTGTTACTGTAGGACAAATTCAGCAATTCGTCGTGTATTTTATCCAAGTCACCGTATCTCCAGTCAGCTGGCGGTGCTGATGCGCAGCTATCTATATTACACACTAGCGCACCGCGTAGAACAGGCTATATTCATTTCGCCTAATGGCCAGGCGATTAACTTAATGAGCTGTTCAGAGTGGAGCGGGGCCACATCGTGGATATGCGCAGTTGCAGTGCACACGCCACATTAGAGGTTAATGAGTCTGAGAAGGAAAGTTGCACACACAGCAGCAGGCCGATCGGAGTTCCCAGTCACTGGCACGTAGCCACTCTCGCCATGCGCTGCTTTCCGCGCTAGCTCTGTCTCTCAGCGGAGCTATATATCGTTTCTTTCAGACTCCTAACCTGCCCCCATCAATTACCAGAACTCTGTAACAGGCACGGCCTGGCAAGGATGATCCTTTTTTTCCCTGTAGAGTGGATGACTATATATTTGTGTTTATGGCTGTGATATTATTGAAGGCCAGAATTCATTTGTACACTGGGCAGCAGCGTCAACCAGGAGGTCACTTTCCTTTCCTACTAGACTGGTGAAGTACCTACATTATCTTCATAGTCATATACACTAGGTAACATGATCATAAATTGATATTAATCGTAAATAAAAAAAAGTACCACACAAGCCAGAGATCAGTTTGTTTATTGCTCTAATGGACAGTTATACTGATATTATTTGTCTGAAATATATACCCATTCAGATCAAAGCCCATTTTGGTAGTCTTAAAATAACACATTGGTAATCCTCATCCCAATGTCAGTAGTCAAGAGAACAGCATAGCCCTCCAGCAGTTATTCCCAGCATCCTCCACTGACTTAATTTGGTATGGGACAATTGGAGCTAGAGTAATATTAGTAGGGATGATCTGTTCCCCCTTCAGGTCTGTCTCCAATGGGAGTTCAACTCGAACAAACACATATAAAATCATACCCAGTTGCTCAAATATCAATCAGAAGCACATGTAATTACTTTTTATTGAAGTCAGATGCTACTGCATCTTGCCAAAGTTACAATATACATATATTTATTTGGGTTCCTGGGTATGCTTACCAGCAGTCACATCCCATTTTCTACACAACTAGTCAGTCTCATTGAATTTGTATAGACAATGGGGAGTCTGTAGAAGGCCTTAGGCACCCGTGTTCTCCTTTTTGAGCACCATTAGGGTAACTGTTGACTGAGTGCCATTAGCGTAACTTGACTTGTGAGCACCATTAGGGTAACTGTTGACTTCTGAGCACCATTAGGGTAACTGTTGACTTCTGAGCACCATTAGAGTAACTGTTGACATGTGAGCACCATTACGGTAACTTTTGACTTGTGAGCACCATTATGGTAACTGTTGACTTGTGAGCACCATTAGGGTAACTGTTGACTTGTAAACACCATTAGGGTAACTGTTGACTTGTGAGCACCATTAGGGTAACTGTTGACTGGTGAGCACCATTAGGGTAACTGATGACTTATGAGCACCATTAGGGTAACTGTTGACTTGTGAGCACCATTAGGGTAACTGTTGACTTGTGAGCACCATTAAGGTAACTGTTGACTGGTGAGCACCATTAGGGTAACTGATGACTTATGAGCACCATTAGGGTAACTGTTGACTTGTGAGCACCATTAGGGTAACTGTTGACTTGTGAGCACCATTAGGGTAACTGTTGATTTGTGAGCACCATTAGGGTAATTGTTGATTTAAAAAATGAATCTAACTGCATGCATGTAAAGCTAGATTGTAGGCCAAAAAAGTCTAATCGGATCATTTGGTCCCCAGGCCAACCATCGGATCACAATAAGGGTAGATGCAATTTCAATATGGTTTTTACCTGATGGGAATTACAAACCTCCCTGTTAGATATCTGGCTGATTACCAGCAGTAAGTCATTCTGGCCCCATACATTGGCCAGTAAGCTGACAACTTGATGCAAGTATCCAAATCATGTCTAACTTCCATTGTCATAATAGCCAAATGTTTTTGTAGCATGCCAAACCTAACAACAGTTGCAGCAAAATATAATTTTGGCCTTATGATGTGTGCCATATACCAATAATGAAATGGTGCAAGAAGATATTTTCCTTATTTGGTTGATCAGATAATTTGACCCCCAAGTCAATGACTGTATTACACTGGTGAGGTCTGTACAAATCAGCAGGGGAAGAGGACTGTTTCTATGGCTGTCCCTGTTTGACAGCAGTTTCAGACAGCCAGATCCGACATTAGTCTTGATCTGTTTCTCTGTGTTCAGCTTATGTGTCCACGCTCATGGGTAAAAACATTCAGTGCAGCATGAAATGAATTAACAAAGTGTGGTGGAGTTAAAATGTATGTGGTTATAGATCCTAAAGCAACTGCAAATACATTTTTTGTAAAAATGTTTATGAATGTATATTTTACTGTGACACAGCCTTTGTCTAGAGCAGGGATCCCCAACCTTTTGAACCTGTGAGCAACATTCAGAAGTAAAAGGAGTTGGGGAGCAACACTAACATGAAACATTTTATTGGGCTGCCAAATAAGTGTTGTGATTATCCATTTTGCAGCCCCTATTTGGATTGTCAACCTACATTGAGGCTCTGTTTAGCATTAAATCTGGATTTTATGCAACCAGAACTTGCCTCCATGCCTGGAATTTGAAAATAAGCAACTGCTTTGAGGCCACTGGGAGCAACATCCAAGGGGTTGGAGAGCAACATATTGCTCTCAAACTTTTTTTTATTAGGTTCAACCTTGTTTGATACATTACATTAGTGATACATTACTAAAATTAAAATTACAGTTGCAAGTATCTGTATATATTACTGTTATATACGGCCTACATTCAGGCCTCATGAAAACAGGTAAGAGAACAATGAGAACATATTTTGAACCCACCACTTTAATGGAAAGTCAATCCATATATGTTCAGCAATAAGCCAACATAGGCCTCACAACTGAGACCAGCTTCACAGAGAACTACTTGGAATCTGAAAAAGTATCTATGTGGCAAAAAATGACAGGCATCAAACATCCATATCACTGTCTATGGAACATATGCAGTACCGGCTCTGTTGTTAATTATTTCACAGCCAGGGACAAACACCTACTAAAGGCTGCAGCAGACTAAATTTAGTATGAAAACTCTTGGAATTTTTGGAGTCTATTCTGCAGTTTCCAGCACTCCAAACTTTGTTTTCCAAAAAACTATGTGCTGAGTGAGTGTGAGTTTAGATGATTGTTAGGAAATATAACAATCCTGTAGGTGTCCCCATAAACATAATTTAAAGCAATAGTGCCCAACATCATTTAATTATTCTCATTCTTCTTCTTCAATACCTACCACTATGGTATTGATTTAGGTAGGACAATCACAAACGGAGAACTCCCAAAGGCGCTGGGCTTAGCAGGAGGAAAAGTAACCCAAAAAAAACTTGAGCACATAAGAAAATGCAAATGCATCTGGTGGTGATGGGGTTATGGTAAATGGCCTGTAATGTTTCTCTGGCAGGGTTTTGGACAGATTAAAAAGTCGCAGTGAATATTCAGCATGCTAGCAGAGTAGATGCAGCGTAACAGGCTATGATTGAACGGAAATAGTCTGCCATCTGTCCTGAAAGAGGCGTTTTCCTAGCTTGTTCTTGTAAAGCTGTTCCCATCAAGGGAATGCATGTTGTTAAAAGCCTGGATACGATCCGAGATGTGTGCGGGAATGGGCTGAGAGCTCATCAGAGGAACTACGGGGAACCAGTGACGCTGCTGTGTGCAAAATATAGCAGATTTTTTGATAGGGTGAGTTGCTTGTGAAGGTCTGCAATCATGCTTTGCATCTTTGTCACATTATAGTGAGTTTATTGTTTACATCCATCAAATACACCAGAGCTGTCAGATGCCCACCTAAAGGAACAATATGCCATCAAGACTGCCTAATGGCATCTTTTTAATATAAACTTTCTTGGATATGTGACCTACCGTATAAAATGTTAGAAAGCAGTGACACCACCGATATGGTTTATGACAGAACTGTAATACACAGTTTGCATAGTGGTGCATCAATTGCAGCAGCATGTAACTGCCAATGAGGGCACTCTGCACTCTATTCAAATTTTGCAGGGTGCATAGTTTAACATATCCAGGTTCTCATGTAGACATATAACAATGCTGCTTATGGGCTCAATCTGAAATATTGGTGCCAAATAAAGCTAAATGGTATTTCTTGTGACTAGCAGAGTAGACCCTTTGTCTCACTGTGGCCAATATACTGTCTTCCTTACCCAGGAGTTGGGGTGAGCCAGAGCCAAGATACTACTGGTTAAAAAAAGAAAAATTATATAGTTGTGCCCCCACACTTCCACTGTGGCATCTTTGCATATGGGAACAAAATGGCAGACGCACTGGGAAAAGCCTGGAGGGGCAGCCAGCAGCTTCACATAGCACTGTTTTTAGATCTGTGCTGCCTTCCAAAGACCTCATGCACATATGTTTTCCAAGCTAATGCAGCTGGAGTAACTGCTTTCATGGAAAATTGGATGTGGAAGCACACCCTTTAAGCCTCATGCACATCTGCTCTTTTGATACCAGTCAGGGGTATGTAATTTCTTAGATCCCAGTTGCATATAATAATGTTGTATATGGCACACAGTCAGACAAAGATTTGGTGTGCTGCAACTGTGGCCCAGCTGAGATTGCAGATCCAGGGGTTGATGATCATTCACAAAGCACAAGTGGCCATAAAATAGCAAATCTGAAAGGTATCTTAAAAAACAGTCAGAAGTAAAGATTTGACCTCATCTACATTACCAGCCCAATGTCTGGCCACCACGGCCGCCATCAGGGGGGGACAGGGGGGAGAGTTCTAGGGGGCCCTCGAGGGTAAGGGGGGCCGGCCACGCTGCACTTACTTGATTAGCCAGCCCCCCTGCTTTCTGAGAGCTGCTGACTTCGGGAAGGCAGGGCAGGAGCACAGGGGGAGTTGTCTTCTGTCCATTAATTACCCTTATTGGTCACAGAGTTTAAGTCCCGGCTGAGCTGCTCAGGGATTGAATAGCTGAGGTTTGAATGTCCCTCCAGCTCATCCAATCACCTTTGTGGTCCCTGTTGTGTGGTGGGACCCTGGGCACCAATTTTTTTTTAAACTTCTGGGGGGGAGCAAGTTTTTTTATAATCCATTTAAGGGGGGCCCTGGCCACCAATGTTCTTATAATGTGGGTGGGGCCCTGGACACTTTTTTTTTAACCATGTGGGGTCCTAGCCACCAATATTTTTTAATGGGGGGGCCTGACCACAAATGTTTTTTTATGGAGGGCCCTGACCACAAATGTTTTTTCATGGGGGGCCCTGACCACCAATATTTTTTTTTTTTTATTAACATGTGGGAACCCTAACCACCAATATTTATTTTTTTACTGTGTGGTGGGGGGTGGACCTGTGGGTGGGGAGGGCGCAGCCCAGGGGGCCCAGGAAATCTTGTCGTATGGGGCCCTGCGATTTCTGATGGCCACATATAGCCATATGCCGTCTCTCCCTTCTGGTCTGTCGTGCTCAATCGGCTACCTTTTGACCAATAATAAGCCTTATGGATTAATGGTTCTGGTAAAAAAAAAACCTTTTTAACAGCAACCAAAAGGAGCGGCGGCCTCTTTTCGCTTCCTGCAGTTGTGATCGTTCAGGCACTCACCCAGAACAAATGTTCTATGGTATTCATGTATGGCCGTAAGGCTGGTTTAGCGAGAATAAAAGTCTAGATGGCACTAACGCAGTAGTACTATCTCACATATACGGATTGGGGGTTATTTAAAATATCTCTGTGTGCCTGTAGCATAAGCGTTATAGGGTCCTGCCCAAATGCTGAATGAGAAAATTGGGTTTAAAGCCAAATACGACTAAAAACCACAGTTTAATGGGCATTCAATTATCTTAAATGATTGTGAACGATTAAAACAAAGAATATGTATGGGGCGTACTGAGAGCGAAGACCTGGCCTCGCAGTTCCCATGAATTGAGTGAATACTTTTCTACAATGTGTTACTTTGCAGCTACACAATGGTCAGATATTAGACTGTTAGCTCTTAGGGCCACGAACAAAGTCCTTTACAGCGACAGCTTACATCCTGTGCGGCGAAACCGTCTCTTCCGTATTTAAGCAACACTGAAGCCAACGGTTAGTATGACAGGCTGCGAGTGCTATCCTCGCTCAGGGAGATGTTTCTCAGAGATTAGTGGCCGCAATATGTAGATAGGAGCCTGCCTGTTGCACCTGACACGTCTACGGCTGCACCTCTTCCCCTTTGCTGTGTGTGCAGTTCGCGCACGCCTCGGCTCTGTGCCCCTGCTACAGGCTCAGCCTGCGCTTCTGGCTCCCACGATTGATTGACCTGATAAGGGCTGCGGGGCGTGTCTGGGCTGCAGCTGCTCCGGCTGGGGACTTTTCTTAGTTAACCCCCGCGCTGCTGGTTCGCGCGTCTCATTCAGTCCATAGGTGGAACTCTTTAGCCAAGTGTCGCACAGTCACACTACTAGGCAGGATTGGGTCCCGGGTGGTTGCATAGTACATACGATTTAACTCTAGGGAAGAGACTGTGGGTTACAGTACAGTTACCGCGGAACGCTTTAGAGTGCTGGGCCTCTATTAATAACACACCGTGCGTTGGTCTTAAACATAGGAGTATTATTGTCACTATTTTGCTTGCAGAGCGTGTGCACACAGTGTCCCTTCCTGCAGTTTGTGTGTATGAAGAACTTCTTGATTTCGGCTGTTTCACAACCACGTTTTTCCTATTTGTATTCTGTGAAGGGCTGTGTGTTTAGGCGCTCTGCAAACAATGACACACACGCACTGCTCGGCTGCCTGCAGTCGCGCCTTCTCGCAGGCCATCATAATGAGCCGAGCGTGACTGACAGTTTTGTCTCACGAGGTGTTGTGCATCAGCAGTGTATTTTGTATGTGTGTATGCAGATGTGTAGTTCTGAGGCTGCCTTGTTCCTATTATCTGGGCCAGGCAGACTTCCATCCTGTCCATGTCCCCAGCTCACAGTAATCTTCATAGGGAACGCATTTCTGAACCAGCAAAGGAGACAAAGACCAGGGCGAAACAGGAACTGTCCCGGTGTCTGAAAGTTTTAACTCAGGGTGAACGTTTAGCAATGAGTTGGACATTTTCATATAGCCATTCTTGCTTGGGTTTCTTATCCTTGGTTCCCCAGAAGTTGTGGACTACTACCAGCATCCTCCAAATACTGCATAAAAAAGGTAAATGCACACTGTTATAGTTCTGCTACATCTGAGAACCCAAGGTTAAGCAACACGCTCTGCCAGAAAGCTTCAGAGTGCAAGTCATTCTCCAAATGAATTTTCTCCTCTCTTGACCTTCTTTGTTCATTTAGTTGCTTCTAATTACCCACCATCATCTATCCTTCCCTCCATTCCTCCTCCTTGGTCTCATATGGTATAAGCATACATGGCCAATTGTTGAGTGAGCAGGAGGGCCCACAAAAACACATGGGGGGGGAAATTTACTAAAGGGCGAAGTGGCTAACGCTGGCAAAAATTCGCCAGCGCAACGTCATTTCGGCACTTTCGCCAATTTACTAACGGTAGCTGGCATAATTTTGCTTTCGCCAAGGAGATAGACTCTGGCGCAACTTCACACTCTAAAGCCAGGCGAATTTTCGGTCTGGCGAAAAGAGTGTTACAACGCAAATTCACTGAGTTATTGATTTTACTGACCATTACCTCCATCGCCAGACGTGGCTTCGCCACCTCAGACCAGGCAAAGTGCAATTGAGTAGATAGGAGTTCCTCAAAAAAAAGTTGAACATTTTTCCAAGTCCCAAAAGACGCTGGCGTTTTTTCCTATTTAAAGGGTGATAGACTTAAAAAGATTGTAATTTTTTTTGGGGTACCATCTATCCCCCCTACATTTGCTAACATATGGCACCTAAACTATACTGTGGGCACATGTAGCAGTGTAGGGCAGTGTCGTACTAGCCCGGTGGAACACCGGGAAATAACCCGCTGGGCCCCGACCCTCGTGGGTCCCCGCTGGCCTAGAACTCCTCTCCCGATATGCATGCGCGCTGAGCGACGCAGCTCACGCATGCACATGGCGCCGTACATGCATGCGCACTGAGCGGCGCCCTAACACAGTAAAGCCAAGCTTGGCTCATCACAGTAGGTGGCTGGAGGGGGAGTCCGACCCTGGTGTAGGGCAATATAACAACTCTATTTTATTTTATTTAGGTTCCCTGGCCTTGTGTAGTGTAATGTATTTGCTGCAGCATATATGGCCATTGTACATTAACTGCACGCCGTATGCTAATTAGCCAACGCTAGCATAACTTCGAACTGCTGAGCGTAATTTCGCCAGCAGTCGGTACTCTGTGTGCAACTTCGGAATTAGCATTGTCCAGGCGAATTTAGCCTGGCGAAGTGTTACGATGTGCGCAAAGCCATCACTGGGAATGTTCGCTGGTTAGTCAACTTGCCCCATGGGCTCATATGAGTTGTCATTGCATCCTGGTGGAGCAGTCCTACACTTGTTCCACACAGAATAACATTTGCGAGGGTACCATCCAGCAGTTTTCCAGATGTTGTTCTGCTGTTCTGGGTTGACAGAGGGTGCTGGGAGTTTTTGCTCACCAACAGCTGGTTATAGTACACAATGTAATTTACCTTCTTTCATACAACTGTTCTACTGGAGCCCATGATCGGGTTTGCACCCCTGAGATCTATAAGGCTATAGTAGCTTTCTTGAAGAAGTTGCTCTTTCAATGCTATGTCTGCTGGCACAAAGAAACTACAATTAAGTAACTGGACAGGCAACTGCCACATTCGCTCCAGTTGTCATGCGAATCTTTATTTCTCATTAATGCCTCTTTAAGGGGAAGCAAAACCTCTGCTTGGAATGCCTTCTGGTCGAATAAAATGTCAAGTCTGTGGTCGCTAAAGGTCGTGCCTCCTATTCGCACGTCTATTCGCATAGTCTGTGGGGAGCACGATAAAAAGGAAAGTGCGGTGTATCTTCTGGTTATAAGATCGCGGATGTTTACAAGAAATTAATGTCACTAAAAGGATCTGAAATGTGCACTTCAGCGAGACTTTAATTTCCATGCTTCCTGTAAAAGCCAATTCGTTTCAAAAGAGAAGTGAGTCACAGCAGAAGGCGGCTGACTCGGGCCTAGAGCGACATTACCGTTGCTACTGGCATTCTCGCTGTCTCCCCATTCTTTTCCCATAAATAACGAGCAATTTCACAGATCTCTTATAACCACAGTTTGAGAAGCCTGTCGCGTGGAGCATCGGACCTTTAAATATAGAGGGGGTCCGAATCATTTTAGGGCTAGTTTGTGATTTGAATCGTCAAAATGAGGGTTGTTAAATGAACACCGTCGCTCATTATATGAATGTGACCCTGTGGGCCAAACTTTGAATTCCGCCAGTATAATGACGATAATACCTGCAGACGTCGCAGTTAAACATAACAGCACCACTCCGGCGCGATGCGACTGTTTGATCATTCGGCGTCTGTCTTCCCTGCTATGACGCGACTGGCACTGTTTGAGGGCCCATAATTGGATTTTTTGCACTTCCTTCCTTCACCTCTGTTTTGTGTGGGTTTTCATTTTATATGTTAAAACGGTCACAATAGCGAGAGAGTGGAGACAGAAATAGTTAATCTCTTTACAGCTCCAGTCATTGTTTCTTTGTGTTAAAGCTGGCTATTTCCCCACGTTGATCTATCGGTAAAACCATGTATTTTCCAAACTGAGCCTATTCTATTGCTGTATAACAGGGCGCGTGTTTTTGTCCACAATCACAGACCTGAGTAGGCCTCACGCGACTGAGTAACGACATCAATTGTAGTATTTTAATTCTAGGGATGTGGAAGTGCTGCTATATCTGCTGATTTCCAATTTCCAGTCCATGCGATGTTGCTGGTTGTGAAGAGCTGAAATTCCCATGGATCGCCTCCTGGCTGCTAATTGGTTAATAAAGAAAGCTTTGTCGGAGTAAGAGCGCTAATTGGAAAAAGCAGGCTGGCCGCAATAATCATTTTGTCGGGATTTTTAGGAGACGCTGTGAGCTGCTTTTCTACATGAATTTTGCAGCTGGCAGAGTCAGATAAATGGCTCTTTATGAAGAGGACATTGGCTTTCCTATGAGTCAGCCCACTCATAAATCGTGACCCCCAAGGGCTGCCTGGCTAGTGCCAAGCTCAGCGCCAACTGGGATCAGTCCTTTCTGGCACAGCAGGGCGATCAGGCTCGAGGGAACCTTGAAACCTCCTTTCCAAACAGGCAGCGAATAAAGCAGGTCAACAGCCGCCTGAACAGACGTTTCTAAAAACAGCCCCACCCCTCTCTCCCCCCTCCAACAAGTGCTGCTCTACATGTCAATATCCAGGCGAGCACTGCGAGGTCATTCAAGGAACAAATCTGCCACAAGTCACTCAAATTACTTTCCACTTTGTCCCGAAACCACGGCTCCGGCACCCAGAAAAAAACACCTATTTTGGTGCAAGAACCAAAAAGAAAAAAAGATTGAGATAGATAGATAAACCCTGCCTGCTCAGAGACCTTGTGTGACTTCAATAAAACACACACATTCTAGGATAGATCTGCTAGCGCATTAGGCTTTTCTTTAACGCAACCAGAGCACTAAATTCAGCACAATACTAAACAGAAGAGAGGCAGGAAACACATTTTTACAAATCATTGAGAGAAACGATTTCGAATTAGCGATAAGAAATGTTGGACAGGCCCACTGTCAAGATGTTTGGATGTAGTCAGGTGTTACAGGTGGCAAGAAGTATGTCAATTTGTCACTGACTGGATAAGCTGCTGTTCTGACAGTCTGGCGGACCATGCACCAGGCCTGGACTGGGAGTCAAAATAGGCCCTGCCATTCCAAGTCCACAGAGGCCCAAACAGCCCCCTACCAACCCAAACAGCCCCCTTCCAGCCCACTATATGGTGACTTTCTATGGAACCATACAGCAGCCCCTCTGGCATTTGCCAGAACCCACAGATTGCCAGTCTGGGCCTGCCATGCACATATATAAAAAGACATCATCTCTTCATAACAGTCACTAGTAACGCTAATGGAGGTTTATGGGGCCTTTTGTGTTTCTAGAGCAGTGATCCCCAACCAATAGATCGTGAGCAACTTGTTTCTCTCAAACCCCTTGGATGTTGCTCACAGGGTCCTCAAAGCAGGTGCTTATTTTTGAATTCCAGGCTTGAAAGCAGGTTTTAATTGAATACAATTAAGTATAGTGCCAAGCAGAGCCTCTTGTAGGCTGCCTGTCTACATAGGGCCTACCAAATAGCCAATCACAGCCCTTATTTGCCATCCCAAGGGACTTTTTCATGTTTGTGTTGTTCCCCAACTTTTTTTTTATATTTGAATGTGGCTCACAGGTAAAAAAGGTTCGGGACCCCTGCTCTAGGTAGTCAATGTATGCGTCACACTGCTATTGTGTTCTACTCATATAAAACGAAACCATTGGACTTTAGAATCGCTTGGAGAAACATAACTGGAGTAAACAAGGAGAGATGTAATAACTGAGGAGGGGGTACGTTAAATAGGACGTTTGATCTGGAAAATGGAAATGTTTGAGAAAGAAACCCCTGCTGTATGTGCTCTCCCCAATATGTACAACACTGCGTTAGTCTGTGTGGGGATGAACCTTTATGACTTTGTCCCTGAAATTCCCGAGCAGTGTTGCACAGCTCAGTGCTTTCATTATTTCTTCTATAGGAGGAACTGAGTCTGCTACGGGCCTAGGATTTTATCAGCGGCGGTGGGGGGAATCTCCCTTCCCTTCCCATGATTGTGCGCTTGGCACGTTTCTTACGCCTAATTTCTCACTTGTGTCCTGTCAGTCTGACGAGAGAATGGGGCTCGGCCTCCAACAAACCCGACATGCCAATGGCTTGTTCCCTTCTCGTTTTCTGCTGTCTGACGAGCGTATAAACAATAGAATATTCCCCTGATCTTCTGGGTAATAGAAACAGAATTGTCCCACGCAGCTCACAATCGAGCCATTGTGACTGGTAAAGTCATTAAGGAACTGGTTTGGGGACTTGCACCAGTCTTGCCACTTGAAAGCATCGGGCTTTAACTACTTAGTCATTCTGCTGGTATATATAATTAGACACGCATTTCCCATTTGCTCCTGGCAGATTATGAAGGCTCTGACTGCATTCAGTGCGCGCTGCTCACTCCGGGGTGTGCGCTCTTTGCAGAAAGACTACTGGAGCGGATTGCGTGTTACGCCCCGGGCGGTGTGGGAAAGGGTTAATGTGAGCGGAGGGCACTTGTACAGCGCAGGGTGAGGTGCTCGAAGCTTAGCCGCCTGCAGCTCTTGTGAGGACCCAGAGGCCACAGACAGTGGAAACTGGCAATGTGCCAGCAACAGGGGGAGGAGGGGAGTGTGGAGAGGAAAGGCGCCGAAAGGAAAGCGAGAAAGAGACGGGCAGAGCGCAAAGCGTCATAAAGAGAAAAAAGGCTGTTAAGCCATCCGCTGGGATATCACTGGCGAGAAACACCCACACAGGCTGCCACCTCAGGGACTCTGCTTATTGGAAATAGCCACATACGTGCAAAGTACAAAGTCACAGGGCGCGTATTAGCGGAAACTGAATCTAATTTTATATAGCGCTCTGGGCGAATAAAATGCGTTTGGGGGTATACTATATATACATACACACTCGTCTATTGTACGTTCACATATCCATATAGCTACGTATATATTTTACGATCAGTTCCTGATGCTCGAAGATTGAAGGGGGTTGCAGTGCGATAGTACGATGCTGCTTATTCCCGATCGCTGGGAAAGGGGACAGGGAGACCGACAAAGCGCTGTGTGCGCACGGGAAGCGAGTGATTGGCAGCTTGATAGGAAGACAAAGAGAGGTTTAGAGGAAAGTAAAGGGACAACGACACGTCCCAGCACATGCGGCAGCAGGGAACAGACAGCTATAGAAACGGCTGAGGAGGAGAGGCGGCTTATCATCACAATTATCTGATTGATGACGCTTGCCGGGCATTTCTTTTTTTTTTTTTAATAGACATTTCTCAAGTGTAAGTGGTACGTGGAATTGGAAACCATCAGCAGCCATTGGCAAAAGCATGTAGGGTTTACAGTAGCTTTTGATTTAAGGGACTACTACCATGTGTCAGGGGCCACAGCTTCTGGGCCATATAACCATAACAGCCTGTGTTGAGTAGGGTGAAAACACGTCCACTGTCTTGAGTGGGAGGGGCAATTCAGTGCAAATGGGAGCAATTAGGGTATGGCAAGAAGAACATGCAGACTTCGGTACAATTGAGCATCACTCGACACTACGGAGTGTGGCGTCACTATAATGATGTCATTCTGTGATTGGATTGTCTTTTTAAGGATTGTGTCCTGTTTAAATGTGCCTGCTATTCTCTAATGCAGGCCTGTAGCACCGATATCTCCAGGACATTTCGAGTGTATGTGTAGGCAATATTCAATATTCTTTGCTCAATCTCTGTGATCCATGGAGCAGAAACGGCGCACTTCACCTCTGTGCGTAGTGGTCTGGTGCACCTTGCCCTATACAGCTCCCAGACCATATGCTTCTCTGGCCGCTTTCCCCATCACTAGCGCAAGGCCAGGTCTGTCTGCTCAGCGCTTCTGTTCCGCTACTAAGTGAAAACTGATCTGGAAACAAAAGGTGATATATACGTTATGTAAAAACGCTGCTTCTGAAACACACTGAAGGTGAACCGCTTCGGTTTCCCAAGAAATAGAGCCAGGGGCGCGGAGACGCACAAGCTCTCTGTTGCTTATAGCTGGAATAATGTTGTGTATATAGGAAACATTTTATTCAGGATTGGTGCGCTGACAAATGGGTTTCTTTGGAATCATTTGCCATTGTTCCAGCTGACATACAAAGAGCCTGTAGTACACAAAAACAAGGCAAGGTGCTGGTTGCTCCTCAAACCTTGTTTAGATGTCACATAGGTCATTCCCACAGAAGCTTCCCGGAGGAATTAGCGCGGAATCCGAAGGTTGCGCTTTCTTGGGTAGTTTCATAAGACTCTAACGTCTTTTATAAGGTTTAATGGGAAAACCAACCCTGCTTGATGACATCTATATTGGTCGGGAGGGCCACACACACACACACAGGCAAATAGTTGCCAAATCGGAAGGACCTGAATCGGCAGCTTAAATCTGTCTGTATATGGCCACCAACTTTTAGTCGCCGCAAATCTTTTGGAAGCTGAGTGGCTGACTGTACGGCAGCGAGGGGACAGAGCAAGGAGGTTCTGCAGTAGCGCTTTCCAATGACTTGGGGCTTTTTTCTGCGTGGCTTCCAACAGTTTATCTCTTGCCCAGAGAGGAAGAGCAGTAAAGGCACCTTGAGAGCAGGCACATATGCACAGATAAGGGAGGCGTGGAGAAAAGTACAATACAGAATAGGCAGTAAATTGGGGCAGACGCGAAGCCAGGAAAGTCATGCATAAAACCATCCCAGAGAGAAGCGCAGCCGGCTCTACGGGAAAAATAGGGGAGCGGGGGAGATTCAGTGCGCTAACATGCTAACGCTTCAACAAATGGAATAAAGAAAGCACAATTATGGACCAACATTCATTCATTAGGACTGATTTAGCAGTGTCATTTTATAACCTATATAATCTCCAAGTGCTTTTCCCTAGTCTTGGATGGAAACAGAGCCCCGGGGTGATAGTGGCAACTCAAAGTAGAAATATATGAAAGGGTTATCTGCGCCGAAAAGGCAAAACAACTGGACAGAATAGATGCGAGAGCCATCGGCACGCTAGGCGTATGGGCAAGAAGTGGGTTACACGAGTGCTAATGGACGGCAAATAGGCGGCGCAGAGGGGAGCACTTTGGCCACATTTCCCCCAAGTCGCTATTGCCGGGTTTCCCCTGTGCGCTCTCATTTTCCATTTCTTCAGCGCAGCAGCCGCCGCCGCCATCCCCAGCTAACACCGGGGGAGGAGGTGGAGGAAGGAAGAAGAAGAGGAGGAGGGGTCTGGCTCGGATCCTGCTGCCACCTCCCACCGTTCCTCTTTCTTCTTTCCTGGGGGCTTCGGAGATTGACCTCGCTAACCCACCCCCTCCTCCTTCCAGCACCTCCTCCCATAAGGGGAGGGAGGATCGTATCACGCTCAGCAGCTACTCTGCGCGCAGACCATCCTGCAAATAACAATAATAAACTTTGCTCCGATCGCCGCTTGTCAGACAGGAACAGAAAACGCTTCGTTCGCCCAGGATTTCTGTGGATTTATCTAATTTTAGCAAAAGGCAGGAGTCGTCGGGAGTGCGCGTTAACCCTGTAAATGCAACAATGCTGAGATCGTGTATTCGCTTTTCTGTGGAGATGTGCGGCGAGGAGGATCTTTGCGCTAGAGATTTCCCCGCTTTGTAATGCTTGGCTGAGCCCAGTCGGAGTAGCGATCTTTCCTTTGCAAGAAGAAGCGCGTGCCCCGGCACAGCAGGTGAGACCGCGGGATCGTGCTGTTCATTTTTGAGTCCAGTAGGGTCACGGCTCCTGGCTGCTCATTCTATCTTGTTCCGGAGCCCAATGAAAGGCGGATAGTACGTGTTACTGCAATTTGGACATCGGCAGCGGGTGTAGTGAGTATTTGTACAAACTGTGTTGTGCCTGTCTGTATATGTGTGTGGATTTGCGGGCTCCGTAGCGTCCGGAGCTTTGGCTTTTAATATAGATAGCAACGCGAAGGGCATCCCTAGCAAATTACTTTTTGATCCGAGCCGGCTCTAATTAAATGGCTAATTGCTTGAGCTGTGCAGTTGTGCGCTGCTGCTTTGATCGTATGAAAGAAAAGCGCTTTGGCGATATTTAGCAATACTTGATTCATTTGTGTGCTGAAGGTTGGCATTTAAAAATCTAGGCTCCCCCGATACGCCCCAGATAGCCCGTGCGATATCCCATCCCCCTCCTTTTTGAAATGAAATGAGGCATCCACTGCGCAGAGATTCCCGGCTAATCCCAACATCGAGCTGGCGATCTCCCAAAAGAGACGGCTTAACCCTCCCGTAGCCTGAGCGCGGCACGTACTAACCCAATTAGCTCTGCCGGGTGTCGCGTCTTTACTGAACACATACTGAACACATTCAATTACCCCTCCCGACTACTCTTATCTCGATTTTCTAATTCGAGAGCCATTGGCCACATCGCTTTATCTGTGCATGAATAAAGCTTTGCCTATACTTCTGCCACCGATGAACTTTTTGACACATGACATAATCTTTTTATGAGCACTTAAATACCCTAGACATTTAAATGCTATTTGTGCTACTCCCCCGCCCCATTCTCCCTGTGCGCAGAGTTGGCTTGTTCCGCATGGAAACCGATCATCCTGCGTGTAACTAGATCTCCCCGATCTATATATTACGCTCTGCGCGACTCCGGAGTAAAAGCGATACTTCTGTCTGTCTGCCCCCGTGTGTCATTGCCACCTTGGCTGGCTTTTACTTCCAGGCTTTGCAGACCGCGGTGACAGTTTGCGCCCTGTTTGTGGGGTTTCCATCCTGCGCCCCTTTACTGTTGTGTAAGCCGAATAGAGCATTTGGTGGGTGCAGGGTTCATTCTATACACTGTCCCATTGCCCTTACGAAGGGGCTCATTGAAAGTTTCTCTAATCAGAATAGCAACACCGGGAGACTTTAATATATGTGCTACTTTTCATCTATTATTGGCAAATGTAATGTTTCCGCTTGCCATCATTTGACTACCCATTAATGTAGCCTCGCCCGCCGCCCTTGTCTGTACAGAGGCAGTGCTTTCAATGGAAAAATTAGGACACAACGCGCATTTAGAAACAGGGAGCGGGGTGTAAACTAAGGTCACGGCTACGGGTTCGGCAGGATTCACCATTGTAGGATACTCTATTATCAGCACGCTGCCTGCGAGTCGCGCAGAAATGGTCCGGCTTTAGCGCACGGAATGAATAGATCGCTGGCAAATGCTGACTGACGGTATCGATCTCCACGAGAGTTGCACGTCAAGGTGAGCTCTAAGGGCACACGGGCTGCCATTCATTTCCCCGAGAATCGGAACGTGTAACGCGCTTTAAGTGCCTTTGTTAGTAACGACTAACCCTAATTCTTCTAATCGCGGAAATCGTTTTCCTTCAGGCATTGGGGTTTTGTATTCTGTGTACCGTCACCCTCCATCTATTTCAGAATGTGCCACTATAGAATTGACTTCATGGAACTGAGCGCAGCGGCTGCGCTGAGAAATAATGGGCCCCTGGGTAACAGCAGAAAGGACACGGTGGCTGCTGTACTTTGAAACAAGGCGTGACACGGGTTGCCCAGGAATCCAGTTCAGCTGTGCATTTGAATGGAGCGATTCCTTGGGCTCCGTGTGTGTAAGCAGTTTATTGCCTGGGGTGCCGGCACTGAGCGTTTGTTGGCGCTGAAGCCATTGTGGCGCCTAAATGGGCTGTTTTTTTTTATCTGTCCCTGTGAGTTATTGTGCTTGGTAAGGACTATTAAAAGAGGTCAGAGGGTGCAAAGTCCTCCCTTTTTGGCTTGCAAAGTGATGTTGCTGTATGACTGGAAGGCACGGGTTAATAGCGAAAGCATATTTACTTTGCACTGGGCAATTATTTCCCTCCCCCTCCTCGGCTATGGTGCCAGTGGGATTAGAAGGAGTTAAGTCTCGCTCTCTTGCGATCAAATAAGGACTCCTGGCAGCAGCCGCCTGTTTGTTCCGCCGCCTTCTGGCTGCCGCGGCTGCTTTCTCTCCAATGGCGACCCCATGCTGAGCAGCGCTGGATTGCGTGCCTATCGCTTATTGACACATACGGGGGTCCCGGGGATTATACTGCGGCCAAGGGGTGGCTGTTGCCTAATCGGGCAGAGTTATTGCACTCTTGTGTTTTGGCCCCTAACCTTATCACCGGTTGCTGTTGAACTGTAACTATCAGCGTCTTCCGCGCTATATTCCTGCTAGAGGCCACACACAGTTTAATGCTTCTGATTCGCTATTTTGCGGCGCTGCCGATTTTTATCAAATTACAACTCCCAGGATGCTATCCAAAATCCTTCGTAAGGTTCGGTACGGAACGTATTAACGCGGCACGCGTATTCCATTCTCTACTAAGCCTGTCTGTGGCCTCTCGTATGTTACGGACGGAGAGTGCGCTACAGAGCGAAGTACCACTGCTTTGCGTTCAGCCACCTCCACGCCTGTCCCCTAACCCTGCGGTATCAGAGGTATTAATTGCCTACTAGACATTTCCCGCCACTTGCGCAACGCTTTAAACCCAGAGCGGGCCCCATGCCTAGCAGTAGCGCACTCCGCCTGAGCTTACAGTGTGAGCCTAGGGCAAGGGTGTACCATGAGGGGGAGCCGCTTGGATAACGATAGGTGTCACAATGAGAACATGTTGGTCACCTGTAATGTAGTTGTTCTATACGTACCATCTAGCTTTTATATATTGTTGATTTACAAAGGGCCATATTCAGAGGCTAGTAGTGTTCTGTGCAGAAATCATGCATCTGTTAATTGGTCTTGTTCATTCTTATAACTGCTCAGACTGAAATGGACAGAATCAGAAAAGTTGCTCTGACTCTTCAATTCCTTATTCATCACGGTCCCAATTAGGGTCAGGCCACACTGGGCGTTTTGGGGAGATTTGGTTGTCTGGCGACTAATCACCCTGTTTTTTCGGCAACCAATCTCCCCAAACGTCCTCGTGAGGCAACTTTGGGCGACTTCGGAAAATGAACTGCCGGGTGTGATTAGCGCCGGCGTTTTTTTTTTTTAAATTGTAAGACGGCGCAGAGTCAGGGAAGGCGTTTGGGGAGATTGGTCGCCGCAAGGACGAGGCGATTAGTCGCCAGGCGGCCAAATCTCCCCAAAATGCCCAGTGTGGATTTACCCTAAAAGCCATGTGCAATTGTACATGTCATCCTGAATTCGACTGGTTAGTGTACTGAATTATAGTTACATCGTATGCTCTTTTACAGTGCTATAATGTTACTTCCAAAAAATCCAACTGAAAAGGTTGATATATTTACAAATTTTCATGAAAGATTGTCTTGCTGATGAGAAATTACATTAGTAAAAAGATGTAACTTCCCTTTCTTTTCTGCTGTCTTCCTAAGAAGGTAATTTCCATTAAGGACTGAAAAAAGAGCCAAGTATTTAATTGTTTTGGTTGGGCCAGTTCTATAGAATTTATCTGAAATTGGTTTAATCACCATAATGGTAATCTATGGTATTTACATGGTCTCAGCCAGATATTGGCAGCCATCGTCACTTCTGATGAGTTATTTTAGTTTCTAGCAACACACAGCAATCAATCAGCAATTTGCTCTGGTTGGTCAACTGTGGTAGGACTGTTGGTTGCTACAAAAAAAATCTACTTTGGTTTTGTCAGTTCCCACCATGGTGTTTGAAAATGATGTCTACCAGAATCTATCTAGACATCTGTTGAGCTGTTGTAAGAAAGCTCAGAGTTGCTGTTCGCAATGTCTGTTGTTAAAGGGGAACTCAGGCTTCCAAACCAAAATTTGATAAAGATGCCCACATAACACAGAAACCCCTACTATATCCATCACAGTTACCTGTTTCTTCAAAAAGTATGAACAAATGCAATTTTCTATTCTGAAATTCAGTTTTTCTCTTTCTACATCATTTGAAATCCTGGCAGGGAAGGGGGGACTTTAACACTGATTGTAACATCCACAGCTTACAGAAAACATGCAGGAACTACAAAACCCACAATGCATTGCACTGTGATGTTCTGTTCCTTATTGAAATCAGTGTGCAGGGAATTGTGGGGTTTGGAGGATGCCGGCTTATGACAGATTGCTGCTAATACAGTAACTGTAAAGCAGGGATCCCCAACCTTTTGAACCCATGAGCAACATTCAGAAGTAAAAGGAGTTGGGGAGCAACACTAGCATGGGGTGTCAAATAAGGGCTGTGATTGGCCATTTGGTAGCCCCTATGTGGATTGCTAACCTACATTGAGACTCTGTTTGGCAGAACACCTGGTTTTTATACAACCAAAACTTGCCTCCAAGCCAGGAATTCAAAAATAAGCTCCTGCTTTGAGGACACTGAGAGCAACATCCAAGGGGTTGGAGAGCAACATGTTGCTCAGGAGCTACTGGTTGGGGACCACTGCTGTAAAGTAACATTAGTAAGTGAGCTCAACAAAGTAGTCAGACAAATCAGCAGGAGGGCAGGGGGCTAGGCATTAAAAATCTTGAACTCGTTATATTTGTGTGGAGTTCTTCTTTAATAATTAGGAAAGTGGTGGTAGTGTGGGGGGTGATAGAGAATGTTTTTAAAATGCCAAGATTGCACTCAGCACTGTTCATTATTTATTGGCTTAGGCCAGAGTTCATGAATCTGTTTCTTAATAATATTAATGCTCAGTGACAATAGAACCCATTTAGTAATTTTTTGTCACCTAGTGTGTCATCGCCTTGAAGGGTGTGAGACTTGTCTACTGTACCTCATGGTATATTTAGTGGATGAAATAATGGTATTTTATAGAGGAAACTCTGAGCTTTCAAAGCACGATTGGTTTCCTCTGCAAAAGGGAAACATCCAGATTGAAACATCAACAAGCAGTTTCGATACCCCTTGGTGAAAGCAGACAACCGGCTTAGGGAGAAGTTGGAGACAAAGCAGAGGGCTGTCTCATGAGCGATATGAGCCCTGCAGGGACAGCTGGAAGCGTTATGCGTGATTAATACAAATAATAAAAGGCTTGCGCTCGCAGCCGCTGCTCTAGAAACTAAAAGGCTATATTTAATATGTGTGGGACTAATGATGAGCAGGCTCTCCGACTGTTTTGGAGGCTGGCACATTGCATGCAGATTTCTGTAATAAGAGGCTGCTTTCGTGTAATGTTTTTCAAACCAGGGAGGTTTTGGGAGCATTGAAGCATTTGCTCTCACAACAGCAACAAGTGGGAATGTGTGTGTATGTGTGTGTGTGTGTATATATATATATATATATATATATATATATATATATATATATATATATATATATATATATATATATATATATATATATATATATATATATATATATATATATAGATATATATATAGATATATATATAGATATAGATATAGATATAGATAGATAGATATGTATGTACCACATCTAGTGTGGGTTCCAGCCATTTCAGTTGGCATAGTTCATATTGCGAATGGAACATTCTTAAGCCAAGACCATGCTTTATCCACCTAAAGCATTTGCAAAAGGTCACGACTAAAAACAAAAGAAACCTTGACAATATGTGTAAAACTGGTTCTATAGCAAACAATTTTTATATAGACATTCTGTAATCAATTTGGTTTTTCCTGTTTTGCATTTGTTTACCTTGTGTGATAGTATAATTTAAATGTAAGTGTAATTAAATTGCAGTTATTTAGCTTGGCTAATGACACAAAGGAGACTACCCAGTACATTATGACTGATATTGTGGCTGATATATCCCCAGCAGCTCACAGGGCCATTGGCTGAAAAGCCCACAGCCTTGCATGCAAAAAGAAAGGGATGCATAGTATCGGATACACAGTAATATTTAAAAATACTCATAGTTTGAATCCCATAGTCACATTTTGGGTAGCAATCATAGACATTCATGACAATTTTGCTAGTTGCTGACTTTTTTTGCTACATTTCTGAAAAAAACATAGTAAGTTTTAACTGCTGGTGGGATACACAGTGCTTTTTCAAAGTTCCGGTAATTGTTTAGCAATTCTAAGGTATGTGTTCAGGTACGTGTCCATTGTGCTACAGTAGAAATATATTACTACAAAGCTTGCCAGCACAAGTCACTGTATGGTTTGGCTCGTGTTGCAGAAGAGATGCAGTCATTGTCTTCATGAAGTTGCTTCTCTGCAACAGTGTACCCTACACAGGGTCTTCTATTGTGAGATAACATAAGCTGGAAATGTTAGCTCAGCATTTAACCATGTTACAGCTGATAACGTTTAGCAAAAGCTCTTGTTATATACGGTCTAAATGCCTTGTAATCTGTTGTAACCATTTGCTGTGTATGTTTATAAGTAATAGTGCTTGATGAACCTACTGAAAATTAAGTTCTGTTTTAAAAGGCAAGAATAATATAAACACCGCAATATGTAACTCTGAAATGGGAAACACTTTGAATACACGAGAAATACATTTAGGTGGAAGCTTTCCCTGTTGTGTTATCCAACATAACCATATGAACAAAACACATTTTTTGAACTGAAAATGTGTAGAATCTCAGCCATATAAAGTAGAACTGCATTTAACACACAACTCAATCAAAAAGCCTGAGCATATTGTAATTTTTTGTGCTGCCTGGGCCCTTTTAAAAATGCAGCATCACACTAGTGTTTGAACAAGTTTCAGGTTATGCTTGCCAATGCGGAGGTGGGTCTGCATGACTGAATCACTGCTATAAGCGCCTCATGAGATTTAAAAGCCCATTCCTTTTATTAGGCTTAGGTAAAGTACTTCCTGGGGGATGGGGGGGGGCATATGCTGCTCTCCATTTCACTTTGCTCTGAACATTGTCCAGAATTTGAGCACCACGTATAGGCTGATGTACAGTCAAATCCCAGGTCATAATAAAGAGAAGCAGTTTCAGCGACAAGGATGTTAATGTATGGCCTGCAGAATCTGGTGTCCCAACAACAAATAATTTTTGGTCAGGAAGTCAAATTATAACACTTATTTTATTCTATTACTAGGGTTATTAATCCTTTGCCTCAGTGACAGCTGATTATTTCTAGGAATGCTTTTCTCTGTGTAATAACTTGGTATTGTGAAGGGCTCTAGTTATGGTACTGAAACAGCAAACCCATAACTATAGCTGCTTCCATTAAAGCAAGAATACAGCTGCAAAGAAATGTCACACTTGAAAGCTGTCTGCAGTTTTTTTTTCAATCTCCATTGTAGGCTGTAAAATAATACTGGCCCGTTTATTCCCCAAACACGTCTCCTCACAGCAGGGGAAATGCTGAATCTCTGCATGTCTCCATGTGTGTGCACCTATTGACCCCCTGCTAAGGATTGAAGATCCTGTCTGATTAAATGATGGGGCTCCTTTAATATGTTTTCACCTTCGTTTACTGCCAAAAGTAAAATGGGAAGACAAGTAAAAATGGAACCTGAACCACATCCGCTGACAAAGTTATCCATGACACTTGTGACGCAATATGCTTTAATCTAAGGTAAAAAGATCTTGATTTTAAGGTTTCCCAGATACAGGAACAGTCATATTTAAGATGTATAAAATAGGGTAAAACCTTTTTCTATTTGATAAGATAAATCTTGTTCGCTCAAATGGAATAAAGCCACCTCTTTTTTAAAAAAAATTGCAAGAATGTATTTGTTGCTGTGCAATGGGGTTTGTTGCTGTACAATGGGGTCCTTTCAGACCATAGCCTGTGTAGTTAAAACACAAAGGGGCCCTGAGTGGTAGACCAGTCTAGTAAGCTTACTCAACTACGGTGTGCCATAGATCTGTTTCAGGGGCTAATATGGATCATTGTCTGTTTCTAGTGACAGAAACTGTGTCTGATAAAGAACTTTGTCCAGGTTTTGTAACACTGTGCTGTATCAGTACTTCACCCACATATTCAAACCTTTCCACACATAGATCTAAGTAGAGTTGACATTAACAACATTTATTATAGTGTGTAGCCTGCTTTACATTGTGGATAAGATGTAGGTTTGCATGTACTGTACAGGGTTATATTGCACTACTGGGTAAACAGTGTATTGTATAATTGCAGGCTGCAGGTAAACACTTCATTTGCTAACAGATAAACGGGATTTTTGCTTTTATATATTAATTTTTGCCCATTCAGTAAAGCAGAAGTTTCCTCTGGCCTTGAATTGTAAAACTAGCTTAAAGAACAACTCGGATCTTAAAGTTACTAAAGCATAATAACACTTTTTACAATATTATGCATCTATTTGTGCAACACCTGATCAATCTGCTTCAATAACTATGGCCTCTTTTTATTTGCCACACAACCAAATTGCATAACAGGTGTAGCTACGACTACCTGTGTGAAATAGTCTTAACACTATTGCATAGAATCCTGCTTCAGTTTCTGCTTTAGCTTCTTAAAGCCTCTGTCAATGGCTTTATCTTTCTGAGCTCCAGGCTCAAATAAATTGGATTAGAATCTCTGTGGGACACTGCCTGAAAAATTCTGTGAGCATGGATATATAAAATCCAGTACTTTTTGTACTAATCTAAATATATTAAGGCAGGAACATTGTTCTACTAGCTTCAAATGGTTCCTAGGGTAGGGTATATCAGGGATTCGGAAGCTATGGGTTGGGACCCTTCTATGGGTTGCCTTGCTTCCTTTAATAAGATGGCATTTCTTTGTCCAATAGCAAGCATAATTAAAATGAGTGTAATTTTAAACCAACCCTTCTGTTTTGTATACATAGGTGTTATCATGCATTTTAAATGGACTTTCTGCAACACTATGGATTTTGATTTATTGATTCTAAATTACATATTTATATTTCTTGTCATGCTAAAACAAAGGTGGCACAGTGCAGTTACTTTCAATGTTTATTGCAAGCATTCTGCCATCTTTTCATGCTATTTTGGCTATCGAGGCACTGCTTCATTACTACAAATGACTGTGAGTAAATTTTTGCATGGTTTTGTTCTTCTAATAATAGAAAATATAGCAACACAATCTGTCTGTGTAAAATATAGCCTTATAGAAACCTATACATAAATAGTTTTATTTTTCCTTTAAATGCTTAATCTACATTAACTGACCTGTGTAAGGAAAAAACACTAATCTATCCCACTGATCAGTTACTACATAGCGCTAGGCTAGGTACATGGGAACAGCTGCTATAAAACAGTATGAAAGAGCACAGCTTTTTACATGAACACCACATTTCACAAATCTGTCTTAAATCACAGTGTCTGTTATTTCAATGTAATGCATGGCTAGAAAAATCAGACGCAATTGTAAGCCTGAAATCCTCCTCCTCCTCTTACTTATTAACCCAGCATTTAACAGCAGGATGCAAGTAGAGTTGCAGTCACAAGAAAACTAGTCCTCCCCCTAGAGCAATTAAAAAATCCAGCCCTGGAATAAATCATGCACCCGCGATAATCCTGTTAATAAAACGCAGCTTGTTCCCTGACACTTTCCTCCTGCGACGCACTGTGTGTAACCCCTGAGCTGCCAATTGTAGCAAAGCAAATGTTCCAAATGTCATTAGCCTCTGCCTCCTGTGATATTTGTTTTGTCCCTACTGCTAAATATGGTGAGGTGCCTATATAAAAAAACTTTTGTGCTCCATGTGCTGGGGATTACGCATATAGTAATACACGTAGGGTTGCCATCTAGCCGGTAAAATACCAGCCAAGGTATTACAAATTTACTGTCAATGTGTATTAGCTGGTAAATTTGTAATCCCTATTGTTCCGCACCTGGCCCGCCGCAGATCTGCCCCTCTCAGCTCCCCTACTCGTTTTATCCAAGAGCTGCAGTCCCTTCCTGGCCAAACAGATATTAAAACTCTGCCCCCACAACCCTGCCCTTTCTCTACGTCACCGGCCGGTAGGGCCATAACTAAAAGGTGGCAACCCTAAGTATGTGTCCCCAGTGCTGGGGGGCAGCATGCCTCCCCTAAGATCTTGCTGCCCCGGGCCTTTGTGGCTGCACCTCCTGTAATAGCAGATCTCTCTCTCCTGCTCACTTATTATGTGGAATGTAAGGGCTCTTATACCCATGTGTTTCTTCCTCCCAGGTGTGGGACATATTAAATGGCTGTCACGAACCAGCTTGAACAAATGAAACTTCAAGAAATGGGTGTAGAACCATGAATATTGGTTCTCATAGGAACTACAATTTTGCCATAAATTGGCTAAGACTTCATAAAATGTGCCACTACTTAAGCTGACTTGCTCACCTCAAATGTTCAGCATGGCTTATGGCTAATTTAGATACTCTTGAGAGCCGAAATAAGCAGTCAATGTGTTTCTGTTCAAAACTGTTCCTACTCAATTTGTTGCTTAGGAGCCTAAGACATCTGGCTGGCCTGTTATGTGGGCCATGTAAGAAATATTTGTCCCCAAGTCAGAACACAGCTGGGTTGTGAGGTTAAGAAACCACATCACACGGGAAATAAGAAGCCTCTCTTGCAGCTGAGCTTTCCACAGCCAGTCACCTTTCACCTGCCTTGTGTTGCTGCCTGCTAATGCTTAGGCCCGATAGCTAATGATTTATTTCCACCCACTCTCCCGTCTCTGACTGAGACAGCAGGCTTTGCACAACAAGGAGCTCTCTGTGATTAAGATAAGGAATAGCTGGACAAGAGGAATTCACTAAACAATCAACAAAAATTGCCTGGGAGGGAATTCTCCCTTCCAAAACAATTGTATGCAAAATAAACTCCTGGTTTTCATTCTTTACTATTAACAACCCTTGTCTCATATTTAGCAAGTGTGTCCTATAAGAGTTGTGTGTGTGTGTGTGTGTATATATATATATATATATATATATATATATATATATATATATATATATATATACACACACACATATTATTTATATATATATATATATATATATATATATATATATATATATATATATATATATATATATATATATATATATATATATATATATATATATATATATATATATATATCTCCAAAGGAATGGTGCACTCCGTAGACAAAATTAATACCTGGGTGCCAGCATGGGAAATAAGCAGTGAAAAAGGATTGCGGCACTCACAGGAATGTTTTATTATTAAGCCTCTTAATAATAAAACATTTTTTGTTTTTGATGCATGAACAGTAAATGTATGCATGTCATGGCTAGAGTCTGCCCAGATCATGACTAATAATCTAGTAAATTTTGCCTTGCTATAGCCAGATTGTCACTATAAGATTCTAGTGCTTGAAATGGGTTCCAGCTGGTTTGTGTAAAACCTATTTCTTTGATGCACAACCAATGTAATCTTATCTCTCAAAAGGCACATGAATGTGTAAGCAATCTTCTTCCCCTGCTCCTTACTTATACTCCCTTTTTGCTTACTGTGCCAAACCAATAGCTGGGTCGGTTGACTATTGGCTAAAGCTCCGCATAGACGCGACGATTCTTCTTGCCGAACGACCGATTTTAGGGAAGTCCGACCAATCCTTCGAAATTATCGTGCGGTTAGTGGGATTCGAACGATCGCACATCTTACGATTTTTCGGTCGACATCTGTCAGGAAATTGATCGGACAGGTCAAGAAATCTTTGTCGGCCCCAGTCCAATCTATGTTTGCACGGTCAAACAGGCAGTTACCCTTTGTTTTCCTGGCAAATTGGTCTTTTTAGTTGATGGTCAATTCGTACGATCGTTCCGAGAATATTGTGGTCTCACGATGAGGATCGGATCTTTCAAAAATCACAACATCTATGCAGGCCTGGATTTGTGGAAAGGCCACCTAGGCCCGGGCCTAGGGCGGCAGGATTTTAGGGGGGCGGCATGTTGCCCAACCACACCCACATTGCTTCAAAAACACTGGGGATGTGCTGGAGATGCAATCATTTTTTTTAAAATTTCCGGTGCGCCAATCCCCATTGCTCCAGTCCAGATGATGAAAATTTGCACGAATAAGGGGAGGGGACAGGGGCGACGAACGACAGTGGGCCTAGGGGCGCCCATTATATAAATCTGACCCTGCATCTATGGCCAGCTTTATAAAGGAAATATATCTGCTGTGGCAGGGAAATTGAATTCCTGTGTAAAAATTTGAATTTCTATGCAAGTCCATTGAGGTTAATGGGGATGCTATTAGGGTTGCTACTTGGCCGGTAAAAATTATGGTTGATCCCAATGTTATTAATAGAGAAAAACTATAAATGTATAGGAAGGCCAGTATTTTTCTCCAGAAAAGGTGGCAACCCTAATGCCAGTGGGGGCACCATTCAACTTTATTTTAAGTACTCTCACGCACAGGTTATTTGTATGCATTTTAACAGTGCATTGGAATTTTTGGAATTTCTATAACTTGTAAAAGAAAACACAAAAATCCAACACCCAACAGCAAAGGCTGATTTCAAATATGACTACCTGGGCACACAGTTTAGTTCAAGGGTCAGTTTCTAGGGGCCAGCCAGTGATTGTATCAGATTGCAGATGATCTGTTCTGTTTAATAAAAAGCATTCGCTCAGCTATCTCATTCTAGTACCGTCACCAGCGCTGCTGCCTTTCTGTTTTGTGAGTGGAGAATGATGTAGGGGGTTTCTCACAAGCCCGTAGAGAATTATGGAAGTGGCGGCTGATTTGGTTGAACAACTACTGCTTGTGGGATGAGGCAGACATGGCTCAGGCCCCCTCCCCCACCACCTGGCTTCCATAATAGTCAATCGGTTCAGTTCGTGTTTGGCAAGGAGAGATCGGATGCACAGAAACACTTGGCTGCACAGTCTGCCTTCGCTCATGTAATGTAGGCCTTGGCCTGCTGTAGGTCCTGTGCACTAACCCCCAGAGAGGCACGCTCCCCGCACATAATGCATTCCCGTTATAGCGCAAATGATTTATCTGCGCACTCTGTCTCTGAAACATATTCATAGATCTCCGCAGCCTTTTCCACCTCCCCTACTGAGCTCGACCTGCTCGTTGTTGCAGCAGCAGCCGCAGCCGCCAGCAGGGCACGTTCCTGCTGCTACTAATTGTCACTTATCACGCAGCAAACGCCTCGAAGCGATTTCTCAATCCACGATGGAAAGTTGTTTTGCCTTGTAGCGTTCTGTTAGTATGCCTTCCTGTGTAAATTCTTAGTCAAAAGCGAGACGGAACGTTACCATACAAAATGTACCTCATAGTCATGGCTAATCAAAATGGACCTCATAGCTACTCAGTGGAACGTAGCACCGTTATTCCTTGGTGGGAGTAAAGAACTATGCCATTTCCCTGTGTACTCCTGCCATTTCCCGGTGTACTCCTAACTGTTCTGGGAGATTACAGGGAGCAGGAAGTGGCCAGTACAGAGGGAAATTGCAGGTTCACACATTACTTTACTATTATATATTAAAACTCTATGGCAGTGGTCCCCAACCAGTAGCTCGCGAGCAACATGTTGCTCTCCAACCCCTTGGATGTTGCTCTCAGGGTCCTCAAAGCAGGAGCTTATTTTTGAATTTCAAGCTTGAAAGCAAGTTTTAATTGCATAAAAACTAAGTATAGTGCCAAGTAGAGCCCCTTGTTGGCTGCCTGTCAACATAGGGGCTACCAAATAGCCAATCACAGCCCTTATTTGGCACCCAAGGGACTTTTTCATGTTTGTGTTGCTCCCCAACTCTTTTTACATTTGAATGTGGCTCACAGGTAAAAAAGGTTATGGAACTCCGAGGTAACTACTAATATCCTAATATTTTACAACTGGGGGTACTTTATTTATTATAATACACAAATTTCAATGAGTCATGTGACAGAAATGACATCAGAACTCACCGTTTATAACTGATGACATCAGAACTCACCGTTTATAAGGATATAATTTACAGGATATTCTTGGCTTTTGTGTATTATAAGTACAGACACCACTAACCGGATTCCTACAGAAAAGCCTCTGTACTTTTTTCCCTTTTGTTGGCTGTAAGGAAGTGAACAGAGGAAGTTTAGTTATGTTTTATCTGTTTGGCAAAGAGAAGCGCATATTAGTATTTTACTCCACTGCTGGCATATACTATGAATAAAGGAATATCCGGGCTTCTTTCACAGTAGCATCAATTACAGTTGTTATAATGAAGAGAATGTGGAGGAAAAGCAACTCATTTGAGTTGCTCCTTTTCTTGTTTTGTGTTTGCTTTTTTTGCACGTGTGTTCATGAGTTTCAACCTTTGTTTTCTCATGACACATCTTCATTGCTTTCATGTGTCTGTATGTATATAATACAAACAAAGCACTGCAAACAGTAGGACTGCGCAACCATAATACATGCTTTTTCCATTAAAAAAAAACAACAAAGTTTCAGTCACGTAGTAAAACCAACCACTGTATGATTTCTAATTTGTATTAAGTTCTTTGCACTAAAGGATCACAGATTTAAGAATAAATGAATGGTCATTATGATAGATAATATACAAGCCTTACTGTAAGTAATGCTGTGATGGTGAGTAAGATATTTGGTACTGGCAAGTTCATCAGGCTCTGCTATACCATGTGTCTCTTGCTCTTGGATGGTAAACGAGGCAAACTGAGAAACTTAAAACCCATAATGTTTTGACCTGTAACTCACCTCAAACTTTCCTCCCACTATAGAATGCTCCATTTCTGTTTATCAAAAGCTGATCTCACCAAATTGCATAATGTGTTTTTAAATGTCCAATGGTAAAATAAAAAAAAAAGTCTGTTTGTGGAGATCTGTTGAGGAGAATGGTTCTGCCTCATCACGGTCATTGTCTCTGTTTAGGGCAGTGGTACACTGGAGATTTATTTCACCCATTGTAAATCTCTGCTACAGTGGGCAATGGAACATCCCTGCTTTCGTTTTCACCAGCAGTAATGTGAGCAACATACACACTGCAAAGTAGCCCATAGTTTCTTCATGAGGCAACTTCCAAATACTTGGTGGCCATACACTGGCAGATTTAAGCTACCGTTTCAGGTCCTTTATCTACCATCTGATGGGCCCACCCAACCGATATCTGTCCAAAAATCTGTCGGGAAGGTCAAGGTAGGCACATCTGGGGGACAAAGTTATGTTTGTTTGGTGACCTCGTCAAACAAGCGGATCTTAGTATATTGCTAGCTTTAGAAAAGCAGAAATGACTTATAGGTCTTTCCATCTGTAATTCACATTAATGCTGGAAGGAAGGAAACCAGGGGTGTTTTGTCACTCATGGTAGCACAGTTTTCCTGGGTGGCAAAATGTCCTTTTTGCCCTTGCACTGCTAGCACTATCTAATAGTTTATCTTCCATTTTCTCACCTTGCTTCTCTCCCCCATCTAATCTTTCTGCACAGGGGACAGATTTAGAAGAAGGGGGAGGCAGCAGCATAAGGAGAGAAAATGCTTTCTGCAAGCCCCCTCTATGGGAACGTGCACAGCTGGATGAGCAGTGAGAGAGTCCGCATGTGTGGCATCAATGAAGACAGGTAATAGCCCTAATTTATATAAATTATAGCATCTGATGAACCTTCTTTATTAATCAGAATCTCTGATCCCCTTACATAGAATATTGCTCTACAAACATTGCAAAAGTAAATATTTATTCTTCACATTGTTGACACATAACGGTAAGATCTGCTTGTGTATTTTAGAATTTATTTTAATTTGCAAATTGTTTTGATGATCTGCAACACAGAGAACAATTCCTGTGTGCTCTCTACAAAATTTGGACTCTGTTGATTTCTGAACAGCAAATTTCCTAATTATGACATATTTTAAATTTGGAGGAAAACATTTTTTTATAGCCACTTTTTCTAATTGCAGTGGACACCTATTGCATTATGTCTGGTTGTCTGTCTCCATCCTCACAGTCATAGGATGCTTGGTACTGTACTGAACGACTGGCTACTGTTTTGCAAAACAGCAGCTTACCTAGATAATAAAATACATTATTCATCCTAAGTAGCAATTTTACCATTTTTATTGGTCTTATTTAATTCTGCATCTACCTCTCAGTAGTGATGTGTTGTAAAATGTGATGTGATTCTTTTTTCATTATTACTATTAATCTGAAAAAGTTATGTGGGCTGCTTTTTGTTTAAATATATTTTTCAGTTTGGTACACAAATCATGAGGCTGCAGACTTGTAATATAACACAACAAAGGAATTTCAAACCACTGATTCTTTTTTTTTTTTTCATTTGAAACAACTAGACTAAAATGAAAATAAAGTTGTAAAGTTGATGCTGAGCACCCCATGCTACTTTTTCATAGCCACAGTTTCTGAACCATTTCATTTTATAGCAATAATAGTTCAGTAGACCAGGGGCAGGGTAATTTTTATCCATTATGCTTAGGAGACCTTCGCACACCCTTCATGAGAATTTGAGTGAAAGGTGCAAAAGAAAATCTGCTTTATGGTCAAATCTTCCCAAAATACCATAAATTCCAAGAGATGCAGACTATTTCAATATAGACATTTATAAAGTAAGAATTCTAATTTTATTTTACAGGAAAGTCCTTATTAATGATGGGGACATTCAGAAAGCAAGACTTGAACTGAGGGAAGATCATCTTGGTCACACCTTGGTAAGTGCGTCACTACAATCTACAAGACTTAATAATTACATGTCTTTGGAATTTCATTACAGTGGGTGTGTGTGTGTGTTCAACCACATGTGGGACTGCATACAAAGGGTCTAACTATCTTAAAGGGGTTGCTCACCTTTAAATTACGTTTTAGTGTGGTGTAGAGAGTGAAATTCTGAGACAATTTGCAATTGTTTTTCATTTTTTATTATTTGTGGTTTTTAAGATATGTAGATTTTTATTCAGAAGCTCTTCAATTTGGAATTTCAGCAATCTTGTTGCTAGGGTCCAAATTACCCTAGCAACCATGCATTGATTTGAATAAGAGACTGGAATATGTATAGGAGAGGGCCTGAATAGAAAGATGAGTAATCAAAAGTAGCAATTACAATAAATGTGTAGCCTTACAGAGCATTTGTTTTTAGATGGGGTCAGTGACCCCCATTTGAAAGCTGGAAAGATTCAGTTGAAAAAGGCAAATAATTACAAAACTGTGAAAAATAATGAAGACCAATTGAAAAGTTGCTTGAGCTATAAATATATATATATATATATATATAGCAATCCAAGAGGGGACTGTGCTCATTGTGGAGATGTGCATCTTGTTTGATTTCAAGGTTGAGTGACTCAAATTAATTGATGGGTATTTTTAAAGTATCCTGTATGCCAGTGTCCTCAGAAAAATACATTCAGGTGAACTGTCCGTTAGTTACTCAGTTTAAATTACTAATAAATCCTTTCGAAAAAGTTGATTTATCCAAAAAGAATTATTGGAATTCTTCATAATGGCATGTAACTGCATAATATAATTGATACATCTGTAACTGTAAATGTTGGAGAAAAATCAGGACATGTTAAACTTATTTTTGAGTAATTATTTCCTTTTCAGCCAAAGCTAGTTATTATATAGATTTTTTTTTTCTTTCATAAAGGTTGATGCAGCTGCTGTACATCGTATTGACAGCCTAACAGCCCTTACCATGGATCGCACTGGACTTATGCAGGAAGGGATGAGAGTTCCGAGTGGTATGGTGTATCCTAGTTTGTGTGGTCTTGGCACAGAGAAGGTCCGTGAACCTTCCAGCGCCATTCCTGGACTTGGATATGTCTCTGACAGAAATCCCGATCTGCAGTACAAACCTACTGCTACTGAAACTATGGATAATTCTCACATGTCTGTGAAACAGTCAAATGGATTTAATCCTTTGTTCAAAACACCACCAGGACTACAAAAGGCACATGTTCCTACCAGTGAATCACTGGTGATGGACAGATCGGCAAGTGACAAGCAAAATCTATTAAGTGTTAATGGTGCTAATTACTTGAGGATCCCGTGGATGAATCCATACATGGAGAGCACATCACCAGCTATGTATCCCTTTATTGATTCACCAAATAAGTATCAATTAAATATGTATAAAGCATTTCTACCTCAGCAGTCTGCTTACAGCATACCACAGCATTTGGCCTACTCACCAGTCTGTCCCAATGGTGAACGATTTGTCTACATACCACCCTCGCACTACATAGGGCCTCACATTACATCAGGTCTGGCACCATCCATGAAAATACCTCCACCATCAGCTACACCTGCAATTCCTACTTCAGTACACTGTTTAGAAAAGAATTTACCTTGGAAAATGGGATTAAGTCCTGGATCCACAGTTGACTCACATGCATATTCACATCTTCCAAACAGCAAACAACATAGGGTCACATGTGTTAAATCTACAACTGGGAAAATCTCACCAGAGCCTGCTCTACGGTTGACTCCATCTCAGAGACCATCCTCTAGACTTCACTGTCCAGTCCAGCAAGATAGCTTTTCAGAGTTTCAGGCTCAGTTTGTCAAAATTCCGACACCACCTACTTCCATTGTCCACTCAAAGCCGCTCACTAATGTGAGCAGTGATTTCACCCCTTTAAGGATCCCTAACATAAAAGTTCATAAAAATCATGAACCTGAAATTGCACAGGTGCAAGCACCACTGAAAAAGAATAGGGACAGAAAAGAAAGCAAATCTCCAGTCCTGGTGCAAAAACAAACAACTCATAAAGATGGAGGCGAAAAACCACTAGATTTGTCTTCCAAGTTCGGTGATGCTGATATTTCAAAAGTGGACTGTATAGAGAATGCGCCATCTATTTTACATCTTGCTAGCCATGTGAATACTATGGGTCTCTCTAGCAGGGATGTTCATAAAGAAGCCATTTCACCTTCTACAAATAGTAGTTGTATAGTAAGACCAGAAATTATCAGCACCGCTGCATCTTCATGGGTGGTTCCTAGTATTACCCATACAGAAGAGACTAATGGCATAATTATGTCACTTAAAAACAGAACTCTGGAGAGGGTGATGCCTCAGCAAAGGAGCTCTTCATGCCCTCGAATGGGAAGCGCTGAAAGTGCAGTGGGTAGTAGTCCAGGAATTGTCCCTGCTATGGGTCGGCCAGCTTCTGCTTCCCCTGCCCCAAATGCTAACACAGAAGTCAAAAATTCAGAAGACTGTAATAAATCTGTTATTCAGCAGGCACCTGCACCTGTGAGTACCTCTGTTAAAAATAACAGGGTGGTAAAATCGTCTGTTCCAGAGTCCACCATGAAAGTGAATGAGACTAGTATGCACCCTGCTGCACCTATGTTTGTCCATCAGAGTGAGCCTTTTTGTTCTCCTCCCTTGGCCTACCCCAGCAGTTTTATCCCCTACCAAGTTTCTGAGACCCTTGCCCTATCACATTTACACTTGCATAATAAAGCTCCTATGTATCCCCACCCTGTTTTGCTTTCCAATGGTAGTCTCTTTCCTGGGCCTATGGCACCCAAACCAGGAATCCCTTACAGTATCCCAACTAACAGGGATTACATGACTTATCAAGACACATTAGGCATGGTACATCCAATTTTATTACCCCCATCGACTATAGAAATGAGCAAAGATGGACAAGAAAGAAGATCTAGATCTCATGAGAGACCTAGGTATGAAGATTCTCCACCCAGGAATAGGCTGTTGGATATATCGGACTCAAGCTCGAAATTCAATTTTGAAATACCTGCTGACAAAGCCTTGAAGTTCCATCATAGTTCCAGACATGTTTCAAAACCAGAAAAGCTGAACACAAATGCAGAAAGAGATGCAAAATGCAACACTAACATAGTAATGAATGGTTTTGTCCCTGAGAAATTCAAATCAAACAATGTGACTGTGGAGAAACCAGAACAGGGATTGCAGAACAGAGAACCTTTAACTAGAGAAGAGATTCAGAGAACAAATGAATTTCACAGATCTTTTCAAGTTTCCAGACCTACTACACTAGAGTCACCTGTTTTTCACTACAGGCAGGAGAGCCCTTTAGGCAACCAAAATGCAGACTGCAGTGCAGCTGAGGCATGTGCTAGATTTTTGGCACCACCTGAGAGCAATGACATTCCTGTTGGGAATTATAGCAGAGTGCAGGAGAAATTGCAGCCTTTTCTTGGGTCAAATGGGCATTCTGATAATGAAATTATTGAGTCTCCTGGAAGAGATGCTGTTGATGAATATGAAACTATTAATGGAAAACTTGTGAAAACAAAGTCCTCAAAACTGTCAAAAAGGATAGCAAACTCTGCAGGTTATGTGGGGGATCGGTTTAAATGTGTGACAACGGAATTGTATGCAGACTCAAGTCAACTTAGCCGAGAGCAGAGAGCTTTGCAAGTGAGTTCTGTGCATGTTTTCATATTTTTATTGCATGTGATGTTTATTTGAAGAATAACTTAGAACAAAATTATTTGTTTTAAAGAGCTCTCAGCTCAAGTGTAGCACAACTGCAAAAATATAACCCCTATTCCTATAGACTAAAAACCAGTTTGAGGCTTTCCTGTCATTATTCCTGAAAGCCTGTTAATCTAGGCATATGCTTGACTGACATGCTATATTCTAACTTATATTAACAAAGTGGTCTATTGAGAAGCATACTAATTGCAGTAAATTGACTCAAACTAGTGCAGATATACATTGGTTGTCGGGGCAGCAAACTGTGCAAGCTTTATTGTAGGCATGGTAGTCTTTTGTGAAGCACAACACTTAAGCATCATTTCAGAAAACTATAGCTTGTAATCAGCCCTCGTTTGCTTTTCAAAATAAGGTTGCCAACCATTTACTCCAGCTTTCACCTGATCAGAAATGGAAAGAATTGTAGTTCTATTTTTCAGGATGGATACCTGTTCTCAAGAGCAGTACTAACATGGAGAGAACTCTTAAACAAGTGTTCTTTGTTGGATCAATATAATAGAAAACTGAATAGTGCTGACACCTCTGTACTGAGATTGTGTTTATAAAGACAACACATGCAAGGAAGTAGTGCATATCTTATTTTCTGAAACCAAAACAGGGCTTATGGGGTATATATTTTAGGTTAACTAGTTTCCTAGAACTTTCTGAATTATGTATTGCAAGTATACAAACATATAATGTAATTCAATTCAAAGATCCAAATGGCCCAGTATGAAGTTAAACACAAATAAATATTTGTTTTCATGTATATGCACCATAAGTGTGCTTATTACTTTCTTAATAGACTTGCTTATGTATTTAACAGTAAGATTTGATTTGGCCAGTATATTGAAGAAGTATGCTAAGTTTCATGGGTAGACATTATTTAAACCAATGTTATATTGTTTACATTAAAATGTATATGTTGATTTTTAAAAATGGATAATTGTCCAGATGATCAATCAAGTGCCAATTTTAATTACTTAGATTGAAGGCTTAGAAGAGGACAGTATTTTAAGTCCACCTGCTGCTTACTGTGAGGTTAGTTCTCAAATTTTCCTTACTAGATCATTACACATTTTTTAGTTTTATATTTATTTAGTCCATGGTGGGCCCTAAGTTTTTTTGTCTTGATTTTTTTTTGTTGTTTTAAAATCCTCTGCTATGTTTTTTTTGTCAACTTTGCATGTATTAATGCATATGGTTACTTTGCATTTCATTTTCACATTCCTAACCTTTTCAATGTTCTATAAATTTGTTTAGTTACAGTAAATATGGAAGCCGCTTTCTTTGGTTTTGAGCAGATTTTCTTTGCTAATTGTTCTATTTTAAGCTGAGCACCCTCTACACACAGTGTAATATATTCTAAACTATGCCTTGAAAATTAACCTCTTCACTACCAGAGACAAGTAGCTCATTTTATAGCTGACCATTATTTCCTTTTCCCCTTAAAGATACTGCAGGTTTTAGGGTATAACTTATTGTGCCAGTGAGTCAAACATTAGACATTAAGTGTTTATTACAATGTTTTTTTTTTTGTTTTTTTTTTAAATAAAAGAATATTAACTATATATAATATGATTGGAATGTGGTGCACTACTTGCTTATGCATAGGTATTCTCTACCAGATAACACTTTCCATCTGTTACAGGCAATTGGATCTATTTTCCAAAATGCTTGGGACAATAGGTTTTTCCGAATAATGGGTCTATACCCATTAAACTACCTTACTAAACAGGCTACTAAATAGGCATTATTTTACCATCAGCATAGACTTATAATTATGTAGAAAAAAAGTCAAATAGTGAAGATTATTTTTAATAAAGCAATGTGGGAAATGCCTGGGGCTTCCATACATCCCTAGAATTGTCAAAATCGACCTTTCTTTTTAATGCTGCATGCTAATGTTCTGTTGGAACTCCTAATATCCAACCAGACATTCCTTTTAATCAGAAACATGTAAAAACAACAAAGGTTAATTTTAAGATTTTCATTTAAGAAATCCTTTGTTGAAATGTGGTTTGCTTAAAATGTTCTCCAGCAACCTGAATGTGGCACACATTTCTCTGACTTTCTTTGTCTCCATTTTTGTATTATAAAATCTGGGAGCCATACAAAAGACATAATAATATTCTGCAGCTTACTGAATACCCAAACTGCTGTGGGTTCTGTATTCTTGAAGTTTATAAGTAGTACTTATAGTGTTGTGAGCAACAGGGTAGTGATTGTTTCTTTACAGACAGAAACTTGTGCCCATGCACTTCTTTTTAAAAAGAAAATAAATAGATTATGCAGAGCAGGGTATTATTACACTTATCTCTTTGTAAAATTTTCTGGCCACATGTTAAGAAAGAAGTTAATTTAATTTTCGTTATTTAAAGTTTTTTTGTATTTTCAGCCTACTAAAGTTTTAGTGTAGTAGCACTGCTGAAACAGTGAGTTCAGGCTATATTCAGTTAACAGTCCTTTCTGGAAACATTTTGATAAATGCCATTTGCGTGAATGCCAAATCTCCCAGTATCCTTTTGGCTTGTAGTTCAGCAAGAGCTAAAGGGTCAGAGAAAGGACATCCTTTATTTATATAGCCTTATTTTTTTTTCAAGTTTGGGGTCTTGGCCTTTGGCGCATTGTTTGGAGCTGTCTCCATTAATACTGGCACAGGCATGCTTTAGAGCTATTAATTTTATTCATAGGAAATTTCTTATGAGTAAGGGTAGGAGCTGTTTGTGTGACAACACAATATTTTAATATTTAAAGGAGAACTAAAATTTAACTAAAGAAGTAGGCTAGATATGTTGTACATTGTGCTTTGGGCTTCTATACAAGCCCAAGGCAACCACAGCAAAGAAGATCTGTGCCACCAAAGATGCCCCAGTAGCTCCCCATCTTCTTTTCTGCTGATTCACTCTACGTGCTCTGTGCGGCTGACACTAACTGAGCTTAGGTTCCGACTGAAAATATACAGTACACATAGAATACAAATGTCATAATATAAAGATTAATAATTAGTACAGATAATTACTCCATGACAGCACATAAATTAAAAATCTGCCCTGTAACATCATCTTATATTACAGACCAAACTTATTTTCTGCTTGATAATTTGTAACAACCCCTAAGCTTAGCTTCTCAATAGCTGCTCAGAGCCTACGGAGCATGTGAGTGTCACAGACACTTTCCAAGATGGTGACCCCTTGTGTCAGTTTTGAAATCCTGGATCATTGCTGCTATTGAGAAGCTGAAACTTGAGGCTAATGCAATAAGGTCTTTATATAAAATATGGCATTTTAGCCATACTCTTCTTTTTTTTTTTTTGTTTTTTTTTAGGGTTTAGTGAATTCACTTCATTTCCTTTAATGAAGAGAGAGTTTTTTTTCCCCTCCATGTTTCATATAGTAGGAATGCATGTATCTCCTGTCATATCACTGAAAGGTCATCCCTCCAACAGCCACAGTTACAGGTTGCTAGTGGTTGTCATAAAGTACTGCATTGGGGTACATAAAATGTAAGCTATAGAACATTTGTGCTGATTGGGCTTCTCTTTCTAGCGGGCAATGATGCGTTTCTCCGAGCTGGAGATGAAGCGGCAAGATGAACAGATGCCATCCAAAGATACTGAGTCCTGCAAACATCTTACAGAGTGGGAGGAGCTGAAACCTGCTGTTGCTAAACCTGTGGCCACCAATGTGGAACATTCTGGCAACATTCAAATGGAAGGTAAGTGGAAATGCGTTTGGAAAAGATCATGTGATTACAGTGAGTTCTCAGAGACTATACCTGTCTGTACAAAGTTACACCAGCAAAGCTGGTAAAAATGTTTCTTCTAGTGAATCCTCTTGCACAGGAATCGATATTGGGTGGGCAGAAAGAGTTAAATTATTTGTGAATTACCTAAAAACATCTGAAAAGATTATATTCTTTGATGCAGTGTATAGAGGAAAGGTCCTATAAAAAAGTATAAGACAATTTGCTTTTGACAGTGTTCTTGTTGATGTGCTGGGACATTTATTGTAATAAAGACCAAGTTTACTTTAGTCAGCTATATTTTTCTTTTCCAGTGATCTACCTTATTTGGTAACACTGTCTTTTATTTCATTTTGGAAAGGCAGTCCATTGTGACTATCTATATATTTTTTGTTGTTGCCCAGGAGACCTTGTAATCATTTCCATGGGGATGCTTCTGAGCAGTCTTCCCTTGGTATAAGCAAAAGAGATTATGGGATGCATGTGCCATGCTGGATGATAGTTCTGAGACCAGATGATCTAAGCAAGTGGCAGTCGGCATCATATCTGTGGTAGCCAGAAACACACTAAAACATGAACAAAATACAAAGATTCAAGGCAAACTAACTTCGGCAAGTGACAAAGTTGCTCATTTGTAGATGTTGGATGCCTCCTAAAATTTCTTGCTAAAAGAGATTTCTGTTAACAAGACCAGCACTGTTTGAGTCCTAATATCATACTAATACGCAAAACATTTAAAGGAAAACTATATCCCACGAACAATGTAGGTTTCTATAAAAATATGTTGAATAAAACAGCTCATGTAAAATCCTGCTTCGTGTAAATGTGTTGCTTAAGCTGGGGGTAAAGTTTTTCCTTTAATGAGAGAGTTGTGGTTGTAACAGTGTGATTCAGAAAAGGTTGCTACTTTGTACCCTTCTTATGGTGGTCTTTTGGATCGTACACTGTAAATTGGAATACATCCACCACATTAACCACCATATTACAATTTACATTATTCTGCCATATCTGCCTGCAGGAAATGAAATATTTGGAGCCGTTATAGGTCCAGATTACTGCCCCCTTCATGACATTGTGCATTCATATTATGCACAGTCCTCGTATTTCTTCTGACTGCCTTGGTCTAATTGTAATATACAGTAATTTTGTAACAGGCAACTGCTGATATAGACTGCTTAATCTGCGAGAAGCTTTTTCAGCTTTTCACTTAATTCTCTTGTTCTTCAGGGGCTGAAAAGAACACTCTTGTTAATATGGATGAAATTGCAAAGTATCCTGAGAGAGACAGAGAGTACCTGAAAGGGGACTGTCACTTTGAGAGAATGAATCTGTATGAAGAAGCAGTGCTCCCAACAGATAACTTCAGTCACGGGCATTGTCTGGGTGTAAAAAGAAAACACCCAGAGGAAATTCAGCCAGAGGAGTTCCTGCGCAGCTTAACCACAGAGGAGGCATTGCAAGAGGACACACAGGCTAAAAGAAAAAGGATCGGTAAGAGAAATGGTTTAATGTTTGTATTCCACTTGTTTGATAAAGACAGCTTTTAGGCAATTTGTGAATATAATACCTAGTAGTACAGCAAACTTTAAGCCTCATCATCTTTGCGATGTCCTTCGCAGCCATGAGGCAGGCACAGCTGTGGCAACCAGACTGTAAGTCAGAGCAATACTAATGATGTTCTGTGGTGTCCTATTAAAATAAATTATTTTTTGTTAACCATGATGTTATCAGCTAAAGGCGCCTAAATCAAAGTTTTAACTGTTTATGTGCAAGCGCTGTAGATTCACTGTTTCCAGTAGACTAGGCATAAGCTAGCAGGCACTCAAAGCGTTAATATAGAAACCTTTTGTACTTTTCTTTTTGTAGGACAATAAGTAAAATATGTTGCTGTAATTATTCTCAAGTACACACATTTGCATAAGACTGAAAATAGAACAAGTGTTATATGCACTCTTGGTATAAAGAAATGTGTAGAGCAATGTTCTTTTCCTTCAGGAGCTCATTTCAGGGGGTGTAAAAAAGAAAAGGTTTAAGTTTAATTTAAGTCACGCTTAATAAGGTTGATAGCTGTGTTTATTATCATGCCATTTATGTATCTTGCTACAAAATCTTAAGTAAATGTTTTGAGATTGCGTCATGTTGCACTTGCATATTTTTGATTTCGATAACACCACGCAGGCATTCATTACTTTGTTTCCTTTCTACTAGATGACTACTGTGGAAAGGATCTGGTAGACTGTTCCTCAAAGGTCCTTGCAGACTCCAATTCTAATGAAGTTACCAATCTGAAAGTCTGTATAGAATTAACAGGACTCCACCCTAAAAAGCAACGACACCTGCAGCATCTCAGGGAGCTGGGCCAGCAATGCAGGAAGGACTCAAGTGAAATCAGAGGGGTTTCAGAGACTGAAAATAAACTGAAATCATGGGAGGAAGAGCAGTCAATCAAGAAGAAATCTGAAAGTAAATGCACAAGCGGCCTGGAGAGCATAAAAACTGACATCCCTGAAGAAGGTAGCGAATGCCTGCAGGGAACTTAGGCTGATCTGATATATTTTTATTTATGCTTTGCAAGTGAGATAATTGCTGTTTAATTATTAATGTGATGGGAATAGCAGACTTGGGAAGGATTATTCAGTGAGAATACATATTCATCCATGTTTTCCATCTGTGCAGCATTTAACTTTTTGTTTTTATTTTTTTCAATCCTCCTTTCCATATTCCCTGCTCTTCTGATCAGACACCTCTGTTTCTCCACACCCGAAAGGATTTCCATCTGGCTGCCCAAGCAGCAAGCAACAGAATCAGGCGCATTTCACAAAACCCCCTCGGTTAGCTTCCAAACAACCAAAGATCAGAGACGTCCGCAAGTCAAATGTGCAGAATGCAGATGAAGAGGGGGGCCTCCAAGTCACGTCATTGCTTGAGGATTACACAGACTGTGAGAAGCCCTCTGGAAAACGCCAGTGCAAGACAAAGCACCTGGCACTGCAGGAGAGGAGGAGGAAAAGGTTGTCAGTCAGTGGGGATGACAGCACGGATGAGAAGGTAGACTTCTTTCTATTTTCTTTTAAATTTGGTAGTGTGAATTAACAAAATAAGGGGATGTATATTTGGGGTATCATTCATAAATGCACAAGTAGGGGGAAACATTATACACACACACACACACACTGCAATATTCAATTGATTGCTAATAAGATATATACTGCAACCCAAAGGATATGCACTCTGCTACATCTAAAAGCAAATGCCTTTTTCCCCCCAATGTTTAATTGTTGGAAGTTCAATAAGTGCAGAATCATACTGGGATGGACTGCAACACATTTATCTATAAGACAAGCATAATTTCGCTCAAACGATTAATAGCTGGTTCTGTTCTAACTATGTTGCAGTGCAAGTGAAAGGACATTTTATAGATTTGTAATATTTCCTACTACTTCATAAACATCTAGAAGCCATTTATTTTTTTAGCGTGGAGTGTGTTTGCGAACCAGTGCATTCATTTTGTCAATTGTTCTCCTTGCATACTTTCTTTTTCTTTACACAAACTTCTGTTCTCCAGCTGTTGGGAATCTGCAACTCCCATCATATATTTTGAGGCAGGAGGCAGAGTATTGTGCTCCAGCTGGATTGCCAAAGGTTACACATCCCCATTCTGAGCTATGTTGGTGTAATATCGATTTCAAATTTTAACAAATATGTTTATTTATAGATGAGACATCCTGCACAGCAGTTTTCCCTTATTTTCTTGCACCCCAAAAATGAATCCTGAGACAGCAAACTTAGCTCAATATAACTTCTATCATTTATATTGGTGTTTTGAAGGGAGCATATACCCCCCCTTTTTTGTCTGTGATGCAAGGATCAGTCGCCTAGCCCCATTAGGCTCACAGTGTAATGCAATCCCTTCCTCACCTTGTTCTACTGTGAAGTGGTGGATTGTAGTACTTGAAAGTTCACCAACCGCCATGGAAAGCTGGAGTATTTCAGAACCCAGAACTCACAATAGCATAATGTGATGGGCAGCTGCATTTCACCCAAGGGGTTTTGGAAATGCAGGTAACATGGTTTGCTTTCAGTCTGTGGAATCAAGTATTGTCTGTCTAAAATATTTATATATATATATATATATATATATATATATATATATATATATATATATATATATATATATATATATATATATATATATATATATATATATATTTGGCAGTTAAGATTCATGCACCATTTCTACATATGATCAAATAAAATGAGCTCAAAAAGGGAGGGGGTATATAAGTAACACAATTTACTTATATAACAAGCTAAGTTAGCTGTTTTAGGATTTAATTCTGGGTTTCATGAAAATAAGGGAAAACTGCTGTGCAGGATGTCCTATCAATCAATAAAGAAATTTGTTTAAATTTTAAATTTATATTGCAGGAGCTCAGTGACTGTCAGTGACTTCTCTTATAGAAGCACGTACAAGGAACATTTGGATGTTGATTCCTTACCATTTTCATTCTTTCTTTTATATACCCTTCTACACAATGATCTAAACAGAGTTTTCTCTCCTCCTGTTCGTTGACAGGTTGTCTTGAGGGGGCACAAAAAACATGTAGAAGGCAGTGCCGATGATTCTCCGGTCAAAACCCAAGAGCAAATGGCACCTGCAATACAAACGCCGTTACTACCCTTACTTCTACCGAATACTGTTCAGGAAACTACACCAAGCCGACCCATGCCACCAGAAGCACGCAGATTGATTGTTAACAAAAACGCTGGGGAAACACTTCTGCAGAGAGCAGCACGTCTTGGATACGAGGCAAGCTAGCTTCTATATTGTTTTGATTTTACTTAAGGTTACATACCTTGTTGTGATTTACAACCCTTTGTATATAATTTATATAAAATGCTACTTCATTTTTCATTAACCTATAAATTGCAGCCACGCACCCATGCAAGGCCATTAAGCTTGCCTTGTTATCATTCTATTGATCCCCTTACTACTTTAACACAGTATCTAACTCTTGACTTATATAGATATCCATTTTAATCTACCCCCTATGATAACTCCCACAACCATCTGTATAAGGCAGAGTACATTGGATGAGGTTAGAGTTACAAAATCTGGACAAATATGTTCACTGAATGATTCTTGGTGATCACGAAACACAGTTACATCCACAGGATAGTATTCCTATCCTAGCTCATGGCAACTGCTAATTCACATCCCACAACACAGTTTAAAATGCTATTGTAAGAAAATGAAAACTGTGCTAATATACTCTGTCTTGGGCAGTCTTGACCCTTAAGGCATATAAGAATATGGTTGTGAAGAAGTTTTCTTTCACCTCAAGAAAGTTGATTTTGGTTTTTTTCCCTCTATGGTTTTTCTGTACTAGACTTGTCCCGTTATTCTGTGTAGCTGCTGCATCAAGGTAGAATAAGCCATTCTAATGTCCCTACTTATCCCCTCGCTTGTCAGAAAGCTGATCTGCCTGTTGGTACCATAAGGATGCCGCAACTGATCCTGACATGTGACCCAGGCATATCTCTTTCCTTGGCTGGGACGTGCATTTCATTTGCTTGCTGCTTCTCAGTGTGTTCTAACATGCACAGCCTGACTAAACGAAAGGCTTCATGCTGTATCCTAGCTACCAACTCTCAGGTTAGGTGTGCCCAGAGCACAGATTAGCGTGCTCTCCCTGCTCGGTTTGAATCAAAATGAATAAATGCTCTTGAGCTATTCATCAACCCTCCCTCCTCCTGCTGATTAATAACAAGCCACAGCGGCAGGCAGTGAATCAACATGCGGCTCGTCTCTGAGCATTCTTTTTAACCTCTATAGATCGCTAGCGCAGGTTTCCTGGATCTTTGAGTTTCTCAGAAATGGCAGGCCACGAGATATGCAGCTTGGATATTGGTTTGCTTGCATGCAAATCATCCTGTTTCAGAACTCCTCTTCTTCTCGGCCATAAGCTACTTTGCATAACTCCCTATGAGCCATTCAAATCTATCTGCAAACACGCATGTAAAAGCTCTGTCTCTTTTATATTCAGAAAGCTCTGTCTATTCCAGTTATCCTGGTGAAAGCTGCATTTCTGTTTCAATGAAATGTTCAGACTGATTCAACACAGGATATTCTAATGCTATTGATGTTAGATATTAGTTCTTGGATGGAGACAATCTGTTGGGTAGGTTACATTTCATCCATACTGACCACTGAAGTTAAGAACATACGACTAGTCTGGAAAGATTCACAATAGAATAGGTCTACTAGAAAAGCTCAGATCAGATCACAGGAAGATAAAATATTTATTGAGTCTTATACATATTGCAGGGCAGATTTCAAGAACTAATGCTACAGTGGGCAAATTTCTACATCTACAATTTACTAGCTATTATTTTTAGCCAAGACAAAAACATTTGTTGTTCACGCTAGAGTCATGCCTTGTTTTCTTTTTCAGGAAGTCGTCTTGTATTGCTTGGAAAGCAAGTCATGTGATGTAAACCACAGAGACAATGCAGGCTACTGTGCTTTACACGAGGCCTGTGCAAGAGGCTGGCTGAGCATTGTAAGACACCTTCTAGAACATGGGGCAGATGTCAACTGCAGTGCTCAAGATGGAACCAGGTTAGTAGGCCATGACCATGTTTGTTACTTTCAAAACCGCTAACCCTATTGCAGATAAAAGCTTTATTGCATATTTGGAATCCAAAGTATCTACGTCTCAGCTGGTCCCTTAAACCTTGTTAGGTTTGGCAGGCCTTTAAGCAGGATGATAAAAATGTGAAACATGCTAAATCCTTCAGTAAGCAAATTTGTGAAATCCTCATCAAAAGTTTAGTTTTTTTTTTTTTTTTTTTGTAAAAATTCACTTTAAATGATAAAAATTGACTCTTGTTATAATCTTAGTGGCAGGCCTGCATTTCCCTGGGTTTTAGGAAAGTTTTGATTAGTCAAGTCAATAGCGTCAACAACTTTCGTTTGATTTCTCTCTTTTACATTAACATGTGTACCAGTTTGTGAAATATTAATGTAATATATATTTAATAGGCCAATCCATGATGCAGTGGAGAATGACCACCTAGAAATTGTGCGATTGTTGTTGTCTTATGGAGCCGACCCCACACTGGCAACTTACTCAGGCAGGACAATTGCAAAAATGACACACAGCGAAGCAATGGAAACTTTTCTAACAGGTGAGTTTTTCTTCTTTTTTGTCACCTAGTTGAAAATAAACACAGGAAATCTGCTTGTGGACTTTAGCTATGTTGGTTGGTGGTACTGCTGCTTTACAGACATTCTTAATATGACAAGGAATTGATTCACTTCTAAACAGACACCCTGTGGAATCCTTGTTGCTTTATCAGCACAGATAACGGTTTGGGGGAAAACCAGATATTGATGTAAATATGTTCTTTAGCCATCATTGATACACAGAAACAAATGCCATACATTTTTGAGTTTCCGCATCAGCTTCAGAATGGACTTTACATGTGTAATGAATTCAACCACCACACAGCACGAACATTCATATTTATTGCCTTTTACGTGGCTTTAAAAGTGAACTCATATCCTCAGATCTTATGGTAAAGGATTAATCTGCTGTGGCTAGTCACTGAGAAGGGCTGTGGAGAAGCGTCTGCATTTTCTTTAGCAGATAGTGGATCAATGCTTTTTTGTGGCGCTTCCTCTAAGTTAAAAGTACATGCACATTCAGTTTTATCAAGGGCATTTTCCGATTAGAAGACAGCGGGAGACAGTTGCTGGCATCCTCGCTGTGCAGATGTGACTGCAATTTTTTTTCCAGCGTGCTAAAGACAGCTAAATTAGGCAGCGAAAGGATGTGATCTTGGCTGTCGTATAATGAGAAATCCCAGCGACTGGACTGAAACCTGATTTAACCCGCAGGTTTAATAGCTCTGTGGCTGCCATGTAACGTCTCTTCTGCCCCTGCTGTCAAATGCTTAGTGCTTTGGACTGTAAAATGTTTTGGCTGTTTATTGTCAAGCTACTTATTTCAGAAAGAATCTTCCATCTAGACCCAAAACAAACATTAGCATATCTACAAGTATAAATCATCACAATCAGTAGTAACAATGGGGCTATATTTATAGAGAGAGAGCAAAATAACTATTTTTTGGCTATTTGTCCCTTTGCATTCCTTTGTTTAGGATGGGGCTATATCATATGAACACACTTTTTTTTTAGAAGATGTAGACGTATATGGGTAACCTAAAGTATAAATTGTTGTATTACCGCAGATCCCCAGACATGCTTTATTTATTTAAATAAATTAAAAATATTTGAACTGCTCTGTATTTTGTTGTTTGTTTCTTTATTGTGCACCATTCCTGCCTGTCTGTCTTCAACCTGGAATCTGAAATGCTGACTGGTGCAATAACCCTAGTTTCCATTTAGATTTCTTTGTGGTTGCTAGAATATGAATTTTGCACCTGGATGGCAGTGTAAATAAAAACTAGGAAGCTACAGAAAAATGGTTTGTGGCACAAAATATTGTTGATCGATGAGGTCTTTTCAGGGAGATCTGCAGTAGTGTAACCCCCCTCCCCCATTCCACATTGAAAGCTTCACAAAATGCCTGTGTGCATAAGCCATTAGGAAATGTCTATAGTTAATTGTAAGGTGGGCTTCAACACATGAGCACATCAAGAGACAAGTGGTTCACCCAACATTTTAGCAAGAATAGCTCTCTGTGATCACAAGCTCCCTTTCTAGGGTTCATTCGGAAAGACTTGACTGCAGCTTCCTTTCAATACAGAAGGATGCGAATGTTTTTGTTGAAATACAAAAGTGAGTTGCCCAATTACTGCATTTCTTCCCAGAAGGAGCATGTCCTAGACAGGACTTTGAGGCAGGAGAGATGCCTAGAGCTCTTCCATAATTATAATGACGAAAAATGTGACATCCAGCTGCTTGCTTTTGTTCTGATCAATGTCTTTGTGATCTCTGTTCCTATAGAGTATTTAACTGACCTGCAAGGGCGCAGCTGGGATGACCCTGGATTGTCATGGGATTTTTATGGAAGCTCAGTCTGTGGTAAGATTTTTTTTACATTCTTTGCTGTCAAATACATAATGCGAGGAATGAGTTACATAGAAAATAAATAAATGAAAGTTAATAAGTGAAAATGAAAATTAGTGAAGTGAAAACTACTGTATATGCAATGGCTTTCAGTCACTGGGGATTTTGTTCATATATACTGTGTATATGTAATATATGCAGCAATATATAGCTAAAGAAAAAATAAATTACTCCATTTCAAGGTATACAAAGGTGCTACAGATCCAGGTACAACAAATATAAAGGTATGAAAGCAGTGACATCCATATATATGATTGCATATGGCGTATTGGGACTGTACTATTAAACTTGTTGTACATCTGCCACACCTTTAAGTTTGAATCTTTAAGTATGAACCTTTAAATAAGGTGCTGACCTGGATGGGGTCATGTTGGGATAGCTGTGCAACTCTTATGCTCGCAAGCCACAGGGTGATGTGGTTGGGTGTGACTTTCAGTTGTTCCATTTTTAATGGAACTATGTGGTTTCTTAATTCTCTGCCTTTGCTGCCCTGCAGTGGGTTGAATGACAAACTGAATGATGAATATTAGATGTTAGAATAGAAATACCTCTATTAAATAAATTATTGTAATTATACAGATTTCCAATCTGATATTAGTTACAAGTTAGGCGAGATGAAGGGGAGAAGGCAATAATTCATAGGCTATAAAATAAAAACCAAAATGAAGTTGTCCAGTGTACCTGTGCCAACAATTTTGAAAAGTAACATTGTAGGTGAATTTCCTCTTTAAAATATCTTGTTACTGTGGTCAGTGCAATAAAATTCCTTTTAGCCCTTTGTGTGGTGGCAGTCTTTGATGTCACCTTAACACTTGTTGCCAGTAAATACACGGCACTAAATAGTTTAAATAGAAAACAGGAAACACAACATTTGTGAGTCACGTCAGTAGATTTCACAGCCTGTATCACTGAATAGGTTAACTATTTAAGCCCTGCAAAATACTGTTGATGTTATGGAAATACCATACCATTTATTGTTATATCTTTCTTAAAGCGATACTGACACATTCCTATAAAAATCATAGGCTTGTTCCAGTATCAAGCAGTTGCTGCACCCATAATATTTTCCCTCAAAGCCACCCTCTGCCCCACGAACCTTTGCACAGCTGATACTACTAACGGATCGTCTGCCTTGCTTCCGTGCCGCTGGGCTGGGGGCGGAGCGATCCTTCCATAGGCTGAATTCCTGTTTCAGTGACCCCCCAACCCAGCGTCGCTGAAACTGCACAGAAGGTCTTTTAGAAGTGTCGGAAAGTCGTGTCAAAGCAAGTTCGCGGGGCTGGGGGCAACTTTGAGGCGGGCTTTCAGGAAAAGTATTCTGGGTGCAGAAACTATTTGATACTGACACATTCCTATGATTTTTTATAGGAATGTGTCTGTATTGCGTTAAGGCCTCCTAATAAACTCATTATTAAGTTATTTGTTGGCAAGTTCAAGGCTGAACAAAACTTATTTTTCTTTCCACAGACGTAAAAGAAGAGAGTGGATTTGACATTTTGGCAAATCCTCCTGGGCCAGATGAGGAAGACGATGGTTATATGGATGCCTTTGAATTTGAGTTCTCAGACAGCCCTCTTTTGCCTTGCTATAACATTCAGGTGTCCCTTTCACAGGGGTAAGTTGCCTGTTTAATTTAATATCACAATTCTACATAAGTCAGAATGAACTTCAGGCAAGGAGCAATTGCCTGTTTTTAGATTTAATCTGGCAAGAAAAATAGCAAGAACATCCCATACTGCAGAGTTGCTTTCATTCCCAGGTTGAATGTTGGAGTCAAATGTCCACTGGCAGGCAAATGTTCACTGGAATCCCTTCTGTTTTCCTGGTAGACGATCCCCATTCATACATGGCAATGGTATCGTGGCCAAAAAAGGACACCTCCAACACCGGTGCATAGCTCTGCAGTTTAGTAGGTACTAGAGTGGAAGTGGAGATGATGTAGCTAAAAAGTAGTAAAAATAATTTGGGAAGTGTAGTTACCCTTTAGTATTTGCTTAATCCTTGCAGGATGAAAGAAATACCATTAAGCTTTTTCTTTCTCACAATTTAAAGTCAGATATTACAAAAGCATTCTGTTACCTGTGTAAAATATACAGGACAAAATTGATTTGTGCTACAAGCCTAACAATCAGCAGAATAATGGTTTCCTCAATCAGCTTCTTGTTTAATGCAGTCAGTGCAAAAGGAGCTTTAACTAAATAGACTTGAATAGACTCTGTGTGCATGCAATGATCAGTACAATGGGCCAGCTGAAAAGCATTGTCCTTTTCTGTCTCCGCATTCAGGCCGCCCGCATGTTTATCCTTTACCAACTGTTGTTCTTGTTAATTTCAGGCTATTTAAAGGTTAAGCCGTTGGAGAACCTTTTGGTTTCTACCCCTTGTTTTCTCTCCCCACGTTTTCCTGGGAGTTTAATAAAATGAGGGGGAGTGGTGCATTCAGGTTGAACTACTGTCCATGGTAGTTTCTTTTTTTAAACCATAAAAGCTTGATATAAAGCAGTCTTTTTAATCAATATGTTTTTGTTTGTTTTTTATTAGAAATGACCAGTGTATATGGCTCCTTTCCAGGTTTCTAGAAAATGTTTCTCTCGAGAGATCATCTTTCTTTGGGAGCCATATTCTGTAGAATACATCTGTTTTATATCTTCATTGTGTTTATGACTATAAAAGCACTAGGAATATGCCATCATTTTTTCCCCCCAAAAAACCCCTTCATTTATATATATGTAGCATTTCCAATTGAAAACACAGCCAGGCCTTTGTTTCCAAGCTCAATCTAATAGGAGCTTGAACACCATTATTAGAATTGAAGGCCTTGACAATACTATAGCCTGGATATCACTATGGCAACATGAGCGAGACTGCCATAGGATTAAGGAGTACACATTTATGAAATGTCAGGCCTCTACCCCTCCGCTTACTGTCTAATAGGAGTGCCAGCCAACAGGAATAGCTACATTGACATTGTTCATTAGAACACCCAGATTTTAGATGAAATGACTGCACTATTCATTGTCTTAAGAGCAAATATTCAGACATGGTTATCTTACATATATGTATATGTACCAAGGGGACTTTTTTGCTTACCACACAATTCATTTAGTCCTGGCGGTATACCTCTCCATAATTTGATTTTGCATTGTGCTGTATTTATGCAATACATAGTGCTAATGTATTCAGCCAGCAGCTGTTGAGTTACAACTCCAGGGATCCAGAAGGAGGGAGTAATTGTTTATATCTTTAAATACAGCCGTGGGGTAAATATGATTATCACATATTTATTACATGAAATATGTATATATTATATGCGATAAAGGGTATGCTTCTGCTGCTTACAGAATTATCTTAGTATTCCCATTATAGTATGCTGTAACCTGTGGCATGGTTGCCCATTTCTCTTACTGTCAACTCTCTCCAGGTTTTTGCATGTCTATGCCAAATTTATGTAGCTAACCATACACTGGTCCTTGTGCTGTGATTGTAATGTCTCTCCCTTTTCTTCACACAGGCCCAGGAACTGGATGCTGCTTTCAGAGGTGACAAAAAGACTGAAGATGTCATCACAGGCATTTACTGCTGAGAATCCTCACCTTGAGATAGTCAGTATTACTGAGGCAGAATTCTACAAACAAGTGTCATTAAGTCAACTCTTTTCTTCTCCTGAAGGCCTAGAAGGGTTCAGTCCAGACAGCAAGGAAATGGTGGAACTTGTGGAATTCACAAATGAACTGCAGACTTTATTGGGGTCTTCAATCGAATGGGTAGACCCTGAAAATGAAACTAATTACAGCAGCTGTTAAACAGCCAGACCCCCCCCCCATGACGTGTACTATAATACTTATCCATTTATTTGTGAATATGTTTCATAATGAGAAAAACACTATGATAGGTGTTTCATTGTAAAGACAAGTGATATATCCATTAATGGGACATTTTTTTTCTTCTTTCAGAAACCCTAAATCAATTTGTAGAGACCTGAATAGCCTAATAATTCGGTGCACATTTGCTTTGGGGAATACCATTTTGTTTTAACCTGTAACACTTTATTTTATTATTATTGTTATTATTTTAATACATTGACATTTTCAAAGCACTGAATGCACGGGAGCTACTTTATAATTTGTACTGAATTCAAAGTCATGTGGATCAAGGAGAGGCACTTCGCAACATTTTTATGTTTACAGAATTACCTGCCTTGGGTAATTAATATTGGATGTAATCCAGATTTCTTTTGTAATATAGATGGAAATATAAATATATATATATATATATATATATATATATATATATATATATATATATATATATATATATATATATATATATATATATATATATATATATATATATATATATATATAAATCCACTGAAATGTGTTTTGAATTTTTGTATTTAAAATCTTACTTTTCACACTTCAGTTAGATGCGCTGTGTGTATGTGTGTGTATGATTTCTGTTTATATATCGCACAAGTCCAGGCGGCTGCATCGCTATACATATATAAATATATACATACATTCAGACATATTATGCTCTAATTTAAAAATGAAAAATGCTTTGAACTATTTTTTCCCTTGTAACTTGTAAAATATTCAGATTGTAACATAAAGAATTATGGTTGGGTTAAATTGTATATATACACAAAAAAAAAATCCTAAGATGTGTGTGCAATGTTTTGAGATCTGTGTTTAAACTTTGTAAGTAAACCACCTGCCTTTGTATTTATATTTTACAAGACTTTTTCTTAAAAAGGCAATAAAACCGCTCAGTAAATGGAAAGTTTGCATTGACATTTTTTGATTTTGTTTTTCAATAGCTGCTAACAGTAAGATTTTTTGCTATTTTGGTGTCTAGAAATTCATGTTCAGTAAAGTCAACCAATGTCAAAATTTTAGTGGGAGGAGGCAATAAGTGTTTCATAGTTATAATCAGGACATTTGCTTTGCTTGTGTCACACCTGAGCATATAGCACACCAAAATGTTCTTAAAAAAATAAGGGGTATAGAAAAATAAAGCCAAAATGCCTTTAAAACATGAGCCATTGTGGGGTGCCATTTAGCCCCCAGTGACCCTAATCACTTACCTTCTATCCTAGGCTTGGGGGTTCTCTTCATTAAAAAGCTCAGATGACAAAACTCACTGAATCACCTGTGTGCCATTAACCTAAAGCTCGATATACACAGGTCGATATTGTCTGCCAACTAGATCACCCCTGACCAAGCTGGCAGCTTATTGGCTCCACAATCATATTGACTGATATATGGCTGACTGGAAAATGTTGAGCAAGAACTGGATGAGGTCCTCTCCATATGGGTCTGCACAGTCCAGCTGGGGGTAAACAATGAACTAGGTTGCAGCATCCTCTATCCCAAGGGTTTACATCCTTTTTTTTTTTTTTTTTTTTTTTTTACCCGTGAGCCACATTCAAAAAAGTTGCTCTGCAACAAAAGCAAATAGCAAATTAGGGCTACAAATAGCCAATCACAGCCCATATTTGTCACTCCCAGGAACTCATGGGAGTGCCAAATATGGGCTGTGATTGGCTATTTGTAGCCCCAATGTGGAATGGTAGCGAACAGGGTGCTCTGTTTGGCAGTACAGGTATGCGATCTGTTATCCAAAATGCTCTGGACCTGCTGTTTTCCAGATAAGGGGTCTTTCCATAATTTGGATCTTCATAACTTAAGTTGACTAGACAATCGTGAATATTAAATAAACCCAATAGGCTGGTTTTGCTTCCAATAAGGATTTATTATATCTTAGTTTGGATCAAGTACAACATACTGTTTTATTATTATTATTATTATTATTATTATTATTATTATTATTATTATAGAGACATAGGCAATCATTTTTAAAAATTTGGAATATTTGGATAAAATGGAGTCTATGAGAGATGGCGTTTATGTGATTCTGAACTTTCTGGATAACAGATTTCCAGATAATGGAATCCATACCTGTACACATGGTTTTTATGCAACTAAAGCGTGCCTTCATTCATAAATAAGCAGCTGCTTTTAGGCTAATGGGAGAGCAACATTTTATGGGTTGGTGAGCAGCATGTTGCTCGCAAGCCACTGGTTGGGGATCACTGTCCTATCTTATGCGGTTAGCTCTGGTTATGAGCTTGTTACATAGGCACTTGTCTCATGGGCTGATAAGACTGTAAATCCCCTCAAAATCATTTTTGACCCTTATCTATTAACTGCACAACAAAACATCACCCAACTGTCATCCCTGTTTTACAAGAGACAAGTGACATAAAACACTGCCTGAATCATTCCTTTACAAGTGTCTGTAAAACAAATGCATCACTCTCTTCCTTTTCCCACCCATAATGTAGTGACCAATGTAAATATAAAAGCTGATAGTGCCGTACACTGTAAAATAAGCTTTATTTGTCACAACATGTCGTTTGGCCCTTTTTTGTGTTGTGCTCTGCATTTATATCTACATTGTTAAAATGCATGTGATGCATGAGTGGGCATGCTGTATCCAATATTTGCAAGCATTAGTGGCTTGTCAAGTTGTCTTATTAACTTTGGGTCACAGACGGAGAAATAAAATCTAATCCTAAAATGTAGTCCTTTGTGACATTATGTAACCTGGTCCTTCTAAACGCCCAGAATTGCAGAGCTGTTGTACAATGAACTACCAATTTTATTACTTATATGGTTAAAAGTGACTTGGTACCCTCCTAATGAGTGGAATGGGCTATTCAAGCCACAGCTATTCTGTTATGTGTATAATTAAGCATGCAAATGGCAGTAAAATAGGTCATTCTGAATGAAGTTCATTTGTGAAGTGTAAGCCACACAGACTTACAAACCAGCTGCTGTTCTGACAGATGAGTCTAGATTTGGTAGATGCAAGGAATGAATGATACCGATGTACAGTGGTGTAACTACAGAGAAAGCAAACCCCGCAGGATAGAAATGTTGCAGTGGATCTGGGCCTCCATAGTTATGCCACTGCCATTTTGAATTCCTTTCCAAACAGGAAAGAAATAATGCTCTAGGGCTCTTTTCTGTCATTTGAGCTGGGACTACTGGTTCAAGTGTAGGCAATCCTTATTGCTACAGCACACAATTACATTTTTGACAAATTTGTGGTAACCATTTGGATAAACCAATTTCCTGTTTCAGAAACTGCTCTGATCTCAACCCAACTCCAAACCTGTGGCATGGATTGCAATGCCATCTGTGAGCCAGGTCTTATATACAACATTAGTGCCCATCTGCTCTAATGGTGTTATAGCTTCAGTCTTCTAATATCTAGTGAAAACCTTCCCAGGAAAGTAGAGGCTGTTATCTAGCTTCATATCAGTATCCTCTCTTAGACTGAGACGTTGCACAGGCATGCCAAAGGATACTTCTGCCCATATAGTATACATTTGCATTATAAGGCACTTAAATATCACCAATAGTTTTTGTTCCCCAAGGTAACAAATTGCTGATATTAGGGCACTTTAATTACAATCCTAGATCCATGCACAATCAGTTAACCCATTTACAAAAGGCTCTTGCAAATGTTTGCAGACAACCTAGTCCTGGGTAGATAAACCACTAGTATTCAAGTTTATTTATAGATAACAAAAGTTGTTATTGTTAGGATACCACAATTATTGTAGTTGTTCCCTTTCTACCACAGCACCCCGTTGTAAGCCTGAAGTACTATTCTTAAAGGGATACTGTCATGGGAAAAAAAATTTTTTTTCAAAATGAATCAGTTAATAGTGCTGCTCCAGCAGAATTTTGCACTGAAATCTATTTCTCAAAAGAGCAAACTGATTTTTTTATATTCAATTTTGAAATCTGACATGGGGCTAGACATTTTGTCAATTTCTCAGCTGCCCCTGGTCACGTGCCTTCACTTTAGGAGAGAAATGCTTTCTGGCAGGCTGCTGTTTTTCCTTCTCAATGTAACTGAATGTGTCTCATTGGGACATGGGTTTTTACTATTGAGTGTTGTTCTTAGATCTACCAGGCAGCTGTTATCTTGTGTTAGGGAGCTGTTATCTGGTTACCTTCCCATTGTTCTTTTGTTTGGCTGCTGGGGGGGAATAGGGAGGGGGGTGATATCACTCCAACTTGCAGTACAGCAGTAAAGAGTGATTGAAGTTTATCAGAGCACAAGTCACATGACTTGGGGCAGCTGGGAAATTGACAATATGTCTAGCCCCGTGTCAGATTTCAAAATTGAATATAAAAAAATCTGTTTGCTCTTTTGAGAAATGGATTTCAGTGCAGAATTCTGCTGGAGCATATTAACTGATTCATTTTGAAAAAAATTTTTTTCCCCATGACAGTATCCCTTTAAAGTCAAGCATTTGAAAACAATTAGACCTAATCAATAAAAAAAAACCTACAAACAACACCATTACAATTGTAGGAACAGCCAGAAATGCTACTAATTTTTAATATTAAAACTGGAACATGTTAACAGGATCTGAAACATTCTTCAATTTGTATCCGCAGCACTGCATGTTAATATAACAGAAATGTATGTATTTGCTGTATATTCACGAGGTAGTAGTAGTTTGCAGTGTGATATTCTTCTTGCATCCCCTGTTGCAGCATCATAGCGTACAAGGTTGCTGATTACTTGTTCTGGGTAATTAAAATTCTCCTGTGATAATATATAACTAATTAGCAATAGTTATGTTCTGTTCTTGCAGTTAATAAGCTTTATTGCCATTTTTTCAAGCCTTTCAGGCTCCACAAATGGAGAAGAAGGCTGATTAAAAATAAAAAAATTAACCAAAGCTTTTTTATTTTCCCCATCAAAATCCAAAGAAATTTTTTTGCAGAGATCATCTTCTTTTATAGGTGGGAATCCCATCCTTAATATAAGTACCCTCAAATAATTTTTAAGTACAGGTACAGGATCTGTTATCCAGAAACCCATTATCCCGAAAGCTATGAATTATGGAAAGTCTCCCATAGACCCCATTTTATCTAAATAATCTTAATTTTTTTGATTAATTATTTTTTTCTCTCTAAAAATAAAACAGTACCTTGTACTTGATCCAACCCAAGATAGGATTAATCCTTACTGGAAGCAAAACCAGCCTATTGGGTTTATTTAATGTTTAGATGATTTTCTAGTAAACAAACTATGAAGATGCTAATTACAGAAAGATTTGTTATGGAAAACCCCAGGTCCCGAACTTTCTGGATAACAGGTCCCACACCTGTACCTGCAAATTCCTTGGTGGGTTTTTACGACTTCCGCCCACCAGCTGTGAGTCCTATAACCTCTAGAAAAGCCCTTAAGAAATAATAGATGACAGTCTGGCTAACCATAGCCCCCAAGTTTCTGGAGGATTTGAATTCATAGTGGGTTAAAATATTACCAAAGCAGAGACCAGCAACATAACTACAGGGCTCGGGGCCTGGGTGCAGGCCATGCATCCGGGCCCCCCCACCCCCCTCCAGAAGAGATCTGGCGGATTTGCGTTCTGTAAAGCTGGCCATAGACGCAAAGATCCGATCGTACGAATCAACGTACGATTGGACTTTCCCATCTCCCGACCCTCCACTAACCATTCAGATCAAAGTCTTTACCATTCCGATCAAATAAGAACAGATCACCCAATGTTCTGCCCCTGACAGCAATCGTACGATACTTATGTCTGACAACACTAGTGACAGTCTCCCTCTGAAAATCGTACGATCGGCAATACACGCAGAGATATTATCGGCAGGCGACAGAAATTTTCTAACCTGTCCGATCGACCAAGCGACCGATCTCCGACGGACGAAAAATGTCGGGACTCTCCACACATGGTCCGAAAATCGTACGAATCCACGATTCGTACAATCGGATCTTTGCGTCTATGGCCATCTTAAAACGCTGGTGGGCCTGAGGGGGTGCGGCCCCTGGTGCAACCCCGGTAGTTCAGCCACTGGCAGAGACCATTGCTACAAAGTGTGTCTCTTTCTGATGTAGCTAGTCAGACTGAACAGGTAGACTTAGTGTTTGGCAAGCTTTATGGACACTCCAATGGGACTCATGCAGCAGTTGGCAGAGTAAAGTAACCTGTCTGGTCCCTGCTGGAAAATTTAGCTGGGACTTCATGCCAGCCTCAAGCAGAGTGTGATCCACCCTGAGTACAGTTAAATGTATATAAAGCTCATTAAAATCCCAAAATGTAAAAATGACTCATTTAATGACAAATGTGTAATTCACTTTGGCAAAAATAAGTTGGCACCTCCCACACCTGCTTCCTTGCCAAGTTGATACTATCATCTAATTAATGCTCCTTTCTGCACTAAATATAGGCAGGTTTTTTTTTATTAAAATGCATATTCTATATCTTCTGAGAAGTTGTTCAGTTGCCTTGCTAAGCTTTCTTATCTCAGTCACTCTAATTAATCCTGTCAATCCTGCCGTGGTTGTAAAAGTTAGGTTGCAAGTAGGCTAAGGTATTTTTTCTTAAAGTGGACCTGTCACCCAGACATACAAATCTGTATAATAAAAGTCCTTTTTAAATGAAACATGAAATCCAAATTCTATTTTTTATTAAAACATCCAAACCTTTTATCAACTTGTTTAAAAGTCTCAGCTGTCAATCATCAATTGGGGCAGGAAATTACTTTCACTTTCCATTCTGCACATCTTAGATGTCATTGCACTCCCCACATTCTCCCTCCATCCTCACCATCTAATTGTGTAACCAGTGCATGGGGATGGGCATCGGGTCCCCCATTCTGGCACAAAAACAATATTTTGGCATGATGCAAAGCTTGCCTTAATAACGGTGTTAACAAAATGGGTGCTGAAATAATTAAAAAATTCAGAAAATAAATAAATAATAAAGTAAATAATCAAATAAAAAGTTGCTTAGAAATTATATAACATTATATAACATACTAAACATTAACTTGAATGTTATCTACCCGGTTAACACAAGGAGAGACTACAGATAAAATTACACTGCTTTCTCCTTTAACTAAAAATGTTTAAGTGTCAGTTCACAATGAAGCTATTATAGTGATTTTCCAAATGCCACAAGAAAAATGATAAAGAAGGATTAATCCTATCTTGGTTTGGATCAACTACAGATAACTGTATAATCAGCATCAGCCTGTTAGTGGGAAACATGGAAGATTATAGCACAAACATGCATAATTCTGTCATGAACCTTCGGTTACTAAGGGGCACATTTACTATTGGTCGAATTTCGAGGGTTAATTAACCCTCGATATTCGACCCTCGAAGTTAAATCCTTCGACTTCGAATATCAAAGTGGAAGGATTTAGCGCAATTCGTTCGATTAAACGATCGACCGATTGAAGGAAGAATGATTAAATACTTTGAACCGAACGATTCAAACGATTTTCCTTCAATCCCACATTGGCTAGAAAGCATATGGGGACCTTCCCCATAGGTTAACATTGATGCTCGGTAGGTTATTTTTAAAGAGACAGTACTTCGACTGTCGAATAGTTGAATAGTCGCACGATTTTTAGTTCGAATTGTTTGATTAGAAGTCGAAGTCGTGGTCAAAGTAGCCAATTCGATGGTCGAAGTAGCCAAATATATACTTCGAAATTCGAAATATTTTTTATTCTAATCCTTCACTCGAGCTAAGTAAATGTGCCCCTAACTGTCACTAGAAATTTAGTCACTAAATATCATTAACTGTCCCTAACTGTCAGCAACCTTCAGTCATTAACTGTCATTACCTCTCACATACTGTAATATACCTGGAATTTTATTGAATTTATTTCTGTGAATATGGAGAATGCATTTACACCAATTCTAATGCCACTTTTACTCCAAAAAAACTTTTTCACATAGGGAAGCTATTGTTATAAAGGATACTATAATACTTTTTGGGGCCGATTCACTAAATTCGAGTGAAGGATTCGAAGTAAAAAAACTTCGAATTTCGAAGTATTTTTTGGGCTACTTCGACCATCGAATGGGCTACTTCGACCTTCGAATACGACTACGACTTCGAATCGAAAGATTCGAAGTAAAAATCGTTCGACTATTCGACCATTCGATAGTCGAAGTACTGTCTCTTTAAAAAAAACCTCGACCCCCTAGTTCGGCAGATAAAAGCTACCGAAAAAAGCTACCGAAGTCAATGTTAGCCTATGGGGAAGGTCCCCATAGGCTTGCCTAAGTTTTTTTGATTGAAGGATATTCCTTCGATCGTTGGATTAAAATCCTTCGAATCATTCGATTCGAAGGATTTAATCGTTCGATCGAAGGAATAATCCTTCGATCGTACGATCGAATTTTCTGCGCTAAATCCTTCGACTTCGATATTCGAAGTCGAACGATTTCAATTCCTAGTCGAATATCGAGGGTTAATTAACCCTCGATATTCGACCCATAGTGAATCAGCCCCTTACTGTAATAGATTCTTCTGCCAGTGCCTTAACACTGTTAGCATTCAATCTAAGGGAGGATATGTGGCTATAGGCAAACTATTGAAAGTATAAAGTATAGAAAGTCAATAAGGTATTAGGTGAATGATTACAGATTTTTGGTGACAGTAAGGCGGGAAGATGTAAAAAACACTTTATATTGAGACTGTAAACCTTGTGGCTATCAGTTATTGTTGAAGTACAAATTCAGCCAAAGCTTATTGAGGGTGCAAGAGGTTTTGTACATTATTAAATTCTGTACAAATGCTGTTTGATTCCCAACAATGGGGTCCTTTTCTATTCTCTCCATTTACTATTAGATTATTTATCCCACCAGGGGCAGATTAATATCGAGGCTCCCCTAGGTTATAGCCTAGGGTCCCAGTGTGATCAGGGGCCCATGTAGCCTTTTTTCAATTATCATTTCTATTTTCTTTTCTTTGAATAATTATTTTAATTTGAAATTCTGGATCTGGTCAGGCACACCTTCTGGGAGAAGAAGGCAGGCAAGGCACAGATGCATGCAGATCCAGTGATGTCACTGGGGTGTGCTAAACCCAACCCAGTGTAGAAAGCATGCACGCATGCCTGGATCTGAATGCATCCGAACACATCAGTAGCCTAGAAGGGAAGCCTGTGGATGTAGCATAGAGACCTCATATCTCATTAATCTGCCACTGCTATCCAACGACATCCCACAGTCTCCATCCACCCATATCCCTCTTGATCCACCTCCTGTACATCCCACCCTCTCAATCCACCTCCTGTATATCCCACCCTCTCGATCCACCTCCTGTATATCCACTCTCTCCATCGACCCATATCCCACTCTCTCTATTCACCTCCTGTATATTCCACCCTCTCCATTCACCTCCTGTATATCCCACCCTCTCTATCCACCCATATCCCACCCTCTCCATCCATCCACCCATATCCCACCTTCTGTATCCACCTATATCCCACCTTCTGTATCCACAAATATCCCACCCTCTCTATCCACCCATATCTCACCCTCTCTATCAACCCATATCCCACCCTCTCTATCCACCCATATCCCATCACTCTGCATGTGAGATTTGCTTATTCACACTACAAGTTCTTTTCTTCTGTAATAGATAGTGAATAAAGTACCCCCTATTGTAAACTATAAGGATATTATAAATTACCTCGGAGTTTCATGACCATATAAAAACACGAGGCCGAAGGCCGAGTGTTTTTATACAGATCATGGAACTCCGAGGTAACTTCTAATATCCTCATATTTTACAACTGGGGGTACTTTATTTATTATAATACACAAATTTCAGGGAGTCATGTAACAGAAATGACATCAGAACTCACCGTTTATAACTGATGACATCAGAACTCACCGTTTATATAGTGGATAATGTACCCCCTACTGTAATTTATAAAGATATTATAAGTCACCGAGGAGTTATGTGACCATATAAAAGCACGAGGCCGCAGGCCGAGTGCTTTTATACAGGTCACATAACTCCGAGGTGACTTCTGATATCTTTATAAATTTCTAGTAGGGGGTACATTATGCATTATAATCGACATTTTGTGGGGGGGTCGGGAGGGGGGTCGGCGTCAAAATTTTGGGCGCCGGCGTCAAATTTTGGTTGCGCTGCGTCAAATTCGGCAGCCTGGGGGCCCCTGTTATAAACGGCGCGTTCTGACATTTATAAGGATATAATTTACAGTTGGTCCCATAGGGAAATGACCAGGCTGTAGATTATATAGTGAATAAAGTACCCCCTCTTGTAAAATATAAGGATATTATAAGTTACCGAGGAGTTTCATGACCATATAAAAACACGAGGCCGAAGGCCGAGTGTTTTTATACAGGTCATGGAACTCCGAGGTAACTTATAATATCCTCATATTTTACAACTGGGGGTACTTTATTAATTATAATACACAAATTTTAGTGAGTCATGTGACAGAAATTACATCACTACTCACCGTTTATAACTGATGACATCACTACTCACCGTTTATAAGGATATAATTTACAGGATATTCATGGCTTTTGTGTATTATAAGGATATAATTCACAAGATATTCATATCTTTTGGGTACTATAAAATGATACATTATTCTGCCTCACATACTGGGATCCAGATCCAGTCGCACACACCTATAACTACTGTAGTTACACCCAACTACAGGTATGGGATCCATTATCCAAAAACTCGTTATCCAGAAAGCAACAGACTACGGAAAGGACAGTCTCACATGACTCTTTTATCCAAATAATGGATCTCTGTAATAATAAAACAGCATCTTGTACTTGATCCAAACTAAGATATAATTAATCCTTACTGGAAGAAGAATCAGTCTATTGGGGTTATTTAATGGTTACATGATTTTCAAGTAGACTTAAAAGAGGACCTGTCACCTTGAGACATAAGTGATATATATCTTTTCCCTCCTTAGTTTAACCCTTTAGTCAGCTGTTTTTGTCTATATCTAAAACGGATTAGAAAATCTCCTACATGTAAACAGTGCTTCATAGGTGCTGCCATGTTGAAACAGGACCCCTTTGTTTTCTGTGTGTGGATTGTGCCAAACTGCCAAATCTCATGGATGCTTAGTGATAGAGTATACTCTGTGATAGACTGGCTCTGTACCACTCATGTCTCACCAGGACTTGATATTCTATTAGGATTGTTTGAAACACATTGTTCTATTTAGATTGTGTGGGCTTTTACTAAAAAATCTCATAAACTATGAAATTGCCGAAACGCTAAAACCTGCTAAAACTGTGCAGTTCTTGGGGCTCATTCATAAACACTGGGCAAATCTGCACCTGGACAATAACCAATTAAACGTTTGCTTTCAAAGTTCAACCTGCAGCTGCCTGTGAAAAGCCAGTCACCGATTGGTTGCTATGGGCTACTGCCCAGGTGCACATTTGCCCAGTGTTTATTAATGAGCCCCTTTAGCTTAGTCAACCCCAAAATAAAAATGTACCTAATAAAATAAATAAATACATAATAAAATAAATAAATAATAAATAAAGACACTGCTGGGATTTAGGGTTAAATATAAAAATCAGGAAAGTGTGTGTGAAGGGTAGAGTAACTCAATACTTTTGCTTGTCAAGAGTAGACTAATTGTTTACATGAAGAGCAGAAAGCAGCAGCATTATGGTTAAACTTTAGCTGCTACTTCTGCTAATACCAGGAAAACGGAGCTCCTTATCTGACACCTCCTCCCTCTTCCCTCCTCCGTGCTGATAAACTTTACCAATGTGCTTCCCCCATTCTGTCTGTGCTTTTGAACTCCTACACAAATTCACGAGCTGTAGTCCTCCAGCCCCTGACAACTGCAGAAACTGGAGATATCGCGAGAGGAGTGTGCAGGGCTGATTCTACCCATGATGCCTTGCTCTCCTGACTTTCAGAAAGTCGGGGCTTCAGTCAGTATCTCGTGGACATTTTCAAAAGTAGTTATAAATTGAGATTAAGTGAGATTTGAGTTGAATAAATTGAGGTATGTGGTTTGTTTTAACAGTTTTATTGCCTTCCTAGTGTTAACTCAATCGTGACAGGTTTCCTTTAAGGTTTGGAGATCCAACTTAAAGGCCCGGATTTGTTCGGAGGCCACAAAGGCCCGGGCCTAGGACGGCAAAATTTTAGGGGCACCAGGCTATGAAATACGGCCCTGCCAATTTACAGAAAAGATCCATAATCTGTAAATCCAGGGTCCGAGTATTCTGCATAACAGGTTCCATACCTGTACAAATAAGTAGGTGAGCAGCAGGTGCAGTTTCCAGATTTGGCAGTGTGTATTTGTGGAAGACACTAATGGCTTTGCTTAGAATTAGTGCATATGATGAGTGACGCATCCTGTGACCTGTATTCACTTCATTGCTGACTGTAATCATTCAAATGAATGCTCAGAGTCTTGTAGTTTCCTATGTCAGACTGGTTTATTCAGTGCCCCTGAGCTTATGTTATGCAGAACAGGAATAGAAGGTGCGAATATCTCAGACTTTGTCACAGAAGGACGTGATTGGAAGCTGTAGCGCGTTTTACATTTGCATGGCACAGCTCTCGAATATACGCCGTTAGTACTTTGGGGGCACTCCCAGACGTAATTGAAGTGCTAACGAGATTGAGGTTAGATTTCCACTGTCATTTTGGATTTAGTTGCTAGGAAACAGAATGTTATGTCAGCTCTTGAGCGAAGAGGCCTGCTCCTGAAACAGTGCTATAAGTGGCCCCAAACTACATAAGCGATAGGCCATTTGTGCAAGGGAGAGGAACACTTCTCTGGCTGATTGATTTATTTGTTTTTGGCACCTTACATCCTAACAAAACAACCTTGTAAGTCATTCATTCCTCGGGCAGCACAGACACCTGCTGTGTTTCTCTCCATCCCCTCCAGTAACAATGAAGATACGTACATATTTAGCAATGACTGCCACACTAATAGATTGATTTAAATTTTGTTATATTATATATATATCAGAACATCATGGTTTTCTTATTCTTTATATAGAAAAAACAGTAAAATGGTTTATTTTAATTAGTGCTATTATTGTTATAATGGGTAACTCCAGCCAATTGGTATTTTTTTTACACGCAAAAGTCCAGGAGTAGTTTGTTAGTTACAACTGTAATATAGCAGGGCTTGGTGGGTAACCATAGACTGAGCAAAACTTCCACCACGCTGAAACATTAAGGGGCAGATTTATCAAAGGTCGAGGTAGTTTTCAAATTCAAAAAATTCTAATTTAGAGCTATATTTGTGTACTTCGATTAGGGAATAGTCCAAATTCGATTAGAATTTTCAAAAAATTTGAATATCCGAATATCGAAATTTATCATGTACTGTCTCTTTAAAAATTCAACTTCGACCATTCGCCATCTAAAACCGCCCGTATTGCTGTTTTTTCCTATGGGGACCTCCTAGAACCTATTTGGAGCCAATTGGCCAATTTAAGTTTTTTTTTTTGGAAAAACTTTGAATCAAATTCGATTGAATGCGATATTCCTTCGATTCGAATGATTTGAATTCGGCCCAATATGGACCTATTCGATCGAAAACGGACCTATTTGACCCAAAAAAACCTTCGACTTAATTTTGGTTGGTCTTTTTGAATTCAAATTTCAGAGTTTTTTCAATTCGAAATTTGACCCTTGATAAATCTGCCCATAGATAGCTTTAAAAAGGGGTTGGATGGCTTTTTAGCAAGTGAGGGAATGCAAGATTATGGAAGATAGCTCATAGTACAAGTTAATCCAGGGACTGGATTGATAAATTCAAATTAATAACAGTTTTTTATGAAAAGAAAGTAAACCAAGCTTCCTTCGACGAATTTAACTCATTTATCAATAATTTTTCTTGTAAAATAACCGCCTAAGTGTCAACAATTTCATTTCCCTGTTAGGGAGATCTTTGTAGATTGTAAAATTGCAACTGGGGTTTAAATACTAAGATAATAATGAACACTAGTCTATCACTACAACAAAATTATGTTATTTAATACAAAGTGCCCTGGAGGTATCAGTTTATCCTTTTCTCCATGAATGATTGTGTTGCACCACCCAGACCTATTGAACTTCTACCCCTGCCATCAGGGGATTACAGGGGGGGTTGTTGTCATGGGATCAGTCATATTTTAAACAGAGAGAAATAAACGTGACTTATGTAGAAAATGCTATAAAAAATGTAGAAACTTACATATCAAGCAATGACAACACAGATCAATGTGTCAGGGGCAGGTGTGTAGGGGTTAAACTTTGGGCAAACTCTACTGATCCTTAATGAACTGACTGACTTATTAACACATTAATAACAATGTTTGTATTGGGATCTAATTAATTAATTATGAGCTGTCACCTACATGAACTTATCAGCAATGGAATGACTCGTTATTGGGCACCATTGCAAGATTGTCTGTTATGAAGTTATGTTATGATGTCTGTTATGAAGGTGGTGTTAGAAAGGCACAAATTTTGCCTAAATAAAGCTGCAAACTCTTTTCTCACCCTGGGTCAGGCTTATTTATTTTGAAGTGCTCATTAAGATTATCCCTAGTTACACTTTGACCTGCATAAAGAATGACATATATTGTGTAACGCACAGTCTTGCAGCCCACTGCTGAACCTAGAGGTGGTTAAGTGGTTAAGAACCCCCTTAAGGCCAACTAACTCATTTTAGGAGACTTCCCTTGGTGTTTAATTTCTATTGGGCAATTAGTGCTATAGTAATATTAAAACATCCACCTTCCTCATGGTAAATAACAAACTCTAGATAGATTTGCCATAAAGAAAGGAACTAGATAGGGATGTCTGCTCTCTCCCTTCTTTTTAAATCTAGTGCTGGACCCATTACTCATAATAATAATCGTTCAAAGGACTCACTATATGTTGAACACATCACAAAGCAATAGCATTCACAGATTACTTTTTATTATTTATAGATGAGTCAGATCAAGATATCACATTAATTCTTGACACCATCAATAGATACACGGTGTTTACAGGATTATAAATGAATCCAAAGTCATTAAATTCAAACATAGCCTTACCAGTGACTGGATACAAGATATCCCTTTTAAAAAAGTCCAGCACCACCTTACATACTTAGGTAACAAATTCACAAATCATCATATTAAAACCTATAGACTAAATATCAGCCAAACCATTTCAGACCTCCAGCCTGACCTAATTAAATAGAAAACAGCAAACCTAATATTCTTGGGCAGAGTATATCTATTAAAAATAATATAGTTCCCTTAACTACTATACAAGCTTCAGATATTGCCTTACTAATGCAATGATCTCAAGCTAGTAAATAAAATATTTAGGGAAGTTATATGGGGGAGTGGGAGCTACATTATCACCATGTTGAAAGTTCAATAACAAAAGTTTAAATCTTTTTTAGTAAAATTAAAAGGAGCCAAGAAGTGTCCAAAGGCAATAAAACAAGCAGCGACTAGGAAATCCATATTGCAAAAATGGCTTTCTACCACCCCACCATCCATAAACCTTGTGAAAAACAAACGTCCTATTTCAAAATCTAAAGAAGCAGATTTTATGAGATATGGTCCACTTATAATCCAAGTCTCCCTCCTGACATCACACATGCCTTCATAAATAATCCCCTTAATTTTCTAATCTTTAGACCATTGATCCCCAAACAGTGGGTCGTGAGCAACATGTTGCTTACCAATCCCTTGGATGTTGCTCTCAGTGGCCTCAAAGCAGGTGCTTATTTTTGAATTCCTGACTTTGAGGCAAGTTTTGGTAGCATAAAAATCAGGTGTACTGCCAAACAGAGCCTCTTTTAGGCTGTCAGCCCACATAGGGGCTACCATATAGCCAATCACAGCCCTTATTTTGATATTTCATGTTTCTGTAGCTCCCCAACTATTTTTACATTTCAATGTGTCTCACAGGTAAAAAAGTTGGGGATCCCTGCTTTAGACCATTACAATGAAATGTTATAATGCCATGAGTAAAAAAATGTTCAAATGATGCCCATCTGTTGCTGAACCACAACTGTCAACATTCCTGCCATCCAAAGTAATCATTGTTATAACTGGGATGCCGGGCTTTGAACTTTATTTTAAGGGCCCCAGTCTGGATAATCTGGAAGTAAATAGTGGTGCCATATGTAAATCTCATATGCAAGAGCAGTTTCCAGTTCCGCATTTCCATTTGTATAAAGCACAAATAGTGTCAATAAAGGGCAGAAAATGGTGATTACGTAGTTCCAGAACACTTAACTTTTCTTTGCATGTATTGTGAATTGCATAGCACAAAAATAGGAATTACGATTTAAATCTGCTTTTAAGTATTACGGGTAATCTAAACACAAACACATCTACAGTAAATTAGAACCAGTTTTATAGCCAAAGGTATTTCAGGAGTGCATAAATACATCATCCAGTTTATTGTTTGTCATGGCAGATTCACTATACATGTGTCATACATTAGGGATAATACCCATGCTTAATGTAAGACTGGAATTATATATTCAGAAGTAGTTTTAAGTACGGGTGTCCTACAAGATAACAAACATGACTTTTTTTTATATGCTGTATTTTGTTTATTTTTGTTTATTTATATAGCACTGACTCATTTTATGCATTGTCTTAAATAGATTATTCATTCATTATTCATTCATTATTCACTACCTCAATCCAGCTTGCAATCTATGGTCCCTTCTATATTCACCCAAAGAGTGGAGCCAGTTAAACTACTTCTATGGTTTTGGAGTGGTGAAGGTAATCAAAATAAATCAAAGAAAGTACAGGGAGAGCAGTTGGAACTGAACACAGAGTTGGACTAGGGGGTAGGGAACCCACCAGGGCTGCCTCCTTAGGGGCCTCCCACATGCCCCCAGGCTCCCCACGCCAGCCATGAGGTCCACCTGGCTCCATAAAATTATTGCATTGCTTGACAATATTTTTATTAGTGTCTGTCATTTATTGAGAAAAATAAAATATCTGTGTCAAAAAAGCAAAAATTAACTATGATAACAATACTACGTGTCCAGGGCATTAAAGGAAAACTATATTCCCAAAATGAATACTTAAGTAACAGATAGTTTATATCGTATTAAGTGGCATATTAAAGAATCTCACCAAACTGGAATATATATTTAAGTAAATATTGCCCTTTTACATCTCTTGCCTTGAACCACCATTTTGTGATGGTCTGTCTGCTGCCTCAGAGATCACCTGACCAGAAATACTACAGCTCTAACTGTAACAGGAAGAAGTGTGGAAGCAAAAGACACAACTCTGTCTGTTAATTGGCTTATGTGACCTAACAAGTATAGTTTGTTTGGTATGTTTGTGTGCACAGTGAGTCGTACAGGGGCAGCCCTTATTTTTTTAAATGGCAATTTTCTATTTATGATTACCCAATGGCACATACTACTATAAAAGTATATTATTATAAAAATGGTTATTTACATGAAGCAGGGTTTTACAAATGAGCTGTTTTATATAATACCTTTTTATAGAGACCTACATTGTTTGGGGGTAAAGTTTTCCTTTAAATGTAAGTATTGGTATTGCGTATATACCACTATGCATACTGGGCTATTTCAACACATTTCCAGAATACCTTAACCTCAACTCTCCTGCCCATCAATAATAAATCTATGACATTGGGACCCTGCACAGCAAAACATACATTATAAAGCAGCAATCCTTTGATAAACCCTGTATGACAGTCTCCCAATGTAGAAGCTGGGTGCTGTGGCTCAAGCCTCAAACTGCAGGTCTGTATCCCTGCATATAAATCTTGTATGGAAAAAAAATGTGAAAAGAAAGCATCTGCAACTCAGTGAGGATCATTCTGAAAGGACTCAGACGCTCTTCCCTGATTTCTGCTATTGCTTTGATGCTAACAGATCAATAGGAAGGAAACAGCTTTGCATTAAACTGTCAGATGTAGGGCCAGAGAAGCTGAGGGCAGTGGATAGGCTTTCTTAAGCAACGGAAAAGAAGTTGCGGAAGGTTTGGAGGACGTGAGAGTAGGGAAGGGGTCTGGTGACAGAAGATCACTTCTTCCTCCTATCCAACAGTTGGCTGGTGCCGGTTCTGTTGCCACAGAGACTGAAGAAGTTTTCTGCGGCCACTTTTCCATGGGGGTAGGAAATCTGACATTGTGAGACAAATTGGAACAGACTGTAACACTATTGGTAGTCATGAGGTGAAATGCTTTATGTGTAGTTACAGTTTTGCTAATGAAGGTGAGATTCCCCTTTATAATACTAATCTCAGAATCCCCAAGAGACCTGCTTATTTTTAGTAACAATAGTATCAAGTGCAGGTACTAAGTATTCTGGGCTCTCTGACAAAAGCCTCATCTCATTTAGTTTATAAAACTTTGTAATTTTTTTGTGGCTGTTCAGTGCAGTGAATATTTTTTTGCAAATAAGCCTTGTCATACAGTATATGCTCAGCCTTTAATCCATACCTAGTCTGCTTTTATACAGCCGTTCACTTTCTCACAATTTCCCTACTGATTTCTGTGCATCTTCCAAACCTCCTTTAGTTCTCCATGATAAGACTTCTTCCTTTCATATTAAGCTTCCAGGTAGTAATCACAGTTTTATAAAAGATCCTTTCAAAATTATATAATGAGCAGAAAATATGTATTTTTTGTAGTAAATCAAACGTACAAAGGCTTAATACACTGCCATATAAATAGTTATAGTAATGTCTATTCTTCTAGTAAATTCAATACATATGGGATTCAAGGAGTTAATTTCCCCACTTGAATAAAAAGTCTAGTTCTGTCACTTATCCTCGGAGGGAGGGAGGAAGCCAGGCATCTTGTGAATCTTTCCTTCCCTTATATAATGAGTTTTTATGATTTTTATTGAAAACTTTACAACAGAATATTAACATAACTTATAATGGGATGGGGCACATGGCTCTTTTTCTCTTCCTGTCTCCATTTTAGCAGGACGTAGATCAACCAAAGGTCCTAAGGCTGGGAGAAGTTCAAGATGAGCTCTAAAATAACAAGCCTAATAGAAATCTGGAGCAAGGACCCCATTATTGTTTATACAGGTATGGGATCCATTATCCGGAAACCTGTTATCCAGAAAGCTCTGTTATACAGAATGGCTGTCTCCCATAGACTCCATTTTAACCAAATAATCCAATTTTTTAAAAATGAATTCCCTTTTCTCTGTAATAATAACAGTACCTTGTACTTGATCCAAACTAAGATATAGTTAATCCTTATTGGAAGCAAAACCAACCTATTGGGTTTAATTAATGTTTACATGATTTTCTAGAAGACTGGCTTATTTTGCTTGATGACAATGTTATTCATAGGGAATTTTTCCAGAAAAAGTGGCAACCCTAGTGACAATACTTCTTGTGTGCCATTGTCCTATGAAACTGAAGAAAAACTGAAATAGAAAATTTGGAATCTAAGCAAATATATTAGACTACAGATACAATCAAGACTCTGCTAGTTTACAGCATGCATTCTATTTATACTCTAATGAATCAATGCTAAATGAATGCTTGACGTAGAAGTATTTAGGGTGGAATTGATAATAGATTTACCTTTAATGGACAATTCCAAATGAAATTAGATTAGTAACCGCACACCTTACATACCCTGGTTTCTTACGTTGGTGCCCAGTGATAGAGGAATCGGCCGTCTCACGTACAGGATAAAAAGAGATTTCACTGGCACACAAGCGTTGGTTCAGGAGGGCAAGCCCTTGCTATTTTATTAATGCAATGTGCAATGTCCAATGTTTCAGGGAAACTCCCCTTTGTCAAGGGGTGGAATTGAGGATAATAGACTTACCTTTAATGGACAATGCCAGTCTCTGGCAGCCAGCAAAACGAACGGTATAATATGTAATCAAACAAGTAGAGGTATCTTTGTGCTGGAATATGGGCAAACTAGCTGTTTTTGAATCTGAATGTAAGTATATTGGCGGCAAGTTACTATTAAACAAATTGTTGATAGAGAATTGATATCAGAATACTTATAAATAAAACTTGGAGCTTCAGCTAAAGACATCATTGTGTGCAGTGGGTATTGATTGAAGGGTTAAAAACACAATTTATAAAGCACAAATAAGACCTGTTCATGCTTATTTTTTTTACATGTAACTACACATATCTCTAAGTGAGAGAGGGGTCAACAAACCAATGTGCCAGTAAGTTTTTACACAGAACACAAGTTATCCCTTACAGTTACAAAACTGGGTAGTGTAGTTAAGTGTAGTAAACATAAAATTCCTATTGGTAGCACTAACCAATACTTTGAATCATGCTAAAATGTTTTGTGTCCACTTTTTCTTCATTAGGGGGGTGTTTCACCTTTAGGTTAACTTTTAGTATGTTAGAAAATGGCTTATTCTGAGCAGCTTTTCAATTGATCATAGTTTTTTCTTTTTTATAGTTTTTAATAATTTTCCAGCTTCCAAATGGGGGTCACTGACACCATCTAAAAAACGAATGCTCTATAATGCTACAAATGTATAGTAATTACTACTTTTTAGTACCCATCTTTCTATACAAGCGCTCTCTGATTCATATTCCAATTTCTCATTCTAATCAGTGCATGGTTGCTAGAGTAATGTGGACCCTAGCAACCAGATTGCTTAAATTACATTCTGTAGAGCTGCCGAAAAAAGCTAAATAACCCAATAACCACAAATAAAAAATATAATTAAATCAAAATAAAAACCAAATGCAATTAGTCTCAGAATATCACTCTCTGTATCATACTAAAGCTTCATTTAAAGCTGAGCAACCCCTTTAAGCTGTCCCCGGGGCTGGTGCAGCTTTCTGCTAACAGGAGCGCTAGCCCAGGGTATCAGGTAAGGCATTCCTTGGTGGGGGGTACTCTAAAATGTGGCACCCCCCCTTGAATTGGAACTTTCCTGCTACTAGGACAAGCATTGGGCTGAAGGGACAGGATCACCTACCAAGATGAATCTTTAGTGAAGCAAAGAGTATTGACTTAGTGTCATATAGTGTGGATGATTTAGGTTTTACTGAAAAATATCCTCCTTATAAAAACAATATTATATTACTTTCACTGAAGATCCTGCCATGAAGACCATGTAATTGGATTTGGTACTTACTGGGCCCTGTATCATTTTATGTTTGTTCTTTGCCTACACCTCACCAGCAGCCACATATGCCATGTTATTAGCACCATGTGAGAACACACTGCAAGCTGATTGTCTATGCTAATACTTATGGCATGTGCCACAGTACATTTCTTTAAAGTCTATTTTAGTAATACTGTAGGACAGTGCTGTCCAACTTCTGTGGTCCCGAGGGCCAAAATTTTTCCAGCCTACATAGTGGAGGGGCCGATAATGGAAACCAGTGTTGACCGCTCCCTGATTTTTTAAACCACACCCACTTTAAACCACACCCATGTAATCACAAGATCATATCCACATTAATTGTGGTAGCACAAACCAAATAACCAAATGGTTGGTGCTCACTGCAGGGATATCACTTATCACTTATATGTGAAATAAGTTGCATATTAAAACATACCTTTAAATCCATATGCCTCCTCTTCTCCTTGGATAACACAGCACCCCCAGCACATGATTAAACACCTTAGGGGCCCCCTAACAATAATTTTTTTTCAAACGCTAACAAACTCCCAGAACAAATACCAGGCTTTTATTCCACAGGCAGAGCAGGACACACACAGGCAGAGCAGGGCACACACAAGCCTCTTGCCTCAGGCTTTTCATAACCATCAACCCCCTATATGCAGAGATCTGTGTTACATTTATTTCATGTTTAATGTACTAAATACAAATGGTTAACAGCCTATATATATATATATATATATATATATATATATATATATATATATATATATATATATATATATATATCTTAGTACCTTTCTAAAATATATAATGAAGCAATAGAATTCTTAATGAATCAGATGGAAATTGAGCGTAGGACTGGCCAGATATGGGATGACTTTGATGTAGTTGGCCATCTTAAATATATTGCAATATATGGACAAACAATCCCTGTTTTATTTAAAGGGTAAGGCATTTTTCAGTAGCAGTATGCACAAATGTCTCTGTCTTAAATATATTGATAATGGGTTGAGTGCAGAGGAATCTTGTATTTTTCCATATGTATTTTGTGGTCACAAACTCATTGCACCCCCGCTTAATGATTTTAAAAATTAGTGGTGAGCACAACTTTCCCTTGTTTGTTATAGTTATACAGGAGCAGTGACCAGCTCCATGTTGTAGCTCCCACCCTTCCCAGCTATAGTCAGGTGATCCCACTGGTGTCTAATAAAAGGGCAGACAAGTTTGGAAGTTTTACTTTGAAAGCAGCAAGTAAAGGTGGCAATACACGGGCCGATAAAAGCTGCCGACAGACCGTGTCGGCAGCTTATTGGCCCGTGTATGGGGCCCCCCGACGGGCTTCACCGATCGAGATCTGGCCGAAAGTCGGCCAGATCTTGATCGGATGGGACAAAAAATCGCGGCCGCATCTATTCGTTGATGCGGTCCCGCGATCCGACCGCCCGTTACACATCGTTAGGATCCGATCGTTGGGCCCTAGGGCCCACGATCGGATCAGCCCGATATTGCCCACCTCAAGGTGGGCATATTGGAGGGAGATCCGCTCGTTTGGCGACATCGCCAAACGAGCGGATCTCTCCATGTATGGCCACCTTTAGTTGCAGGTAACACTTAGTCCCTTTCTAAAATATATAATGAAGCAATAGAATTCTTAATGAATCAGATGAAAATTGAGCGTAGGACTGGCCAGATATGGGATGACTTTGACGTAGTTGGCCAGCTTAAATATATTGCAATATATGGACAAACAATCCCTGTTTTATTTAAAGGGTAAGGCATTTTTCAGTAGCAGTATGCACAAAATGTCTCTGTCTTAAATATATTGATAATGGGTTGAGTGCAGAGGAATCTTGTATTTTTCCATATGTATTTTGTGGTCACAAACTCATTGCACCCCCGCCTAATGATTTTAAAAATTAGTGGTGAGCACAACTTTCCCTTGTTTGTTATATAATTTTTTAGAAATTTTATTGCAAGAGTCTAACGTTTCGGCCTCCTCCGAAACTGTTGATACTGCACCCAGGCGTCTGAAACCATGTATCGAGAGTGCCGGCTTCACAATGGACTATATATATATATATATATAGATATATATATATATATATATATATATATATATATATATTTATATATATAGATACAACATCCATTTTGTAATCGACAAAAATAGGAGAACACAAAGCAACTCTGTATGCACATTTGATGTTAATATTTTGTAATATGTTGATCACAAAATTAATATTTCCTAAATCCTAGTATATGGGTGGGTTAGTATTCTCCATTGGCGCAGGGATATTTTCTGTACGCTTCAGTATAGTGATTGTTACATTCTGGTTCTTTCACTTTTGCCTTTATCTTCTGACCAAGATGTCTGCTGGGACAACAAGGCCCCAGTAAAGAGTTCTTGCCCTAAGGTAACAAAACCCTTATAGAAGTTAGGGATCAGGGAGCCCTTGAACAAGGTTAAACAGTAATTGGAAGCTCCTTCAAAGCATTTTCTAGGAATCTGAGTTAGCCAGCTTAGCTAGCTAGAGCAGCCATGTGCTGTAATTGAGGATTGGTAGCTTGAGATAGCCCTCCTTAAAGTGAAGCTATTACAGTAAGAATATGGATTCAAGCAAGTGTTTGTTCCCTGAACATTTCTACTGCAGGGAATCTGGGCCATTAGCTGGTAATCTTACAACCTGCCAGGACATCTCCACAGTGGTGCCATTGCTTTGTTCATTTATCTACTTCAAATGCTTGAGACTACCCTGTAGAGTGTTTGACAATAATTCATGTTCATACTTCCCAACTGTCCAGTTTTCTGCAGGACAGTACCGATTTTGACATCTCAACCCGCGGTCCAAGTTTGTTACTGAAATGTCCTGCATTTCCTATTGATCTCTAGCACTGGCACCAGAAAAATATACAATGTTTCTGAAACATAAAGTGGTGGTTCACCTTTAAGTTAACTTTTAGTATACTGTAGGCTAATTCTAAGAAATCTTTTAACTGGCCTTTGTTTTTTCCTCTTTTATAGTTTTTTAATTATTTGCCTTCTTCTTCTGATTCATATGAGCTTTTTCATATGGGGGTCACAGACTCCATTTAAAATACAAATGCTCTGTAAAGCTACAAATGTGACCCTCTGCTTTTCCAGTCTCTTATTCAAATCAATACATGGACGCTAGCAACCAGATTGTTGAAATTGCAAATTGCTGCTGCATAAAAAACTCAACAACTCTAAAACCACAAATAATAAAAAAAAAGTAAAACCAATTGCAAGTAGTCTCAGAATATCACTCTTTACAACATACTAAAAGTTAATTAGCTAAATAAGAAGCTTTTGGCAGCGAGCCCAGAATACCCAGCAGGGCCGGAACTAGGGGTAGGCAGAAGAGGCACGTGCCTAGGGTGCAAAGGTAGAGGGGTGCCAGGCACGTACCTCTTCCGACGCCTTCCCCTATTTCCAGCAGCAGTGGCAGCAGTTTTTTCTTCTTCCGCCTGCTCACCTATACATATCGGCTTCCTCTGTGTATGGGCCACGCATGCGCACTTGCGTGTCCACGGTGCATTCGCCGAGGACGCGCAAGTGTGCATCTGCCAAGGACGTGCAAGTACGCATGCGCCGGAGACACACAAGTGTGCATGCACGGCCCATACGCAGAGGATGCCAATACACTTGCGCATCACATCCTCTGCACATGCGTAAATGGTAGGGGGCGGCCTACGGCACCCGGCTGACTTGGCCCGGTACTGATACCCAGCACCTGCACTTAGATAAAATTGTAACTATTTAAGATACACAAGTCTCTTGGGAGAACTGAGACTCACAGCTTAAAGGGCAATTTCATTAGCAAAATTGCAAAAACACATAAAACATGTACCTTAAACCCCCAGAAATGTGTTCAAACTTTCTATAACCTGCCACATTCTGTAAAATGGACATGGTATTTGTTGGTTGTGGCCACAAAATTGGCATGGTCAAAAATTTTCGGCAGATCTTTTTGTCCCTCTTTCCATAAGGCATGATGTTGCCTGATTAAGAACCTTTGGCGTAATCTATACCTTATTACCAGCAGCTGCGAGATTCAGTTGCAAAACTACATAGGACCAAAACTAGATAGGACTATCATATGGGATTTACCTGCATGTTGTACTGGGACTTACTCTAGTTTTTGAGGATGGGTTTACTTGCAAAAAATGAAGCACATGTATCCATTATCCTAAAACCAATTATGCAGTAAGTGTACAAGTAAAACATGGGACCAGGTAACATGCATTCATCCAGGACACTATGTACAAGGAGTTTGACTCCACAGGGGCAGATGTGAATGATGTGCAATCTCTATAAAGCTGTGATTAGTAGTGATGGTGCTATTTAAATTTTAAAATAAAATGTTTGTACTTTTCAAGCAAGTTTATACAGGCAGATTCTTGGCATTTGTCAATGAATGTTCCCTGGCACTTACATTATGCACTCTATATATTTTAATTAGCCTTGGAGTGCTCCCAATAAGCCCCTTTGTATTTTATATTTTAGTAGTGCTATAATGCAGGAAGGCAGACCAAACCTCAATGTGGTTGTAGCACCTCCACACTTAACATATAACTTGCAAATAAATGACTAAAGGCACTATGCGGCCAGGGGAATATTCATTGATCAGTGCCTTTTTTTTGTATGTTCAAAGTCCTCTTATTATTCTACTGCTAGAATATTTTGCTGTATGGCAAGTCTTTTTGAAAATCACAGTGGTAGTATAATAAATAAGGGCTCACATTAGACTTATAAATGTGCAATGCAGTAAAATATATTTATTAAATATCTCTGCCCTTAAGTGTCTAGCCTACCAGAGATGACAAGCTTAAGTGCAAGCTGCTTAGTCACTTCCTGCTTATCTCCATGCATCACTGCATGTTGCTTTGAGCCCATTAATATTTAATTAGCATATTAATGAGGTTGCATGGGAGTAAACTTGCTTGTATATCCATTGAGATACTAAGTGGGATTCTCATCATGAGGCAGAAGGTGCATATTAAGGTTATAATATGTGATATAAGAGATTCCACTTTTGTGGAGCGTCATACACCCAGCACTTACCATGGAATAAATAAACCATTGGTAAATATATAGGTATCTTCTCAGTACTACATTTCTTATATAAAAGATAAATCCCCTTTAAACATCTTATATTCTATTCACAGCTTCTTCTTGAATGTACTAAGCCACAAAAATCTGTCATTGGCAGCTTAAAGATTTATAATATGCTTCCATGTCCTTAGCTCCAAGATGAACATATCTCTTTGTTGGCTTTATTGGATATCCACTTATCATTCTGTGTAACATGAGCTGCAATATTTTTATTTCATCCTTCAATTTTCACTGGCAGTGTTGACAGCAAAAGCAACCACAAAGCTTCTGGGAAACTTTACTTCAGATAGCAAGTGCTTTAGATTTCCATGTATGATGTTTGCACAATTTCACCCAAATTTCCCAAATGTTCAGTATAGCTATATGAAGCCCCACATTCATATTTAATTTTCTACTGCTACTAAAGCAAATGCATACTCTATCAGGAACTATTTAAATAGGTTATAGGATCTGCTTACTCACAAGAGTAAAAATAATACTTAATGCCAATGTTATTAATTATGAAGAATGAAAACATTTATAGGAAGGCCCCATAGTTTTTTTCCAGAAACAATGCCAACCCTGGTATCACCAAACATATTAGTTTATAGGATTTAGTATGAGGCTTTGGGGTGGGGGAGTAAGAGAATGCTTGAAAAGTGCAACCAACATTTCTTTCTTCTGTTTTATTTAAGGTTCCAGCTTTAGCATATATGTATACTGAGACTGTTTCAGATAATCTATAAACAGCAGCATGGATTATATGCAATGCATGTAAGTACAAGTATGGGATCTGTAGTCTGGAATCCCGTTATCCAGAAAGCTCAAAATTATGGAAAGGCTATCTCCCATAGGGGCAGATTTACTAAAGGGTAAAGTGGGCTTTTCTAGCGAAAATGAGTCAAAATACAATTCGTAGGGACATCGGCAATTTACTAAGAGGCGAAGAGGACAATTTGCTAGTGAAAAAGCTCAGCGATAGCGAATTTATGTTTACAAGTTGTTAAATATATGTTATTTACACCTTTTTTTTTTTTTAACAATTTGAAGCTCATGCCACATTTGTGTTAGGGTGGGCTCATGTCCAGGACAATAGAGGATTTCTTTTGTCTTTATTTTGCTTCCTTGGACATTTTAATAGTAAGTGGGCCCCTACAGCAATTTCACAAACAATCACTAATAAAGACACACATATATATATATATATATGTATATATAGCCTGTATGTACCCGCCATGTTTAAATTGAAGTAAGCGTAAGTATGTTAACAAAGTTTCTCTAGAAAGAAAGTAACTCTAATCCAAATACGGAAAGATCCATTATCTGGAAAGCCACAGAATAGAAGATAAATGTGTCAACATCGTATTACACTGTGCGAGGTGTTGGTAATGAATCCCATAGAACAGTGCTGTCCAACTTCTGTGGTATGGAGGGCTGGAATTTTTCTGGCCTACATGGTGGAGGGCAGATAATGGAAGCCAGTGTTGATGACTCCCTGGATAAACCCACTTTAAAGCACACCTATGTTGTCAGGGTCGGACTGGGGGGCTACCGCCCCAGGGCCCCCCCTCCGGCCTCTGCGTGCTGCATTGCGTTTCCTCATACGCGCGCGGTGCCGGGTACCTGCGTGTGCACACAGGGAGCATAGGGCAGGCAAAGTATAGTGCAGGCAGAGTATGGCACACACAGGGAGCATAGGACAAGCAGAGTATGGCACACACAGGGAGGGGTAGGCAAAGTATGGTACATGCAGGGAGCATAGGGCAGGCAGAGTATGGCAAACACAGGAAGCATAGGGTAGGCAGAGTATGGTACACACAGGGAGAATAGGGCAGGCAGAGTATGGCACACACAGGGAGCATTGGGCAGGCAGAGTATGGCACATCCAGGGATCATAGGGCAGGCAGAGTATGGCACACACAGGGAGCATTGGGTAGGTAGAGTATAGCACATACAGGTAGCATGGGGCAAACAGATTATGACACACACAGGGAGCACAGGACAGGCAGAGCATGGCAAACACAGGGAGCATAGGGAAGGCAGAGTATGACACACACAGGGAGCATAGGGTAGGCAGAGTATGACACACACAGGGAGCATAGGACAAGCAGAGTATGCCACACCCAGGGAGCCTAGGGCTTGCAGTGTATGGCACACACAGGGAGCATTGGGTAGGTAGAGTATGGCACATACAGGTGGCATGGGGCAAACAGATTATGACACACACAGGGAGCATAGGACAGGCAGAGTATGGAAAACACAGGGAGCATAGGGTTGGCAGAGTATGGCACACACAGGTGGCATGGGTCAGACAGATTATGACACACACAGGAAACATAGAACAGGCAGAGTATGGCACACAGGGAGCATAGAACAGGCAGAGTATGGCACACACAGGAAAAGGGCAGGCAAAGTATGGTACACACAGGGAGCATAGGGCAGGCAGAGTATGGCAAACACAGGGAGCATTGGGTAGGCAGAGTATGGTACACACAGGGAGAATAGGCAGGTAGAACAGAGAAGGAGAACCTATCAGGACCACTAAGATGTACTACATACAGTGACACAGTACAGGCTGTAGGAGTGTGAACAATGTGGGTAGTTTCAATCTGGGTCTCAGGTGTGAAAAGTACAGGGTTTTCGGGGTGTTAACAATAGAGGTGTTACACGTGTGAACAATGCAGGGGGGATTATATGTGTGAACAATGCAATCTGAATTTTAGGTTTAAACAATGCAGGGGCCAGTTAATCTCAGTATTGATACCTTTTAAAGTTTACACACGGTAAGCAGACACAGCAATCAGACTTTCACGTGGGGGGCCTCACAAGAAGGGGTTGAGGGCCACATGCGGGCCACAGGCCGTCAGTTGGACAGTCCTGCCATAGAACATCATACAATGACAGCAAAGAGAATGGCACCCTCATCACAATATACATGGAAAAAGTAAATATATACAATATATACTAAAAGGAAAAAAAACATTTTGCTATCGTTTTTTAACCAAATGTTATTAGTTATGTAATTTCCTTTTGTGGAAAAAGAATTGGATCTTATACCTAGTTTTGCCCCCTTCAGCAGAAACAACCTCAAGTAAGTGTTTATTATACTTTATATCAGTCTCTGACATTGATATTTCTTCCCATGCCTTCATGCAGAATTTTTCAGGTGTATGATTGGTTTCTTGTGCTCACATCTCATTTCAAATCCCTACACAGCATCTCATGGGATTTAAAGCTAGGCTTTGACTTGACCATTCAAAACCATTTGTTTCTTTTTTCAGCCATTCCTTGGTGAATTTTCTGGAATGTTTAGGTCATTGATATTTTTGCTTGTCCACTTCAGTTGAGCTTCAATCATCTGACAGATGGTCTCACATTATGCTCAAGCACCCTCTGGTACAATGAAGAATTCATAGTGAATTCTATGATGGTGAGCTTCTTAGGCCAGTGAGAGCAATAGGTAAAAGCATCCAAAGCACATTATACAGCGAGAGTCAGGGGTTATGGTAAAGCATTCTGGGCACATACTCCTGTGAGCGTATTTATCACAGTATTAAGGAAAATAAATTATTAATGGCATCACAATCATGTTACGTTATGAGAGTGTTTTTTATGGATAGTCAACGGCAGGAGGTACCAACACCCCAAGCCAAATGTGTAATGAAATTCATTCGGTAGAATACTTGAAATACAGCACCAGTTTATGTTTAAAATAAAAAGCCTTTATTTGATACACATGGTAACGATCTGGACAACAGCGACATTTCAGGCCTTGTTTGGCCTTTCTTCAAGCTTGAAAAAAGGCCAAACAAGACCTGAAACATTGCTGTTATCCAGATCGTTGCCATGTGTATCGAAAAAAGGCTTTTTGAAACCTTCTTTGAATACAAACAAATGAGCTGATTCTACTAAATTTACAAATGAAATTCATTGGGTACTAAAACCCTAATGTAAAACCAAAACTGTTTTAGGCATACCAAAACAAGAAAATATTCCATTATAATCCAGTGTAGCAGCCAGTAGTGCATAACAGATGCAATGTAACAGGCTTTTAACGTGAAAAGTGCCTATTTACACTGGAAAATTGTACCCATAGCAACCAATCAGACCTTTCATTTTCCATGGCAGTAAAATTATATAAACTACTTACTTATCTGTTGCTCCTGGCAACTGCACTTGCAATTTAGCACCTATGTTAGAAAATGGGCCCTATGTTGGAAATGCAACAAACTGAGCATAAAACTGCATGCTTCAAAACATTAGTAGTGAAGAATCAATACAAATATAGGCTTCATGATAGTACAGTGAAGTATTTACAGGGCTTCTAAACACACACTCGCTGTTGCTCAACCATGTTTTATTCAGATGTTGCTGGACTTCGAATCCCAGCATACTTACATATTATAAAGGGTAAAAAATGCTAGGCACAGTATTCCAGCTATTGCTCTTGCTATTCCCCTATCCTTTCCAAGCTTACTACTGCTTGGAAGCTTATATTCTGTTCTTTTGCCCTTCTGTCTATTGGTTAGTACTGAAGAGAAGCTTTACATATTCATGTATGTTGAAATGCACAGCAACACAAACAGGGCAAAAAAATAAACCACACATTTGTATATGTTCTCTCTACCCTACTCCTTTTCCAGCATTTTCCTTTTCCTTCCTCTTGCCACTTTCTCTTAAGATTCCCCCTGTCCATGCTTTGCTTTCATTCTGCTTTGACCTTCTTATCTCACCAGCAGCAAGACCTTTCATTCCCCAACCAATTTCTATTATGATTCCCTACATCCCTATCCCATCCGATTTTCCTTATGCATATACTCTTACCTTTCCTTATATCTCATTATTTCTATTCTCCACCCTTTGGTCTTCTTTGTATTCCTTTGCAGATCAAATCTTGTCTATAAAAATGGCAGACAAGCTGGTACAAAGCAGTTGTTAAACAGTCTTTAGTGGGAGATTGACTTGAATAAGTTGGCCATACATAGGCCAATAAAATCAAGCAGGTCCTTTCAAGATGGCAGCTTATTGGCCCATGCATTGTAAATGAGTCTTTATGTATTTTATAAATGTTCTCTGAATAATTTGTAATCCCCAATAAAAACTGTTTTCATGAATTCAACAGCATAATCGTTCTTTCATCACTCTGGTCCCATGTTCTGCTTCACCCTCTTCTTCTCCACCACAGTCTCCATCCTTTGGAACAGGGCTGTCCATCTGGAGGCCTACAGGTGGGATGAGGCACTTTCAAAGATTTTTATGGCCAGCAGACTGCTTACAGCTCTGTTGTCCTATTTAGATGACATTATAATTGTACAGTATTATAATTGTGTAGTAGATAATAAGACCATTATATCTAAACAGTTTTACAGCTTTGGTATATAATGACAAATATCACAAAGGCAAATATACAATATGTATCCATGCTCTGGACTTTAGGATTGTTTTGCAACTTTTTTTCCTCTAGAAAGCATGGGATATAGGGTTATTCTCCTTTACACGGAGAGTTCTGCTATTTTGAATTTGACCAAGAGGAACTTTAATAATTGTATTGCTGCAGCTGAGAAACAAATGGTCAACTATCCAATACCAGTTCATCTAATATACTTACCAAAAACAGAGGAATTAAACCATGAAAGCAAAAAAAGTTTCATTTGTATGTATACATATAAAAACTCCATCATTGCTTGTCTCCTGTTTATGAAATATGCCCAAAAACATGAACAGATGTAATGGTATGCAATGTAAAAATCTGTTCTACGCATGGACAGGGTGAAAGGATTAGTGTGAAACCTGCAAGCAGTCGTGAAAACCATAAGGCCTTAGAAATGTCACTGAAAGCTCCTAACAAAGCATGAAGAGAAAGAGCCTAAGTTGATTAATAGAAAGAAACTGTGACTAATTACCTTCAAACAATGTTGCAAATTAACTCAGTGTGAAAACAAATAAATGGCCTCTGATGCAGTTAGCTTTAGAGCACAGTCCAACATATTTAATCGTTGTTTACAGTTCTGTAGCCCTGAATAGAGGAACATAGCAATAGGTGTTGTTTATTCAAGTCTAAGTGAGATTTATGCACCTGTGCCCATGCCAGCAATTCCATATCTATCACTAAATTTTTCAATAAAAGCAAAGTCTTGAGGACCCAGGTGATAAGAAAAACATGGTATAACAGTGCTATGAAATAATTCCTTCCTGGAGTGACATCACTATGCACATCCCATTCTCATTAGGAAGATCCTTATTAACATTTGCAAGGGATCATTATCAGTTAATTCCAGTGATGTGTATAGTGAGTGCTAAATAGATGCTGTAGATTGTGTGGTTATAATAAAAGATATCTACAACAAGCCATTGTAATCCAGGAACACCCTTTACCTGGTAGAAGAATAACAAATTATCAATGCCTGTGTATATTTCCTACCTTCATGATGGTTTATAATGTTAATATTCCATACAGCTACAGGATCAGCCCCAGCAAGAGTAAGTGTTGGTTGGCTTTGTAAGCCATGACAGTTGCAGGTTCTGTAGTGCAAAACAAAGTAAAGAATTGCTGCTCTGGGTGGTCTGGGGAGCCTAAACCAGATTTGGAAATGTCAGACACACAGCTGGTAGCCAGGGTGATAAAGCAATACAATACAATAAAATCCATTCAGCTCTTCTCACATTCTGCCTATTGCTGCATTTACAGTTACTGTTGTAATTCTGTGCAGAGAATTTAAGATGTGTGTTTTCTGTCATATATATACTGTATATAAATATATATATATATATATATATATATATATATATATATATATATACATATATATATATATATATATATATATATATATATATATATATATATATATATATATATATATATATATATATATATATTCCAAAAGTACCTGCACTCATACACTGGTCATTGGTGGGTGCACGGTCAAAGTATAATATCCACAGTTCAAAATGGACCAGCACTCTAGTAGTTTAGTCAAACAGATTTATTGACACATCACTCGTGCATTCTAACGTTTGGCCCTCGTTGGGGCCTTTATCAAGGAACGAAACGTTGGAATACACGAGTGATGTGTCAATAAATCTGTTTGACTAAACTGCTGGAGTGCTGGTCCATTTTGAACTGTATATCTATCTATCTATCTATCTATCTATCTATCTATATCTGTATATATATATATATATATATATATATATATATATATATATATATATATATATATATATATAGACATATATATATAGATATATAGATATATAGATATATATACATCCATGCACACTTATTTGTATGTACCATATCTTGAAATTGTTCGTTGAAAATAATATATGATGTTATACTGAATATGTACTATTGTTCTTCATACATGCATCATTTCCACAAACCCTTTATTTATATAGCACCAACATTTGCAATCATAATGGTGAAATAAGTGTGTTACTTGCTGCATAAGTTTGCAACATCTTCACCCCTACAATAAAGCAGAAAGAGCAATCTAATAATCTCCCACAGAGTATAAATGGTAGGAGAGGAAAGTGAAGGACAAGAGGATACAGAGCTGGAGGGGGAATATTGGTTTGATTCAGGCTGCATCTTACAATTCCCCTCTTGGTATCCTTTGATTGAAATTACCGCAGAAGGATTCCAGACTCCTAGGAGATGCTCAACATCAACAGTAGTCCACTCACAGTTGCCAGGTCCTTTAGAAATTCTAATACTTGCTAGTATGACCATAGATTGTAAGCTCTATTGGGCAAGGACATCCTTTCTTTTTGACACTGATCTCTTAATTTGTACTGCAATTGTAGTTTGTATGTATTATTGTAATGATCCCAAGTTTGTCCTGTTTATTGTTCTGCTATACAGTGCTGCATACAGAAGTGGCACTATATAAATAAAAATATGCAGAGTTTCATATTTCATGAGATATTTATATTTTCTATGTACTATAATTCTTGAAACAAGATGTGACTCATGGTAAGGATTCCCCCCTGAAAGATATTTGGGCATATCTATCAGAAGTGCAGCCCCTCTAGCCATAAACCCTGTAAGGATAATCTATATGTGCATTACCAATCTGGGCTTCTATATATATATATATATATATATATATATATATATATATTCTTATAATGCTAGTTATGCACGCAATATTGTACAGCAGAACAGCAAATCAATCGAAAAATAGTGGTCACAGTAATAATAAATACAAATAAATACATTATTTTACATTATACATTATAATACATTAAATACTCAAAATTTTTAATTTTCTTACTATAAACTCAGAAAAAACCCTCTAATTTTTCAAGATTTATTATTCCCAGAGGAATCCGAAAATCTGGCATCTCAGACCTACTGAGGTTGTATATCTGTCAATGGGAGAGGTCCATATATTATGTGGAATTTCTGTGGTCTGCACTGATTAGCCCGAAAATACGACTATTTCCAAAAAATGCAGGCTTTTCACAACCCTCAAGAAAAAGCCCCAAAAAATCATATGGATTTAGATTTTTGCTCGATTTTTTCTTGTTTGTCCCCGATCCGATTAAATTGTGCTTGTTTAAAAATAAATAAGGTCCAATTGTGGATTCTAGTTTAGTCTGACTTTTCTTATTTAAATAGTCTGAAAAATTTGGATTTCAATAAATAAGGTTCTAAGATTAAGATTCAGAGCTAAGGGGCATATTTATCAAGGATCGAATTTCGAAGTAAAAAGACTTCGAAATTCGACCATCGAATTTGAGTACTTCGATAGTCTAAGTATTTTTTCCAGCGAAACGGACGTATTCGAACCAAGTAAAATCGTACGATCGAACCTTCAACTTCTCATAACTTGCCCTAAAGCCTCAGATAAGTTCTAGGAGGTCCCCATAGGCTAAACAGCAATTCAGCAGGTTTGAGGTGGCGAAGTGTCAAAGTCGAAGTTTTTTAAAGAGACAGTACTTCAATTTTCGAGTGGTCGAATTTTTGAAGGTTTTTCAATTCAAATCAAAGTCAAAGTCTATTTGATGGTCGAAGTCCCCAAATATTACTTTGAAATTCTAAGTTTTTTTAATTCAACCTTTGATAAATCTGCCCCTAAAGCTGGCCATAGACGCAAAGATGTGTACAATTTTCGGACCATGTGTGGAGAGTCCCAACATTTTTCGACCGGCGGAGATCTGACGTTTGGTCGATCAGACAGGTTAGAAATTTTCTGTCGGCTGCCGATAATATCTCTGCGTGTATTGCTGATCGTACGATTTTCAGAGGGAGACTGTCACTAGCTTTGGTTGGACATAGATATCGTACGATTGCTGTCAGGGGCAGAACATTGCTGATCTGTTCTTTAACTACTTTATTGGATCTGACTGGTAAGACTTTGATCTGAATGGTTAGTGGCAGGTCGGGAGATCGAGAAGTCTGATCGTACGATGATTTGTACGATCGGATCTTTGCATCTATGGCCAGCTTAAGTGTCAGGAAAAAGAAGAAGGTGATCCCTGCCCTGTAGAGCTTTCAATCTAAGTGAATCATTATATAGCCTATCTCCCAAAGTTACCATAAAATATCCTGCAACTGGTCTTTAATCTCTTGATTGATCACATATTACCTGTTTTGCAGCTAAAAAGATAGCCACCACCAAAGAACCAATGTATGCTATTAAGCAATACAATGTATGCTGTCAAGCAATACGTACGGGAAAGGAATTATGGGTAAAGTTTGTTCACCATACCATATTCTCACCACATATTTTAAATTTTTTGATTCACCTCTGCTGTAGATCATCCACGCTCTGTGCCATTTAAATAAATATTAACCGTTTCCGTAATGGATAAACAATGGCAATTCCCAGCATCCTCCAGCAGCACTTCAAGTTAGACATCACATTCACAAATAGCCCATTATTCTTCCCTGACATTTAAATGAAAAAATGCATTGGGGGGAGCATTCATTTGGTTTTACCTATGACATTATGTTATGTTTTCTGTTCATTAACTTTTCTTCCATCATGTTTTTCCTTGAATTATTCATAGCTGTATTTAACCTTCCCACTCTTAGTCTGGCACCCTGCAATGTCCTTTTCTTTCTGTTCCTTGTTTCCTTATAGAGATTTCTTCTTATTGCCTGTCATACCATTTGTGCTTTTTAGCCTTTTTTTAGTTATTTATTTTACCATTCTTTCTGACAGTTTACATAAGTATATGTCAAATCATATCTATGTGGCTAGATCACAACAGTCCAACCTGCGACCATTTTGGCAGATGATATAAAGGCATGGGATCCTTTATCCAGCAACCCTTTATCCAGAAAGCTCCAAATTATGGACCATCTCCTGTAGACTCCATTTTAATAAAATAATTCTAATTTTTAAAAATGATTTCCCTTTTTTCTGTAAATAGTACCTTGCACTTAATCCCAACTAAAGTAAAATTAGTTTAATTAATATTTAAATGATTCCTTTGTAGACACACGTGGAGATTCGATGGACAATCATTTGGTGTCATCTCCCGACCTGCAACTAACCATTCAGATCCAATAAAGTAGTAAAAGAACAGATCAGACGATGTTCTGCCCCTGACAGCAATCGTACAAAATTTATGTCCGACAAAAGCTAGTGACAGTCTCCCACTGATATCGTCAGATCGGCAATACATGCAGAGATATTATCGGTAGCCGACAGAAATGTTCTAACCTGTCGGCTCAACTGAACGACTGATCGTCATCTCACGGAAAATGTTGGGACACTCCACACAGGGCCCGAAAAGCGTACGAAACGGAGATTTGTGTGATCAAATCTTTGCATCTATGGCCAACTTAAGTGTATGGACCACAGATGGTGTCCATTTATTGGTATTTATTGGTGAGACTATTCCTTCACATCCTTACTATCTCCTACAGGCATGAACCTCTGTAAAATGTCTTATTCTAGCTGTACCACTTTGCTCTCACATAAGCGTTGCCTCTGTTGTACTTAAAGGGATACTGTCACGGGAAAAATCGTTTTTTTGCAAAACGCATCAGTGGGGCTGCTCCAGTGAAATTCCGCACTGAAATCAGTTTCACAAAAGAGCAAATTGGTTTTTTTATATTTCATTTTGAAATCCGACATGGGGCTAGACATAGTCAGTTTCCCAGCTGCCCCCAGTCATGTGACTTGTGCTCTGATAAACCTCAGTCACTTTTTACTGCTGTACTGCAAGTTGGAGTGATATCACCTCCCTCCCCAGCAGCCTAACAACAGAACAATGAGAAGCTAATCAGATAGCAGCTCCCTAACACAAGATAACAGCTGCCTGGTAGATATAAGAACAATACTCAATACTAAAATCCAGATCCCACTGCGACACATTCAGTTACATTGAGTAGGAGACAGCCTGCCAGAAAACCGTTCCATGCTAAAGTGCTGGCTCTTTCTGACCAGAATCAGACAAAATGACCTGAGATGGCTGCCTACACACCAACATTGCAACTAAAAAAAAAATACACTTGCTGGTTCAGGAATGACATTTTATATTGTAGAGTGAATTATTTGCAGTGTAAACATTTAATAAGTACCTTATTCAAGTTTCTGTGAGTTAATGAACTCTCTTCAGTGTCGGTCTGAGGGTCCGGGTCCCATCGGGGGTTCCGCCTCAGGAGCCCCCCACGATCCTCGCTCTAGCCACATCCTCCCCTATGCCTCCCTGGGCCATCTGCTCCAGCCACAACCCCCCTAAACTGCCCGTTCTATGCACATAACTTATTCTTTTTGAAGCCGCAATTGGGGTTTAGAGGGGAGACCATAGTTCAAACGGGGGATTGGGTGTGTGTTGGTGGGGCTCACAAGGTCCGGGCCCACTGGGTTTTTTTCCGGTGTCCTGTTGGCCCAGTCTGACCCTGACCATCTTTTCAATAAAGTTCACTAAAGATTAAAGACTAATTAAGAATCACTGTTGTCTAATAAATATATGTGTCACAGTCCAGCAGCATCAAATCCTTTCCTCCAACACTCTGTGAAGGCTCAGCTGAGAGGGTCACAATGTAACACTGTTGAACTGGTCAGTAGCCGTTATAAAGGAGGGATATCATGATTTATCCCCCTCTTCTACGCTTACATATATCTATGGAAAAATCCTGAGTTTTTAAATATTTTGAGCACTTTAGGTCTCATACATCATGTTTTATGACATGTAAGCTGCTTGATGTAATTCTGTTAGAATGATGGATTGCTTGGATGTCTTGCTTTTGATCACAACCAATAATAATAAGTTCTTGGCAGCAGCAACATACAAACCACAACTAGAAAATATCGCGGATTAGTCAGCAAAACTATCTTCACCATTAGCCTGATGAATCAAATCATTCTGGTTTAGGCCCCATAATCCGACATGAAATATTGATTGTAATTTAGAAATTGCAGCATTGGATGGAAGATTTATCACCCGGCTTCCAGTGCACAAGGGCAAACTGTCCGTAGTTATTGTCAATTACTCAATTAACACATTAATTAAATGGAATTAGTCAGGTTGCCTACTAATATCTGCTTAATTGTTATAAATGATGTTGTGTAGATTTGATTAATTCCATCAGCATCTTTCAAGTATTTAAGTGATGGACAGAAATTTGAATTATATTTATATTCATGCCATATAAAAAGTTTCCAAGCCACATATGTATACAGAATGCTGCCCCACTTCTTCAGAGGCAAATACAGAAACACAAAAAACACAATAGATCAGCGCAGCAGTATAATTTAACATAACTGAAGAATGATTGGAATGCCTGATTTATGATGATCATTACATGACTTATTAAAGCTTATATTGATTCAGAACATATCGGGTCACCAGCGCAGAAATGTGACTTTGGTTAGGAAGATGCATTAAACAAAATACACAGGTAAAGTATCAGTTATCTAAAATGCCTGGGAGTATTTTTTGGAAAAAGGGATCTTTCTGTAATTTAAATCTCCATACCTTAAAGGGCTTGTTCACCTTCCAAAACTTTTTTCAGTTCAGTCTTTATTTCTAGTGAACCATCTGAAAACAATTGAACTGAAAAAAAGTATTTGGAAGGTGAACAACGCCTTTAAGTCTACTAAAAATAATTTAAACAAAACCAGTATCATTATTTTGCCAGGAATATGGATTTATGCAGCTTACTTAGGATTAAAGGGATACTGTCATGGGAATTTTTTTTTTTCAAAATGAATCAGTTAATAGTGCTGCTCCAGCAGAATTCTGCAGTGTAATCCGTTTCTCAAAAGAGCAAACAGATTTTTTTATATTCAATTTTGAAATCTGACATGGGGCTAGACATATTGTCAATTTCCCAGCTGCCCCAAGTCATGTGACTTGTGCTCTGATAAACTTCAATCACTCTTTACTGCTGTACTGTAAGTTGGAGTGATATCACCCCCTCCCTTCCCCCCCAGCAGCCAAACAAAAGAACAATGGGAAGGTAACCAGATAACAGCTCACTAACACAAGATAACAGCTGCCTGGTAGATCTTAGAACAACACTCAATAGTAAAAACCCATGTCCCACTGAGACACATTCAGTTACATTGAGAAGAAAAAACAGCAGCCTGCCAGAAAGCATTTCTCTCCTAAAATGCAAGCGCAAGTCACATGACCAGGGGCAGCTGGGAAATTGACAAAATGTCTAGCCCCATGTCAGATTTCAAAATTGAATATAAAAAAATCTGTTTGCTCTTTTGAGAAATGGATTTCAGTGCAGAATTCTGCTGGAGCAGCACTATTAACTGATGCGTTTTGAAAAAAACATGTTTTCCGATGACAGGATCCCTTTAAGTACAAGGTACACTCTTATTATTACAGAGAAAAAGTAAATCATTTTTGCAAATTGCTTTAAATGGAGATGCCCTTTTCATAATTTTGAACTTTCTAGAAAATAGGTTTCCAGATAAGGGATCACATACCTGTACCAGTATTCATTTGAGTTTAGACAACTTGTGCTAGGAACATTACGGGGCATATTTATCAACGATCGAAATTTGATGTAAAAAACTTTGAAATTTGACCATCGAATTTGAGTACTTCGATAGTCAAAGTATTTTTTCCAGCGTAAACCCCCGTATTCAATCAAAGTGGGATCAAAGTAAAATCGTACGATCGAACGATTTAACCCTTCGAATCGAACGATTCAAAGGATCTTTCAAAAAAACACTTTGACTTCTCAAAACTTGCCCAAAAGCCTCATATAGGTTCTAGGAGGTCCCCATAGGCTAAACAGCAATTCGGCAGGTTTAAGTTGGCGACGTATCAAAGTCGAAGTTTATTAAAGAGACTGTACTTCGATTTTCGAGTGGTCGAATTTTCAAAGGTTTTTCTATTTGAATCAAAGTCGAATTTGGCCTATCCGATATTCAAAGTACCCCAAAATTACTTCGAAATTAAAAGTTTTTTAATTCAAAAATTCACTTCGACCTTTGATAAATCTGCCCCCTAAGAGAGAAATGTTCTAGCTTTTTTATGAAAACTCTCAAAAATGTTTTGCAGTGTATTAATACAGAAGTTGTTTATGTTGATTTACAGGACATTGACCAGCAGGCTTTTCTCTATAGAAGTGCAGCTCCCACTCATACCTGAGAATGTTAGATATTCTGAGGATCAATATGCAAAACCAAGATCCCGTGGGGAGCAGGAGGGTAGATGTCAAATGTATCCCAGGCAAAAGTATAATTTAAATATATATTTTGCTAAGAAAGTCATCTTTCCAAGAATTATGTTGCTGTAGGGACAATTCTATTCTAATTTAACACTAGCTTATGAGCCTCCAACCACAATATTTTATGCTACAGCCATATAAAATTTTAAACCTTTATTACACCACCAGCAATTTATATACTGTTATTAATCTCTGTCCTTAAATAAAGTGCAACAGAGCTCCTTGCCTTAGTCTAAGAAAGCATTGTAAGGCATAATATCAGGAAACATAACCAGAGTGGCCCTATCCCTTTACATACACTTGTGACTTGTAATTATTTTCCCCAGTTATTGACCACTGAACTGCATATTCTTTTTATGTCCTCAAAAGGAACTGATAAAGGCACAAGCAAATATTAAGGGTCAAAATATATATAACAATATAATGTTGCTATATCTATGTGAGTGCAGGGTGAAAAAAAGATAATAAATAAATAGACACAAGCTGCATCTATGATTCAAAATGAAGACTATCTGCGTTACAATTAAAACCTGTATAAGAACTTTATTGTACTTGTTGGGGACATATACCTGCCCAAACACCTACATTAAAATGACTTAGAGTCCTCTTGAATGCATTTTTTTAAATTGACATTAAATATATTTTTCTTTTAATAATATTTGCATTAGTCCTGAAGCTCCACCAGCTATTTTGTCTGGCAAACCATCCAGACAGAAACTCAAGTTAATAATGCAGCAGTATGCATCTCCTGATGCTTCTCTGCTCAGGTATATTCCTTAATAGGACAGGAGCGATAGACCTGAACCGAGAAGCCACAGGAGATGTCTACTACATTAGTAACTTATGCTTCTGGCATTCTGTCCAGCCAGCCAGAACAGCAGAGGACACTCCTTTTACAAACTTGTAATATCAGCAGTGCAAAACTGCCAATATCATGAAAAGTAAAATAAAAATAAAATGTAATATATGTAAATATATATAAATTAGAAAAGTGCTCAGAATAGAAATCGGAGTAATTTTACAACTGTTTGTGGGCATCGGTCCTTTTAAAATAATCAAATTATCTGTTTCATATTGAATTTCACACCTGTTGCCCTGCAGTGGGGTGAAAAGGCTGGGGTTACCCAAGGTGCCTCACATTTATTTTGTAATAAAACTGCTAACACTAACCATCATTACTGCTTTATTATACACATAATGCTGCCTAATTTCGCCTCCTCCTTCTGCATGCGCGAATGTGTCATACTGATAATCCTTTTTATTTTCACATGTTGTAGATTTTGCAGCATCTTCCTTCTGCTTATCTGTATCAGCCAAGTCTAGCATCTTGGTGGGACGATCACAAACTGGGAACCTTTTGGCATCTGGTTCAGCACAGACTTCATCGTTGATCACAGATGGAAACAACAGGTAATATTAGTAACGGAGGCAGCTTCATGACACTGAGGTGATGTACCTTCTGGTGCCTCTATAAGGAGCTTTGGGATTATGTTTATGACAACGTCTAATTAAAAGTATTCCTCCAGTTGTGTAAATAAAATCCTCAGAAGTGTGCTATATTAAGTTGTAACAATATCACTAGATGAAACAGTTACCATCACTTACATTTAAAGATTTAAATTGAAATGTAGCATATTAACTTACAGGTAAAGACAGTATACAGTTATGTTCAGAAAGATTTCTTAAAATAAGAAATATGCTTCTTAAAATACGTTCTCCAGATTGATTTGGACATCTTAACTCAGGTCTATAATATGCGGTAAAAGCATTGTTATGAAAAACATGGACACACCTTGGACTTCACTGTAAAGAGACATTGAAGATCTTCTTTTTGCAGTAGGAGATGCAAAAGTCATAGGGGTTGTGCACCTTTGAGATAACTTTTCACACAATGTAGAGAGTGAGACAATTTGCAATTAGTTTACATTTTTTATTATTTGTGGTTTTTGAGTTATTTAACCTTTTATTCAGCACCTCCCCCAGTTTGCATTTTGAACAGTCTGGTTGATATGGTCCAAATTATCCTAGCAACCATGTATTGGTTTGAATAAGAGACTGGAATTTAAATAGGAGAGGCCTGAATAAAAAGATGAGTACTAATAATACTAATACTAAAAATACTGAGTACTAATACTAATAATACTAATAATATAGTAATGTTAATAAATGTGTAGCATTACAGAGTATTTATTTTTTAGATGGGTTCAGTGATCCCAATTTGAAAGCTGGAAAGAGAAGAAGAAGAAGTCTAAGAAGGCAAATAATTAAAAAAAAACTATAAAAAATAATAATTAGTGACAACCAATTGAAAAGTTGCTTAGAATGATCTATTCTATAACATGCTAGAAACTGAAAGGTGAACCATCTCAATAACTGATTTACTGTATACAAAAGGCATATAGCTTTCTGGATGCATTACACAGTACTGTACATGACAAATTCTGATTTAACTACAATGAGCGCCAATCCTTATTCTTAAGCTTTGTGCATTCTATACCGAAGAGCTCTAATCAGAGTAGACCCTGCTAACAATTCAGCACCGGCTATAGTGTATGTATATGTACTTATGTGCCTTTGAAGTGTCATTTGCAAAAAATGATCAGAATACACGTATCTTGCCTATTCTTTTGAATATCTCTTCCTATTCTTGAACCACTACTCTATTACTGCCAATTTTTGGGTAGCAATTCCCTTCAGTGACATCAGCACCAGTGTCGTTGCTACAGACGAAGCAGGGGGGCATGGCTCTCTTCTTTGGTAGAGGGACCCACAGGTCACCCTGCAGCGCACAAATAATCAGGGGTCACCCACAATTCTTTTCATGTTGTGAATCACAAGAAGGTTGATGTCGCGGATGACCCACAATATTTTCATGTTGCAGGTGACCTGTGATTTTGTCCTGGTGGGGATAGATGGTCCAAAAATATGGGGGGGGGGGCAGGACCCCCAAAGTTACACCACTGGTCACCACTGTATCCATGGGAGTAGCAGCTGGTCTCTGCCGAATGCAAAAAAAAAAAAACAATGCCTTCTCTTGCAATTTGAGCACTGCCTTCTACTACTAAGAATTTATCCATCACTGGGCATTTTATTACACCTATCTGGCTGTATAGTTGGCAACATTTTAAAGAGTGCTGTTACCCTAAAAAAATGCATGTATGCTGAATGTGTGCAGGTATCTGTTCCTTTGTCCCTCAATGACAGACATATTCACAGAAAAGTATGTCTGCTTTGTGTCCTTTATTTTAGACGAAATCCTAAAATGCTTTAGACTTAAGGTGGCCATACACGGGCATACTTTTATCGTTCTGTGATGAACGATCGTATCGTTAAATGATCGTCTGACGATTATTTTACCATACAATACGCCATCCATGGAAAACGATCATATGAACAGATATAACCGTTGTTCAACAAATGAGGAGTGGTGCTAGCATTGTGTCGCTGTCTGTAGTATATAGTCAGTTTCTCCTTCCCTGCTCCATGCAGACATATGAATTTATGTCTTGCTATGGCATAATAAACTTCTTTCACATATGAGTTGATAGGTTGATATTCCTGCAGTCAGCACCAATTTATTTCTTTACATAGTTCATATGGTTACAAATTAAGTTTTCAGCAAAGAACATTCGGATCCTTCCGTATATGTTCGTTGTTCCTTATATGTTCGTTGGCTTGTGCTACAATCCTGACATGCGCAAAGACGGATTTTATCACTGAACAACTAAAATTTTTAAACTCATCTGATCAATTTTGCAAACGATAATGTTGAGACGATCGTTTGTCCGATGATCGTTTGTACACCATCAACCATCCGATTATCGATATTATCGGAACGTTCGGGAATCTGTCGTTTGGAAGTAAAAAAACTGCCACCTTAAGTCTGAGGTCTAAGGGGGATATATGTGTACAGGGTGATGGCAAGGGAATATGTACGAGTTAAAAATATAAAAAAGGAATGTTTATGAGTTTAATATGATACCTTGTTATTAGGCTAAGGGTGTATTTCTTTAATGAATAAATATTAAGCCCATCACTCACAGTTTGCCTTGTATAGCCAAGATTGAACTTTGCCATTGTTTTCTTTGGCACAGTTAAATTATTTTGCTCCATTTCTTTACACTAGATTTTTTTTTTTTATAAACAACGTCATTTGACAAGTTCTTAACATTAACACCACAATATAAACTGTGGAGCTATTATTAAGCCTACAATGCCTGCATAGCTTAAACTTTTCAACACAGAGAATTTTTAATAAAGCAGGGAAAGCTGAAACACAGCCAGCTTCACAGCCTCATATGGGATAGGAGGAAACCCCAGCACTGCAGCGCTTATAATCAAAACCGGAAATCCTTTGATCTGGGTCTGTGATTAGCTGGATTTTATTTAGCTTACATTTGTTATCCGTCTTTAGCTAAACAATTTCACTTTGCTGAACAAAAGCCACAGCAGTTTATAACTTCGCAGTGTTCAGAAATGCCTGCTGTCTTATGATTTACTATACAATGACATTATGGCCCAGATACATCCGACAGCGGGAAAACTTTTAGCAATTATAGGTCTTCAGTTGCAGTGTTATTTCTAAAGCCTAGTCATGAAACAGAGGTGCTTTATGGGCACTTTATAGCTAAAGTAGGCATCATAGGATAACATGGTCTTGGGATTTTCTGTTCTGATGTTTAAAGGCTTCAGGGTGGATTTCAAAGAACTATAAATGCTTTTGAAGTTTCTTTTTAGAATCAGGACTTAAAACTTATGTTTTGTGAAGCTTTTTGACTGCTTAGGGAGAACCCAAGAAATCAAAAAGCTCTTGGCATGGCAGAATTTCTGAGAGAAATGGCACATTCTGCTGCTTCAGGTGCTTTAAGTGCCCTTTATGTAGCAGCCGGCCCTAGGCTGTGCATATGCACAATATAACAAAATCAGAACTTAGATGTGAAAACCCAAAGTTTTTCTCTACTGCACAGCCAAACTAGAATTGTCAGAGCTGCTTCTGTCATGAGGTAAGGCCTCAGGCGGCATCGAGTGACTGGTTACCAGGGGTGGCAAAAAGACAGCGAATTTTCCCATGGATGGGGCCCTCTGATGGGCCAACAAACCTGGTAGCTGTGCAAAAATTGGTCAGATGTTCATCAGGCAGGTTTGATTTGATCTTTGATCTGTGTGTTGATGTGGTCCTCGATCTGACTGCCTGCATACCGGCAATTATGATCTGATCATTGATTCCACCTCAAGTTTGACACAGCATTAGATTGTGGGTCTCGAGGCTGCTGCCTCAGGCTGCCCCCTCTTCAGCTGCAAAGCCCCCCTGGCCCCCTGCCCCCCTGCCCCAAGTGCAACCCCTTGCATGTACCTTTTTTCTTCTCAGGGCCACAACCGGAGGGCCAGGGAGGTCTGGGCCAGTGCCCACCGGGATTTTTCCCAATGTTCTGGTGCCCAGTCTGACCCTGGTTGGGCATATTGGTGGAAGATCTGCTCAATGGGTTATCTTATAATGTATGGCCAGCTCAAATATGCATTTGTTTTATAATGACCTCCATTCTGAATTTAGTTTAAATCTCCATGCATCCATCACCCAGAGGGTCCAGCTCCACAGTTTTGAAACTTATGATCAAAGGTCTTGTACACAATAAGATGTTTCATAGACAGAAAAATACAAAAAAGTCAGAGGAAAACAGATTCTATTAATACGCAGGAGCAGGTCACACTGGCAACAGTGACAGGTGATCGATTGCTCAAATTTTTTTCTCTCAATCAAAATAAATGGAGTTGCCCAAAAATTCATATAATAGAAATTATTTTGTGATTTGCCTGCCAACGTTTGCTTTCGATTTTGACATTACTGAGATTTTTCTTCCATAACAGTTGCATGGAAACAGAGAGCATGCAGGGCTAAAAATATTAGAGACTGCATATTCAGCAAGCTAAGGCTGCCACTGTCGTCCACAAATGAACTGCTGCATACAGTATTTAACCAAAGAATTGTGATATGTAGAAAAACAAGTCTTTTATGTGAGGTGTTCCTTAAGTGTTCTTTATCTTCAATTAATCATTGTCATCTAGTTTGCCTTGACTGCTTCAATTATAATATGATTTATTTCAACAGATTAAAGAAGCAGGGGTGTAATTTATGGGGCCAAGGCCCACCCAAACTTGTTTCTGGGCCCCCCTGTACAAAATTATGGAACCCATTTTACCACCCAAGGCCAGGGCTGCCATCAGAAATCACACACAATTAAATTGTCTGTGCCCCCCCTTGCCACTCCTCCCTCACCCATCCATACGAAGACCACACAAGGGTCAAAACATTAAGTGCCCCCAACTAGTTTAATAAATATCTTTGGTGCCCACGGCCCCCTACAAGTTAAAGAAAAAAAACATTGGTGGTCATGAACCCCCTACAAGTTATTTTTTTTAAAAAAATCATTAGTGGCTAGGGCCCGACAAGTTGTTAAAAAAAACATTTGTGGCTAGGGCCCATACAAATTATTTAAAAAATTAATTTGTAGCCAGGGCCCATACAAGTTATTTTATAAAGAAATGATTAATGGCCAGGGCCACTACAAGCTAAAAAAAACATGTGGTCAGGGCCCCTACAAGTTATTTTAAAAAAAATCATTAGCGGCCAGGGCCCCTACAAGTTATTTATTAAAGAAATCATTAATAGCTACGGCCCTTACAAGTTATTAAAAAAAAACATGTGGCCAGGGCCCCTACAAGTTATTTTAAAAAAATCATTAGCAGCCAGGGCCCCTACAAGTTACTTTTTAAATAAATCATTAATAGCTAGAACAATGCACTTACTTTAGCCATTGAGCTCAGGTGCCTGTATCTTCAGTTCCCTGTGCTCTGATTTGCAAGTCAATTTAAATTTTGTAAGTCCCGGTAAAGCCACATGGCGATTGGATAAACTGCAGGGGAGGTAAACTTCACCCATCCAATCCCCATGCGGCTTACACTTCACTGGCGAATCAGAGCACAGGACGCAAGATACAGGCACTGAAGCTGCCTGATAAATATTATAAAGTGAAAACTCCATCTAGGGAGATACGGTCAAACAAGCAGTAGGCAAAGCTTGTAGGAGGCCCCAAGGGAGTTATTGCTTTGTAGAAACACTAGTAGAACAGAAGGCAATGATGTTTTTGGCCTCCTCCAGGTGGATGACTACAGACAGTATGCCTAAGGAATGCCACATGGGGGTGTCTGATTCTCGGCCTGCGTATAAGTACAGGGCAATAACCAGCTGATCCACCACTGACGGAATCTCAGTTGTGTGTCATTGCATTGGCTGAAGTGGATTTCAGCGTTGATATGCATACTTTTGTGTCCTGGTGCTAAAATCTGCTCCATGTGGCAGTCCATTGTAGTAACTCTGGGTGCAGACAAAGAAGATCACAGTTATGAGCGGTGGGGCTATGCTTATACACAGGCCAAGAAGCAGCCCTGTCAGGCCCGGATTTGTGGAAATGCCACCTAGGCCCGGGCCACCCACACCCACATTGGTTCAAAAACACTGGGGATGAGCTGGAGATACAATCATTTCAAATTTCCCATGCGCCAATCGCCACTGCTTCCAGTCCAGATGATAAAATTTGCATTAATAAAGGGGAGGGGACAGGGGCGATGAACGGCAGTGGGCCTAGGGGCACCCACTATGTAAATCCGGCCCTGAGCCCTGTAAAATGTTTCATACCCCAGATGACCTGCTTGGGACTGCAGGTGTATTTTAAGGCCCTGAGATGGCCAAAATTATGGCATCCCAACTCACCCCCTTGGACACCAAAAACAGTCCAAGGGGGTATCACTAGGAACAAGGTGTTGAGTAGCCTATATATTGAAGCAAGACTGAGGAAAAAAGACAATTATCTTATAAGGAGGAATGATGAATCATTTTTTCCTCAGCTGGCAGGTCATGAAAGGGAAATCTCTGAAGAGGGGCTTGGTCAATATTTAAGATAAAGTTAAGCCAGGAAAAGAAGATGCCCATTGAGCCTGTCTGAATTGGTTTTAACTTCTTTCATGGAAATGGCTACCTTGATGCAGAGGATGATCATGTCTGACATATTACTGATTTAAATAAGGTACTGGTGGTCTGTAAGTGTTTGTGGTGGGGGCCTATCGGGTCTGGGGATCCCAGTTGTGTCCATGCTTCCGAGTTTGTAAGTAATATGAAAGTTTAAATGGAAATAAAATTGTGCCTGTTTCATCTGTGTCTTTTTTTGGAGGGTCTCCAGGTTCTTATGAATGGATTTTAGTCTTGGTCGCTTTTGTCACTGTTTCATTTTGAAGAAGAAAGACCTTATATTCTTATAGTTACATTTATCATTGCTGTTTTCTGGAGGAAGATAGGACTAATCAGCACACCCTCTTGTCTGTCACCGCTCTTCATTTTACATTGTTCAGTACTGTATATCCTAGTACCACAGTAAAATGTAGCTATATATATATATATATATATATATATATATATATATATATATATATATATATATATATATATATATATATATATATATATATATATATATAAATAAAATAGTTTGAATCTCTGCTCTTCTTCTGGGTGTCTTTTGATGGTTCTAAAATCCAAGGTAGCATTCCAGTGTGGCAAACAAACTAACCAAGTATTAGGCAAATAGTCCTGTAAGAATGTAACAGTCAATAAATTGTATGGAAGGCCCAATGGCTTAACCAAATTTCTATTTCAGCTTTTTCTTTCCCATTCTTTTAATTTACACCATTTCTCAACCTCTGACAATTGCAGTTTCTCTCCTACATATCCCTCAACTTTCTGCTTCTGTCCCTGTATCTCACAAAAAATTGACTCTTTTCCTCACTCTCTTTTCCCTGGTCCCTCTCTGCAAACCCTCAACAACTTTACTAATACATTTTCTGAGGGGAGGGCTGCCCGTATAAAAACAGCCTTTCTGGATATCCAAATTAGGAAATCTGGACAGGGTTTTAAAATTAAAGGTGCCACGTCATAACCATGCCCCTGCACACCCCCGGACCATCACCCACCCCCGACATCACTAGGTCCACGCCTGATGGCACCAGGGCCACTGTCTGCCGGTTTGCGACTTGCGACCTTACAAGTATGTTACCAAAACCTTACAAGCATGTTACACAAAATTACATTAGCATCTTTATGGGCAGCACACGGATGGGGCATGGGCATTCACAAACACCCCTTTAATTGCATGCAATTTTATGGACCCCTAAGGAAGAGCACACAAACAATTCTGAAGATTTTTTAGAGGTAATAGTCAATATAATTGATATTACATTAATTCATTAATCATTGCTGTGACTTTAGGAATTCTCTAGTCAATGGTTATAAGAATCCTTACTAAAACACATTTGGAGCACAATAGTTTAAAAGAACACAAGACATGCAGCAACAACTGTACTGTAAACAAATACCAGACATCCCTCAACAGTAAAGCAGAAAACTGTAGTGGCATATTCTATTAATGCTTTGTATGAAGCTCATTAATCCAGCCTGAGCTACGGTGCGCATTCCTTAGACACGTACTCTTGGCACAGAATGTATGAAGCAGAGTAAACAAACGGAAATATTCTTGGAATAACTAATGTGAGGTAATGCAGACCTGGCAGAGCAAATGAAATTTGAACATGCCTTATCTATCTCCCTTGGAAACTACATCTGAATCAAATGGAAAAGGTCACTTGTGTTCCGAGAAAATAAGGCTCATCACTACTGCATTAGGATGAACATAAGGAGAGGTACCTCAAGCCAGTGGCCCACTGAACTTAACAGTGATTTTGGCAGTATAGTAATAGGTTTAATGCTCTATTAGTGCTTAGCACATGGGCATTAGCTGGCTTGGCATCTGGCACACTTGACAGGTATAGTTAGAATTAGTTTCTTCTATAAAAGCTAAATTGCTTAAAGGGACATTAGTGCTGAAATGCAAACAGCTACCTTAAGCCTAAAATGTTTGAATATCCTTTCTTAAAGGGATTCTGTCGTGATTTTATGCTGTCATTTTTATTTCTAAATTACTCTGTTTACACTGCAGATAATTCACTCTACCTATAACATTTCATTCCTGGACCAATAAGTGTATTTTTTTTGTTGTAATATTGGTGTGTAGGCAGCCATCTCAGGTGATGCACTCACATTTCCAGCACAGCTGTAAAGAGTGACTGAAAGCAGAGCACAAGTCAAATGACTATGGGCTCCAGGGAAACTGACAATATGTCTGCCATGTCAGATTTCAAAATTAAATATTGAAAAAATCAGTTTGCTGAAATTAATCGCAGTGCAGAAATCTGCTGGAGCAGCACTATTAACTAATGCATTTTGAAAAAAAACATGTTTTCCCGTGACAGTATCCCTTTAAGTCTGAAATTATTTCCAGTACATGGAACAAGGAAAGGAAAACAATTGTATGTTAGAGATGTCGCGAACTGTTCGCCGGCGAACTTGTTCGCGCGAACATCGGGTGTTCGCGCTCGCCGGAAGTTCGCGAACGTCGCGCGACGTTCGCCATTTTGGGTTCGCCATTGTTGGCGCTTTTTTTTGCCCTCTCACCCCAGACCAGCAGGTACATGGCAGCCAATCAGGAAGCTCTCCCCTGGACCACTCCCCTTCCCTATAAAAACCGAAGCCCTGCAGCGTTTTTTCACTCTGCCTGTGTGTGCTGAAGAGATAGTGTAGGGAGAGAGCTGCTGCCTGTTAGTGATTTCAGGGACAGTTGAAAGTTTGCTGGCTAGTAATCGTTTTGATACTGCTCTGTTATTGGAGGGACAGAAGTCTGCAGGGGTTTGAGGGACATTTAAGCTTAGGTAGCTTTGCTGGCTAGTAATCTACCTTCTACTGCAGTGCTCTGTATGTAGCTGCAGTGGGCAGCTGTCCTGCTTCTGATCTCATCTGCTGACTGCTGCAATAACAGTAGTCCTTGTAAGGACTGCTTTTATTTATTTTTTTGTTGTTTTACTACTACTACTACTACTACTATAAGAGCCCAGTGCTATTAGTCTAGCAGTGTTGGGGAGTGGGACTGGTGTGCTAATCTGCTGCTCCTAGTAGTTCAGCAGCACCAACTTTAATTTTTTTTTTTTAATATTCATTTTTTTTTTATTTTACTTTTTTTTATTTTACTACCGCTGTAGTAGTGTATAAGTTGACCTTTTAGGCATTATTTGCCCTGTAGGCATTTTTTGCCCAGTGTGTTATTCAACCAACTGCCATCTAGCTGTGTGACCTTGTTCACATTCTGTCTAAATATCCATAATATTACCGTCTCCAGAAAAAACACCGGAGTGACTTTTTTCAAGCAGCCATAATATATTTTACGTAATCCGTATCCATCGCTGTAGTAGTGTATACGTTGACCTTGTAGGCATTATTTGCACAGTGTTTTCTTCAAACCGCCATCTAGCTGTGTGAGCTTGTTCACATTTTGTCTAAATATTGATAATATTATCGTCTCTAGAAAAACCACTTGAGTTACTTTTTTTCAAGCAGCATTCATATATTTTACGTAATCCGTATCCACCGCTGTAGTAGTGTATACGTTGACCTTGTAGGCATTGTTTGCCCAGTTTTTTTGGCCGCAGCCACTGAAGCACAGAGGCCAGAAAAAATATGCCATATAAATTCTGAAAATAGTCATTTTTTGCCATACGTTGACTCAACGTATATGGCAAAAAATTACTATTTTCAGCATTTATATGGCATATTTTTTCTGGCAACTGTGCTTCAGTGGCTGCGACCAAAAAAACTGGGCAAACAATGCCTACAAGGTCAACGTATGGCAAAAAATGACTATTTTCAGCATTTATATGGCATATTTTTTCTGGCAACTGTGCTTCAGTGGCTGCGTCCAAAAAAACTGGGCAAACAATGTCTACAAGGTCAACGTATGGCGAAAAATGACTATTTTCAGCATTTATATGGCATATTTTTTCTGGCAACTGTGCTTCAGTGGCTGCGTCCAAAAAAACTGGGCAAACAATGCCTACAAGGTCAACGTATGGCAGTTGTTTAAAGAGAACAGTAGATTACTAGCCAGCAAAGCTACCTAAGCTAAAATGTCCCTCAAATCCCTGCAGACTTCTGTCCCTCCAATACAGAGCAGTATCAAGCAGATTACTAGCCAGCAAACTTACTATCATCTGTCCCTGAAATCACTAACAGCTCTCCCCCTACACTATCTCTTCCAAGCACACACAGGCAGATTTTTCAGATACATTTTTGCCCTTGATCCCCCTCTGGCATGCCACTGTCCAGGTCGTTGCACCCTTTAAACAACTTTAAAATAATTTTTATGGCCAGAAATGTCTTTTCTAGATGTTAAAGTTCGCCTTCCCATTGAAGTCTATGGGGTTCGCGAACCGTTCGCGAACCGCTCGCGTTTTTGCGCAAGTTCGCGAATATGTTCGCGAACTTTTTTTCCGACGTTCGCTACATCCCTATTGTATGTCTCCGGTGCTGGAAGAAATGTGATAATGATACTGAGGGTATATGGTGTCAAGGAGAACAGTCCACCTTAGCTCACCCTGTATAGTGCATTATATGTCATAAGGCGTTCATAGTTAAGTAAGTGATTAATTGAAAGAAATTAATAAATTAATAAATAAATATATGTGGAGTACAGGCCAGGACTCACACAACAACAACAACGAAACAAATAAAGTTTAGGTTTTGTTGCTTCCAGTGGACTTTTTGGTAGTTCTCTAAGCCTAGGAATAACCCTTGTAAATAACCCAAAAAAGGACCAAAGTGCATGAAAACACCCCTTAACCATTCCCTTGTCAAGGGAGCCAATAGGTAGAGTGGATTGGGGGCAAGGATGGTATAATGAGAAATATCTTTCATGTTATTGCTCTACTGGTACAGGTATGGGATATTCACTTTTCTGGATAAGGGATCTTTCCATAATTTGGATCTCCATACTATACTCTACTAAAAAATTATTTAAACTTTAAATTAACCTAATAGTATTATTAATTAATTAATTATATCATAGGATCAAGTACAAGGTACAATTTTATTATAAAAGAGAACAAGGAAAGATTTTTTTGAAAAAATTTGAATTATTTGATTTAAATGGAACCAATCGAAAGCCATTGCCTCCCTGTAGTACTCAGCTTTCTGGATAACTGAACTGCTATGAGTACTTTTAAAACTTTGACATCTTGATATAACTTCAAGAAGATAATAACAGCAACAAATGCTTACTCTTAATCAGGTCCGCACAGCCTGTGGATTCTGGCAAATGGCTGCTGTAAATTGCCATAGACAGTCACTATTTAGTCGGCTGGTGGGGGAGTGTTTGGACCTCTGTGTACTTTAAATGCCAGGGCCTGTTTTAATTCCCAGTACAGACCTGCTTCTAATTGGATAATTAATTATTTTTAGGTCTCAATGAATATATTTGCCCTGCCCTCAACCCCGGGGCAGGCCCATAGTATGGTTTAGAGATCCCAGGGAACTATGTCCATCACATTTAGGAAATAAAATATGACCCTGAAAAAATGTATACCTTTTTCTGTTTGGCAGAAAAAACATTTAAAGGAGAAGGAAAGGTTAAAACAAAGTAAGCCTTATCAGAAAGGTCCGCCTAAATATACCAGTAAACCCTCAAAGTAGTGCTTAAAGAGAGTCCTCTGTCAAAAGAAACACTGCATTTCTTTCCTTCTATTGTGTACACATGGGCTTCGGACTTCCTGCCTTCAGCTTTGCTGTAATCTGAGCCCAGAGCTACAGTATAAGTGAGCAAGGAGAGACTCAGGCAGGAAGTGCTGTCACACTAAGCTAATACTACAGCTGCTATCCTAAACAAACAGAGAGCTTCTAGAGCTTTTTACTCAGGTATGGTAAAACATTCTACAGAATAAATATAGCATTCTAGCTTGCACTATTGCAGCTAATCTATTGTCAATAAAATGCCTCCGTAGCTTTCCTTCTCCTTTAAGGGCAGTGATATTTCATGCTATTTCATATGTCCATGTAGTCATAAGGATATGAAATGAGTATTTGTTTTTTATTTAATGAATTAAAGTGGCTTTTAGCCATGACCCCAAAGTAGCAGGAAATTATTCTCACACCACTTTTTAAAGGCTATAAAATGTATGGCAGATGAGAATAGACTTCAAATTTTACATTAAAAAAAGGCAGGCCATTTTCTTTGTAGGTTTCATTTAACTCAATGATTTTTAAAGCAATTACATTTCAGGTAGAATCATATTCAGGAAAAAGGCTTCTTCGCTGCAACCCTAGCACTTATATTGTACTATGGGCAGGTTAGTCACTTTGTCTGACAGAGGATCAATAGAATGATGAACAGCAGGTAATTGGGATTAGGATCTCATTTTTTATTGCAGAGGAAGATGGCACCTGTACTGTAATCTAGACCTCACCATAGACATTGCATATATTATAAAATCATTTGGGGGAATCTTAAACTTCTTATTTGTGGTTCTAAACAAATTGGTACACCAAATGACTTAAAGGGGGCCTGTTATTCTAAGAGATAATCCACATTCTTTTCTATTGTGTCAGTGAAGCACAATAAACTATACTTACACTATATAACTTATTCCAAAGTCTTGAAATTCACAATCACAGCAAGCTGGCAGATGCCATTTTGTAAAACATGTTATCAAGTCAAGCTTTGCAACATCCCAACATCTAATGAATGCACCAGATTTAGGGACCAGCAAATAGTTATGCAACATTATGATGTTGGGCACTGCATGGATTGGAACTTTTTGCCTGGTTTTGAAACTCAAAGAATCCAGGCAGGAGATTTTAAACCATAGTCATATCAGTGATAAGAGTTCTGTGATCCAGAGGAGCAAACAGGGGCGATCCTGGCCCCTCCGCCGCCTGAGGCAGCAGCAGTTGCTGCTGCCCCCCCCCCCGGAAATTTGCTCTTAAAGTACCAGGAGCAGCATTTTTGCCGCCTCTGGTACCTAGTGGGGCGCTGCCGCCTGAGGCGACAGCCTCAACTTGCCCCTGGGAGCAAATCTAAGGTATAAATTAAATTTTGTAAGAAAAAAAACGTTCTTCCCCTCGTTCAGCCTTATTCATTTAGGGTTCATGAAGATGCTTTTGGCATTTGCAGAGTTTCTCTACTGTCAAAATGCAGAGTCAGTTAACACAAATAAGACAAGCAACTATTTAATTCAGCCTGTGAGAAAACATGACACTACAGGTGCCTGATGCTGAAGCCGATTCCTGTTTAAAATAAAGTTGTATGTTTCCGGTATCACAGACAACAGCATGCTTGCTCATATCAACGCAGTACAGTGTTCTGCCTTTGGCACCTCCTCTGATTGTTTCCATTGGGGTAAGTTGGTGGATTTATAATGTGTTCAAGCCTTGCCTAATGCATCTAGTCTGTCAAATAAAAACAATTTACAGACCCTGGGCATTGCTTTTACTTGTTTCATACTTCTTTGCATCGCTTGTGTGTTTTTTCTTTCTTAGAGTTCTTATGCACAGGCGTTTACAACTGCATTCAGTACCCAGACAGAAGAATGGATTAAATTATCTCCTATTTTGCCATGCAGTGGGAAGTTTCATATTTTAGAGCCATACTGACACATTCCAAGGAAAATCCATAGGCATACTCTAGTATGCCTATGGATAACACTGCTAACACTGCTTAATGTCCCAAGTAGCAAATTAGATTTTTGAAAGGCGCACACCCAATTTAAATTTCATAGTGAGGTGCTTGTCCCATGAAGACTGCCCATATAGAGTCTCCAAAACATCAGACAAAAACAAATATAGGGACTGCACACTCAGAATTTAAAATGGCAAAAATTTATTACATTTACAAAAAATTACACTCACATGTTCAGCTATGGCCCAGTATTTGCCCTACGCGTTTTTTGTCTAATGTCCCAAGTAGCAGACAGCTGGCTGGCCCAGGTGGGCTGGAGGCACTGGGATGCTTCAATAAGCTAGAGTACTGATTCCATTCATACTCCAGTCTACAGGGATCACCAGTGGCATAACTATAGAGGAAGCAGACCACGCAGTGGTGCAGGGGAGGTGGGGTACAGCGGATGGGGGCCAAAACCTCGGCGTCTGCTTCCTCTATGGTTTTAAAGAATACCCCTCTCTCCAGTTGCTCACTTTTCTGTGACAGGGAAGGGGCATGCAGGCAGCTGGGAGACTCCGTTGAGGGGGACTGGGCAGACAGGTTGGCAGTTGGGGATCAAAGTGCATCGCCGAAGATTTTTTGCAGGGAGGGCCTAGTGCAATGGCTTATGATGATACTGGGCCCCACAGCAAATACATTTTAGGGCCCTCAAAATATAAAGAGATTGTTTTGTTTTACCAATATATATTGAATTGCTAATTAATTATGGTCTCATGGGGCCCCCTATACCATCTTGACCCCCCTTGCAGCCACAGGGTCTGCTTCCTCTGCAGTTACACCCCTGGCCTGGCACACTAGTTACACCACTGGGGATAACCCTGCCCCCAGTACAGTGCAGGGGACTGAAGGAAGAAGCACTTCATTTCACAAGTACTGCTAAGCTGAGGCATCTTCGAGGGAAAGACAGCAGGGATGTAACTACAGAGGAAGCAGACCCTGCAAATGCAGGGGGGCCCAGGAGGTATAGGGGCCCACGAGGCCCTAATTCATATACAATTTTAAGAAATATTGGTTAAACCGGTCAACTTCTAGACATTTTGGGGGCCTGAAAAATGATTTGCTGTTGGGCTCAGTAATATCTAGTTACACCACTGAAAGACACCCCAGATATGTTTTAATAGGAACATGTCAGTACTACTTTAATTATCTTTTGGCACAGTGACTTTTCTATTGTGATAAATTATAAGGAATATATCAATAACAGCTAGGCAAGATGCAAAGTGGGGGCAGACACTCAGTACTAGAGATGTCGCGAACTGTTCGCCGGCGAACTTGTTCGCGCGAACATCGGGTGTTCGCGCTCGCCGGAAGTTCGCGAACGTCGCGCGACGTTCGCCATTTTGGGTTCGCCATTGTTGGCGCTTTTTTTTGCCCTCTCACCCCAGACCAGCAGGTACATGGCAGCCAATCAGGAAGCTCTCCCCTGGACCACTCCCCTTCCCTATAAAAACCGAAGCCCTGCAGCGTTTTTTCACTCTGCCTGTGTGTGCTGAAGAGATAGTGTAGGGAGAGAGCTGCTGCCTGTTAGTGATTTCAGGGACAGTTGAAAGTTTGCTGGCTAGTAATCGTTTTGATACTGCTCTGTTATTGGAGGGACAGAAGTCTGCAGGGGTTTGAGGGACATTTAAGCTTAGGTAGCTTTGCTGGCTAGTAATCTACCTTCTACTGCAGTGCTCTGTATGTAGCTGCTGTGGGCAGCTGTCCTGCTTCTGATCTCATCTGCTGACTGCTGCAATAACAGTAGTCCTTGTAAGGACTGCTTTTATTTATTTTTTTGTTGTTTTACTACTACTACTACTACTACTATAAGAGCCCAGTGCTATTAGTCTAGCAGTGTTGGGGAGTGGGACTGGTGTGCTAATCTGCTGCTCCTAGTAGTTCAGCAGCACCAACTTTAATTTTTTTTTTTAATATTCATTTTTTTTTTATTTTACTTTTTTTTATTTTACTACCGCTGTAGTAGTGTATAAGTTGACCTTTTAGGCATTATTTGCCCTGTAGGCATTTTTTGCCCAGTGTGTTATTCAACCAACTGCCATCTAGCTGTGTGACCTTGTTCACATTCTGTCTAAATATCCATAATATTACCGTCTCCAGAAAAAACACCGGAGTCACTTTTTTCAAGCAGCCATAATATATTTTACGTAATCCGTATCCACCGCTGTAGTAGTGTATACGTTGACCTTGTAGGCATTATTTGCACAGTGTTTTCTTCAACCCGCCATCTAGCTGTGTGAGCTTGTTCACATTTTGTCTAAATATTGATAATATTATCGTCTCTAGAAAAACCACTTGAGTTACTTTTTTTCAAGCAGCATTCATATATTTTACGTAATCCGTATCCACCGCTGTAGTAGTGTATACGTTGACCTTGTAGGCATTATTTGCACACTGTTTTCTTCAACCCGCCATCTAGCTGTGTGACCTTGTTCACATTCTGTCTAAATATCCATAATATTACCGTCTCCAGAAAAAACACCGGAGTGACTTTTTTCAAGCAGCCATAATATATTTTACGTAATCCGTATCCACCGCTGTAGTAGTGTATACGTTGACCTTGTAGGCATTATTTGCACAGTGTTTTCTTCAACCCGCCATCTAGCTGTGTGAGCTTGTTCACATTTTGTCTAAATATTGATAATATTATCGTCTCTAGAAAAACCACTTGAGTTACTTTTTTTCAAGCAGCATTCATATATTTTACGTAATCCGTATCCACCGCTGTAGTAGTGTATACGTTGACCTTGTAGGCATTATTTGCACACTGTTTTCTTCAACCCGCCATCTAGCTGTGTGACCTTGTTCACATTCTGTCTAAATATCCATAATATTACCGTCTCCAGAAAAAACACCGGAGTGACTTTTTTCAAGCAGCCATAATATATTTTACGTAATCCGTATCCACCGCTGTAGTAGTGTATACGTTGACCTTGTAGGCATTATTTGCACAGTGTTTTCTTCAACCCGCCATCTAGCTGTGTGAGCTTGTTCACATTTTGTCTAAATATTGATAATATTATCGTCTCTAGAAAAACCACTTGAGTTACTTTTTTTCAAGCAGCATTCATATATTTTACGTAATCCGTATCCACCGCTGTAGTAGTGTATACGTTGACCTTGTAGGCATTATTTGCACACTGTTTTCTTCAACCCGCCATCTAGCTGTGTGACCTTGTTCACATTCTGTCTAAATATCCATAATATTACCGTCTCCAGAAAAAACACCGGAGTGACTTTTTTCAAGCAGCCATAATATATTTTACGTAATCCGTATCCACCGCTGTAGTAGTGTATACGTTGACCTTGTAGGCATTATTTGCACAGTGTTTTCTTCAACCCGCCATCTAGCTGTGTGAGCTTGTTCACATTTTGTCTAAATATTGATAATATTATCGTCTCTAGAAAAACCACTTGAGTTACTTTTTTCAAGCAGCATTCATATATTTTACGTAATCCGTATCCACCGCTGTAGTAGTGTATACATTGACCTTGTAGGCATTATTTGCACACTGTTTTCTTCAACCCGCCATCTAGCTGTGTGACCTTGTTCACATTCTGTCTAAATATCCATAATATTACCGTCTCCAGAAAAAACACCGGAGTGACTTTTTTCAAGCAGCCATAATATATTTTACGTAATCCGTATCCACCGCTGTAGTAGTGTATACGTTGACCTTGTAGGCATTATTTGCACAGTGTTTTCTTCAACCCGCCATCTAGCTGTGTGAGCTTGTTCACATTTTGTCTAAATATTGATAATATTATCGTCTCTAGAAAAACCACTTGAGTTACTTTTTTTCAAGCAGCATTCATATATTTTACGTAATCCGTATCCACCGCTGTAGTAGTGTATACGTTGACCTTGTAGGCATTATTTGCACACTGTTTTCTTCAACCCGCCATCTAGCTGTGTGACCTTGTTCACATTCTGTCTAAATATCCATAATATTACCGTCTCCAGAAAAAACACCGGAGTGACTTTTTTCAAGCAGCCATAATATATTTTACGTAATCCGTATCCACCGCTGTAGTAGTGTATACGTTGACCTTGTAGGCATTATTTGCACACTGTTTTCTTCAACCCGCCATCTAGCTGTGTGAGCTTGTTCACATTTTGTCTAAATATTGATAATATTATCGTCTCTAGAAAAACCACTTGAGTTACTTTTTTTCAAGCAGCATTCATATATTTTACGTAATCCGTATCCACCACTGTAGTAGTGTATACGTTGACCTTGTAGGCATTATTTGCACACTGTTTTCTTCAAACTGCCATCTAGCTGTGTGTATTATCGTTTCCAGAAAAACCAACTGAGTTTTTGTTGTTGTTGTTTTTTTAAAAATAATGCCAGGCAAAGGCAGGCCGCCACGCAGAGGCCGTGCTAGGGGCCGTGCTGCTATGCAATCCTGTGGCCCTAGCAAATTGCCCAGTTTTAAAAAGCCAATGACCCTGAACTCCCAAAATGCTGAAGAGGTAGTTGACTGGCTTACACAGCACACCCCATCCTCTACCGTTTCTAACTTTACCACAACATCCTCCTCATCCTCCACTGCTATGGCCACCCCACGTAACACTTCCTCCACCACCGGTGCCCCTTCTTCACTGGAGTCAGAGGAGTTATTTTCCCATGAGTTTCTTGAACTGAGTAATGCGCAACCATTATTGCCAGAAGAAGATGAAGGAGATGAGGACCTTACACCAGATTTAATTCTGGCAGAGAACACGATAGAGATGGACATAATGAGTGATGAGGAGGAGGTCCCCGCTGCTGCTTCCTTCTGTGATGTGTCAGAAGAAATTGATGCATCTGAGGAGAATGATGATGAGGAGATTGATGTTTTGTGGGTGCCTAGTAGAAGAGAGCAAGAGGAGGGTAGTTCAGATGGAGAGACGGAGAGTCAGAGAGGCAGTAGGAGAATAAGACTTAGAAGAAGCAGGGAGGACAGCCCGCAGGGATCAGTAGGGCAACAACATGTATCGGCACCTGTGTTCAGCCGGCCAACGCACCCGCCATTGCCGCCAATGCCGCCAACTTCTACTGTTACCGCCAGATCGCACACTTCCAAAAAGTCAGCAGTGTGGGATTTTTTTAATGTGTGTGCCTCTGACAAAAGCATTGTAATTTGCAATGAGTGCAGTCAGAAACTGAGCCTTGGTAAGCCCAACAGCCACATAGGTACAACTTCTATGCGAAGGCACATGAGCGGCAAGCACAAAGCACTTTGGGAGCAACACCTCAAAGGCAACAGGCAAACTAAAAGCCACACTCCTTCTGGTCCAGCATCTTACTGCTCTACCTCTGCTCTCCTTGACCCGTCTGAACCACCCTCCACTCCGCCTTCCACCTTGACCACCTGTTCCCATTCCCAGTCATCTGCCACCAGCCAAGTTTCTGTGAAGGCCATGTTTGAGCGTAAGAAGCCAATGTCTGACTGTCACCCCCTTGCCCGGCGTCTGACAGCTGGCTTGTCTGCACTCTTAGCCCGCCAGCTTTTACCATACCAGCTGGTGGACTCTGAGGCCTTCCGCAAATTTGTAGCAATTGGGACACCGCAGTGGAAGGTACCCAGCCGCAATTTTTTTTCTAAAAAGGGAATACCACACCTGTACCAACATGTGCAGAGCCAAGTTACCGCATCTCTGTCACTTAGTGTTGGGCCAAAGGTCCATATGACTACTGACGCATGGTCCTCCAAGCATGGTCAGGGCAGGTATGTCACCTACACTGCCCACTGGGTGAACTTGGTAATGGCTGGGAAGCAGGGAATGGGTAGCTCAACAACAACAGTGGAGTTGGTGTCACCGCCACGGATTGCACGCGGTTCTGCCACCACCTCTACTCCTCCATCGCTCTCTACCTCGTCTTCTTCCTCTTCTTCTTCTTACTCTGCTGCTGGGTCCTCCTTCTCCTCCTCCACACCTGTGCACCCCCAGCTCCCCCTAGGCTATTCGACGTGCCAGGTACGCCGTTGTCACGCTGTCTTGGGGATGACGTGCCTGGAAAGCAAAAACCATACCGGATCTGTACTCCTGTCATCTCTGCAGTCACAGGCCGATCGGTGGCTGACCCCACACCAACTGCAGATCGGAAAAGTGGTGTGTGACAATGGAAGCAATCTGTTGGCAGCGTTGAGACTGGGCAATTTAACACATGTGCCCTGCATGGCACATGTGTTAAATTTAATAGTCCAACGTTTTGTCTCCAAGTACCCAGGATTCCAGGACGTTCTCACCCAGTCCAGAAAGGTGTCGGCCCATTTCAGACGTTCCTACACAGCCATGGCACGCCTTGCTGACATTCAGCAGCGCTACAACATGCCAGTCAGGCGTTTGATTTCTGACAGCCAGACTCGCTGGAATTCAACGCTCCTTATGTTGGAACGTCTGCTGCAACAACAAAGGGCCGTCAACGAGTACCTTTTTGAACTGGGTGGTAGGACTAGATCTGCAGAGCTGGGGATTTTTTTCCCCCGTTACTGGGTGCTTATGCGCGATGCCTGCAGGCTCATGCGACCTTTTGAAGAGGTGACAAATATGGTCAGTCGCACCGAAGGCACCATCAGCGACCTAATACCCTTCGCTTTCTTCCTGGAGCGTGCCGTGCGACGAGTGACAGATGAGGCTGTAGACCAGCGTGACGAGGAGCTGGAAGCGCGCGATTTCTGGTCGGAATCACCAGAACGAACCCAGGCACCTGCTGCAACGCAGGGAGAGGTGCCAGAAGTGGAGTCAGAGGAGGAAGGTGGCTTTGTGGAGGAGGAGGAGGAGGACCAACAGGAGCAGGCTTCCCAGGGGGCTAGTGGTGACCTTTTGGGGACCCCTGGTCTTGTACGTGGCTGGGGGGAGGAGACCGTGGATGATGCAGTCCTTGATAATGAGGAAGCGGAGATGGATAGCTCTGCATCCAACCTTGTGAGAATGGGGTCTTTCATGCTGTCATGCCTGTTGAAGGACCCCCGTATCAAGAGGCTTAAGGAGAAGGACCTGTACTGGGTCGCAACGCTACTAGACCCTCGGTACAAGCATAAAGTGTCAGAAATGTTACCAACATACCACAAGTCCGAAAAGATGCGGCATTTACAAACCAGCCTGCAAAACATGTTGTACAATGTTTTTAAGGGTGATGTCACTTCAGGAACTCATCAACATTCCAGGGGCAGAGGTGCCAGTAATCCTGCCACGAGCGCACCTGCAAGGACAAAGCCCTTTGGCCAGTCTGTAACGTCAGACATGCAAATGTTTTTCTGTCCAAGGCAGCGCCACAACCCTTCTGGATCCACCCTCAAAGAACGCCTCGACCGGCAGGTAGCGGACTACCTGGCATTAACTGCAGATATCGACACTCTGAGGAGCGATGAACCCCTGGACTACTGGGTGTGCAGGCTTGATCTGTGGCCAGAGCTGTCACAATTTGCCATGAACCTCTTGTCTTGCCCAGCCTCAAGTGTGCTCTCAGAAAGGACCTTCAGTGCAGCAGGAGGGATTGTAACTGAGAAGAGAACTCGCCTAGGTCACAAAAGTGTCGATTACCTGACCTTTATTAAAATGAATGAGGGGTGGATCTCGGAGGGTTACTGCACGCCGGAAGACTTGTTCTGACTTCTATGCAGCTGTCCTTCTCTTCAAGCCTCATGACTCCACACACAGCTGTCCTTTAGCGTCCTCCTCCCTCCGCCACCGTTACAAACTAGGGTGCAAACCCTACTGGTTTAATTTTTTCTGGCCTCTGTGCTTCAGTGGCTGCAACCAAAAAAACTGGGCAAACAATGTCTACAAGGTCAACGTATGGCAAAAAATGACTATTTTCAGCATTTATATGGCATATTTTTTCTGGCAACTGTGCTTCAGTGGCTGCGACCAAAAAAATGCATATTTTCAGCATTTATATGGCATAATTTTTCTGGCCTCTGTGCTTCAGTGGCTGCAACCAAAAAAATTTATATTTTCAGCATTTATATGGCATAATTTTTCTGGCCTCTGTGCTTCAGTGGCTGCAACCAAAAAAATTTATATTTTCAGCATTTATATGGCATAATTTTTCTGGCAACTGTGCTTCAGTGGCTGCGACCAAAAAAATGACTATTTTCAGCATTTATATGGCATATTTTTTCTGGCCTCTGTGCTTCAGTGGCTGCGGCCAAAAAAACTGGGCAAACAATGCCTACAAGGTCAACGACGTTGACCTTGTAGGCATTGTTTGCCCAGTTTTTTGGCCACAGCCACTGAAGCACAGAGGCCAGAAAAAATATGCCATATAAATGCTGAAAATAGTCATTTTTTGCCATACGTTGACTCAACGTATATGGCAAAAAATGACTATTTTCAGCATTTATATGGCATATTTTTTCTGGCAACTGTGCTTCAGTGGCTGCGACCAAAAAAACTGGGCAAACAATGCCTACAAGGTCAACGTATGGCAAAAATGACTATTTTCAGCATTTATATGGCATATTTTTTCTGGCAACTGTGCTTCAGTGGCTGCAACCAAAAAAACTGGGCAAACAATGTCTACAAGGTCAACGTATGGCGAAAAATTACTATTTTCAGCATTTATATGGCATATTTTTTCTGGCAACTGTGCTTCAGTGGCTGCGTCCAAAAAAACTGGGCAAACAATGCCTACAAGGTCAACGTATGGCAGTTGTTTAAAGAGAACAGTAGATCACTAGCCAGCAAAGCTACCTAAGCTAAAATGTCCCTCAAATCCCTGCAGACTTCTGTCCCTCCAATACAGAGCAGTATCAAGCAGATTACTAGCCAGCAAACTTACTATCATCTGTCCCTGAAATCACTAACAGCTCTCCCCCTACACTATCTCTTCCAAGCACACACAGGCAGATTTTTCAGATACATTTTTGCCCTTGATCCCCCTCTGGCATGCCACTGTCCAGGTCGTTGCACCCTTTAAACAACTTTAAAATCATTTTTCTGGCCAGAAATTTTTTTTTTAGATGTTAAAGTTCGCCTTCCCATTGAAGTCTATGGGGTTCGCGAACCGTTCGCGAACCGCTCGCATTTTTGCGCAAGTTCGCGAATATGTTCGCGAACTTTTTTTCCGACGTTCGCTACATCCCTACTCAGTACAAGTCCAGGGAGCAAATAGCAGTCAAATACTCGCAAGGCTGTAAGCTTTTTTTCCCTTTTGTATCAGTTATTGGTTGTAATCTGTATGTTTCACATCAATAATATTAATAAAGCTGACCCTAGTGTACCCAGGCCAAAATTTGAAGTCTGTTCAGGAGCTACACCACAGTTTTTGAGCCTAGGCTGCAGAGATTTACTAGGACCAACAAATGCTGAAAGAAAGAGAGGGTCTAACTGAAGCTAGGGTTTCATTCCTGCCCATAGACTGATAGTTTGGCATGTGAAATGTCACCATGTGTATGGCCCCTTTTTAAATTATTGTAAATCTGCAACTCAACATTTTTGTGGATAAATCTGCTAAGCAGTCATTAACTCCTTAAAGTCCCTGTGCCTGTAAAGCATTAAGCTATTTTCAATCAATGACCCGTAAAGCTATAATTAACCTCTACAAATTTCAGAGATTTGGACAACAATTTAAGAATGACTTAACTGCAGCAATAGAATAGAAATCCTGATCTCTGTCTGCTTTAGACCCATGGAGCAGAAATAACAAGAGATTTAACAGAGCACAAATTAACCCCTTTATCTGCTAGAACCTGACAGGCACATGGTAATTACTCATTACTTGGTTTCCTTGGAGAAATCTGAAGAACAATGATTAATCTCTTTCCCTGAAGAACCATTATTAACACCATAACTTTGTGCAAGCTCCAAAGCAGCAACTAACCGTTAAGGCTTGCACAGTGTTCTTCAGCTCTTTTCTTTCTATATGGCAGAAATAAATAAACCATTTGCTAATATATGAATTTGCCTGATGCCATTGTCCATGAGAACCTTGCCAAAGCCTAAAAACATCCTGGACACCCAAGCAGCTGTTGGCTCTGCTTCCCTTATTGTTATGCCTCTGCTTGATACAAAGCAGCTTTTTATATGAGTGGAATTTGTTTCTGAATACAACTCACAATTTTCATAAGTGAAGGCCAATAGAATATTATAATGCTCATTTACAACCGCAGTGCAGTGTTCAATGTGTAATTCTCAGATGCAAATCACCATGCTTTTTAACCCATTATGCAACATTATTTTCCCATGTGTATGTGTGGTTGTAAATGAGTCTTTATGTAGTAATTAGGGAAGAACCAAATCCAGCTAATTTCAGCTAATTTATAGAACTCTGTGAAGGATTCAGATTCACCTGAATCCTAAATCCTGTAACAAAAGCTTTGTACAGCTAAATGCAACATTTTATTCTCAAAATGTCTACATGTTTCCTCAAATTTGAATATGCACATTAAGGTTATGGTTTGGTTAAATTCCTAGCCAAATCTTTTGTGGAAGAAGAAAGAGCGGATGACATACTGCAAACAAAATAAGTAGTAAAGAGTATTTTTTTGTGGAAAAGGGTGTTTTATTTATTTAGTTTTGGTAGCAATTGTTCTGACCTTGAGTTGGTTATGTTAGGAATTTTAACAGTCAAGAGACACATTCTGTTTATGCTTGCTGGACCAGTTGTGCCAAGATTAATACTACGCTGAGCATTTATTATTAAAATATATATCTATTCTAGCAGTTCTGCAATGTTTTGTCTTACTATTGAAGCCAGAATAATTATTTCTGTCTTATACATATTTCCAACAGTGCAACTGTTGTTTCCATCAGCAAGGTGTATGTGTGATTTCTCTGGAAGCTATCTCGCTGCCAGGAAACCTGCTCAATGAATGTTTGCCAGGCTTTTTGGTAATGAGAAAGTTGAGGAGTTAGTAAGAGGCCAGCTATGGGATGCTGATGCCAGCCCCAGACAGGAGAATAGACCTATAAAGGTTTCATTAGGCTGTAACATACCAGCGCAGAGAATAGAGCCCTACTGAGAATTATGTGAAGTACCTTCTGTCGATCCTACAGCAGCCTGCACAAAGTTAATAGGAATGTTCAAATTAGAGTTATTGGCAATACAATTAAAGTAGCAACCTTTTTGGAAAAATATCACTCCTCCTATCTCCCATCTTTCTTCCCTATTAATAATATTAACATTAAACATGCTTTTCAGTTTGTTCACCAGCAATTTGTTCACCAGAAATTTAAAGGGGTTATTCACCTTTAAGTTAACTTTTAGTATGATATAGAGTGATATTTTGCAATTGGTTTTCATTTTTCATTATTTGCGGTTCTCACCTTCCAAACACTTTTTTTTAGTTCATTTGTTTTCATACAAGTGGCTGTTCACCATAAACAAAGACTTTTTTTCAATTTTATTATCATCTTTTATTTTTTTTTTACCATTTTCCATTTTAAATCTAAGTTTAAAGTTTAATGTTCCTGTCTGGCAGCTCAGTAATCCAGGAGCAGTCTGAACTGTTACAATTTGCTACATTTAGTTGATACATTTATCAGCTGTATATGTGGAATATTAGGAATAACTACTGTATCAATTCTAACAGCTGAAACACAGGGATTCTGCTAAGAAGGGCTACAGATAACAAATGTATCAACTGAATGTATCAGTCAGTTATAGAGTCAGCGACACCCTTTCAGAGAAGCTTTAGAATGACCTAATATGGTGAAAAATGAAACGATACACTTCAATATTCGACACAAATAGAAAATAGAATGTAATTGGAAAAAGTCTTTATTTTTGGTGACCTATCTGAAACCAGGTGAACTGGAAAAAGTGTTTGAAGGTGCACAACCCCTTTAATGTTCCTGTCTCTGGTGTTTGAGTCTGGCAGCTCAGCAATTCAGATTCTGAACTGTTACAATTTGCTATATTTAGTTGCTACATCTCTGTAGTATTAGCAATTACTGTATCAATTCTAAGAGTTGCCTTTAATGAAACTCAGGGAACTTGCTCAACAGGGACAAAGATAAGAAATGTATTAACTAGATGTATCAATTAAATGTATCAATTTAGAACAGTTTTAGAGAAGTGGCCCTCCCAGAGCTGCTTTAGAAAGACAAAATAAGGTAAAAAATGTCCACTTCAATATTAAAGAAACAGTCACAAATAGAAAATACAAAGTAATTTGAAAAAAAGCTTTATTTCTGGTGACCTGTCTGAACACAAGTAAACTGAAAAAAGTTTTTTGAGGCTGGTAAAATAACATTCTGGTGACAACCCTAGAAAAAGTGTTGGCAGCCGATCACACTCTACACTTTTATTATGCAGTTGGGTCATGGATAAAAGGGAACAAATAATGGCTCAAAGCAATGAGATCATATTTGTTATCATTGTCGTTGCATGCATTTTAAAACCATAACAGGCAATGCTGTACGTAAACGTACATAACAAACAACATGCAGACAAGACCTGCTGCTGCCCCCATGAATAGAGCGCTACCTGTGTTCACGAGGAATGGTAGGATTACTTCTATATAATTCAGACATGTAAGTTTGGGAGAAGGGATGCAGGTCCCTGTACTGCTGGCTAGTGATGGCCGAATTTATTTGGCAGGCGCTAATTCGGGGTGAAGTTGAGCAATTCGCCGCCGGCGAATTAATTTGCAAAACTGGCGCGAAAATTCACTGGTGAAAATTCGCCGGCGTCCATTTTTCTACAAAAATGGAAGCCGGCGTCAAAAGCTAGACGCCGGTGCAGTTTTGTGAATTTTTTGCCATCTCGCGAAATTCGCAAATTTTTTGGCAAAGTGAAATGGCGCAAATTCGCCCATCACTACTGCTGGCCTATAGTAAGTGGTAAGGTGAGACTTGGCCTGTGCCTTTGATGCTGTGTTCTGCAGAGCTGAGGCAGAAATGCTCCCCGAATGAACACATGCGTTCTTACAGCCCTCAGAGCTTTTGCACTTCTGTCCTGGGTCTTATTAAATTAATTTTCCCCAAAAATAGATCAATTGCTATATTGTCATTCATAATTATACATTCTCTAATGTAAAACCCTCCATTTGTAGCCTACCTAAACAATAAGGTCACCCTTCTCCCCTGCAGACAAGCCAATACAGTGGGTACTCTTAGTATACCCACTCTTTCAACTTTAGTTCAATGATTAAAAAACCAGCAACATTAAAAAAAACGTAAAAAAAAAATTTGTTTCTACATAACGAAAAAAAACCACCAAGACACATTTAACTATAAAGTCGCAAAGTCTTTATTAAGAAATAACTTACCGATTCTCCATTTGAGATCCTCTTCAGAAATGGCGACAGGGTGACAAACCATAGTGCAGCGCTCGATTTCTCCTCCCTGCCTTCTATAGGAGATAGCCAGGGAGGAGAAATTGAGCGATGCACGATGGATCGTCGTGATGGTCAACCCTTACATCACTACCAGTGATGTCATCATGGGACAGCTAGTATTATAGAACCTGTATTACTGCATCTATTTGTAAAATGTAAAGGATGTTTGATAATCTGATGTTATGTGGAATATTTTTGTGCCTTAACTTATACAGGATCCCCCTGAAGAGGTTATAAATTACTTTGCCAAGCTGTTTAATGCTATTATGTCTTTTTTGTAAATGTAGGTCGGTAAAGGTTTAGCAAATCTTTATTTCAGGTAGTCCCCCAGGAGTGTTTTAGCCAGATTAGAGCTGGGTCTTATTTACAGTTGATAGGGGGAGTAATTCCCTACATTCAAGAGACGAAAGTGTCTGAAGCATTTATGGGATGATTGATGATTGTACCATCTAATCAGCACTCGCAAAGAGACTGTATAACTTTATCATTTTGTTTTAAGAACTACTGCCAACCAAGTTATTTGAAAGATCTATTCTGTGTGTGTGTGGTTAACCCTTCCTCCACTAGTACAGTGAGGGAGCTGCCTAGCCAAGTCTAATGTGCCACATCTGAAGGTAATCACCCCATTTTCAAAAAGGTGTTAAATAAGTATCCATTAGACCCTGGTAGTCCTCAGGTGAGGCAACTTAAAGGAACAGTAACACCAAAATATGAAAGTGTCCTAAAGTAATGAACATATAATGTACTGTTGCCCTGTACTGGTAAAACTGTTGTGTTTGCTATAGAAACCATGACTATAGTTTCTATAAACAAGCTGCTTGTGTAGCCATAAGGGCAGCCATTCAAGCACAGGATACACAGTAGATAACAGATAAGTTGAAGAAGTCCATTGTATATTACAGAGCTTATCTGTTATCTGCTATGTAACCTGTGCCTTTTCTCCTTTTTCAGCTTTGAAAAAGGGCTGCCCCATGGCTACACAGCAGCTTGTTTATATAAACTATAGTTGTGTTTCTGAAGCCAACATACCAGTTTTACCAGTGCAGCATAACAGTACAGTATATTTTCATTACTTTAGACTTAAATGTTTTGGTGTTGCTGTTCCTTTAAGCATGATGTACAATGTAAATCTATTCAATTAAAAAGATTTCAGTTTTGTATAAACGTGTAATTTATTTGATAAAGCTTTAGTGGCCAAGCAACAAAATGTTCTGGCCCTTAGGCCCCGCTTAACACCACAGACTCCGTCCCAGACTCCCCATAAAAGTTGACAAATCTTCATTGGTGGCCAGCCCCCCTTTCAAGTTAAAAAAAAAACAATTGGTGGTAAGGGGCCCCCCATAAAAGTTGAAAAACTTAATTGGTGGCCAGGGTCTCATAGGGGATTACAGGAAAACATTGGTGGCTAGTGGTTTAATTAAAAAAACAGTAAAAATCATTTGTGTTCAGTGGAACTTACCTTAGGATCTTCTTCCTTGTCCTCGATGATGGCAGCTTCTTCGGTTTTCTTTGACGGCTTCCGTGTCTTCAGTGGCTTTGTGTCTTTAGCTCTTTAGATCTTCAGCGACATCCTGCACATTCTTAAGGGGTGCCCGGCTAATTTGGAATGTACAGCACAACTGAACTCCCCCTTTTTTGCACCCCTGATAGAGGCCCTGAGCATGAGCAATTCTTCACTGCATCACTATGTATTTCTGTAAGGTATAACATCTCGAAAGAAATAGAATTGTGTGCCATCTGTATAGTGGTCATTTAGCTTATAAACAGTTTGGCTACTTCTTCAACTTACAGGGAGGGCCTGTCTTAAGAACAAAAAGCTTACATAAGCTGAACTTTGCTGGAACCAGATTGATTGCCCACAGGGGACACCTTCACAGGGATGATTTGAATTTGTCTGGATAAACAAAAAAAAGTGGTTTAAAAGTTATTTGTAAATGCACTTTAAGTTGAAAGGGGTGGTTCTATGCCTTTTTGTACTCTGACTCTGAATCTTGAAAAATATAGCAGAAGTCGGTTCTTCTCCAGTTCTATCAGGTGCCTTCTGCTACATTGTTTTAGGAGTCAGAACCATAAGTGCAGAAAATATAGGCAGTCAGACAAAAAAATTTTTTATAATAGTGATGGGTGAATAAATTCCGGACATGGATTTGCAGCAAATTTCCGGGTTTCGGCACCAGTGAATAAATTCGTGAAACTGAGGCAAAAAATAGACAGTGAAAAATCGACTGCGACGAAAAATCCACAGTGGCGCAAATAAATTTACGCCCATTGTTATTAATGGAGTTGAACAACATAGTCTGGCAAGTGTCAGCAGCTGTGTCTTGCTTTATTGTAAGGACACAAGATATACTTTCAGGATTAGTGCTTGTATCAAAAGCCAAATGCTATGGGAAAAAAAAGATCTGACCATCCATTTACTGCACTCGGGTCCCTCATATAGATTTTTTTTAAAATAATTTTTAATCAGCTTGACTGTAAATTTCTCAGAAATTTGTGCAAGGTTAAAATCATTAGTGGCTGAACCTTGTAGAATTGTAATTGTTTTTCCTTAGATTTTACGCATAAAACGTTCTTTGAGACTGATCAGTAGAAATCAGGAATGGCAAATGGTGAAAGAGTTTAAATAAATTTGCTTATCGATAGATCAACACATCCAAATATATGCATAAATAAAATATAATTTGCAGTCTGCTTTGGCCCTCCTAGGATCCTTATCCCATTCAATGAGTGGATTTTTTATGTTTATTGCCATGTTGTTCTAGGTTGGAACCCAACATTCATACATTTTGTAAAAAGGAATTCCCTTCAGAATTCAGCTAGTAACAGGAACCTGCTGTTCTGCCATTGTCTTGCCAATGAATTTGATGAAATTAGTCTAGTTCTATGCTGATTTGAAGTTAAAAGCTTCACAGGTTCAGTTCAAGTCATGGACAGGGCAGGCCTTTAAAATTCTTGTAATACTCAGAAGAAAATAAGAATAGATAAAACCCAAAACGAGGCATTTCCTACAGCATTTAATTATTGGCAGGAAATAATTAATAATTAATAATTAATTGCAAATTAATGAATTTAAGAGGTATGTGTCTATAAAAATTAACATCCAGCAACTCTTTCATTGTTTCTGTCCCTTTCTCCCACATTAACTTTGTCCCTGAATGTCACACTGCAGCTCAGTGACTTATCATGTCAAATGGATCATAAAGGAATGAATGAAGGGAAAATCTGTGAGCACATGATGAATCCGTGATTTGCGCTTACAATATGACAGCTGTACTGCACATGGTCCTTATGCTGTTGCACAGCAGGATGTTCTTGTGTGTATCACCTTAGGTAATGTCAGCATCAAGAAGAAAAGAAAATATTTGCAGCTACTGAGTTATTGGTGAGTATGTATCTGCCACAGCGCAGATGTAACAGCACTCATGTACAGAGACCTAGCCAATGTCGGACTAGGATGCCAGGGGCCCATCAGAAAACCTTAGATTGTGGGCCCACTTTCAAAACTTTTATTCCTCCTCTCCTCACTCAACCTCTTTATTCTCCTAGTCTTTTATATCTACTTACTATAAGCATTTTTCCCCATAAATAAATAGAGAATGACTATGAAATAGTCTAAATGGTCAGAAGCAAGAGGCCCACTGACACCTCAGCCCACAGGGAGTTTTCCTGGTATCCTGGTGGGCCAGTCCAACACTGGGCCTAGCACCCAATGCAATGGCGAATTAAAAATACAATACAAGTTGCAGCACATATCCATACACACATGCTGGGTGACTCCCACAGGAGAGTTAGTGCTTGGTCGCACAGACTACATAGATCACAACCCACATACTACTGTACATTTGGGGCCCGAGGCACTCAGGAAACCTGGTTTAGTCTAATGGCATCTGGTCACTGCGATGTATGTGGGGCTTAGGGCTAGTCCACACGGGGAGATAGCCACGCGTTTGCGGTCGCGGCGACAAAGCGCCGCGCCAGTCGCCGCGACCGGCGCAGGCGACAGTTTTGTATGGGCGCCTATGTAAAAACGCCTGTGCTAACCACACGAGGCGATGCGCTTTTCAACAGTCGCCTGAAAAAGCCTGGCGAGGCATTTTCAGGCGACTGTTGAAAAGCACATCGCCTCGTGTGGTTAGCACAGGCGTTTTTACATAGGCGCCCATACAAAACTGTCGCCTGCGCCGGTCGCGGCGACTGGTGCGGCGCTTTGTCGCCGCGACCGCAAACGCGTGGCTATCTCCCCGTGTGGAATAGCCCTTAAAGTAAAGATGCAAAAAGGTTAAAGGGGTTGTTCACCTTCAAACAACTAGTTGTTATCAGATAGATCACCAGAAATAACGACTTTTTCCAATGACTTTCTATTTTCTATGTGTCACGGTTTTTCTAATATTGAAGTATAAAGTGTCATTTCTCTCCTTCTGAAGCAGCTCTGGGAGGGGGGGTCGCCGATCCTGTAAACTGTTCTAAATTGATACATTTAGTTGATACATTTCTTATCTTTGTCCCTGCTGAGCAGAATCTCTGGGTTTCATTACAGGCAGCTGTTAGAATTGATACAATTGTTGCTAATACTCCAGAGATGCTGCTGAGAAATGTATCAACTCAATGTTGCAAAATTGTAACAGTTCAGAATCTGCACCTGAATTACTGAGCTGTCAGACTCAAACACCAGAGACAGGAACATTCAACTTTAAACTTAGATTTTGGAAAAAACGTAAAAAATAAATAGTGGAAAGTAATTGGAAAAAGTCATTATTTCTAGGGAACAATCTAAAAACAACTAAATTGAAAAAAGTGTTTGGAAGGTGAACAACCCCTTTAAATAAAAGAAAACATAAACATAACAGAGGGCAATAAGTAACAATGCAAGTGTGCATATCATAAAGGGTTATAGTAAGACTTTTCCATCCATTGCACATGTAACAATGAAAAAGGCTATATAGTAGAAAGTTAGTCCAACAGCTCAATCAACATAAGGAGAATCTCAGTATAATTAAGTTGAGATATCAAGTACGAGAGAAAGTTCATATGAGGAATCCCCATAAGTCTTTGGTAGAATTCATATGAAACAGCCCATAGGAAGGGTTACAGTATCCAAATGATATAACCATCTTGATTCACCTCTGAGCAAGGCTAGATCCCTGTTCCCACCCCTTGCAAGCTGGGGTTGGAAGTCAATGGCCATGCAGCGGAGAGTGGACAAACCATGGTCCATCTTCAGGTTATGTCTGGCCACTGATTGCTTCCAGATTTTTTTCTTTTAGAGCTTTACCTATGGCAGATCTGTGATTAACTATTCTATCACGTAGTGGGATAGTGTTTTTTCCTACCTAGTACAGGACACATGGGCACATGACGATGTATACCACAAAAGATAAGGTGCAGGTCATGCTGGATCCTGGATCTATAGACATTCACTATTCATTCATTCACTGGTGGGGACCTGTTTGGACCTCTGTGTAGGTCAAGGCCTATTTTGAGTCCAAGTCCAGACCTGTAGTGGACTCCCAATACTGCTCTGTTTAGCATGCTGTTTGCGGTGTAGAAGGCTACAGTCTCCAATTGCCTTATGTCCTTTTCCCAGCATTCTGGCAACTAAGAGCATGTACAGTTCACTGCTTCATAGTTAGGTACCCCCCAAGTGGCTACTTTTACTTACCTGACACCACGGAGAGATCCTCTACCTGCTTCTTTATATCTTCTCTCTGTGTGCACCATAGAGCAAAAAGCTAAACTTTAACTAAAAAGACGGATATTTCGCTCTACTGAGCATGCGTCTGCCCCGGGAAATTTGAAACACGAAGAAGCAGGAAGAGGATTGCTCCTTGGTGCTCCCTAGGTGTCAGGTAAGTAGAAGTATTTGTGGAAAAGTTTTGGATGCACTCACACACCCTGGCCCTCCAAAAGTAACGACACCCTGGTGCACTGTGATAGAAGCAACCTCAATTCCAATGTGGTACAAGAAAAGCGCTGGTGTCCTGCTAGCATTATCTTGTGTGCCAGCATTTCTTGTACCAGGTAAGTAAAAGTAGTCACTTGGGGTGCCTACATTTTGGAACCCTAATTGTAAAATGGTATTTGTTCTCCTTTAAGTGGCAATTATGGTATTGAACAAGCACAGACAGGTACAGAGTGAGATTCTAAAAAGGCCCTGGTGCTACAAGTACACAGAGGCCCAAACAGCCCACAATATTAGTGTCTGTCTATGGCATTTTACAGCAACTCCTCTTGCATCTGCCATAATCAACAGATTGTCCTGACCTGAACACACAAGCTTGCACCATCCTCCTAACCCATAAATCTATGTAATTAGCATGCAAAATAAAGGAAACCTCCACCCTTTATAAATAAATGAGCCATTAAGCCCCTAGAACCAAAAAGTAACTGTAGCATTTTCTCTTGGTAGTGCTTTCCCTTCCCCCTTTATTTCTCTATTGTTAGACCATGTAATCAGATTCTGAACAAGAACATCCTTAAAAAGTAAAAATTTAATACAGACTGTGAATAGGCTGAGAGATGGAGTTTTAACATTCAAAAGTACACATATGGTGAAGATTAAAAGGGATCTGTGGTGAATCCCTTTTAAAAAAAAAAGAAAATGTAGGTAAGAAAGCCTAAGCTTTCTTTTAGTGCTCTCTAGGGAGTTTTATTTTACTTTATATAACATAACTGAGCAAGCTATACTTTTTCATCAGACGCTCCAAAGAATGATTTGTTGTTCAACTTCTAACATTACATTATATTAGGAATGTCGAACTTAAGCCATCCAGATGCAGCTCAGCATGCTATTTGAGGATTATGGGAGTTGTTGTTCAGCAACAGCTTGAGTGTTGTAAGGCTGAAATACCTACATTTGATTTAAATAGGTGAGATAAATATGTGTCAGTACTTATACTGTGTACACCTACAGATAACAAGGACTGTATTTCTATATAGGTACATATAAATGCCTTGGGTTTATGCACAGAATAACCTAGCCCCATTGTTAAATATAAGGATATTAGAAGACCCCAATGAGTTCCATGGTAATTCTAATTCTAATATTCTGAAATATTATTCCTATATTTCCTATAATGGGTTTTACAATTTGAATAAGAACCAAATGAAGTGAAACCACTTTATCACCACTTAGTTAAGATTATCATTGGTTTATACATGTGCCCCACAGTGAAATATTCAACATACATTGATGCACAAAATCTGCAGATAAATATCTTATGCTGAGGTTATATTTACCTTTATTCATTGATACATTCCCCTTTAACATAATATTTGCTTCAAACCAGAAAACAGAAAACAATAAAAAATCTACTTGTCATTAACTGATACTTATGGTACAGCTGTCAATCGCTAACATGTACATATTAAATGGGACACAGACTTAGCAGTGGGAGACAGAGAGATTATCTTTTTTTTTCTACATTGAGTCTAGTGGACCAGCACTCATTGCAGATAGATGGTAAAAACTGTTGTTGGGGAAAACATTTGTATGGTAAAAATATACATTCACAGCAGACAACACCATTTCAGACCAGGTCCTTAGGTCCTATAGGCCTAGGGCATAAGATTTTATTACCAGGTGTTCCCAAATTCCAAGAGAACAGCAGCCACAATAACACTTGCAAACAAAAGATTAAAGACTATAAGAAAATGGAGTCTTTGCAATCAAAGCAAATAAAATATCCCAGCCAGGCCCAGACCGACAATCTGTGGGTTCTGCCAAATGCCAGAGGGGCTGCTATAAGGTGCCATTGAAAGTCAGTATTTAGTGGGCTGGTGGGGGCTATTTGGACCTCTGTGTATCTGAAATGCCAGGGCCTATTTTAATTCTCAGTCTGGACCTGATCCCAGCCCACTACAAGAATTTCATAACCTGGAAATCTGTTTTCCACTGCTTAATCCATTACTTGTTACTTATTAATAAACACTGATAGAAAGATTGGTGTAACCATATGCCTGCCTTTCTGGTATGAATTAAGTGCTTTCCCCACAAGAAAACCCATATCACAGCTTTAAAACAGTACCTTACTGGACTTTGTCAGTTTGAATGAGTTGACTCCTGGTATCTAGCATTATTACTCAATTTTTTATAAAGACCAGAATTATGGTCATACATACATCTAATTGAGCAATCTTAAATTCAATTAAAAGTTTGAATTCAATTACCTACAGCATATTTTGTATTTGTCCCTTCCTGGATATTAACATTCTACTATTCATGAATGATTATTACCAAAGAGCTAAGGGGAGATGAGGCCCTTCTGGCACCATTTATAAAGTTGCATTTTTTTACCCAGTTGTTGAATGAAGAATGTCTCTAGCATAACTTAAGAAACATTTTTAATTATATGTAAATTTGTAAATATGACGATACCTTAAAGGGGTTGTTCAACTTCAAACACTTTTTTTCAGTTCAGTTTATTTCAGATAGCTTATCAGAAATAAAGATTTTCCCTATAACTTTATATGTGACTGTTTTTCTAATATTGAAGTGTAAAGTTTCATTTTTCACCTTCTATAGCAGCTCTGGGAGGGAGGTTCGCTGACCCTATAAACTGTTCTAAATTGATACATTACTTGATACACTTCTTATCTTTGTCCTTGCTGAGCAGAATCCCTGAGTTTCATTAAAGGCAGCTGTTATAATTGATATAATAGTTGTTGTTATTCCATGGATCCTGTTGAGAAATGTATCAACTAATTGTATCTAAATGTAGTAAATTGTAATAGTTCAGATGCTCCCAGATCACTGAGCTGCCAGACTGAAACACTAGATCAGGGATCCCCAACCTTTTGAACCCGTGAACAACATTCAGAAGTAAAAAGAGTTGGGCAGCAACACTAGCATGAAAATGTTCTTGGGGTGCCAAATAAGTACTGTGATTGGCCATTTGGTAGCCCCTATGTGGATTGTCAACCTACATTGAGGCTCTGTTAGGCAGTCCACCTGGTTTTTATACAACCAAAACTTGCCTCTAAGCCTGGTATTTAAAAATAAAAGCTCCTGTTTTGAGTCCACTGAGAGCAACATCCAAGGGGTTGGAGAGCAACATGTTGCTCACGAGCTACTGGTTGGGGATCACTGCTCTCGATACAGGAACACTAAACTTTAAACTTAAATTTTAAGATAACGGTAACAGAGAAATGATGGAAAGCAGTTGTAGAAAGTTTGTTTATTGCAAGCAATCTGAAAACAAATCAACTAAAAAAGTGTTTGGCAGGTGAACAACCCCTTTAAATAACAAACAGATTGCAGGAACCCTGTATCTCAAGGGGTTCATTGAACCCTTCATGCCCTAGGGATGATTATTCAATATGCTTTTTTGGAATGTGCTATTATGTATTTAACTTTTACTGCATACTGTTATGCAAGGAAAACTTAAAGGCATTCTGTCACAGGAAAACATGTTTTTTTTTTTTAAAGTGCATCAGTTAATAGTGCTGCTCCAACAGAATTCTGCACTGAAATCCATTTTTCAAAAGAGCAAACAGATTTTTTTATATTTGATTTTGAAATCTAACATGGGCCTAGACATGTTGCTAGTTTCCCAGGTGCCCCAGTCATGTGACTGGTGCTCTGATAAACTTCAATAACTCATTACTGCTTTACAGCAAGTTGGAGTGATATCACCCCCTCCTTCAGCCCCATCAGCCCAGTGGAAAGGCAACAAGATAACAGCTCCTGACACAAAGCAACAGCTCCCTGGTAGATATGAGAATAGCACTCAATAGTAAAAATCCAAGTCCTGCTATGACTCCTTAAGTTACATTAAGTAGGAGAATCAATAGCTTATAGTGAAATGCACTAACACTGTCACTCATGGGCCAGACGCAGAGCTACAAATCCAGATTAATATGAATGCATTGTTCTCCATTGACATCAAAATATGTGCCCACACTAATTCTCAGATCTCCAGAAATTAAATCCTCTAAGGATATGATACTAGGCAAAATCAATAGTTATTCCCTATCCATTCTGTACATATGCCAGCAGGCTGATTGCAGTAGTTATGGCTGCTATCTCCCAGGACTAAAATGCACATTGGTTTCCTTTCTCCTGTATCACTAGTAGCAATAAGAGAACACAACCAAATCTACTTTCTTTTCATATGATTAGGCCCTTTGAGATACCAGTGCGAGAGAGCAGTGATTTGATCTGCAGATTACATTCACCTACTCAATCAGGAGCCAAATGTAATTATACAGTTTGTGTTGTACTCGTAATGATAATTCTAATCCCAATAGCTAGAGATGAGATGTCTAAATTCTACTGGGATTTTAGGGCACAATGAGCAGTTGTCATTGTATTGACTTGCGACTCTGTGAATATTTTGGGCCTGATTGCAGAATATAAGCCAAATTGTCCAATAATGTTGAAACCTGGCCCAGTACCTTTAAAGGTCTAATTTATTGGATACTCAGCACTGCAGGTGACTTAATTTAATAAAGCAGTTGCAAAACAATACTACTAACAGAATTTTATGCACATCAGGCTTACATTAAGAGACTTAAATGTGAATAAGTTATTCTACCATTTAAAATGTTATTCTTGAACCAATATGTGTATTTTTTTAGTTTTAATATTGGTGTGTAGGCAACCATCTCAGGTCATTTTGCCTGGTCATGTGCTTTCAGAAATTGCCAGCACTTCACACTGGAACTGCTTTCAGACAGGCTATTATTTCTCCTATTCAATGTAACTGAAGGAGTCACAACAGGATTGGATTTTTGGTTATCTGGTTACCTTCCCACTGTTCTGCTGATGGGCTGCTGGGGGGGAGGAAGGGGGTGACATGCAGTGAAGCAGTAAAGAGTGACTGAAGTTTATCAGAGCACATGTTTGAGGGCACCTGGGGAACTGACACAATGTCTAGCCCCATGTCAGAGTTAAAAATTAAATATAATAAAAAATCTGTTTGCTCTTTTGAAAAATATATTTCAGTGCAGAATTGTGCAGGAGGAGCACTACTAACTGATGCATTTTGTAAAATGCATGTTTTCCCATGACAGAATTATAACTCACTGATTAATTAATCAGTAATAATTCCCCATAATTAAATTAGAAAAACTTTTAATAATGTAGGGATGTGTAAAATAGTCACCCCTAGTATTATGTGCAGGCAGTCCCTTCATGTTATAGACACCTAACTGGGTCCTAAAATACAGTTTTGAGGGGTACTGTTTGCTCTTCCTGCTTTAAGCTATGCCCCTTGCTGTTTCCCACAGTGACCAGCAGATGGCACTGTGCTAGAGTATAAAAGGCTCTGAAGCCATGCTTTCAGGGTCCATCTTGTGCTGGCTCTAGCCTGTGCAGGAGGCAGAGCTCGAATGGAACCTAGACAGGTCAGGTCTAGTAAGAATAGGCTACTCACCCTTATAGATCACCTAGGATCATCTAGGAGTGACAGGCAGTCAGATTATTTAGCTGAGCAGTTTGAGGCTCCTACGAGGATTGTAGTGGGATTAAGATCCCAGGGTACTCATTGCCCAGAAGTAGGGACTAAGTGTACAGTCCTAGGGTAGATAGATTCCCCTCAGGTTCCACTTAGGGAAAAGGCTGAAAGCTGGGTGTACCTCCTCAAAGCTGCATGTATTGTTCCTATCTCTGAGGAGAATCATACTGACCAAAGGTGTTGTGAGTACTGCCTATTCAATGTACTGTATGATCCTGCAAATGTTCTGATTTATGTACACTCCACTGAGGATTGTATATTGTGCTCAATAAATCTGTTCTATGGTTAAGTTATAAGAACCACTGGTGCCCAATTCTTTGCACCCTAAATACAGTTACAGTTGCACTACACCCTGCTTCCACAACGCTGCGAAGGCTCACTCCCTAAGGTTTTAAGGTCTCATCCGGAGCACAGGTACTGGGAGTGAAGCTTATAGTAGAGTAAGGTGCACTCAATTTACTATAGCGCTACAATATCAATAAAAACATTGTATATTCTTAATTCTATCATAAGGGAACCAAGAATTCTTTCTTGTCCTCCGTTTACAAAGCTTTGCTTTATGACCTATTTAGTTTTCAGTGTTATACTTCATACAACATTGCTTTTCTGTTCTAAGGGTAAAAAGGAGTTGGCTAAATCTTACAAGACAAGTTGTAATATTCAACAATCATCCAACAGACACGGGGCACATTTACTAAAGGGCGATTCGTCAGCGTTACTGCTTTCAGGCACTTCACCGATTTACTATAGGGCGCAGGCGTAACTTTGCTAGTGAAAGAGACAGACACTAGTTGTCATTCGCACTCTATCGCCAGGCAAATTTTAGCGGATTTTACTGAACATTACCTCTTTCGCCAGACTTGCCTTCTCCAGATCAGACCAGACAAAGTGCATTGGAGTGCATAGATCTTCCTCAATCTTCTGTTACTTAGATCATATTTTTAGTGGAAAAAGTTTATAAGTAGTGATGGGCGAATTTATTCGCCAGGCGCAAATTCACGGCGAATTTGCGCGATTCGCCACCAGCGAATAAATTTGCAAAACGCCCGCGAAAATTCGCCTGAAAAAATTTGCTGGTGTCAAAAAAAATTTTGAAAAGTTTCGCTAATTTTTCGCCATTTTAGCGAATTTCGTGCGAAATTCGCAAATTTTCCGGCGAAGCAAACGGCGCAAATTCGCCCATCACTATTTATAAGCTCCAAAAAAAGGCTGGCGTCTTTTTTTGGGTAACCGGGCCCCCCATACATTTTCTAACATATGACATAAACTATACAGTGGGCTCATGTGTAGGGCATTATAACAACTCTATTTTCTTTATTAAGGTTCCCTGGACTTGTGTAATGTAATGTATTTGCTGCAACATATATGTCCATTCAACTTTAAATTTCCCGCCGTATAGAAATTAGCCTGAGCGAAGACCTCTAATGAAGTTGCACTAGGCAGAATTGAACACTAGCGCATCTTGGCTTTGATTGCCGAAGTAATGCTAGTGAAAATTCACCAGCGTTTGGTGCAACTTTGCATTTTAGTAATTTAGCGTTGTCCTGGTGAATCTACGACTGGCGATGTGCTGCGATGGCTGCAAAGTCATCGCTGGCAAATTTTCGCTGTTTAGTAAATTTACCCCTAATTGAACAAATCAAATCACATGCTGGTCTGTCAAATATTCTGCAATTTGACAACCCGAGAGCAGCAGAGCAGACAAAAAAAAAGATATACAGTAGTAATAACTAATTATGCAGTCATTATTATTATAATGCCCAATCACATGTCAGACTGACCATTTCCCAGAATGATACAGAATCACAGTTTACTACCAATAGTGCCTCATCGTTGGACTAACTTGTTATTTCAATTTCACTACTTCCCTCTTTTAAATCTTAAATCATTGTATGTTTCTGTCATTCTCTTAAAGGACCAGTAAAATGTATTTTTTTTTTTTAAAATTCGTTAGTATAGAACGAAAAAAAAAACACAAAGGAAAACTAATTTTTTTAATCGCTAAGTCTTTATTAAGAAATAAATTACCAAAACTCCATTTGCGCTCCTCTTCAGAAAAGGTGATCCAGCGATCCATTGTGCGGCGCTCGATTTCTCCTCCCTGCCTTCCTTTTAGGAGATAGCCAGGGAGGAGAAATCGAGCGCCGCATGATGGATTGTCGCCCTGTCGCCTTTTCTGAAAAGGAGCACAGGCGGAGTTTCGGTAAGTTATTTCTTAATAAAGACTTAGCGATTTAAAAGTTTAATTTGTCTTTGTGGTTTTTTTTCATTCTATACTAACGAATTTTAAAAAAAAACTGATGTTACTGGTCCTTAAATGGGTTACTTATACATATTCCCAGATCTCTCGCACATCAGACCTGGATGGATGATGTTCTGTTTTGCCAATAATATTTGGTGCCTGATATTTGCAAACATAGTACTCCATTTTATATTCTTGTAGAATTTCTACAAGGTTTGTTTGATTTTAGAAAATATTTCTTATAAGAATGATAAAACTTCATTGTAGAACACCGTGAAAACCAACCTCATACAAAATAATTCTAAAGGTACTTTTGGTTTATGGAAAACCCATCACTGTACAAGATTCCAAGCAGCCTGGAAACTTGATTAATATAAAAAACAAATTGGCTGCATGGCTATGATAAGGTGAAGACTAAATATCTGTAAGAAACACTTTGAGTGATTTCTTCCAGCATGCATATCTCCCTTAAATCCTCCAACATTTAAAGAGATTAGGTGTAGCCCAGAGATGTATCTCTTGGCCTGAAATGCCATCTTGTCATATCACTACCACTCTTGTACTGAGACTGAGAAGCTAATCATTGAAAGGAATCCTACCAATTATGGATTCTAAAAAGCAGTTGGGCTAAGCAGAGCAAGGCTATTTACATGTTTGACAGAAAAGCCTTATTGAGAACAAAAGAAGCCAGAAGATGATCGATCGAGTCATGGGCCAGTGCAGTTTTATTCTGATGGGAACACCGGCCGGGGGTTTCAGGTAAGTAAATGCGATCACTTTGGGGTGCCTAACTTTTGGCATCCTCAAGTTAAAAGACATTTCCTTCTCCTTTAAGATGTTAATCTTTCCAAAGCTATCTTAGCCAATTTTATATCTTCCTCTTTTATTTAAGCATGAAGATATGAGAAAAATTAGACCAAACTTTAAATAATTGTATTTTGCATAATAGATTACCAAATATCCAAACATTTAGGTGGACTTAATGTACCAGATTTCAGGAAATTTAACTTAGCCTCAATTACAAGATACATAATAGAATGGCTATCTAAGAAAGAGAAATTTACTAACCTGGATCTGGAAATAATGCTAGACTCAAAAGAATATATTGTTTCTTCCCTCCATAAAAATTGGTCAGATCAGAATTTTGATATCAAGCAAAACCCTTTATATCATTGTAGGGACCGCAGGGTTAATTCCCTACAGTCTAAAACCACATGTCTGGAAATCCCCTGCTTGGACTTGGACTTGGCTTTCCAAGTTTTGGCAGGGGCAGGAGCAGCATGGCAGATACTGGAGGATGTCACTAGGTGTCACTGCTGCACCACTTTACTATAAATAGGAGAGCTTTGTGCTCACACAGCCATTACTTTCTTACTGCTGGATACTACTTCACTGAGGAGAGAGTGATTTCAGCAGTCAAGATGTAGAGACAGGACGCCTTTGAGGCTGGTGTGCGGTAGCCCCATGCCTGGGAGCTAGACCAGGAGGGTCTGATGCTCCTGATTCCCAAATTTGAAGGCTGTGTATAGAAAACGGATCCGCACACACACTGGTTAATGCAGTCGGGGAGTATCCCCTTTTATTCAGCCACCAAACATTTAACGTTTCGGGGGGGAACACCCACCCTTCATCCTGGACGGAGGAGTCTAAAGTATAGTGAATGTAACTAATACGTTGATATTGTGTATAACCCATTCACAGTACTTTCTTTCTTATTTATCATACTTGGATCCTGGCAAGAAAGCTATTGTGTGATTACTGAGTACAGAGATAAATGAAAAGAAACAGGTCAAAGGTTTTTCATAATTAGTTTAGTTACTTTTGAATATAGAATGTTATTTTTTCCTTGAAAATATGCATATGTATCTTGTCAGACATTCAGCTTGCTTATGGCAAATTTAATAAAAAAAATGTTAAAAGGAAAAGGAACCAATGAAAGCATTATATGGGGACCGTGCAGACTTTATGGCCACAGACCTCATTCACAGCATAACTAGCCTTAGGCCTATATTGCGCCGTTTTTATGGTGGGGGGTATACCATATAGAAATTGTTTGGGAATCAATCTTTTTGGGCCCATTAAACAGGCCACTCAGCAGCTGACACACAGGAGTAGCTTAGTTAGCAACCATTAGCTGCCTTTGTATGGGTACCTGTAGAGGCCATCACCATTATCACCAGATTTGTATTACTTTTTGGGTTTTGCGCAACATAGTTATTCTTGTAATGTACATTTCAGAGGTTTTGATTAGTCATAAATAGCAGCATGGTGGCTCAGTGGCTATTAACTGGGCTATGTGATGATGGGTGTTAATCATTACTCACAAATTAAAGTTAAAAAAAACAACCTCTTTACTACATATCTGTTAAAGTCTACACTGACCCCGCACAGTTAAGCTAAGTAATTGTACAGGGTCAATGTAGGTTTTATTGGATATGTAGTAAAGAGAGTAATTTAACTTTAATTTGTGTAAGTGTAATGATTAACATTTAGTTACCCATCCCTGCTGCTCTGGGTTTTCTGTGCTCAAATATATTCATATAAGTACCTTTTGATGTCCTCTTGTTGGGTTTTTGTGATGCTGGGGTCCTGAGTTTTATTTTTACCTGGTCACTGTATGGTATGGTGCCTGTGTAGGTTTCTCCTGTCTAACACATTCCAAAGCATAATATAATCCTTAGCATTTGGCAATGTACTACTTTGTACCATTTTGACGATGATGTTCTTATATGGATGCTAGCAATTCTTTCTTTGGTTTTATTTGAAGTTTGATGTTGGTTCCCTCAGAATAAGTGTAAAGGTTCCCATAGACGCAAAGATTTTTCTTTGCTCAGCAACCGATTTTAGCGAAATCCGACCAATCTGTCAAATTATCATGAATGAAGTGGGAATCGAACGATCGTACATCTTATGCTTTTTTGTCCGACATCTGTCAGAAAATTGATCGGCCAGGTTAAAAAATTTTCATTGGTCCCAGTGCAATCTATCTATGTTTGCAGGGCCAAGCAGGCAGCCACCCTCAGTTTTCCTGGCAATATCTCCTGAAATGGTGTTTTTAGTTGATGGATAAATCATACATTTAAACAATCGTGGTCTCACGATAACGAAAAGATCTTTTAAAGATCTTTACATCTATGGTCAGCTTAAGGACAGCAAAAGTCTCTCAAAGAAAAAATGGCTTATATATTTCAGCCAGCAGCAAACAAGTACAGAATAAAAGCAGTTTTTCTTTCCAAACAACAAAAGTAGCTTTCAGCAGCAGCATAAGACCAATAACAACAAAGAAATAGTCAAATAACAAACCTTCCCATGAGTGTCTGTGTGTGTACAGACACAGTATGGAATATATATGTGCCAGTTGTTTGGCGTATACAATGCCAGTATAGTATAAAACTGTAATTGCAGAATCTGCTAGGTTTAGGCAGCTTACATATTCATATAGCCCATGGAGTTATCAGGCTCGTGCTACTATATTACAGGTATACTGTAGATTTTATTTTTACTAGAAGAAAAATGTGTTGAGTATCTAAATGACCTTTATAAAGTTGATAATGGAATAAGTTTATTCCTTTGATTAAGTTGCACAACTATGAATGTTGTATATACAGGTATGGGACCTGTTCTCCAGAATGTTCTGGACCTGAGGGGTTCTGGATAAGGGGTCTGTCTGTAATATGGATCTCCATACTTTAAGTCTGTACCATTTAAATATATTAACATGGGAGAAGACCATAATTTCCTTTCTGGATATTGTGTTTCCAGATAATGGAAACCATACCTCTGCCCAGTATTCTACAGCTTTACCTAATATAAACAATTAAAACATGAAGAGGAGTATGGCACTTTTTCAAAACAACTTTTGCCTAAATGCTTTTTCCTGCACATTCCCTCAAGGAATACATATAAATTAGGTATAGTGTCCCCTTTAATTCAGCCACTGAGAGAGCAAGCAAGAAAAGCAGAGAAACTGAATCTGATCGGCTGTATAAAAATGGCCTGTCAGCAGCCTTTTGAGTTTATGAGGTTGGTATCCCGAGACAGCTGATATAACAGGTATAACATATAATATGCTCATGGGCATCCACAAATAGGGGCAAGGGAAATCCCGACCCGCACATCACTAGACTGGAAGGATTCTCTCTGCATACTAGCCAATCCCTGTGCAGGGGACTGAGGGGAAGATAAGCAGTTTGTGCAGGCAGCAGCATGCTTGGAATAAGGTAATAGTACTAGAGTTTATTGTCAGTGAAAGCTCCAGATCTTCTTGTGTTTGTGTGTGACTGCCATATACATATGTGTGTTTTACTTAGAATATCTGAGTCTGCATTTGTTTGTTTGGACCTGGCCCAGATATCTTTGTGCTGCTGCCTAATGAATTGTGTTTTAGTGTGTGTGTTTGCTAAGTATTGTCACAATTTCTCTACTTGTGCAACTGTGCCGGTTACATCTGCTTTTGTTGCAGTGCCTTTATAAGTCTATATATGTGTGTGTATGAGTATGTTTGTGCACCTGCCTGAGTTCCTGATCCAATTAAGTCCATGTACACTGCTAGGCATGGCTATTTTACACATCCCTACATTCTCCCCCTGGTGAATTCCTTACATCCCGGCAAGGAACATACTCAAATATCAAAACACAAAAATACATTGCAACATTACACATGTATTACATTCACTATAGGATAAACATCCCCCTTCGGTAACCTCTCCATAGGCCTACTATGCCAGTTTAGGCATATCATGCTAAAAGCCATTTAAGAAAAACAAGCAGTTAAGGCACAACATGCTAGGAACCCTTGAGCAATCTATCTCTTTATCACAGAACATTGGTCTAAGCCTTCTTTCTCATGACTGGAGGCCTAGTACCTTCATATCAAACACTTTACCAAAAAGTGATACTTAGCCATTACCTTATAACCGCTTCATGGACACTCTCCTGAGTAACCCAGGTACAATGGCATATCTGAAAGAAACAGCAGCATAGAAAAACAGTTTACTGTCACTGAACTGTGCTTATATTAGCTCCACGTCGCATATCATTATTGCAATACATAACATTCATCCCATTATATATCCACTTCTTTGGTACTGCCCAGGTACCCTTGGTCAATGAATATCTGAAAAGAAAGGCACAAGTTAGACATACTGTTTTTCAAATACTTTAGCATTCCAGTCCATTTAGATTCAAACCCACAGTCCTTTAAAGGAAACATTTCTTGCACAGGTGTGTGAAGGGATAGCACTATTACTTATAGCATAAACCAGTCACAGTCCACAACCTGTTTCTTTTATATGTTGGCCCTGGTACTTTACAGTTGGGCTGAGTTCACGGAAAAGTAGTGTAACATCAGTCATCAGTTCTTGCCACTTAACTCTGGCATTTACCTTTACACTTAACTCCCACTGGGAATCATCAGCAGAGCAAAACAGCCCACCAGAATCAAACACAAGTAGTTCATGCACAGGCTGTATCCTTGGTATTGGGGAGACAGTTGGAAATATATTAGAATTGCCCTCTCCAGGTGAGATCCAAGTATCTCTTCCTCCCTCCTTAGTAATCCTCCTTGAAGGGGCAATGAGGCTATAAGTATCCTCTTTTTCTGACTTTAGCAGGGCCTCCTGATATCCCTTCCACTGAAAAGTTGGTTTAGCCATAGCAGTCTTACTAATGTTAGGCATAACAACTGGTAATCCTTTCCTCCTTTCTGGGGAAACTTTTCCCAAATTAAGGCCATACACGGGTGCCAGCATTACATCTTTCCTGGACTTACTGGGAGTGATGGGCACTGAATGAAAGAGTCCCACTTATAAAGCTGGTTTGCGAACCATAGTGATTTGGTACTTACATTGCACCACTGGAGGGGACTCATCAACTGGAATCACCGCTGTGGACTCAGGCACAGTCTCTTTCTCACTTTTGGCTAGGAAATAAACTAATGTAGAACCAGGAGTCACTTCATTGGTTACTTCATCATTACCCTTAGGAGTCTCAAATATTTTATCTCGCTCATTCTCAGGGAACATCTCTTCACAATCAATCCTACAGGCAGTCACATTAAACACATCTTTCCCAGACTCACTGGGGGAAAAGGGTGTAGTGATAACCAGGTCCCTGGATATAACCAGGTCACTTACCATGGTGCTTGGGCACACAGGACCCTCCTCACGAGGGATTTCAAAATTGGGACTCGCAGCCACAGAGACCCCTGAAGCATTTTCTTTCTCTTAATTTAAACTTAACAATGGCCTCAGTGGGAGGTGGATCTCTGAAATGAGGAGCAACAGTCATGATATTCTCCATTCTCCCTAAGTGACACTTTTTCCCATCAATGTCCTGGCTCAGCTCAGAGCCCTCCTTCGGACCACTAGGGGTTAACTCACCTAAAGAGTCCATCTTTACGGGTTCATCTGTTATCTTACCCTGGGTGTCTTCCCCTCAGTTGGGGAAAGGTCTGTCTTGAGAACTGGGGTCACTGCCATCTCTTCTGTATTGGGGCTTCTCCCCCTGGAGAATCACATGCACAGGAGCCACAGCCATGGACATACCTTCCTCATGGCTGGCATCACTCCCTGGAAGAATTTGGATTAATTCACTTGTAGAGGCTGCAGACTCAGACACCTCTGGTATACTCTCAAGTTTACTCTCCGGTTCCAATCTGGAAGCTAAAGCCACTGACACCCCTGGAACGTCCTCAGGCCTAAGCTCCACCAACAATTTTGGTGGCGATAGAGCAAACTCCGCTGGCTCTTCCTGATGGCTGACCCCTTCACTATCAGGAGAAAGTGGGGTGTGCAACAACTCTGAAGCCACAGTCACTGGCACAAGTGCCTCCTTGTCCCCTTCACTTTCTAGGGGAAACGGATCATCCAGCGATAACAGCACATTCATAGGGCCAAGTTCTGCCGCCAAATCCGGCGGTAACAATTCGATCACCACAGCCACAGTGAACGGGGTATCACCCTTGGGTGAAATAACAGCAAGCAGAGGGGCCTCCTCTAATTCAATTGTGGCCTCACAGCGCGGAATAGCCGGGGTAAACAAAGGTGTGGGGCAGTAACGTAATTAGAGGGGGGCGGCCCCTGGTGCGTGACGCGCAGCCGGGCCCCCTGCCCCCTCCATACGCCCTGGCCTGCTCGCACCCCCTGCTCCCCCGGTAGTTTTGCCACTGGTGTGGGGTCCGCAGCTGCTGACACCCCCGGGGCACTTTCTATCTCCCAATACACTAGGGCTTGTGTTCCAATCACCACACCTTCGACAGTCTCTCTCTCCAAGGGGAGCTGATCAGCATGGTGAAAAAGCCCCATCCATAGTTGGGCTCTGCATGGCGAGCAAGCTTGATCTGGATCATCCAAGACCTCAGGTGTCTCCATCTCGAGTCTCACGGTACTGTATGTTACGAGGTTTGCACTGGCCACTCCTTCTTGGGCTCCCCCTGGTGGAACACTGTCAACAGGAGAATGTTCATACATCGTGTTTACACTGGGGGCATAAACAACAGGAGGGTTAATCACAGGCAATGCACACATCTCAGCCTCCATTGGGAAGGCACTCAAATCCACATTTACACATGGGAGCACATCAGCACTTTGCCCAGGCTTTCCCTGGGGCGTATTCATTACACAACCCTCATCTCCCTTGTTAACTAAGGAGAGGGAAATTGCGCTTGTAGGAGTGCTCTCCTCCTCTAGTGACTCTACCGGGCTCTCAGGCTCAGATGGTAGCTCAGACCTCGGATTCCCCCGAGCAGTCCGTATTGTCAATAGTCTCTTTTAGCTCTGTACTCTCCAATCCTGGAGTACAGGTAATCATAATGTCAGCGGTCTCCTCCTTTAGGGGGGGCTGGTCAGGCTCAACCAGGGCAGGAGCAGGAAGCACAGGCTCCAAACTCTCTTCTGGAATCCTAGGTTCCACAACAGGCTCCGCCATAACTCTTGAGGCAGCTCCTCTAATGGTCCTGGCACGCTCCCTCCTTCTTTTTTGCGCACTCACCTTTTTAACCCCTGCAGCACGGGGCTGTGTAGGCAGGCTGGCATAAACACCTGAGATGATTGAGGGGAATTGACTGACGACGTCACTGTTGGCAGTCTGACACTTTTCCTCCATTTGTAAGGGTACTTCCATTTTAGGGTAAATGAGAGGACACCCCTCGGGTGTCAGACCCCTAGGATAAATTCTACATAGTCCAGGACGATCCCGTAATTCACTTGATACCCTATAAAGTATACTGGAATACCCTTTCTCTCTGGAGGGCTGCCTAGCGACTTGCAGAAAATCTTGTAAACCTTAAGATAGCCACTTACAGTTACTTACAGTACTAATGTACACAGCATTGTACTCTACAGGTACCCAATCCACGACTACAGCCTGGTGAGGGTCAATCTGCTCCCTGGTGGCCCATTCATATGCCTCCTCTGGAGTTATCCCATCAGTCAGTACAGCAGTACCATAGCTCAACACCTTTTCCCCTTCTTCCATGCTCCGAATTATTGCTCTGTCCCATATCCAAGGGGAAAACAACCGAGCATCCAAAATGGTGAATTCTCACATGACAAATAACCCCAGTGCCCGAGAATTCATTTATTTCCATAGGAGCCTGACAGAATAATATGGAATAGCCCGGAGTTACGGAGGGCATCTTATCAAACAATTGACAGCCCTTTAACTCGGAGTAACAATGTAACTCCTCAGTCACCACCTGCTCATTATAACCCTCGGGCACATCATCCACCGCCAATGCTCGCATCGGGTCGATGCCTTTGGCAGCAACCCAGGTGGATACCTCCGCGGGCAGTATTTGAGTCATGCTCAATATCAAGGCTATAATACTGTTCGCGCCAGAATACTTTGTGTGGGAGGAAAGAACCACAGAATTCTCCCGCTGCAGCGCCTGTCACACTAGGCTGCTATGCGGTATAACAGTTTTACCCTGTACAGGCCCCACGTTGGGCGCCAAAATGTAGCGCTTTAGTAAATTGTGTGTTCTGTTACACTACTATTGACCTCCACTCCCAATAAATGTGCTCCGGATGAGACCTATAATCTTAGTGAGTAAGCCCTCACAGCGGTGTGGAGGCAGGGTGTAGTGAAACTGTTGCTGGATACAGGGTATAATAATTTGGCGCCAGTGGTTCTTATAACTTAACCAAGAACATATGTTTTTACAGGAACAACCATCAATAGAGTATTCAGTAGAGCAGACAGGATTTCACATTAACATTGGATAGGCACATACTCACAACACCTTTGGTCAGTATTAGTCCCCATAGGTAAAAGGACATGCTCAGCAGCAATGAAGGTACACCCAGCTTTCAGTCTTTTCCCTAAGTGGAACCTGAGGGGAATCTATCAACCCTAGTTCTATACACTTAGTCCCTACTTCTGGGCTATTAGTACCTGGGATCTTAATCCCTCTGACTCTCCTCGTCGGAGCCTTGAGCTGCTCAGCTAAATAATCTGTCACTACTAGAGTGACCTCTTAAGGGTAAGTAGCCTATCCTATACAAGACCTGACCTGTCTAGGTTCCACAGAGCTCTGCCTGTTCAGGTTAGAGCCAGCACAAAATGTGCATGGCTTCAGAAACTTTTATACTTTGCCACAATGCTATCTACTGGTCACTGTGAGAAACAACAAGGGGCATAGTTTAAAGCATGAATAGGAAACAGTTCCCCCTCCTAACTGTATTTTAGGACCCAGTTAGGTGGCTATAATACTAGGGGACTGCCTGCTAAATAATAACTAGGGGTGGCTATTTTACACATCCCTACACCATCAACAAATGGAATTATTATATGGTTGAGCCAGAGATATAGAGGGGTGTAATGGGGGCCATCCGGGGCCAATATATTAACCAATTGTTACATTGTGATGAACCACCGTCGGGTGGGGGAACCTTGAATGAGACATAGCAGGCAGGAAGTTGCAATCAAACACTTCTTCCTTTATTGTTCATGGCCTCCAATAGTACAGCAAGTCATCAGCAGGGCTCTACTGCTCGGTCTTTCACCTTTAATTCTCACTGTGATTGCACACTGTGAGGGCGGCTCACTCTCACAAGCACCCCTCCTGGGTCCTGACAAGCACTTTCCAGCTACACCTCGCTTCTTAGGCCCTCACTGGCGGGTTTCCCACTAGGCATACTGTGCCCACTGTGCCCACTACCTCCTTGTAGGGGCCAAAGCTGCCCATGCTCATCACCTGTCTTTCTTACACCCACTAAAGTATACTAATTACCACAAGCTTTCTGATTATCTAAGTTCAGTAGTTCCTCCAGGGAATGACTCAACTGCCAAAGAGCTTGCTGCTCTCTTTCCTTTCCATGAAGCATCTTCATATTACTACCTGCAATCTTCCCTTTTATCATTTCCTTTTCTCAACTAGTGGTTCACCTGGAGTTACCTGTAATAACTATTAATTACACATTTGTACTTAAACATTTAACATTTTACCATACTACAGGGTTTTAATATTTCCATTAGAAAAACCCATAGGGGAATAAAGAAATAATGTCCTTTAAATTATATTGTCAAACAAAGCCATCATAAGAAAGAGCACAGTCCATTAACAGGCTTGTAGTAGCTAATGATTCAGTCTTTGATTTAAAATATTTTTTATTTTTTGAGCTTTTCATCAAGCAAACAAAGAAGTAAAAAATGTTTTACTCTTTTTACTCTCTTTCCCCCTTGGTTTCCTAATTTACATATGCAAATAAGGGTTTGTATTTTCTTCGGAATTCGGCTTTCACAAAGGATTTGGGTTTCAGCCTAATCCTAAAAAAGTTGATTTGGTGCAGGATCAGACTGACGCATTTAGGCCCACCGGGCTCCAAACCTCGGGGGCCCAGTGTGCATGCTCAAAAGCTGGCCGCTCATGGATGTCAGTGCACAGCGGGCAAGCATTAATTCCTGTGCTCATGCACAAAATTCTGAGCACCACGCTGCCAAACCTGATTCTGTGCATCGCTATTAACTACTATGAGAACTACTGAAAGAGGTAATTGTGTGGTTATAAAATCATTGTTATTCACTGGCAATTAGAAAGGGGCATAGTGAGCATGGGCAGGTGAGCATAGGAGTCTCCTTCTATATAGAGGTATGTTAATGAAGGGCATGGTTCCCAGAATCCCTCAGAACAGAAATTTTGGGCCATTGCTAGGTCAAAACCCCTGGTGTTTAAACCAATATATATCCATATTTCTACTTTATAGACAGGATCTTTATGCTTTATGTACCTTATAAAGTTGGAGCCATTTACGGTGTCTTTGCTATCAGTGTGCTGCATTTACTACAGTATTGGACAGTAACACAAAATGATCAGGCTTTGTAATGTGTATCTGTAGTGTTTTTTGCCGAGTTGGCAGCCAATTGGCCAGTGAATGGGGCCCTCGGGTAGGATTCCGCGATCGATTTCTGGCCAGATGTCAATTGCGAGGCTTAAAGGAGACATTTTATATAACCTTGATGTTCAGATATATTACTCATCCTTCCTCAAAACATGTAATGATGCAGAAAGAAAAACATTGTGAAAGCATTTTACCTCCTAAAACTCCTAACTCCTATATCAGACCTGCAGAGAGATGTTTACAGGTCAGAAGCTAGGCTGAAATGAAGAGTGGGAGTGTTTGCTCATTCTCTCACAGGAAGTGGTCACAGCACTGACTGACAGGCTGAACTCTACAGTGAAACCCCTCCCCTCCCGCCCTCTGTGTCCCAGCCTGCACATATCTTATGCTGCTGCCTGATCATTCACTTATAACAACATACCTTAAATGTGCAACATAAAGCAATATATGTGAAGGTTAATACAAACTGTAATAGTAATGTAATATTTGTAATATCTGTAATAAAGTAATATTTTCTTTTATTTAAAGTACACCAGTATGCTCCTGTGTTCCACAGCAAATAGGCATCAGTCACACATGTGCATGCCCAGCTGGACATAGTCTATAGTCCATAATACATTGTTATACACTATGCAACTCCCTGCCTCTTACATTATAAAACTTATACAAACAGTAAATAGTATTTACTGTTATGATATTCCATAACATCAGCTGTAGGTTTGTTTTCCTGCATATTGATATATGATCAGGTGCAGGGAGTTGCAAGGGAAAATGCACCTGTTGTGGAACAGTTTATGGTCAGGCACAGGGAGTTGCAAAGGAATACACGCAGCTGTCCTGAAACTATTTATGATCAGGTGCAGGGAGTTGCAAGGTAAAATGCAGTTGTTCTGGAACAATTTATGACCAGGTGCAGGGAGTTGTGAGATGAAATGCAAATGTTGTGGAACAGTTTATGGTCAGGTGCAGGGAGTTGCAAGGGAATAAATGCAGCTGTTCTGGAACAATTTATGATCAGGTCAGGAGTTACAAGGTAAAAATGTAGCTCTTATTGAATAATTTATGTTTGGGTGCAGGGAGTTGCAAGGGAAAAATGCAGCTGATGTTTTGGAATTGTATAACTTATATTAACAGATGCAGGGAGTTTCAAAGGAAACCCGAAAAGATGTTTGCTTTTTGTATACAATACTGTGTAGAAAATGACTATGATATTTACTCTAACTGCTGATACACATTGCCCCCAGAAATATAATAAAATAATTTTATACAGAACTTTGTTTTTCTTTTTTTCCCTCAATAATTGCAGGGCAAGGGAAAGGAACAAGCTGTGAAGGGAGGGGGGAGGAAACTGAACAGGGCAGAGAGGGGGTTAAATAAACAGGGTAGAGAGGTGTTAAATGAACAGGGCATAGAGGGGTTAAATGAACAGGGCAGAGAGGGAGAGAAATGAACAGCGAATGAAGGGGAGAGGGGAAAGAAAAAGGACAGAAAGGAACAGAAAGGAGAAGCTCAGTGAAGGGAAGGGAAAACAAGCAGTAAGGGCTAACTGTGATGCATCCCTGGGGAATGTACATGCCTTTGTATAAGAGCCCTAAAAAAACAAATTCGTCTACATTCGAAATACTAACATGGAGTAAGGCCTAAGAACTGCCTGAAGGCAGATTAACTCTAATCACATTGGGTTACATTAAGTACTACTATCATCTTTACTCTATGCCAAAATGTGTTTTTTTACATGAAAAAGTTAACAAGAAGTAATTTGTTAATTCTATTGATTCTATATGTGATATTAGAATCGCCTGCAAATTGTGCTTAAAGGGATTCTGTCATGATTTTTATGATGTCATTTTTATTTCTAAATTACATTGTTTACACTGCAAATAATTCACTCTACCATATAAAATTTCATTCCTGAACCAGCAAGTGTATTTTTTTTAGTTGTAATATTGGTATGTAGGCAGCCATCTCAGCTCATTTTGCCTGGTCATGTGCTTTCAGAAAGAGCCAGCACTTTAGGATGGAACTGCTTTCTGGCAGTCTGTTGTTTCTCTTACTCAATGTAACTGAATGTGTCACAGTCGGACCTGGATTTTACTATTGAGTGCTGTTCTTATATCTACCAGGCAGCTTCTAGTGATGTGCGGGCCGGGCCGATAACCGTGGGTTGGGCAAGTTCGGCCCGACTCCTGCACAAAATGTTCGGGTTGCGGACGGGTCCATGTCGGGCTCTTCTCCTGCTCTCCCCGCCCGCGACCTAGCAGTTACGGCTTCCGGCGCCGGAATTTATAGACTTCCGGCCGCCCCTTTTGTGATGTCACTGCGGGGCGGGTGCAGGTCTATAAATAGAGGGCAGCAGCGGGCCTGAGCCGGGAGCGGTTTGGGAGGGGGCGGGTTAGGGTCGGGTGTGGGTCGAGAAACTCATCACTATTACCATCCCATTGTTCTGCTGTTAGACTGCTGGGGGGGGAGTGATATCACTCCAACTTGCAGTACAGCAGTAAAGAGTGACTGAAGTTTATCAGAGCACAAGTCATATATGTCTAGCCCCATGTCAGATTTCCAAATTAAATGTGAAAACATCTGCTCTTTTGAGAAATTGATTTCAGTGCAGAATTCTGCTGGAGCAGCACGTTTAACTGATGCATGATATTCCCATGATAATATCCCTTTAATAACCAAAAATGTTACACCAACCCATTTGGTGGATTCACAAAATGGATTAAGGCTTCTCTGAATTTGATGATATTTTATCAAAAAACATATTTCTTACTTTAAAGTGATACAAACACTAAAAAACTACTCTTCAAAATATTACTGTACATTAAAAATTGCCTATAAGGAATTCTTATTTGAAGTTCCTAAACCTGACTGTTTTGCAAACCTGACCTGTCCTGTCCTGTTCCCAATCAGTACGTTATAATTTCTATCACTAATGAACTTCTCCAATACAAATCAGATATGTAAAAGCATTGGGCAAATACTTTTATGGCAAAATGAAAAATAGTATGTCATAAATTTACAAAAAAGGTTTAATATTTAGTGTCATGCCAGGGCCCCTTGCAATGAGGAGGACTGGACCAATAAAGGTATGCTGCTGCATAGAAAGCAATGGCCAAATATCTAACGCTAATTTGTGAGCAATAGCATTAACAAGGTTGGTTTTTGGGTCTAGAAGGGGCAATTACTAGTAGAAACAAAAGATCTCCATATATACCATGACAATTGTTAAACTTCAGTATATAGGTGAGGAATTTCAGCCTGCAAACCTTCCATTTTCACCCTCTCCCAGGATAGATTACATAATATTGACCCCACAGATTGAGGCCTTGAACTAATTCAGATCTGGTTTCCAGGACATCTCCTTATATCCATATGCTTTGCTGAAGATCTGCTGCATCCTAGAATAAACGGCCCCTGTGTTTATACCAGTAACAGTAAGTGCCAGTGACAATACATTGCCGTGCGTAAGGTTTCCGAGTGATAACAAATAACTTTTAGTAGTGGAAGTCAAGACCCATTTTACATGTAACAAGTAGTGCTCTGTTATTCCAGAGTAGCCGGCGAGAAACATGGGTTGTCTTTGGTCTTCTGCGATCTGGAGCAGTGATTAACTGAATGATTTTCTGTTCACATAAAAAGCTGCTGGCACCAATTTTGTAGACTACCCTGAGCAACGCAGCAAAGCATGCCTGATTCCCCATCAATAAATCTGATAAATCTGCATTTCCCTTCCAAGAGGCAAACCTTTTCTGTTCGCAAGGGACCAATTCCCACTGATTTAGAAGTAGGAGCTTTCCCATGCTAACTGCTAATGTCAAAGGGTTAACTTAATGGCTTTGTAAGCCAAGGCAATATTTAACAAATAATAATTCAGATTTGCAGCTTGGCTGGAACAGTAATTAACCTAAAGTGGAAAGGCTGTTTTCCGGTGCGCACAATTAAGAGTCCTCAAGGTTTTTGATCAGGTGAAGGATAGTTAAGCATCCTTATTTTTGTCAGCGGATTCCCATGAACTCGAGGCACAAGTTCCAAACAACTGGCAGTGGTCGTTAACATTTAGTTTATTAGATATTAACAGAATGTCATTACCTTCAGAAACTCATGTTGCTTTAGGGCAGGAATCTATCACTTTCCTGTTGCTGTTCAATTAAGGTATTCAGCACTCTGTGCCAGCACTGGACCAACAACCAAGAATGCTGGAAGATGTAGTTCAGCATCAGCTAAGGAGTCACTTGATTTCTAGTGAGGATGTGTGATTATATCTGCAGCCACAAAGCTGGAGACTGCTGTTTTATCTAGCCACCCTCTTCTCCAATATAGTCAGCAGTGGGATGTTCCCACCTCCTGCTTTTAATAAGATTGGTATGCTGAATGGCTAATTGGTAATTAATGTAAATACCTTCTGCAGGGTTGTGACAAAACGAAATGAAATGAAATGATAATTGCCTATTCAGGGTGGGGATATAATATCTGTACACTTATAAATTAATGTAGTGACTACTCTGTTTAAGGGGCAGCCAGTCACCATATGGATACTATAGATTTAAAATACAAGCCTGTTTCCAAAAAGTGGGGCACTTATCAATTGTTGGAGCTTTACTGTTGTACATTTTGAATTTGCTGCCAGCAACACATATCAGAAAAGCTGGGACAGGGTCATGTTGCATAACCTCTTCTTTTAAAGGAGACATAATAATCTCTCAAATGCTTTATTTACCAGTAGGTCTTTCCAGCTGACACAAGGTCACCCATTCCGATTAGAAGAAAAGAGGTTCCGCCTAAATCTTCGGAAGGGGTTTTTTACAGTGAGAGCTGTGAAGATGTGGAATTCTTTCCTTGAATCAGATGTACAGGCTGATAAATTAGATAGCTTTAAGAAGGGGTTGGATAGCTTTTTAGCAAGTAAGGGAATACAGGGTTATGGGAAAAGCTCATAGTACAAGTTGATCCAGGGACTAGTCCGATTGCCATTTTGGAGTCAGGAAGGAATTTCTACCCCTCTGAGGTAAATTGGAGAGGCTTCAGATGGGTTTTTTTTTTGCCTTCCTCTGGATCAACTGGCAGATAGGTAGATAATAAAAAAAAAAAAAAAAAGGTTGAACTCGATGGACATGTGTCTTTTTTCAACCTTACTTACTATGTTACTATGTTACTATGTTACATATAGGATAAATGAAAAAAATCCTAATTTTGCCAGCAATTACGTATGCTATATGGTATTGGTTTCACACTGTGCTAAAAATTTATATTGTCTTCAAAAAGTCCCCTTTATTGGATGTCCCCATAGATTCTCCCTTCAAATAAGGGGTGGGATTGTCGTAATGGTCCCTGACAGAAGCACAGTAGGAAGGGGACGATCAATCACAGCCCTGCAGTCACAAAAGCAAAGACAGGCTTCAGTTCCCTATCAGTCATCCTAGCTTCTGATTAGTTTCTATTCTACCGTGCATCTCCCCTACACAACTGGGAAAGAAGGCAGCAGTAAGTGGAACAGATGGGCGCGATTTGTAGGGATTTTGAAGACATTTTCAATTATACACAGCAAAATGCACTGGTACATGTCTCCTTTAAAAACTTTCTGCAACCTTATGGAAACTGAGGAGGCCAGTTGCTGTAGTTCTGAAAGTGAAATGTTGTCCCATTCTTGCATAATAAAGGATTTCAGTTGCTCAACAGTTTGGGGTCTCTTTTGTAGTTGCTTTCAAAGCGTGACAGGTCAGGATAGCAGGAAGGTCAGTTTAGCACCCAGACTTTAGTTTCGTGAAAAATTTGCAGCAAATTTTTTTTGACGTGCGTCTTTTTTCTTGTCGCACGATGCCACACAAGTCTGGGCGTCAATTCCGAGTCCTGGGAGGGACTTTTCGTTTACCCAGGAAAACAATATATTGTTTTTAACAGGACAACCTGAGCTTTCAAAATATGCTAAAATTTTGGTGTAATTCCTATAAAAAGATATGGGCTTCTAAGGGGCAGATTTGTCAAAGGTCGAGGTGAAGTTTCGTAGTGAAAAACTTCGAATTTCGAGCTATTTTTTTGTGTACTTCGACTAGGAAATAGTCATACTTCTATTCAAAGTTGAAAAAACGTTGAAATTCAAAGGTCGAATTTTTATGAAGTACTGTCTCTTTAAAAATTCGACTTCGACCATTCGCGACCTAGAACTTGTATGGAGACAATTCGGGGAGTTTGGGAGATCGAAGTTAAAAAAAACTTTGAATCGAAGTAGCGCTACTTTGAATCGTACTATTTTTACCCCATAACCTTCGACCACCATTCGGTTGGTCTTTTTGAATTCGAAGTTCGAAGTTTTTTTAACTTCGAACTTCGATCTTTGATAAATCTGCCCCTTACTGTCTAATAAAATGGAAAACAATCATGTTTCACATAGTACAATCACATATATCAGAAACATAATTTATTTTATGTACGAGAACACAGCAGATTTGCAAAGTTCTATGCATCCTGAATGCACCAATACCAAATATATATATAGTTTTAAGGAGATTTCTCACTTGTATAGATCAAAATTTCAAAGCAGTAAACTAACAATTTTCCAAAGCATCGCTCCACAAAAATGTCATACTTCTGCAGTGTTGGACTAGGGGGCCCAGGGCCCACCAGGCCTTCAGCCTCAGGGCCCCCTGCAACATCCCCCGGGCCCCCCAGCCACCGCCGACACCCCCCCCCCACACGAATGCCACTCCGGTTACCTCTTGCTGAAGCCGATTGGAGCGTATTGTCCCATTCATAGCGGCAGTGAAAAAGTCCTAGTCACCCTGCCTAGCACCCTGCCACATCCAGTCCATAGAAGCAAGTGAGAGCGGACGCACACACACAACAACCCTCAAGTAGTGTAGGTGCTAAGTAATGGAGGATTCGGCAACCTCCCATATAACATAGAAAGACAAATTTACCGGCACTCAAGGCGTTTGTTTGCAGGAAAAACATTACTTTATTGCAGTGTGGAAGTGCAAAGTTTCGGGGCGACGCCCCTTTATCAAGCATACGGAACCCATGGTATACACCATATATATAGGGTAATCAATTAAAAAATTAACATATACAATTATAAAAGCAACATATTGCGGCAGCTGAGGAAGGCTTGGCTTTTCATCAGTGCTTTTGACCACATCTACGTGGCAGTGGCATGCCTGAGAACACGTTCCATGAACTGCAACACCTATTGGTGGTGTCAGAGGCCTGCCTGCTTTCACTGTGCGGATGTGGCGGCTTGAGGAACACATTACCAGGAACTAGGAAATAGCAGAGTCTCTTTGTGGTGTTGCAGTCGGGCACACGCGGGGGAGCCATTACTGTGCATGGGAGCCTGGAGTGGAGTATGTGCACACTGGCAAATCAAAAATGGGTAAATATATCTATGTATGCCAAACTACCAAGTTGCAATTCTTTCCTAAAGTTATAATTTTTTATTGAAATTGGTGAATTTTTAAAAAAAAATGACCTCAAAGCTTCCAATCTACAGCATCACATCTCCCACACATCATTAGGTACTAATGTAAAACACCCTAAATATGATTGTCAGGGTCCACTGAGCAGTTTGATGCCCAATATGTATAGGTTTACCTAAGCATGTGGCTTATAGGGGCTCCAAAATGTAGACCCCATTCGAGATATTAGTTCTATCATTTCAGGTACTGCAAAATCAACACATTTACATAGTTTTGGGGGGGGGGCAAATGTAGAAAAAAGTAAGTTCACCCCAGAAAACCATATATTTATGGAAAGTACACATTACCCCTAATCTAAATTGGGTATGTATGTATTTCTACTCCAAAGCACCAAGCCGCAAACCTTTCCTAAATTTGGTGATTTTGGTGACATTTCAAAATCTCACCTCAAAACATTCACCCTGCAGCATCTTATTTCCCACATACTATTAGGTATTAAGATATATTACTCCAAATATGAAAGCTATGAACAGTTTGATGTCCAATATACATAGGTTTATCGAAGTACATGGCATGTAAATACTCTACCTTGTGCATACTTATTTTATGGCTTACATTTACACTAATTTATAAATACTACCAGTTTTATGAGGGATAAAAGGTACAAAAAATGATGGTGACCCCTGAAAACCATATATTTTTGGAAAGTACACATTATGATGAATCCAAAATGGTTAATTATGTCTTACTAATCAACTGCAAAGCTACGCTAAAGCAGCCATTTTTATGAAAATCTCCTAAAATATTGCAATTGACCACATTAATCTCACCCAATTTCTTAAATACCATTGTACAATACTCTAAATATTGACACCAAAGGACTCCTGAACAGTTTTATGTTCAATATGCATAGATATACCAAAGCAGGTGTGTATGAATTTTCTCCACTGCGATTCGCCTTCTGTGAACAAAGACCCTGACTGCATATTATGTGCCACATGACCCTCCTAACAGCACAAAGATATTAACAAAATATTTTTGGAAAGTACACATTCTGATGAATCCAAAGATAAAGAAGTCTTTCTACACCAAACTACCAAACTGCAAAGCTTTTCTAAACATAGAGGTTTTTAAGACATTTCTGAAAAACGCCTAAAAATATTGCAGTTTCCACATTTATCGCACGTAATGTTTTACGTACAAAGATATGAATGTATTTCCAGTCGGAGGAGCAGGATATAATTGAATTGATCAGAACATTGCATGTACAAACTACATGTATCCGACATGACTGTCGGATGTGAAAGATGCACGCTGTGTCTTCATCCGACAGTTGTGTTGTGTTTAGTTTGTACATGCGATGTTTTGATCACTTCCATTATATTCAGCGCATCCGACTGGTCACCTTTGTTTCCTCGCAGCGCGACACATCACACTATATTGCTCCATGGAGTTCTACCCTTATAGCCAGACTATTTCTTACACAGATCACCTGTGGCCAGATTGGTGACAGGTGAAACAAGCTATGCCTACTTGCAGTTACAAGCATAGCCATAGGAGTGAACCAGGTCCATAGCTGTCTGCTCAAATAGGGTAGCGGTAATGCAGACAGTACAGAAACACTAGGTCCCTGGTTCAACTCCAGGCAGACTATTACAGGCAGGTTCTTGCATATATAGCCCTGAAATTCTGCATTTTTCCTTTTAATAATTCAGTAATTCTGTCAAAGAGAAATCAACAGTTCATCAACAGTTCATCGACAGTTTGAGTATTGAGTATTTTTGCATCAACTTATTTTAATGTTTGGGGTTCCATTTCATTTATAGATGCAAGTAAATAGTGAAGTCAGGATCAGAGGCACTTTTAACAAAAAATGCAAGTTTTCAAGAAATGATTCAGATTTCCAATAGATTGTGAAATGTTTATAACTATTCCATATGCATTCCTGCAGCTCAAACTGTAATATAATTCTCACCCTTACTTGGGAATAAGGTTTTCCTCTTAAAGGCATGTCTTTAAACTTTTTGTGTCTAGGTCCCCTTTTCCAATTTTGGTTGGATTCCAGTCAGTACAAAAATGAAGGAAAAAAACCCGATATGATTAATATTATATATATTTTTTAACATGAGATTAATGAATAGGGCTTGTGCTGAACATACTTTTGCCTATTATTTTAATTTAAAAATATAATTTTTTTTATATCTTTTGCATTATACATATCACATTCTGTCTCACATAGTGGTTCTTTTAGACAGTTAAAATAATAAACAAAATACATTTTCAAAACAAGTACTTATTGTGCTCATTTTTGTATACAGTTTTGTAATGCCCCTTTAAAATTTAAATAAGTGTGTTTTGTTTGCTTCAGAATATAAATTAACCTAAATCCACAGTATGTTCAATTAAAGTTTCTGCATTGGAAGTATTAGTACTGAAAATGTATTCCTTTTGCATTGATTTTGTTACGGGATGTTGGGAAATTATGCAAAGGGTTATAACTATGTAAAGGGAAATAATGTAAACACTCATAAAAAATAAAACTGCCCTTTCAATGAGGGCAACACAATACTACAATTACACCAGTTTAAATCCTTCCAAAAGGATTTATTATCCATACTATTGTATTTTAGGCATTCACTGGGCTAATACTGGTTAGTATTTACTGTGTCAAACACCAGCCACATGCTCCTAAGGTTACAGGGTGGCATTATATACCAGGGCTTCTGTGCACAGCTGATCCACTGGTGAAATTATCTTTAGTTTATATTTGCACAGTGCCTTATGAAATGTAATTATTTGTGTGACTTCAAATGTTTAAAATTGTAGATATTTTTGTACTTTGGAAGACCTCTATCTCAAAGCTGCATATGGTACTGAGAGACCATTTGTGTTTCTGAGTTTGGGGAAAAAATTGCTATTAAATTGGGGTAAAATTGCAAATAAAGGAATACCTAATTAAAATTATATTTTTTTCAAATACAGAGTTGGGAGTGGGGGGTATTTGTCCAACACTGACAAAGTGTAATTAGCACCAAAAGTCGGGAGAAGCATGACCAACTTGAAATAAAAGAAATAAATGGATCTGAAAACCCAATTAATTGTATGTATTTGAAAAAGTGATGTGATTTACAATTACTCAGCCCTTACTAGTCTGGTATTTGGAATTACTTTTGATTTAAATATAATGCATAAAATTTTACAATGACTTTAACAAGCTCCAGATCGTCTTGCTCCGGGAGCATATATGCCATAAATCAATACCTCAGATTTAATGAATGAGGGCTGAAACTATTATAAGTTAATAGAGTTATAAATACCATCTACCTCTTTTTGAATAACCATGTGATGAATAGATGGGATGTCAGAAAATAAGCTCTGTACTCTAAAGTCTTGCCTTTTCTTTGACTTCCAGTGACTGTTGTAACTGTGCATTTATGTATAAAAGTTATTGTAAAACGTAATTGCAAAACCTCAGGACATTCAAGACTGGAAATATCAAGGTGAAACAATGAAGGAAGTAGAACATATCAAGCAAATGAAAAGTCTTTGGGCTTATAGTTTTGATTCTGGTTGCAATGCTGTAGGGTAGGAAGTATATAGCTACTGCATCTGTGCAACTATGAAGCTTCCACATATGTAAAGATGCCTGTAAATTAGAGTCTTTGCTGGTGTTATAATCCTCCTGGAGATGTGTGAAACAGGGGATATTTAATGTGACCCCGTTTAACTGCTACCCCATCTTTTGCTTAATCCCAGTTTTCAGTAATGGACCCAATAAAATAACATGGTGCATCAGCCTCTATCCCCCTTTTAAAAGGATAGTTCACCATGAAATTAAAATTAAAGGACCTATTTATCATGCTGTGTAAAAAGTGGAGTGAAGCATTCCCATGATGTTGCCCAGATAAACCAGTCAGCAATTTGCTTTCAACAGCTAGAAAAATAAAACATCCAATTGGTTGCTATGAGCAACATCACCGTTAATGTTTCACTTCACTTTTTACACAGCATGATAAAGCAGTGACAACAATAATATAGTAGGCTTACAGAGCAAAAGTTTTTTGCTGCTTGGGTCAGTGAACCCCATTGGAAACTGTAAAGAGGCAGAAGAAGAGGAGAAATAATTTTGAAGATCATTTATATATAGTTTAGAATAGGCCATGCAGTGTCGGACTGGGACACCAGGGGTCCACCCAAAAACCTTAGACCAGGGGCCCACCATAAAACCTTAGAGCAGGGGCCCACTCTCAGTACTAATATTCTTCATCTCCTCAATAAACCTCTATTCTCCTAGTCTCTTTTCTTTATATTATAATCTATTATTCCATCTATTTAGCCTCTTTGTTCTCATAGAAATAGGGAATGACCATGAAATAGGCCAAACGTTTAGCAGCATGAGGGCCAACTGACACCTGGGCCTACCCGGAGTTTTCCTGGTATCCCAGTGAGCCAGTCCAACACTGAGGCCATGCTATAACATAATAAAGGTTAACTTAAAGGTGATCAACCCATTTAACCTGGTATTCCATGCCTTAGAACCCACCCACCTCATGCATAAGGAATGGATCATAACTCCCATTGAGGAAAAAAACACACACTGGAGGTTGTGTGTAATAATAGCACCTCTTAAGCCACTTTCTTACTGTTATGTTTTTGTTTCCCTTGCCAACTTAAAAGAGGATTTTTGGGACAGAGCTGATTTGTTAAAGTAGTTTTCTAGGCTATATTGATATAGATAAACAGTGGGGGGGGCAGTGATAACTCCTCTTGAAACATATGGTATACATGTGTTCAACCAATGGAGCATTTAAAAGATTTTGAAAAATGTAAAAGTAATCTTCTTATATGTAAAGCCCTTTAATCTTCTATTCCCCAATCGAGACACCCTTTGCTCAACAACATTGGGAGATTGAGATACAGAGTAGAAATAAACCACCTACCTTCCTTCTCTCTATTGATATCTTAGGAATAGTGCCAATTCTGTATGCTCATATAGAACACAGCTTGCATCTTAAAATTCCAGCATTGTTTTAAAAGGATTAATTTTAGATCTGTATTGCCTGCTCTCTTACTGTAGTTCTTGAAAAGGAAAATAGTGAGGAACTTAGAATGATCTATTTAGAGATGGGGATCACAAATACAATTTGAGTTTTTCTTTACATGTCTGTGCCTTTTAAATGTTAAACATTGTAATTTATACTCGTCTAGTCATCTTGCCAACATACACTGCAATCAGCCTCAGACTTCTAACAGTTATTTTCTTTTTGAGCTTTACACTTGTGGTAATTCATGAAATGCAGGGTCACACAGACCCATCTGAATACAATAAGATCTGGCGGGATGAGGCTTGTATTAGAACTTGTGTGTCTAAGGAAAATAAGTGGAATAAGGAATAAGTGATGTGGCTGCTATAAATATAGTGGTATACATTTGAGCAAACCTGGCCATCAAATCCCATTCTATTTATTATTAAGGGGAGAGGAGGAAGTGAACAAGGACTAGCTAGTGATCAGCTCACTTGAGAAGAAAGAGATTGACTAGGATAATAAGCAGAATAGCCAAAATAAGGTTGCCAACTGGTATTGATCCAGACAGCTCGGTGTTTGGAAGGATTGTCCAGGTCAAAACTGCCTGCCCAGTTTCCCGTATTAGGAAAATCTCAAAGATTGGCGCTGCGATCAGACAAATGTCCCAGTGTAGGTAGGTGGCAACCCTAAGTCAGTATCTCCAACAAAGATATGAGAAAGGTTTGTACCTCACACCTAAACTGTAAGGACTTGGGGAAGAGGAGAATCTGAGAGCAAGAGCTCTGTATAACACATGCTTTATTGATGCAATGGATCTCAAAACAGCATAACGCATAGATTACACCCCAAAACCAAGGAAGTTAGTATATGAGTTTAGTGAATGGTATAGCTCCGGTATATACTTACAGTAAATAAAACACTGTGACTGAGCCTGCTTCTAAATGACTTGATGGCTACCAGAACAATTGAAGAAGATAATGAAATACAGGAAGCGGGCCGCTGAAATCAGAAATGATCAGGCCTTATAACAACACCAAAAGAGCAAATGTTGTGAAGGAGATTTAATGGCACAATGCATGTATATATCTTAAGCTGGCCATAGATGTTGAGATTTTTAAAAGATCAGATCCTGATCGTGAGACCACGATCTTCTAGGAACGATCGTACGAATTTACCATCAACTAAAAAGACCAATTTGCCAGGAAAACAAAGGGGAGCTGCCTGCTTGGCCCTGTAAACATAGATAGATTGCACTGGGACTGACAAAGATTTTTTGACCTGGCTGATCAATTTCCTGACAGATGTCGGGCGAAAAATCGTAAGATGTACAATCGTTCAAATCCCACTAACCACACGATAATTTCGAAGGATTGGCCGGACTTCACTAAAATCGGTCGTTCAGCAAGAGAAATCTTTGCGTCTATGGGGAGCTTTAGATTCATGTTGATCCTCTGTGACTGGTAAAACTTCAGGGATTCCAGAAAGAAAAGCATTAACAAAGCCCACTCCATAAAAGGATCACAGCAACATGGCCTCAATTTATCACATAAAGTTTCAGATAATGCTATAAGGACCAGCAAAAGAGGGAAAGCTCTGGTGGTGTAGTACTTGACAGCAGTCTTAGTGCACAATAAGTAATACATAAAAGTAAGAGTACTAGCAGAAACCCTCTGTGAATGTAATTTAAGAGTAGAAGAGGAGCCCTCCTGGTGGTTCTGTAGGATCTGACCGCTTAAATTATTCACAAAAGAGTTTCAGAACAGAAAACATGGCACCATGTGGACAAAAGCACCCAAAATTTTTGTTTACATGTATTTTGTTTAATATAATAATTGACATAGTAGGAATTACAAAGGCAGCAAGCTGTCAGTGGCTCAGTGACCAAGGATGGAGAGCTATGGATAGAGTCCCTTGTATGTAGATATAACATATGCCCAGTTGGTGATATGTGTTCCTATTGGCCCATGAGTGTTTGGGTATTATTTACTTCATAAAAGAAAGAGGCAGGAGGCTTCAGTAATGATGGACAGGGGTACCCGACTCAAGGGCCCACCACCCAGCCACCACTGCCGCTCCAGCTTCCGCTTCACTACATTCTTCAGCACATCTCCAGGGGAAAATATTAAAGATGGCAATGCATTCTACCATGGGCAGATTTTCATTAAGCCTCACCAATTTATACTGCTATAATCATAATTACATTAGACGTATCTGCAAATAATATGTTTGCAAATTGTTATAGCAGTAAGAACTAGATATACTGGCCAGTATAACCTCCTCAAACATCACTAACAAATAATAATAATTAGGAGAGGAAAAAAAGGGAGTGCAAAAAAAGAAAGCAGTTCCCCGTGTAGTTTTTTCCCCCTGAAGTTGTAAGTCCCGGTACTGCCTCAAGAGAATTGGCTAGGCTGAAGAGGAAGAGATTCAGCCTAGCTAATTGCCTAGTGATAGAACCTGGACTTACACCTTCAGAGGGAAAAAAACTGAAGTTCCTGAACCTGCCCTGGTTTCCATTCAGTCCCTAGCTGCTACCATTAATAGTTAAAAGCATTTGGTTATGTGTCTATTCTTAGACTTTGAATTTTTCTTCCATTTTCCCCATCAGCCTGGAAACAATATGAAAAGAATAGAGCAGGCATTCCAAGTCAGGGAAACACAGTTATAGTGCATAAATATGGGGGGTGAGGGCAGAAGGGGCACCTAAATGCAAGGTTAGCAGTGGGGAAAATACAAGGGGACCTAGAAAATTATTGAAGGAAAAGATTGATTGGTTAAATTAGAAGAAACACAAGTGTGGGATGGGGCCCTCAGACCCAACAGGCTTGGCAAAACAATATCCCAGATCTCACAAACCACTGTAAAATACTAAGTTAATTTATATCAACATATTTTAAAGCATACAACCCCCATGAATTCTTGCCTTACATTTTTTCATACCTCATGGCTGCAAACCTCATATTAACAACACCCAGCCAACATGATAGGGTCAAACGTAACCCAGGTTCCTGGGATGCCATCTTTGAAATATGTAGTACCTATCTACCGGGATTAACCAATGAAGGAAATCTGATATATTTATTAAAAATAATAATAATAATAATAATAATAAAGATGCTGTGTAATCGACTTTAACAACCAATGTACAAGTGAAGTAATGCTTTCATTTTATTTTGTCCTTCAATAAATCTACTGTAAGAACTGGTCCCTGTGTGTTTTCTCAAACATTTGTGTGACAGTTATAGCTCATTAAAAATACCCTTTCCTCTACTATTTCTGTGGTAGAGCTGCCTGGTAAAATACTGTCCAGGTGGCAAGTCTTCTGCAAGAGCCCAGCTAAGGAAGAGAGCTGCATGTAGCAACCCTCTAACTTAAAGGAATTGTACAGTGTAAAAATAAAAACTGGATAAATAGATAGGCTGTGCAAAATACAAAATGTTTCTAATATAGTTAGTTAGCCAAAAATGTAATGTATAAAGGCTGGAGTGATTTGATGTATAACAAATCAGTCTGAACACTACTTTTCAGCTCTCTTGGTTTACACTGACTGGTTACCCTGGCTACCAGGTAGTAACCAATTAGAGACTTGAGGGGGGGCCACATGGGTCATTTCTGTTGCTTTTGAATCTGAGCTGAATGCAGAGGATCAATTACAAACTCACTGAACAGAAATGTACCATGTGGCCCCCCTTCAAGTCGCTGACTAACTCAAGAGTTGAAAAGCAGGAAGTTGGATTCTGGCTGTTTTATTAGACATCTGTTCACTCCAGCCTTTATATATTACATTTTTGGCTAACTAACTATATTAGAAACATTTTTTATTTTGCCTAGCCTATCTATTTACACAATTTTTATTTTCACACTGAACTGTTCCTTTAAGACCAGCAGGAATAACACACCCCATTTCCATGATGCTCATAGGCGGAGGCTGATTTTTTTGCTTGGGTAGGCTAAGTCTAATGTTACATCAACAGTTTCTTCACCAGCGATTTTTCACTGATGGAGAAACAGCTGATTAGTCCTATATTTTAAGCCAGGGGTGCCCAGACTTTGTTACACTGGGATCTACTCTCAACATCTGGCCCCCATCAGGGGATCTACCTTGACAACTTGCAGCTGGAATTTTTGTGGTCACACCCCCTGATTACCATGTTCATTTTACAAAATTGGGCAGGTTATGAATGTTTGAACACACTCCCTCAACCCCCCCCCGTTACTGCTCTCAGCTCTCCCTGCTCTCCCTCACGTGCCCTTCCCTTTTGTGCTCTCCCTCCCGTGTCCTTCCCCTCTGTTCTCTCCCTCCCATGTCCTTTAACTCTGTGCTCTCCTTCCCGTGTCCTTCCCCTCTGTGCTCTCCCTCCCATGTCCCTCCCCTCTGTGCTCTCCCTCCCGTGTCCTGTGCCTCTGTTCTCTTCCTTTCATGTCCTTCAACTCTGTGCTCTCCCTCCCGTGTCCTTTCCCTCTATTGTCTCCCTCCTGTGTCCTTACCCTCTGTGCTCTCCCTCCCGTGTCCTTCCCCTCTGTGCTCTCCCTCCCATGTCTTTCCCCTCGGTGCTCTTCCTCTGTGTGCTTTCCCTTTGTGCTCTCCCTCCTGTGTCCCTCCCCTCTGTGCTCTCCCTCCCGTGTCCTGTCCCTCTGTTCTCTCCCTCTTGTGTCCTTTAACTCTGTGATCTCCCTCAATTGTACTTTCCCTCTGTGCCCTCCCTCCCGTGTCCTTTCCCTCTGTGCTCTCCCTTCCGTGTCCTTCCCCTCTGTGCTCTCCCTCCCGTGTCCTTCCCATCTGTGCTCTCCATCCCATGTCCTTTCCCTCTGCAATCTCCCTCCCGTGTCCTTCCCCTCTGCTCTCAGCCCAGTCAGCCAACCCTCTCTCGCTTACTTTCGGACCCCAGGTCGCGGTCTACCATGAACATCTACTGGTAGACCGCGATCAATGTCCTGTTTTAAGCATTGGCAGGGGTGATCTTGGGCATTTTGCCACCTGAGACGGCCTTCGTTCTGCCGCCCCCCTCCACGCGGCACTCACATTTTCAGCGCCTGAGGGGGTCAGAGGCATCCATGTCACTAGTGCAGAGAGCGCAATTGCGCTCTCTGCACTAGAAGAGCCGAACTTCCGGGTTGAAAAAACTGAAATTCGCCTCTTAGTTATCAGAAGCAACATTTTTGGTGATCCTGGCAACTGGTGGGCGCTGCCGCCTGAGGCGAGTTTCCCAACTCGCCTCATTGGCAGAGCGCCCCTGAGCATTGGCAAAAGTTGTAATTCACCTATTGGAACACACAGGGTGGATTTTTGTCTTATAATGCACTACAATCTGAAATCTGCCCCATACATGGTCTGACTTAAGAGCTGCTAACTGATGGGCCCATGGGCTGCATTGTTAAGTACTAAGTCATTTTTCATTTGACATGGACAAAGCCCAGACTATTTTGAAAATAATATGCATGGCACGCTCTCATTATCAAAAATAGAGAAAAAGTTCAGTCCATCCACATTACTGGAAATCAGCACTAATGATTTTGCTGTTTAAAGGGGGTGTTCACCTTTAAATTAGCTTTTAGTATAATGTAGAGAGTGATATTCTGAGATAATTTTCAAACTGGTTTTCATTTATTATTATTTGTGTTTTTTGGGCTATTAAATGTTTATACAGCAGCTCTCCAGTTTACAATTTCAGCTATCTGGTTGCTAGGGTCCAATTTACCCTAGACACCATGCATTGATTTTAAGAAGAGACTGGAATATTAATAGGAGAGGCCTGAATAGAAAGATAAATAATAAAAAGTAGCAATAACATGACATCACTGGAGTCACCAGGTAGGGATTTTTTTTCCTAAAGACACTAGTCAGCAGTGCCCCTCTCCCAGCCAAGCTCAAATATACACATCAGTCAGTCAGAGGAATTTTTCTTTTTTTGTCTTTTAATTTTTCTTTGAATTTGTTTAGGCAAACAGGTTTGGGAATGCTTAGCCTCCACAAGCCCTAATGAAAATTTGCCTATGATGATGCCACATAACATATGGGCCAGTATATGTAGTTCTTACTGCTATGACAATTTGTAAACATATTATTTGCAGACACGTCTAAACGTAATTATGATTATAGCATTTTTAATTGGTGAGGCGTGAGTGTTTACTATGGAAAAAGGCTGAGAATCCCTGGCCTGTAGCAACGTAGAAGGAAAATCCTACAATAAAGCCTGGATGGCTTTGGTATTAGGCTTCAGTTCTGTCTGGAGAGGCTAGATGCAATTCCCATATGTGAAGCAAAAGAATTTAATAAAGTAGGAATTTAAATCAGCTTTCTGATTAAAGCTTTCCTACTGCTTGTTAAATATTAGCCTCTAAGATGCATTCCTACTTTAGTCTATGAAATGATTTCCTATCAGATGAAAAATTCTGGCTCGGGCACTTCCGTGATACAAAATGAATGATGAAGTGGAAGGCACAGCTTAAGCGCAGGAAATGGAATATTATTTCCTGTCTGGTGTTCCACGGCAAAGCTGAGCTTAATTCCTTTTGTTGGATGCTGCAATAAGTGAAACTGGAAGGCTACTGAGCAAGCTAAATGTTGAAAAGTGATTTACTTACCCTAGAGTTTTTCATTCAATACGCCTAAGTACTTGAAAGCCTTGCTGTTCTATAATCTGATGACCCATAGCACACAGAATGCTTCTGCAGTTGGAAAAATACCCATCTCCATACCACCTGTCATTCAGATAAATGGTGCATATTTCCATGTTTTTGACCAGAAAGCCACCTGCCACTGTCAGTTTCTATTTATCTATATGACCGGTGGCACTGAGCAGTATTGAGTGTTTCTCTGTGAGTCTGCATACCTCTGTGGAGACTTGAAAGGAACAAAGTTTCATAGTTCAAGAGGTGCAAAAAAAGCCCAAACCACTCCCAAAAAGTGTCCATAGATACTCTATTACAAATATATAGGGCTTGCACACTCAAAAAATAACTACTTCACACAGTGGTATTCTTAAAGGACAATTCAACCTGTTCGAAAAAAACACGTTCCCCCCACCCCAGGTAGACCCCCCTCCCTCCTCCCCCCAGGCTAACTACCCCCCCCTGGGCAGATGCCCCATACTCCATACTTACCCCTCGGTGCAGATCCTTCCAGCGGAGTTGCACCCATCCATCTTTTGTGATCTCTGTAAGCTGACTGGGAGATCTGTATTTCTGCATTTCTGGAGTAGTTTGCCAGTTTGCGACAACTGCGCATGCGTGAAATTACATGGAAATTGCCAATCTCTCAGTCAGTTTACAGAGATCGCGGAAGATGGATGTATTCTAAAACGTTTTTAAGAATACCACTGTGTGAAATAGTTAATGAGTGTGAAAGCCCTACATTTTTGCAGAGAATTTCTTATCAGTGGTGCTAACTACACCAGCAAATCTGCCCTCCCTTCCCATATTTAAGCACAGGAGAAGGCAGTGCAGAGGTAAGCTCTGGGGTAATAGTGGAGGTGGTATTGGGTTGTCAGCTTAGGGGGGGGGATGCCAATAAGTGGCCATGGGGGTACAAATATGTTGGGCACTGAAAGTGCCAATATATGTGAAAACCCCTAGATGTGGTTGCAAAGACTTTAGTCAATGTTTATGTTTAGGAAAAATTTTGAATGTTCCTAGGGATCTAAACAAAGAAGAACAAGAACAAAGATAGTGACAAAAAAAAAAAAACAATAAATACATAATTTATAAAGCAAACAAAAGGAAAAGAGTCCCTAAAGAACTGGACTGTAATTCTGACAGATTCATTGGTACTTAATGTATCTATAAGTGCTCCTGTGTGGCACCAAAGCATTCCTATGAAAAATCAATGCTTGCCAACTAGGAAAAAGTAGAAATATTAAAAATATATTTATATAAATATAAAAGGAATATAATGATGAGAACACTCACTGGCAAGAGATTCTATTATTTCCTTAAAGGGGTAGTGAAAGCTTTAAGTAAACTGTTCATATGTTATAGTATAGTACAGTATGACTACTTCTTAGCAAATTTTAAATTGGTCTTCATTTTTTAGTTTTTATAGTAATTTGTCTTCTAAATGTGTCTCTTTTCAGCTTCCAATTTAAAATGCTGCCTGCTTGAATAGGGACACAGTTTTATTACTTATCTTTCTATTCACATCCTCCTCTATTAATCCAGTCCTTTATTCCAACCACTACCTGGTTGCTAGGTTAAATGGGACCCTAGCAACTAGATAAAGACTGAAATTCTTAACTGGAGAGCTGCTGAACAAAAAATTAAATAATTCAAAAAACAAAAAGTAAAACTTGCAGGACAGTTGCAAATTGCCTTAGAATATCATTGTCTATATCACGAGTTACTTTTAAGGTGAATTCCCTATAAATATTGAAAATAATGTGTGTGCAGGAGGGTTTGCGGTTAGACTTCTATGCATGTGGCTTATATTTTGTGCATGTTTCTAGAACAAACAGTTGTATGTATCAAAGTCTCCCTGGTGTAAAAAAACCCACATTATTTATCAAAGAAGAACAATCCCATTGAAATCCATTGGAAAATTCATCTCAAAGCTCCTGAAGTGCTTCATTTGCAGCTGAAATATTCTAGCAAATAATTCCCCATTGACTTTTCAGACACAAGTAAAATAACTTCATAGAAATCCAGATAACACAATTTTTCCACTGGTGATGGAGGACATGAGAGACCTTCTATGGCATTCAGTATCTGGATGGCATAGAAGTTTATAATTTCAGAAAAATAAACAAAGGCGCTTGTTTTACATGAACCAGCAATCCACATTTAGTCCTAGCAAATTTCCACAAGGAGAAATTCAAATAAATCCTCTAGGGATGTAGGTTTTGTAGATATCTTTGGACAGCAACAGGAGTCAAACTAATTAAAAGGAATACTGTATATGAGAAAGTGGGTAGACTTGACAATAATATTAACATATATGTATGTATGCTTTCATATCCCAAAGACATTGATATGCTGAACAGATCACAGCTATTAAAAATTGAATGTGCATGTTGCAAGCAATCTTCCTCCTGCATTAATTCCTTTTCGATCATTAGAATCATAGATCCTGCTTTAGACTGTACACCTTTTACAGTATTGCTCTTCCTACATTCTAATTGTAAATTTAAAACATAAAGTGCTCAGTAATCCAGGCGAAACAGGATCCAAAGCGAACACATCTTAACCTTGTTAGCAATTCATTTAATATTGCACTGATCTATCAATACAGTTACTTGTCCATAAGATGCAACAATAAGTTCTGCAAGAGGGAAAAGGTTTTAATTCACCATTACTATTACTAGTTCCTGGAAAGTTTAATCTAGTCGAATCGGGAGCCGTTTCCTTTTCCAGGTTAGAGGTTTCTCTGGCAGTTCTGTAATTGACCACGGGTGACATGTGCCCCATGTCTTTTAAAGGGGGATATGTTCGGTCTCACTGGACCCCACTTGTTTGAGAGGGTCAGTGCTGGACAGCCTGTGGTAGGAGGCCTTAGTTGGAGTAATTGGTGTTAGGAATGATTCTGTCACCTCAGTGTCACCTGCCAGAGTAGGGCGTAAAATACAACACACTATCAAAAAATAAAAGAGTTCCTGTCTGTTATTTTTATTCATACAGTATTCATACCCTAAGCACTTTGCAGATATTGGGCCAATTCATGGTCATGATTAAGTATCATTGGAGCATTAGTAAACATCTGATAAAGTACAGGTATAGGATGAATTATCTGGAATGCTTGGGGTTTTCCAGATAAGGGATCTTAACTTAAATCGTATCGCTATCCCCTAAGTCTGTAAAAATCATTTAAACATTAAGGGGTAGATTTGTTAGGATTCGAGTTGTGTTTTCCATGAAAAGGTTATTTTTGAGACAAAAATCTATTTTTCGGGTTTAAAAAAAACTAACATTTTTGAGTTTTTTAAAAAAAAAAACCTCACATTTTTTGATATTTATTATACCCCAACCCTGGAAGTAGCTTGAATCCAAAAATACACCATCTAAAACCTGTCAAGATCATGTAGGAGTCAATGGCAGAGGTCCCTTGTACCTTCATGATGTTCGTGTTTTTTCGTGTGGATTTTGCTCGATAACTCAAAAACTTTTTGCTGCCAGTCTAGATATGGGCTACCAAATAGTCAATCACAGCTCATATTTGGCATTCCCACAAATATTTTTGAATGCTTATGTTGCTCTCTAACTTCTTTTACATTTTAATGTGGCTCACAGGTAGAAACGGTTGGGGACCACTGCCCTATATAAACCTAATAGGAGTGTTTTGCCACCAATATGGATTCATACAGCTTAGTTACTATCAAGTGCAAGGTACCAGGGCCAGGCCTAGCCGATCTGGCACCCTAGGCAACCCAGTCAGCTTGCCCAACCCCCCCGCACCCCCTCCCCATAACATCGGGGAGGGCAAAGAAATGGGAAACGGAAATTCAGGGGAGGGACAGAGGGGCGAGCGACAGGGGTTTCAAGGATTCTGCTTTGTAGGGACAAAGATAAAAAATGTATCAACTAAATGTATCAATTTAGAACAGTTTACAGGGTTAGTGACACTTTACACTTCAATATTAGAAAAACAGTCACACATAAAAAACAGAAAGTAATTTAAGTATGTCTTTATTTCTGGTGAGCTATCTGAAAACAACTGAAAAAATTTTGGAAGGTGAACAGCCCCTTTAACTCCGACACTTTGGGTCATGTGTTAATTATGATATGTGACACAATAGCTAAACAGCCCCTTGGGATAGCAAGGTAGATAATAATAGAAGCAGGCTTGGTTAGCCATCAACTCTATAGATTATACAACTGGTCTATATAAACAGTACATAAGTATATACCAACAGTGGGGAGTCTGGGGACACGACTTTTTATGGCAATAAAAAATAAATATCAATTTGCTGATTTACATCCCAAGTTGCTTCCAACGCTGGGCAATACTCATGAGATTTGGCAAATCACGATTCCACATTTTAAACTGTTCCTTGTGTTACTGCCTTTCTAATTCTGACTTCTTCAATACAGTTAAAATTGAGAACCAGACCAATCGGTTGCTATGGTGCTCCCATCCCAGAAACCATATGCAGCAATAAATGCATTCACAGAGGACTATAATTAATCTGACCAATTACTTCCCTTCTAATTATTCATTCATTATCTTTTATAATTACCCTTGAGTCTGTTACAGTAGAACAATCACAAACATTTTTCAGTATGAATGGTTATGGCTTTCCAGAAATTCTGCTGTCTTGCCATGCATGTATGCATTAGTGATATGTAGCGCCCAAGTAATTGTGTAAAGTACTCATTGCATAGATAAAAAAAGCAACCTAATCTTATTTCTTCTTGAAGCAAAGCAGTTTGGACCATATCTTATAAAGATGTATTTGCTGTACATGCCTTGAAACTCAAAACTCAAACAGCTTTCATAAAATTAATTACGTTTTCTTCCTCAAAATAAAATCGGAAATTATTTGTTTGCGAGCATTAAAGCGGCGGCAAGCAATGATATAAATAAATAAAACGGTGCTTGCATTATCATATTCCAACTGTCTCCACTTTCCCCCACTGCATCTCATCAAATCGTTTTTATTTACAGAAGCTGATATGAAACATTTACCCAAGATGCTTGTATAATATTATAAAGTAAATAATTTATTATAATTAGACACAGGCAGGCTTACAGTATATATATATATATATATATATATATATATATATATATATATATATATATATATATATATATATATATATATATATATATATATATACATATATATATATACACTGTATACAGTATATATACTGTATATACTGTATACTATATATATATATATATATATATATATATATATATATATATATATATATATATATATATATATATATATATATATGGAAATTAAAGCTAAATAGGCATCAAGTCCGGAGTCACCACAATATCATCTAATTTGTATTCTAGAAATGCATCTGCCTAATGAATTCTTGACTGTTATTGATAGCAATTTATTACTTCTGCTAGGAAGCATTACACAGATGTATTCTCCATCAGTGCTGCCCACAGTTCACCTCTTAATACGTTTAATAATCTTACCTTCTCTATGGGGCCAAAGAGGTATACCTCATCCAAGACAAAACTCACAGACGCACACTGAGATATTCCTTATCCATACTGGAGTCAGAGTAAACATTCATGCAAAAGAGAGACTTCTCACATGTAAAGACAAAAGGATAAGGATTTTTACATAAAAATTGAAAACTTATTATTCATACATTCTTTAGTAATTTATAATGGCTCATCTTGGCAGCAAAATGAAATACAGAAAGCAGGGTTTTACATGCTAAAAATCAGCATAATAGCATTGCTGTGGCTGAAAAGGGATCTTCAAACTGGGTGTAGGGGCAGCAGCTGCTATACACCAGTATTCTATCAAATATCGACACTGGAAGCACCCCTTATAATTTGTTCAGGGCCTATTCTCCTATCTTACCATCCAATACATGCATATACAGTAATTGCATATACAGTAATTGCAGACTTTAAATGCACAAAATGAATTGAAAATAATTATATTTATTTAAAAAAAAAAAACATTAATCTTCATGTATACAGATATGGGAACCACAATGCTCGGGACCTGGGTTTTTTCCAGATACGGGGTCTTTCCGTAATTTCGAATTCACACTTTAAGTCTACTAAAAATAATTTAAACATTAAAGGGGTTGTTGAGACAATTTGCAAATGGATGTCGAAGTCGAAGGATTTAGCGCAATTCGTTTGATCGAATGATCGAAGGAATAATCGATTGAACGATTAAATCCTTTCGAAGGATTTTAATTCATCGATCGAACGATTTTCCTTCGATAAGAAATTGGTTAGAAAGGAAGGTCCCCATAGGCTAACATTGGTAGGTTTTAGGTGGCGAAGGAGACAGTACTTCGACTATCGAATGATCTAATAGTCGAACGATTTTTAGTTCGAAACGTTCGAGGTCGAAGTCGTAGTCGAAGTAGCCATTTCGATGGTCCAAGAAGCCAAGGAAAAACAACGAAATTCAAAGTATTTTTTATTCTAATCCTTCACTCGAGCTAAGTAAATGTGCCCCTAAAAGTTAACTGAAAGGTGAACTAAATTTAAATTAACCCAATATATCTAATAAGGATTAAGAAAAAGGAAATACATTTTTACAAATTTGAATTGTTTAATTAAAATGGAGTCTATGGGGAGACAACCTTTCCATAATTAGGAGCTTTCTGGATAATGGGTTTTCCGGACAAGGGGTTCTATACCTGTATACACTAGAGGGATTATTTTGGTCCAGGGGCAAAAATACAAAAACAGGCACAAAGTGCTATTTTGTTTTCCCACCATGTGAACCCCATTATTTGTGCCCTTGTATCCTTGAAGATTTGCACCTGACAGCCACCAGTTACGGAATCAGCAAATCTCAAGAAGCTAGGTTTATAAGTAGCTATGGATGGGAGGAGAGGATGGTTGTGATGTAAAGGGAATTAATTTAGCAATCTCGTCACATTACATCAAAAGCTCCTCATTGCTGAATTCTTAATATAAAAAAAATAATCATTTAAATATGACAGTGTTTATGCCCTGCTGGCTGGAAAAAAAATCTCAACATCAACTGATCAGCAGGAGATAGGAACATTGTGAGAAGAGTCATGAAATGATTTAGCTGGCAGCTGAGAAAAAGCATTAAATAAATATTATCTGACAATATATATGAGCAGTAAAGGCCAAATTTAAAGATGCAGATTGTGGCAGTGTAATGTAAATTTAATTAGACTGTGCAAGTGTAGGGGAAAGAAAAACGGTCATTATGAGGTTGCAGTAGTCCAAACAGGATGCATTCACTGATGCTGCTTAAGCACAGAATTCACAGATCTTGGCAAACGTTCTGGTGATTATGGCAAAAGAGTTGATGTGTTTAGAGAAGGGGATGGGAATCAAAATTGTGTGCTGTCAAAAGGATTAATGATCATGCCACAAAATTAACCATAAGGTGCATGTAAGGCTTGGATTAGTTAGGAGAAGTTGCCTGAGGCAACTTTGGGCGACTATTGAAAACGCATTGCCGCGTGTGCATTAGCGCAGTCGATTTTGCGCTGTAGCCTATGGGGAAAAGACGCTGAGGCAGTTCGGGGAGATAGTCGCGCAAAAGACGTGGCGATAAGTCGCCAGGCGACAAAATCTCCCCGAATCTCCTCGTCTGGCCTTACCCTTAAGGACTGGAGTCCAAAACTGCACTGCATACTCATACCAGTGAGCCCAGTGTAAAGACCTCACATCTGCCCCAAGAAAATTGTGTAGATAAACTTGAATATAATAAGGCAGGTAATACAAAAAAAAAAAACAATAATCCAGAAACCTCTTGATTTTGTGCTTGCAAAAACTAGCAAGCAGAACCTAAGGGGTAGTCTAATTCTGGGGGATACATCATGTACATTTTATAGCAGATGAAAGATCTGAAAGTGTTCCTGTGTTCTGGTAGTCCGTGGGTGTTATCCCAAATCACAGCAATGAGTTTATAGGGCAAAAAAAGAAATCCCACCAAAGAGGGATAGAAAAAAAGTGCATCTTCCCACCAATTGACTGGGATGATTTATATGCCAAACATATTCAATGATTTTTGCTAATTTTTATGGAAGTATACACTTCTGCGTCTGAAGGGGAATTCATGTCCTTTAGTTTAGAGATGAAAAAAAAATCACCTGAAGTGAATATTCCAATTTAAAGGGTATTCTTTCACCTCAAATACAGAAAATGTATTTACTTTGTACCTCTTCAGTTTAAATTGTAATAATATGGTATTTATCAAAAATGGCAAATTGAATAGCATTGCTATAAATTTGGAGGGGGGTTTGGGTTATCATTAATACATTATTTTGCCCACACGCAGTTTCCATGTGTGTCCAAGATGGGAACAGCACCTCTGATCTAGGGTTCAGTGGATCTTATTGCAGTGCACTCCCAGAACGGCTCTTATGTAAAATGAAATAATATCACTAGACTGCTGAAATATATTTGAAATACTGCACAGCAAATAAAATACTTGAAAATGGCCCAGCATTTAGTCATGTTGCCTTGAAGTTCTACACAAAATCAAAGAAAATCTTAAATCTAAATTCCCCCAGAGAAACATGTGGAGCATAGCCAGAGGGACCACCAACATTTCAGGAATGATCTTTGATCACCACAATACCACAGAGCACATAGAAAGAAAAGTGCATTTCAAGTGAAACAACAAATCTCATGTTTCATCTGGGGTTCATATAGAGTGGTTTAATCAAAAGCATATTCCAGGTGTGATGTTAAACATCAGAACTAAATCACAGGCCGGCCCTGACCTCAGTATACCTTTCACTTTATATTATATTCTTCGTCATAATATTTCCATGCACTGATTTTTCCTGAACCCCCTCAACCAGATCTGCCAGCAAAATAACTGATCACTTCTTTTTGCCTATAATGCTATTGTACCAGGGGTGCAAAACATAAGCTACCAGCAGGCCTGGGTCTTGGGGAAGGTCACAAAGGAATTAGCAGTTGGGCCAAGTCAAGAATTGGCTTCAACTGGGCATGCTCAAATTGGTGCTGAGCTGAGTTCACTGCTCAACTCTGTAAAGCAGAGATCTTTACTACAGACAACTATTGAGAGAATTCCATACAGTCTATAACTCAGGGCCGGAACTAGGGGTAGGCAGAGTAGGCACCTGCCTAGGGCGCAAAGCTGGGGGGGGCGCCAGGCAGGCCCCTTCTCTGCCTCTTCTACCCCCTAGTCCGGTCCCTGATTGCCCCTCTGCCCCGCTTGTCCCGTCCTTATTTTTGGGGCGCATCTTTTTTTTTTTTCAATCAGGGGTTTTGCACATGCGCGCGCGGTCCCTAGTGCACGCGTAATTCCGCATGCTCACGTGCACGTTTTTACGCACATGCGCGCCATTGTTGGTCGTTCGTACCGGCCAGGCTGCCTGGGGCGCCTGACTGGGCTGGCCCGGCACTGCTATAACTGGTTATTGGCTATCAAAGGAACTAACAAATCATATGTGGCTTAATTAAAACCCAAAGACATCCATATTATTTTTTAATCAAAGTATAAAATTAAAAACCATTTATAAAGTTAAGTGAATGAAAAGACTAATATTTAGAGATGGCTGAATCTGTCCCTTCTCTTTCCTTTTGCGAAATGGTGAAAAATTTGTGAAACTCATTGAAGCCAATGCACAAAATTTTGATGCGAGCCACTATTTTTATATGCTCGACTATTTCGTCCAAATGCATTAACATCAAAAATAATTTTCATGCACAACAATTTTTATGTGTGCAACAATTTTGACACAATTATTTCAGAGTTCAGAGTTATCACGAATCCATGCCTGGCGAATTTATTCACCCATCACTAATAATATTCATACAAGTATTCTGCCATGGGGAAAGTAGTCAGAAATGGTGTAGGAAATGGCAGACTGGACAAATATAAAGGTAGGACAAAACAGAATATATTATTTTAAATTGTGCCAGCAAAGTGCTTTAATAGCTTGCTGCTGGTTCACATTAGTTCCTGCCCCAGTGGAGTTTACAATTTAAGGTTCCTTTTAGTGATAAGCTAACCTGTCCAGTTACACTTTTTCACGCAAAATGCATTGAAGTCAATGGTTGGTTTTCCTTGGCATTTTTTTGTGCAAAATACATTGATGTCAATGGACCTTTTTTTGGGGGGTGTTTTTTTACACAAATGCATTGGGTGTTTTTTTTTTTTTTGCTCATCACTATTTCCAACCACATACCCATATTATAGGCAACTTTATCTGAAGCCAGTAGACTTGCCTGTGGAGTGTGGGAGTAAACTGGAGTCACTGGAAGAAAGCCACATAAGCTTGTGCCAAAAAAAATCCTTGCAATCAGTGCCTAGCTGGGATTGAATTTAGAACCCCAGCACTGCAGCAATGCTGACCACAGCACAACACAAAGACATTTAAAAAAAAACAAACAAATAAAACAGTGTTACAATAAAAATACACATTTTTACATTAACTTTCCCTACTTTCCTTCTTCCGCTCTCTTTCACTAAACAACAAGGTAAGAAGGCCAACATGCTCCATGTAATGAGACCATTCCTAGACTAATAATCAATATTGTACTGTGCATATCTTGCTTGTATCACTGTAATTCTTTTCTAATAACTTGAAAATCAACCATTTAAATCTCATATTTATTTATCATGTTCTCTTATCCTTCAAGAGACTGCATTTATCCAGGGGTGTCTGTATTCCCTATTCCACAAATCCATCCACTTGTTGTTTCATTTAGAAAGAAATCAATCTTTTTTGATAAGTCCATTACATTTTAGTGCATATTTAGCAAAGAAAATGTATGTTTGTAACCTTTGAAACAAGCTGCTCTCTATAAAAGATTTTTTGTAATAGGCAATACACATTTATTGAGTGTATCGGTCAGCTATGCATCTAGAAAGGGATAATATGAAAGCACTCCACTTACCAGAATACCTTCCTTTCTCATCACACCAAATAATGTGTTTTAGAACATTGGCTTTGCCCATAAGAGGTTTTCTGAAATGCTCTGACAAGTTTTTCTCAGTGTGTTTTCATAGGCAATGTTTTTGAACTTTTTTAGAGGACTGGAGGGTGGTTGGTGGCTGATATAAACCCTGCCTTCATATAATGCTCCATATACAGTCGGCAATCACGTGTAAAACATCCTGCTTGCCCGGGTGCAGAGCCAGCTGATCACATTCAATCCCGTGTAGAAGAAGTCCCCACTCACAGGTCTTATTACCAGTCAATCTTTTCTTGCAGTAAGTTAATAACAGGAGAAAAAGTTTTCATCCCCACAGTGGCAAAGCACATATCATTAGACATAAATTGACTTGTACATCCAGAAATGTTGTATATATCATAAAATGTTACTGTGGACTTGTGTACTGTGGAAAAACCTGTATACAAGTTAAGAAATGGGTCAGTAGGCATCTTGCCACTACTAGGGAGGCTTTGGAACCTAATCCCAAAAGAGAATCCACAAATGATTGTAAACAGGACATATCAAAACAACCCATGGCTCAACATTGCCTACAGGCTAATCATTCAATTACATCTTTTAAGTGTGTGCCAATTGATCATGTCCCAAACCCTCCTAGGAGTGGTGAGATTAACTGTTTACTGTTACAAAGAGAGGTCTTTTGGACGTATGAATTGGACTGTGTGGTACCCAGAGGTTTGAATACACATTTGTATATGTGAATATTATCATGGATAATATGGTAATTTTTTACTTTGGTATTTGTATGTGCTATACCTATAAGAGGACATTATATACATGTATATTTGAATACATTAATATGAGTAGAGTAGTGATGTCATTTCTGTCACATGACTCAGAGAATATTGTGTATTATAATAAATAAAGTACCCCTGTTGCAAAATATGAGGATATTAGAAGTTACCTCGGCATCATGAAAAGGGGCACTTAGGGTCAATATACTTATCAATGTCAAACATCCCAGTTATCAGTCATAAAATGGCATCAATAGCAGGCTGCAGCTTCCTCACAAAGTTGGTTAGACTTTCAAATTAAACATAAAAAGAGGGATATGCTCCCTTAGCATAAAATCAGTAAAATGCTTTATTTGTATAAAAGTAATGCACTTACATTAGATTGCAAATTGTCCAACATATACTTATAAAAGCAGATACAGTAGCCAAACGCATTTGTTGGTGTCAGCTTCCTCAGGGACACGAGGAAGTCTCCCCTGAGGAAGTCGACAGTCTAACGAAACACGTTGGGCTACTGTATCTGCTTTTATGATTATATGTTGGAAACTTTGCAAGATAATGTAAGGGCATTACTTTTAGACAAATAAAGCATCTCACTTATGCTGTGGGAGCACGTCCCTCTTTTTTATGTTTAATTATTAATAATATAATTAGATTATTGGTCATAATGTTGGCAGTAAGGCAACAATGTGGTGCATCACTGCTATGTGACCAGCTTGTTGCTGCTTCATAAATCATTATTGCCTTTCTGATGCAAAATTCTGATTCTGGCTGTGTGGCAAGCACCTTCCTTTAAATTTGCATATATATCATTTTTAGTGATAGCGTCCTTTAAATCTTAGCATCCACCAGGAATGCAAGATATATATCCTCATTTGGAGACATTTTAAATTCATTGGCTCACAAGCAGTTAGGGTTTGCAGTGTGCCAGCTTATTAGCACATAATTTTAATAAGATGGCAGGATATTTGAAAGGGTTACATAGCTGGGGAGTAATAATTGTCTAATAAAACCGTGAAGGCTTAATTCTCATCCGTATGAAACCTTCATATGACAGAGGGGAAAAAAGTACTCTGAAAATCTTCAGCCATGAGATGCGGCCAACTAACATCTCTTCAGGTGATACTGAAACACATCACCCAGCTTCCCCTGCCAGCCCCTGACATTTCAAGCCAATCGTGCCAGAAGCTCTAGTTCAGACTTGGAATCCCATGAGGGAAGCCAATGGAAACCAGAATGGCACCCAATCCAAGAAGGTAATTACAGAATTCCTGTACTTACTAACTTGTAAATGAGAACTGGCAACTGCCATGCTGGTACTTGTAGAACAATGATGCTGTGCAAAGAGGTCTATGCAGATCATACGCATTCTGCGGGGACATTAAATCTTTTGAAGGGACACACAAGGCCCAGTCTATGTGGACAGCCCTGCTCTGGAATGTGTTTCAGTGTTGTGAGAAATGGAGATGACTGCTGCAACATTGTTTCAGTGGTACTTGGAACTGCAGTGGATGGAATAGCAAAGACAAACCGATAGTAGCAATAATATTTAAATAACTTTTAAAAAACTTTAAAATGCATAATTTCTATAGGTATGGGATTCCTTATCCGGACACCTGTTATCCAGAAAATATTGGGAAGGCCATCTCTACTGGAGTCCATTTTCAGCAAATAATTAAATCTTTAAACATGATTTCCTTCTTCTCTGTAATAATAAAACAGTACTTTGCACTTTATGGTAACTAAGCTGCATGAATCCATATTGATGGCAAAACAATATTATTGGGGTAATTTAATGTTTAAATGATTTTAGCAGAATTAAGGTATGGAGATCCCAATTATGAAAAGATCCTATATCCAAAAACCCCAGGTTCCAAGCATTCTGATATTAAACCTGTATTGGAAAGTTGCTTACAATTTAGATGCTTTGCCATCATAATGCAAAATGTTATATTTGGGCTTACAACACAACTATGCCATTAAGTCATAAATGAGAACTAAAGTAAAAATCATCAATGGGGAATGTCAATTTGTTAGGAACATCCAAATGATTCTGATTACTCTGCTACCCCATGTATTCCTCTTCTTTAAAACATGCACCAGCCCACAGTACTTTACAGCAGAGAGTGCAACTGTCGTATTCTACTGCTATCCCAGGCACTCTCTATACCACCCCATGCAGGGGCATGATCTGTACCAATATACTTCAGTGCTTTCTGTGTGGTGCATGCTCCCAGCATCAGTAAAAGCAGGGTAGAAGACTGAATGGTGACTGAATGCCCTGTTGTAAAGTACCATATGTCAGTAGAGATGGGCGAATCTGTGCAGTTTTGCTGCAATTTGTTGCAATTTGCGGATTTACAAAATGCCGAAAAATTCACTAAACACATTGAAGTCAATGGGAGTCAAAATCATTTTGATGCGAGCAACAACAAAAAAAAAAATTATGTGGGAGCCAATTTTGACATGCGTCAATTTTTTTTAACACGGTGCATTTTTTCACCAGCGAATTGTTGCTGCAGTTGCGCAAATTCATTTCATTGCGGCAAAACGCTGAAATTCACCTCAAATTCGTGTCTGGCGAATTTATTTGCCCATTACTATAGGTCAGTGCATTTTTCAAAGAAGAGACACACTGGACCATGGTAGCATGTTAGAGATTAGAACCACTTGGGAGTGTCTGCAAATTATCACTCCACTGATGGTCAATTTAGTTCTACTTTAATAGCTTCCTTGGCTACAGGCTGGCTATGTAATCCAGTGGGCTACATAACCAAGTATTGCCTGATAAGATATTGAAAGCTCAGATACTGTATATATATATATATATATATATATATATATATATATATATATATATATATATATATATATATATATATATATATATATATATATATATATATATATACAGTATATATATATATATATATGTGTGTGTGTGTGTGTGTAATTTACTGCAAAGTCTGCAGTTGATGGCAATCTGAACTCAAGGGTTATTGTAGAAATGTATTTTGCTGCCCTGTTTTGAACAAACGAAAGAGCTGATCATTAGTACTGACATCTGACCGACTGGACTCCTGGGAGCCTGAGTGGCAATATTTAATTACGAACTCTGGGGAAAAGGGATATATAAGACTTGTTCTCCTACGACATCTGCTTTTTTCCCTGTACACTGAGCTTATAAAATGCTCTGGGCCAACTCGCTCTCTCCTATGTTATTAGCATTTTCATCTGCAGCATAAATCTTTGTTTTCACCTTCAGTCTCCTGTTTATTTACATTTTTTTTCATTTATAAAGGACCAGATCTGTATGTAGCTAATTTAAAGACGTATAGCACAAGACAGTGCAAGTACAAGTCACAAACAATCTGACAATTTTAGTGCCATAACTACCTACATAGGGTTAGTCCATGCTAATGGTAAAAAGGTAACATGCAAATATTAAAAAGTATATTATATTAGCTAAATAGCACATGCAATTATTGATGCATATACTGTAGACATAAACATTATTTGTGCTTCGATTTAGACATAAGCTAGACCCATTGACCCATCACCTTGCTAACCATGAGACAATTTATTGCCGCAGATGAACAGGAGAATACAAGCAGTTAGGGCAGATAGGTTGAGTTTCTCAGGAAGAATTGAAGAGAAAAGGCTGTAAGTGTTTGATGGATCCTTGGTAGTGATGGGCGAATCTGACTCTTTTTGCTTCGCAGAAAATTCGCAAAACTGCAAAAATTTGCTGTGACAAAATTTTTCTGATGCGCACAGTTTGACAGTTTTTTTCATCCATTAGAGTCTATGGGTGTCATTTTAACAGGGAAACTTGCTAGGGTTCAAATTTTGCTAACAATCAAGCATTGATTAGTGATGGGCGAATTTGTTCCATTTTGCTTTGCCACAAAATTCACAAAAAGGAGGGAAACGTGGCTTGTGGTGCCGGTCATCTTTGACGCCAGTGCCCATTAAAGTCAATGGGCATCCGTTGATCATTGTCCGGCATTAAAAAACTTTTCACTAATTTATTTGCCGCCAGCAAAACACGGAAATTCGTCATGAATTCGCAACTGCCAAATAAATTCGCCCATCACTAACATTGATATGCATAAGAGACTGGAATATGAATAGAAGAGGGCCTGATTAGAAAGATGAGAAATAAAAAGTAGCAATTACAATAAAGCTGTAGCCTTACAGTAATTTGTTTTCAGATATGGTCAATGACCCCTATTTGAAAGCTGGAAAGAGTCAGAAGAAGAATGCAAATAATTCAAAAACTATAAAAAAGAAAAAATGAATTAACCATTCTATAACGTACTAAAAGTTAACTTGAAAGTGAATCACTGGGATACCCATTTGGCAAGCTGGGGAAATTCTGTATCCTGCAAGCATAATAATAATTGACAGTGTGCAATGCCTCATAATTGCAAAATACATTTGTTGCTTGCAAATCTTGCTGGTGGAAGGGAGCAGTGTGTGAAAGAGTCACTGGGCATACTAGAGATAACGTATTGTATCTGAAGTCCCTTTGGCATATGGGAAACGTGAAAATAGTCACAAAGAAGTTTGTTTTTGTAGAAGCCGGACTATGGGCAGTTCACTTATGCATGAATAAATTCTAAGACACCTCTGCTTAAAGCGAGTATTAAAAAATATACAAAGTATACCTTGTTGTTGCTGTGCTTTTAAAGAAACTCATTTACACTAAAATAATCCTATTAAATGTTACAAAGTGAAGTAAATACCGATCATAATGTAAAAGAGATTGACAGACTGATGGATTTATTGGCAGCTGACAGAATCAGTACTAGCTTTATCAAACCCTGGAAAATTTCTAGGTGTATAGTAGCATAAAAAAATATCCTGGAGTATTTTACTGAGTAATAATACCGCATATCTCAGGCAGGAATGCCCCTTCATTTTGCCTGCAAATGAATTGCAGCAAATGAAAAGGATGGGCAGCCAGCACTGCATTTAGCTTTATAGCAGCTTCTTCTTAAATGGCTGAAAAAGTTATTTTATGTTTAATGGCCCCAAAACAATATGGAAAACTCTACTCCAGGGTCAGCCTTAAGCCAACTGGGTCCTACGCTGAGAGAGGGGGGTTCTACACTAGTTTTACTATCCCAAAGAAAGAATGCCATTCAAAAACCTTGGATGGAGAAATGAGCAAAAATGATACTTATGTCCAATGTGCTTCATTCTAAAAAAAGAAGGAAAATCATACACTGAGTCAATGCAATAAAGGGTGCAAAGTTTGCTGAGGTCTAGTAACTCATATCAAATGCTTCCTTTTAGATAACCCAGTCAAACCGAAAAGGACCCCATAGTAAGCCCCTGACCATAAGGTAACAGTCCTGTTGTTGAAGGTGCTGTCTGGTTCAGAACCTCCTGCCAGGTGGGATCCGCTGAAAAACCCAGAAAGTCCCAGCGAATCATGTAGTGCCCCCAATATCCCACCCTCAAACATCATTGTCATACTAACCTCACATAACCCACTTTGTCCGGAACTATCACATAGTAACTCTCCCCTCTGCTTGACAGCATTTCTCTCTCTGTCCTATTAACCCCCTAGCCACCATTGGTAGCCCCTGGTCCCTGCCACTCATTGCTCGGCACCCCTCTTTCCTCCCACCCTCTAGACTTACCACTAGTGATGTGCAGGGTAGTGTTAGAGGCGGCAGGCTAGGTATGTGCATAGGGTCCTAATGCCCCACCACCAACAACATTACGAACTAGGCATGTGCCTCTTCTGCTGGCCCCTATTTTAAAAAGGTGACTAGTAAATGCTGATTGCTATGGGTTACTAGACCTGTAGTAAACTGTGTACCTTTTATTGCATTACCCCATACAATCACTTTTTGGTCATTGGTGTCATTTACCTTGATGAACCCAAATTCTTTTATATGCCCACATAAGGTATATCAAACATCAACATACGCCAAATTGTGCCCTGTAATTGTAAAGACTGATTTAGCTGCCCCCTGCTCTGTGAATTACCAGTTCATCTATGCCCCCATTTAGTATTTATATTTCCTTTATGTTCCCCTTTCTCAGCTCCCAAAGCTTATTTTCTCTTGGTAGCTAAATGTTTATTTCCCTCGCTCTTTGACGGTACAGTTAGAGGAGGTATTTTAAAACCAGGACAAGCGACAATGTTCAGGTTCAGAGACCGAGTCTTTGAGAAGCGGCTGTTTCCTTCCTTCACGGCTCGTTTGAAATGTTCCCATGTGGAGAGATGGCTGCTAAGCCTAACAAAGCTGAAGAGGAATCCGCTCCCCCTGCTGCTGCCAACGCTCCTATCTCTTCAACCTGCAGCTCGGGAAATCCAGACTAACAGCGCAGTGTCTCCTGAGGAGATAGGAGGCAAATGCACGTGCATTTATTCATATGACATTTAACTGCTCCCAGATGAAAAGCAATAGGAAGAAAGGAAGAGGAAAAATCTCTTTAACCCGTGCGTTGACTTGGATGTTTGCACAGGACTAATCCTGCTGCACATATTAAACCACTGGCTTAGGTGTGAACAACGGAATACAAGGCTTAATATCTTCTAAATTCTAAAGCTTTAAATGCTGTGGGTGAAATAAAATCAAGCCATTCTGCCTCCCCACCCCCCTTCTTGATATTATATCAAATAATATGTGCATACGAATAGGGTATTTTTTGGTGTGTGGCTCCAGCCTGTGATTCCTAATCTCTCAGCAAAGGCCTCTGTGACACCTGTTTCTTTAGCAGTGTAATGGGCCCCAGTCCCAGGCCTGTGTCTTACCAGCAGGGCCAAGCTCAACCTTTAATGTTTGTTTTTCTCCTGCTGTGACGGTGAGGGGTTGCCGTGTACAGTATTTATGTTTTTAGCCCGTTCCTCAAGTCAGGGCCAGATTTATACAAAGGTTGCCACTAGGCTGGGACCACTCTGTGTGTGCAAGGGTTATCTTGTCGAGTCTAGAGCACTGGTATTGGCACGTGGGAGTTTTACAGAGCTAGCACGTCTCCTGCATGTCCCCAGTGCTTCTGAATCCATTGCAATGCGGCTGGGTGGCATGTTGCCCCTAAAATTCTGCTGCCCTAAGCACTGCCTTTGTGCCCTTTCTACAGCATCTAACAACCATGTACACTTACCACCCTGGGTAACAAGCAGAACCCGCTGTTTGGGAACTAAAGCTGGCCATAGATGCAAACATAGCATCATATGAAATGAAGATTCGTATGATTTTCTGACCGTGTGTGGATTATCCCAACATTTTTTATGCCATGGCAATTGTTCGTTCCGTCGATCAGACAGTTTAAAAGATTTATATCAGCCACTGATAATTTCTCTGCGTGTATTGCCTATCTGACTATATCAATGGGAGACTGTAACTTCTATTTGTTGAACATGATGACTTTCTTACAATTGTTGCCTTTCAATTAATGACCCCAGCATTGTGTGGTTTGTTCTCTTTACTACTTTATATAAATTTGAATGGTTAGTTGCAGGTCGGATGATTGGAACTGGTGTTTGTTCTTTCAATATAGCCTAATAATCTGCACGTCTAAGGCCAGCTGTACTTGGTCTGAAGCTGACTGGGTTTGGCCTTTAGAATCAGGTTAGGCAAGAAGACATTGGGTTGCATTCAGCACACACAGGGGGGACAGTCCAGCACAATCAAACAAAGTTAAGAACAGAATAAGTGCACAGGGCTCGGGCTAATAGCAAGGAAAATAACAGTTATAGAAAAAATAGCAAAAGCTACCTTTTTTACATATGGTAGATGTCTTTGTATTTTCTTGATCACATTTAGGGTCTGGCCACATGGGCAGATTCAGGGAGATTTTATTTAAATTGCCTGGAGCACTTTGTTTTCCGAAGTCGCCCAAAGTTTCCTCATGAGGCAATTATGGCGACTTCAGAAAACGAAGCACTCCGTGTGCCTGCCCCCAGGCAATTTACATGTAAGATGACGGAAAGCAGGGGAAGGCAGATCAGGGAGATTAGTCGCCGTGAAGAAGAGGAGATTTGTCGCCTGGCGACTAATCTCCCCAAATCTGCCCTTGTGGCCAGACCCTTAAAAGACACCATCAATATTTCATTAAAGGACAACTAAATCCACAATCAAAATGATGTGTTGACTTATGCTTGATTACATAGGGCTGCTGTTCAGTAAACTCCAGCAGCCAGAAACAGCCACAGATCCATTGCAAATTATTGCTGGTGCTGTTCCAGCAATTCCAAATGGACACTTCAATATAGTCTTACGTACCCATGTTTGTCAGTAATGTAAATGTGCAGAGTGTGGAGAGCTGAGCTCTGTGCCGACAGGTATATCAGCATGTTGTGTGGTGAATCTTTATGTGTTCAATAAGACTGCATCACAAGGATTCATATCAATCTGCACACTACCCACAGGAGTGGATAATGAATGCAGGGCATAATGAAATCATTAACACTTGCACTGCCTTATTGTAGCGCATGTGCCATCTTGGGCAAGAGTATGGGCAGTACAGAACTCTTTTGCCAATTTCTATAATGCACATTCACCCACAGGGTTGGACTGGCCCACCGGGATATCGGGAAAAAAACCAGTGGGCCCTGATCCTCATGTAAAGGAACTTAAGGGAGATTGGAAGGGATAAAGAAGAAGATGGGGCTAGTAATACACATTATAGCAAAAGAATGGACATAAGTAAGGGGAGAGATTGGTACATGGGAGTGGGTAGGGAAGAAGAAGCACATGACCCATGGGGAGAAAAGACAGTAGACAGAGGAAACAATGGCAGACAAGAATAGGTTAGGAAAGGAGACATGGGGCAATAAAAGCATGGGGAAAGAGAAGAAGAAAATCTAGAGGAAAAAAGGAAAAGAAAATGTGGAAGGATCAGAGACATAAGAAGGAAAGGTATGCCAGAATTTTAAAAATGCGTTCGGGAAAGCATCTAGATCAGGGTGGGGGTGGGTTTGGTGAGTTATACATTTAGTGGGCCTTAAGCTGAGGTTCTATGTTGGGATCCAGGTCCCCCGTCTGCAACTGTTCACCCAGCTTTAACAGGTGCAGCGGGTGCCTGGGACATGGATGAAAATGGCAGTGTGGTGCTTGCAAGTAAAGTCCCCCGAGCCAATGTATTTATTAAAAAAGAGGAGAACCAACCTGGGGGTAGAAGGTATTTACTGGAATTACTGGTGGGTGCATATTTGGCAACTTAGTATCCCCCAGAAATTTTACCTTTTTTTCTTCTTTAAGTAATTTATGTGATTAAAGCTTTTCCTTTAATTTTAATCTGACATATTGAGCAAATCTGATTAGGTTGTTTAGGCCAACCTAAAGCATATATTTATTATACCTGAAGCCAGTTTTGAATCCATTAGCTGCATTAATAATCTGCCGCAAGTTGTTCAAGACAGCCTTGTCCTTACTGACTAGAATGGCAGAAGAGTTAGTAGGCAAGATGGGGTGCATACGTGCCTTCCCAGTCCAACCCTCATGAATGCAGCACTGTGATGCAGGCCGCACTTTATTCACGGGGGAGTGCAGGTCTGTGCTCCTGAATGCTCTTTAGAATGGTGCTAAATAAATACATTTTTTGCACTGCTCTGCAATTTTTGTATGAGGATTGTGAGGTGGGGGAGAATGTAGTCAAAGTCAACAATGAAAAATATGGGCACAAGCAAAACATTTGCATGATTTAGTCGCTTGACCGATTCTTTGGATTAAACCAGAGCACAGCATATGTAACACCAACCTTGACTTTTTATTTTTAGATAAAATAGGATTAAAAAAAGGGCTGCTGTTGTTTAGTATACACACATGAGCAATGCAGCAGAGATGAGAAGCAGTAGAACAAGCAGGCCGTGGTCCTCATAACTTTGTGAGTAATGAGCTATAGTTTGCCCCCTGAAAAACACAAAACATAAATTAGAAAATTAATGATGTGTAAATAGTGCTGGCTCTGGATGGAGCTGTGTTTATTAAAGGCTGCCATCTTGTGTTCAAGGAAGAAAGATAGGATACTGTCTGCAGGTTGGAAATCTAGTGAGAGCTGTGCGATCCGTGCGAGTCTGCAAGGTAGCTGCACATTCAGAGACTGTTATACCATAATGCTCTATATTTGAGCTCTATATTCTGTCCTTGAGAGCTCAATTTATTACAAACATGCTACCTTATTGATTTACCATACACGTCATGCACCAATCTAAGCTATTCATTCAGTGCCAATGCTTTTAAAAAGGAGCCACCCTCACATAAGTATGGCAGGAAGCGACTGGCATTGAGATATCTCTATAATTCAAGAAAAAGGTTATATTAAAGTCATATCATCAATTAATTTACATTTGAAGATGTTCCACTGCAATTCTTATTCACATCTAAACCGAAGCGGAGTTTGATGTTAATAAATAAACAAGGTGCAAGAGTTCTCCAGACTGAGCACCTGTACAGTACAAAAATCTTTAGTAATGTTCTGAACATCACATGTGCAAAGGCAACACCTGGGAGTCTGGGGCAAGATGTTGGTAGCTGGTTTAGAGCAAAGTACCAAAGGCCTGAGCACACCAGAGGATCCCTGGTCTGGGGTAATTAGGGTCACTCCGGGGGGGGGGGTTTTATGTTACTATAGAAGAGAAGTAATTCACCGGCACAACCGGCACAACTTGGGTAATGCTGGCAGGGAAAACCCTTGCTAATTTATTGTGGGAGGCTTTTTTTTTTCATCCCACAATAAACTAGCAAGGGTTTTCCCTGCCAGCATTACCCAAGTTGTGCCGGTGAATTACTTCTCTTCTACATTGACTACGAGGCTGCAGATTCCTCTTTTATCGGGCATCGGGGATTCGCATTGATCGTACGGCCAGGTTTTGTGAGGGTAATTCTTTTTCTCCATTACAATATAATACTACCTGTGAGTAAGATCATTTTGCTATTTAACCCATGTAAAAGGAGATATTAACATGGTTTCTCAACAACTTGTAATGTACATTAAATGAAAGTATCCACAGTAACCAACCAGAACCTGTTTATTTGCTATTTTGGGATTTCCTGAGGTAGAACAACAGAAATCACAGCACACTCATAGACATTCCCTGCAGGCTTTATTACTTGTCCCACTTGTGAAAACACAATTTCACCTAGGCCTCCCAAACCTGGAATAATTGGCCACACCCAGAGCCAACTCTCCACTGGCACCCTGCCATGAAACTATCCATGCCCATTGCATACTAGGCTAACAGATGCACCCTGCTCACTGTGAATACTGGCATTTGTAGTTTTACTGCAATATAAGCATTGGTCCCAGGTTAAAGTTAAACGACATTATCCAGGGTAACGCTATTTTGACTGGTGTGCTGTAATTCTGGCCCAACATGCAGCCTTTTAACTCTTATATGCCACCTGTCCAGTTTTGACCCAGACAGCCCAGTTTTGGCAAGGGCTGCCTGGGAAATTAGAAAATCCAGACAGGACTCTGCTGTGAATGACATGCCAGTCACCAATCATTGTATCATGAGCCAGCACTCGAAACTCCACCACCCTGCCCACTGCTGAACTTCCCAACACCAAAAAGATATAGTAGTGAGCATAGTGAGGAACAACTCCCACTTGCCAACTGCCACCAGTAAAAACGTTACTTGATACAACATACGTAAATATAGTAAGGCTAGCATTTTTTTTCCTGAAAAGATGGCAACCCTACTCCCACCAGAACCCAGAAAACATGAGGTTTGCATTCTTAAGGTAGCCATAGACGCACAGATAATATCGTATGATATTCGGTGTGTGTATAGTGGGAGCCGACTGGATATTGGCAGAAGGCTTTGAAATCGGTCGGCTTGTCGATCTGACTGGCTAGAAACATTTTTTTGGCCACTGTTAGTGCTGAATCGTTACATACAGGTAGAATTCTATTGTTTCTACCTGTATATCTGATGATCCCACCATAACACATCTGTATTGAAAATGACTAGTGATTGGCGAATTTATTCGGCAGGCGCGAATTTAAGGTGAATTTGCCCGCTTTGATGCCGGCGAATAAATTAGCGAATTTGCCGTGAAAATTCGTTGGCATTGAAAAAAAATTGACACTGGCAACGGTTTTGTGTCAAGTTTTTTCGACGCTGGCGCCGGTTCCGATGCTGCCGCCCATTTAGACGGACGCCCCTTGACGCCGGTGAATTGTCGCCGTTGTCAAAATCTCCATTTTGTGATTTTTTCGCCTGTTTTGGAAATTTCACTGGAAATTCGCGAAATACGTGGCAAAACGAAACGGGACAGATTTGCCCATCACTAAAAATGACCAATGGTCGCAGGAAAGATTGTAATTATTACATCTATGAAGCAACATTACTTGCTAAAACTTTACCAACTGTTCAGGGTCAGAGGCCCACTCATTTCGTAAGAGTTCGAACATGGGGGTATCTTGGCCGCACCTGTACCGGCCATGCCCCTATTTCCCCTCTGACTTGCCCCACTGCTTCTGATTATATTGAAGGACTTTAGATGAAGATTCTAGTCATTTCAAATGAGCAGGTAAGTTACATTTTGGGTGCAAATTATTGATAGCGGGAGACAAACATGTTACGGGGGGGGGGTGACCATGGCTTAGGGGTGGTTCGCCTTTGAGTTTACGTTTAGTATGATGTAGAGAGTGATATTCTGAGACAATTTGCAATTGGTTTTCATTTTTTATTATTTGTGGTTTTTGAGTTATTTAGCTTTTTATTCGGCAGTTCTTCAGTTTGCAGTTTCAGCAATCTGGTTGCTAGGTTCTAAATTACTCTAGCAACCATGCATTGTTTTGAATAAGAGACTGGACTATGAATAGTTGAGGCCCTGAATAGAAAGATGAGTTATAACAAGTAGCAACAACAATACATTTGTTGCTTTATAGAGCATTTGTTTTTAGATGAGGTCAGTGACCCCCATTTGAAAGCTGAAAAGAGTCGGACGAAAAAGGCAAATAATTCAAAAACCATAAAAAATAAATAATAAAGACCAATTGAAAAGTTACTTTAAATTAGCCATTCTATGACATACTAAAAGTTAAACTAAAGGTGAACCACCTCTTTAAGTTAGGAAGACTCCCAATAAATAGGGACTGTGCCCTCCTTCTGATGTGTGATTGCATGTGATTACAGGCTTAAACAGTAAGATGGCTGTTAATCATTATTCCTCTAAACTTGCATTTAGTCATCCTATTTTGGAGAGCCACATTATGTAATAGGAGCAATTTAGCGAGCTCAGCTTACAGACCCCTTACAATGTGAACTTCATATATTAGTGTTTTATCTTTACCTTTTTTTAGAGCAGTCAAGGGCACTTTTAGTTTGCTGATCTGAACTGCTTGGCTGCACCTCTTAATTGCTGGAGGCATGTCAGGGTACAGAGAGGACATGGCATTGTTATTATGATCTATTATTTATTAAGCATCAGTAATTCCACAGAACACAAATTGCTCGCACTGAAGAAACAAGGGATATTTGCAGGCCGTAGCTGTGAAGGCAATTTCCTACTTCCAGAATTTACAGCTCTTGGATTTACAACAGCAAATTATGAAGTATGTTAGAGAACTGGTATAGTTCCAGAAGTTATAAGCTCTTATTCATTGTTGCCAACAACAAATGTGGATTTGAGAAGGTATTCCTAATAAAATCAGAAAATTACTTGAACATATATTTTGGGTCAGTCTATCCTTTTCCTGCTAATGCAGATATTACAAAGTAGACCCTGCATTCGGTTTCCATTTTGAACTTTTGAAACTAACTAGGAACAATGAAAATACAGAATGGAATAGGGCAGAAGGACAAGGCATCAGAACTTTGCTGATTTATCCTCATGGGAAACATGATTATAGTTGTACTAGTGACAGTGGCACCAGCTGCGTCTAGGGACCACGGCATCCTTGTAAGCAGAGTGATGAGGTCCCTGTCTCTGGGGCTGCAGCACCACAGTGGGTACAAGAAGAGAAGGGCAGGTACCAGGAGACTGAGGGGCAAATTCACTAAGGCGCGAAGCGCCGAACGCTAGCGTTTGGCATTTTCGCTACTGCGCAAATTCACTAACGAACGCTGGCGTAGTTTCGCTAGTGTTACTTCGCAACCTTACGCCAGGCGAATCTTCGCTAGCGACGAAACTACGCAAATTCACTAACTTGCGCAGTGTAGTGAACGATACCTTTTCCGCTAGACTTCCTTCGCCACCTCAGACCTGGCGAAGCGCAATAGAGTAGATAGGGATTGTTTAAAAAAAAAGTCAAAATTTTTTCTAAGTCCCAAAAAACGCTGGCGTGTTTTCTACATGATGGCTGATAGGCTGAAAAAGATCGAAATTTTTTTGGGGCTCCCCTTCCTCCCCCCTACATTTCCTGACTCATGGCAACTTACCTAGACAGTGGGCACATGTGTAGGGCAAAATAAAAATTTTATTTGCAGATTTGAAGGTTTTCTAGGCATTTGTAGTGCAGATACGTGTTCCTCCATTGAAATTTGAATTTCGCGCCGTATGCAAATTAGCCTTCGCTAGCGCAACTTCGCTTTATATAGCGAAACAACGCTAGCGCAACTCCGCAACCTTACGCTACCCCTGTGCGCAACTTCAGATTTTAGTGAATTTGCGAAGCGCTGGCGAAACTACGCCTGGCGAAGTGCGGCGAAGTGCGGCGAAGTTGCGCCTGGCGCAACTTCGCATCTTAGTGAATTTGCCCTATAGTGCTTATGTGTTAAACTGGGGCCCTGGAGAGTCACAGCTTTATGTGTGGCAAAAGGGGGGTGGGTGATGTGTTAACTAAATACCCAACAACAGTGTGCATTCCACATCAAAGGAAAACTCCTCTCACTTGCAAATTATTTTCTTGAAATAATAATAATAATAATACATGGAGCCTGTGCCTTTAAAAGGGGAGAAGCATTCACCCATGAGCATCTGTAACTCTAGGGCCCATTTACTAAACTAGATGGAAAAAATTAGGCAATGGAAAAGCTATATACAAAGCATTTGCACCATTATATTACGTTTATAAGTTAGTTGTGGCCCAGTTTTTAAGTTGCACTCAGTTTGGTACATGTGGAGCTAGGCACAGCACACTCTGGCACAAAGGAACTCTATGCCTTAAACTTTCATTTACAGTGGGCATTTGGGGGGTATAAGTATCAAACAGCGAAACTACAGTTCATCACAATTCCCCAGAGGGAAGTTTTCACTTTTGATAAATGTGCCTTTTCTATTCTATAAATCCTACACATTTTAGCCTGGTGCTGCACCCCTAGTCACAGGTTCTTAGGTGCCTACTTAAAAGTGTAGCCCTGCCTATACAATCCTTTGAGGAACTGTGGTGAGCTCTATTTATATGCTTTGAGAAATATGCCTCATAATAATAAAAAAATACATTTTTTATATTGCATGATTAATCTCTAAAAACAAAAGGAATTTGTCTATAAAGGCTACCCACTGCTTTCCAAGGAATTTTCTCAACAAACTATGTGGCAGCAGCCAGATGCTTCATTTCACCTGGTCACATTTCCAGGCTGTGCAGACGAGCCAGTCACACTCATCATTTTGCACTGCAGGAAGTCAGCCAATCCCCAGCTGCTGGGCCACCAGTCAGATACTTGCAGACCTAAGAGAAAACTGCAGGTCATTTCTCCTTGTGTGAAGGAAGAGCTTTGATTGGCTACTCACATCTTACTGTGTTATTGTAGAACTGTTTGAACATGTCCATTGTACACACAGAATAGCTATGATCTATGGGGAGTTCCAATAAAGGTGTAGTTCTTAAAGGTAATTATCCCTTTTAACCCAACTTTCAGGCACCATACTATTCACCTCTGCCTACGTGATTTCGCTTCTTTTAAAATATTCTTTTATGTCCCCTTTAAAAAATTCTAGCTTATTAAAATATGACTAGAGGTTAATAGTTGACATGGTATGGTGGCTTAGCAACTTTCTGATCATAAACTAGTGGTGATTATATATTTATGAATACATATGAATTACTGTACTTTCTTTTTGTATAAGGGCAGCAGTGCTCCCTTTCACTGTTGCACTATTGAAGATCAATGTTTTGTTATTTGAATGCAACTGAGAGGTTGTAAATGCTCATACATGCCCTGCCCATGTGCTGCCTTTTTCTAAACAATTCCCAAAAATCACAGCAGAATTCGGGGAAAGGGTTTTCATTGTGGACATTGCACACCATTTATTAAATGAGCTGTATAATGTGGAAATGAACCAAAATGTGAATATACACATCTAGAAACACGGGAATAGAAATGCTAGGCATTTTTTCATTAATACAAATGTTCATACCAGGAATCGTCATTTTATGTTTGTTGGGCATTGTGATTGTGGTCTAGAAAACCTTGTGTTTAGATAGCCATCAATGTCAACTCAATTAACAGAATTGCTTCAGTTTGGAAACCTCAACTTCCTTTCCCTTCTGTGTATTTTATCTCATCTATGACTACACTCACAGCATCATTATATCCAAACAGGGAGACAAGCATTACATATTATTTGCTGCTTTCATGCACATAGTTTCACTTCTATCATTGAGCACCCCAATCAACAACATACTTTGGAAAATGCTGAAATGAAGGTAACTTGTAGCTGTGACATGGTAAAAACCTGTAAAGAAGGTGCAGGAGTATGGCACTGGCCATAAAGTACACAAAGGTTACTGAACCTTCCAGCACCTGCCAACAGATACTGAAAAAATAGAGTTTGGGTCAGTGGAACCCAAAATAATGTCCATGAAACTGGGCTCTAAAGCTTCCTATTATAGAAAACAATGGAAAAATTTTGCTGTGAAAAAAATGTGCAAGACAACTACAATGAAAAAAGCAAGAAAAAAACACCCATTTCTTTCAATGTAATCTGCGAAAAACACCCTTTGACTTACATTTCACAGATTTTCTAATGTTTTCCTAATTTCTGCAGTTTTTCAGGACACGTTTGCTCATCCCTACTGGCTATACTTAACATAACCGGATTAGGTCAGAGAGTTTGGCCAATTTTAACTATAATGGCCGGCCATCAGGACCTGTCTGACAGGGGTCATGTCAATGAATCAGTCTGCTATGATCCAATAGGATTGCAAGATGGACATGTTTGAAAATGTAAACAGTTGATATACCAAGTGTAGTTCTGTCACTGCCTGTAGTTCCTGTTTCTCAAGCTGTTGGGCCAAAAAAAAAACAAACAATAGGAAGGTTGTTAATCATACAGCATCTGTAGTTTGGCCCTGGTGCCAATTGGCCAGATACCGTAGAGTATAAGGCAGTTTATGGCCGCCTTGAAAAATGTGAATCCACCCACCCCCAACTAGGGATGCACCGAATCCACTATTTTGGATTTGGCCCAACCCCCGAATCCTTTGTGAAAGATTCGGCCAACTACTGAAACAAATCCGAATCCTAATTTGCATATGCAAATTAGGGGTGGGAATGGGAAAACATATTTTACTTCCTTGTTTTGTGACAAAAAGTCACACGATTTCCATCCCGCCGCTAATTTGCATATGCAAATTAGGATTACGATTCGGTTAGGCCGGGCAGAAGGATTTGGCCAATTCCGAATCCTGCTGAAAAAGGCCGAATCCCGAACCGAATCTTGAATTTGGTGCATCCCTACCCCCAACATTACAAACATGTCACATCACCGTCTCTCCTCTGTATGGAAAGGAGAATGGGGAAAGGTGGCAACCCTAGTTTCAACTTTGATAAATATGCTCCATAGGGGAGAAATGTGGGAGAAATGTTGTACAAGTTCCACTCTGTAATATAGATAGAAAAAAAAACCATATGAAGCAATCCCTGCTTAGTGTGAAACTGGTTTTAAAGAAGAACTAAACTTTAAAAACGAATATGGCTAAAAATGCCATATTTATATAATGACCTTATTGTATCAGCCTAAAGTTTCAGCGTCACATCACCGTCTCTCCTCTGTATGGAAAGGAGAATGGGGAAAGGTGGCAACCCTAGTTTCAACTTTGATAAATATGCTCCATAGGGGAGAAATGTGGGAGAAATGTTGTACAAGTTCCACTCTGTAATATAGATAGAAAAAAAAACCATATGAAGCAATCCCTGCTTAGTGTGAAACTGGTTTTAAAGAAGAACTAAACTTTAAAAACGAATATGGCTAAAAATGCCATATTTATATAATGACCTTATTGTATCAGCCTAAAGTTTCAGCGTCTCAATAGCAGCAATGATCCAGGAATTCAAACTTGTCACAGGGGGTCACCATCTTGGAAAATGTCTGTGACATTCACATACTCAGTGGGTTCTGAGCAGCTGTTGAGAAGCTAAGCTTAGGGGTCTTCACAAAATATCAAGCAGAAAATGAGGTTTGGCCTGTAATATAAGATGATGCTACAGGGCTGATTATTAGATTCTGATGCTAATTGCACTGGTTTCTGTGCTGCCATGTAGTAATTATCTGGATTAATTACTGTCTTATATTGTGACATTTATATTCTATGTGTACTGTATATTGTGAATCAGTCCCTAAGCTCAGTAACTGACAGTAGCACAGAGCATGTGCAGTGAATCAGCAGAAAAGAAGATCGGGAGCTACTGGGGCATCTTTGGAGACACAGATCTTCACTGCTAAAGATATGTGGTTGCCTTGAGCTGGTACAGAAGCCCGCAACATAATGTACAACATTTCTAGCCTACTTCTTTAATTAAGCTTTAGTTCTCCTTTAAAGGTGATACATCTATTCAGAAAGCACTTTTGCTAAAGGGTACTGAAATGCATAATACGTAATGCAACCTATACCTCTTCTACTGTCAGCATATGAGTGCATTATTCCTCCTGCAGCCTGTGCCACCCAAATGGGTCTTCATTCTACAACAGCCTTGTACCATTGGCAGTTAGCAATAGATTAGTTGGTTCCATTTATAACTGAACAGTATTTTCTATAAGCTGGATGGTGATGCACCTTTAAAGCTGTTGATGCTACGGAAAATACAAGATTTAAATACCAAACAAGTAACACCACTCAGGGGAGGTATTTGTTTTAATGGAACTGGCAGCACTGCTTTGAAGTAAGTAGAATTTACTGCGCCTGTGTATATTACTGCAATATACAAGTATGCTAATGCCTCTGTTATTATCAAATCCCTTATTTGCACATGCTTATACACTGGATTCCCTGGTGCAATCAATCACCATAGAGTTAGGTAAAGTCCCTTTTGTAAGCGATATCTTTATATTACCTTATCTGTATCTTCAAATTGCCTTTCTGCTTATCTGTAAATGTAGGGTCATCTGCTCATTTTACAATTTGTCATTTATTTAGCTTCTAAATTGCCACCTTGGAGAAGCATAGAAGTAAGTTAATTAGGGCACAAGGAGTACAGGTAGGGGACCTGTTATCCAGAATGCTCAGGACCTGGGATTTTCCGGATAACAGATCTTTCTGTAATTTTGATCTTCATACCTTAAGTCTACTAGAAAATAATGTAAACATTAAATAAACCAATAGGCTGGTTTTGATTACAGTAAGTATTAATTATATCTTAGTTTGGATCAAATGGGTTGTTCGCTGATATTCTGAGACAATTTGTATTTGGTTTTCATGTTTTGAATTTGCGGTTTTTGAGCTATTTAGCTTTTTATTCAGCAGCACTCCAGTTTGCAATTTCAGTAACTTGGTTGCTACAGTCCAAATTACCCTAGCAATCATGCATTGATTTAAATAACAGACTGGAATATGAATAAGAGAAGGCCTGAATAGAAAGCTGAGTAATAAAAAGTAGCACTGACAATACATTTGTAGCCTTACAGATCATGTTTGTGATCCCCATTTGAATGCTGGAAAGTGCCAGAAGAAGAAGGCAAATAATTAAAAAACAACAATGATACAGCTCGGAAGAGAACCACTTAAGCTGGCCATAGATGTTGAGATTTTTAAAAGATCCGATCCTCATCGTGAGACCACAATTTTCTCGGAACGATCGTACGAATTGACCATCAACTAAAAAGACCAATTTGCCAGGAAAACAAAGGGGAGCTGCCTGCTTGGCCCTGCAAACATAGATAGATTGCACTGGGGCCGACAAAGATTTTTTGATCTGGTCGATCAATTTCCTATGGAGACAAAATTGGAGAGCACTCACCCAAAACATGTGAGTCAGGAACCGACCAAAAACAGGCTGTGCTAACAACGTAGACACGGCTCCGGATAGAGCGTAGCAATTTGTATCCGTAAAAGTCTTTGATCCACGGAGCACTAGACCAGGTCGGAAGTTAAAATGTTTCAATTTATTAATTCAGAAGCAGGAAATGGCGTTGAAGCCACGAAACACGTAAAGCATGGGCATTTTTTGATGCACTGTTGGTGTATGTCTATTTATACTATTTAATCTTTAATAAATTGAAACATTATAACTTCCGACCTGGTCTAGTGCTCTGTAGATCAAAGACTTTTACCGATCAATGTCCTGACAGATGTCGGCCGAAAAATCGCAAGATGTACGATCGTTCGAATCCCACTAACCGCACGATAATTTCAAAGGATTGGTCGAACTTCCCTAAAATCAGTCGTTAGGCAAGAAGAATCGCCGCGTCTATGGGAAGCTTTAACTAATCTGCCTCATTGGGAACAAGAAGAACTTGTGGTCCCCAGTAACTACAATCTACATCTTATAGAGCTTTGGCAGTATTGCTGAAGCCTAATGTAGAAAAACAAATGTCTGTAAATATAGTAAGTGTGCCCTCACTATTGTCTAATAGGTCAGCAAGCAGGGGGACAGATAGGGAGGCTTTGGAGCTGAGTGAAGTCAAAATGCTGCTGCTGAGAAGAGGGTTTTAGTGATCTGAATATATTTATCCTTTATATAATAGCTGGCACTATTATAACTGTTTACATCTGCCAAATTTTGTTATAGAATATGAGCCAACACACAGTGGGTTTCTGGCAGAGGTTACTTTAGGCGCTGCTGCAATTCTTATCCAGAGGAGGAGGTAGAGGGCTAGATAAGCCAGAATGTGATATTGTTTTTGCTGCTTCTGTGAATGTTTAGGAGTTAGAGGTCCCTGTTAGAATCGGACTTACCTTACCTAGGGGCTTAGGAGGTTTCAGAACCTATTTTAGGGCTTACTTCTTTCTTCAGCAAACATTTGTGTCATGGAACCATGCTGCTTACAATTTCAATTCCTATCATTTACATACTAACGGTTTTCTATGTTTTCTAAGCTACACTTTTTTTTAAAAAACCTAGTGGGCCCGATCCTCATGGGCCCCACCAACCAGGCATGTCCCGCTGCAGCAACCAGGGCTGAAAGCAGAGCCAGGAGCCTCGATTCAGCTACATTGTGAGATATTAGAGTATGTGGTTCTGTTAGAATGTATGGGGTAAATTTATCAAAGAGTGAAGTTCCGCCACTAGAGTGAAATTCCGCAGCTCTCAATTCATTTCTATGGGATTTTGAAAGGCGTATTTATTAATGGGTGAAAGTGAAAGTTCACCCTTTGATAAATACGCCTATAAAAATCCCATAGAAATGAATGGAGAGTGGCGGAATTTCACTCTAGTGGCGGAACTTCACTATTAACTTCACTCTTTGATAAATATACCCCCAAGTGCGCAAATTTCACTCGCACCCTTCTTGCTCCCTGTAAAGTAACCTCTGCCTGCAAATGCTTCCTCTATTTGATCTAGAGCTTGTATTTCCATGCATCAAATCAGGCTCACATCCAGTGAGAGAAGGTACGGTCAGAATGTTGAGTAGCTAGATGAATGTTCTGGCTACAACGTGGGGTAACTGCTGGGACTGTAAAGGGGGGAGATTGGAAGGGGTAAAGCAGAAGATGGGGCTAGTAATAAAGATTACAGGAGCATAATGGACAGAAGTAAGGGGAAAGATTGACTCATGGGGCGGGTAGGGAGGAAGAATCACATGGCACATGGGACAAAAAGACAGGCGCAAGGTATTGTTTTATTACTACAGAGAAATAGGATATTGTTATTTAAAATTTGAGTTCTTTTATTATAATGCAAGACGGCCATCCCATAATTCTGGATGATGGATTTCTGGATAATGCATCCCATACCCATAGTAAGAAACATCTAAACATAAAATAAACGCAACAGGAGTGTTTTGCCACCAATGTGAATTCAAACAGCTTGGTTATCATGATACAAAGTACTGTTTTATTATATATACTGTTTATAATACATTATTATAAATATTTTACATGAGTAGAATTTCCTAGTTTCTTGTTCTTTTATACTCACCACCAAAAAATTATTTCACGCTATTTTTGGTAACAGTGAGATTTAAAAGGCAACTTTCCCCCCACACAGTTAGCCTTTTATTCATTGTTAAGTGAATTTGGACAATAATATTTATATGTTTTAAAAGAGGCAACCATTCTTGACTTCCATTCAAAGGGAAGACTTTTAAATATTTAATATTTTTGTTTCCTTTGAATTTCTAGACCCAACCTGCCAGTAGCCACAGAAGCTGCCGTCAACTGCTGTGAAATATAAACTTCGTTCAATATATTTAAATGTCATCCCATTGTAATAGAGCAGCAAATCACTCAAATTGACACACACACTGTCATGGTATTGAGCTACAGAAGCATAAAGCAAAATACCAAGACCTAGGAAGTAGAGAAACTCTATAATTTGCATAAATAATAATAAAATATTTCACAAAGATACTGTGCACATAACAAGAGAATATTTACTGCATTCAGAAAGTGTAAATATTGAAGACGTCATCTCATAGTTTTACAATGGAACATGGGACAATAGTAGAGCAAGACCTTGGAGGGAGTCTTCTCATCCTATGGAAAAAACACTTTAATTGGCTAACCTTCTGTCACCGACCAGCTCTTAAGGTTTGTTGTTGGGTTCTCTGACACTAGTAAACAGGCAGTGATTTAGCCAACTTGACTAGAATATGAGTAGGCTTGATCTGAAGGGCTCAGTTCTCATCCAGGCAGTCAGTTACAGTCTCAGTTTCTGATAGGGCGATGCAATATCCAAACTGTGAAAAAAATGGGACCTAGTTTCATAATATGGTTTCCTACGCTGTACTGCAGACTAGCTACCAACTGAATAGAAACACATCCCAGGCTTTTGAAAAGCAAAAGTCACTGTCACAAAGTGACACTCAGCTACTGATCTGGACAGGTTTCCAGCTTCTCATTTACAAATTATTCATGAGGTCCTGAAAAGACTACATGCCATAAACACGGGATAATCAAACATCAACTCGAAGATTGTTTTGGAAATAAAGTCAAATCAACCCAAATGGGTGGCTTCAGATAGTACATTTTTAGCAAACACTGACCCCACTTATTGCTGACCTTACACTAGATTATCAGGTAAACAACTAACCAGCGGCATTAATAGGAATGCAGAAATGTCAACTCACATCTTTTTCTATTTATGGAGTTTTGGCCATGCCCCAATCATGTCATCAGCCCTTCCCAACACTGCCTGTATCTGAGATAATATTGGGATGGTTCCTTCATCTGTTTAATTGCAGGTTTGTTATTATGTTGGGTGCAAGTTATGAGTGACTGGAATTTTACTGCAAGATAGCAGGAGAAGTAAGGCCAAAACAGGACAACTACTATAAATCTGGCATCTGTCAGTGGGATGGGTAAAATCATGCGTATAAATAGGTAGAATTGTTTTCCTTTAAGTTGCTGTGATCTGAGCATTGTAAACTCATCTTATACTGATATATACTGTGTGTATATATATATATATATATATATATATATATATATATATATATATATATATATATATATATATATGTACAGCATTTATATTTATAAAACAATTTCTATGGTATTTCTTTCTTTCTTTCTTTCTTTCTTTCTTTCTTTCTTTCTTTCTTTCTTTCTTTCTTTCTTTCTTTCTTTCTTTCTTTCTTTCTTTCTTTCTGGTATACTGACTACAGTTAGAAAATATTGAGATAAATGGACTTTGATAAATGGGCCTCCCCATGTATAGACAGAATGGATCCAGAAATATTTTTAAAGGAACCCTGCAACCCAAAATTGTAATATTTTTTTTTCATAATAAAAGAAAATGTAATTCTAAGTAATTTTTTTAATGTATATATTAAATGATTTTCAATGTAAATGGCATTTCTTGAAAGTAGTTTGTTATTTGCTATTGCCCAGACATGTATTTTGTATGTTTTTAGCAAATGAGGGAATACAGGGTTATGGAAGATATAGTACAAGTTGATCCAGGGCCCAAATTTTTTCCCCTCTGAGGCAATTTGGAGAGGTTTCAAATGAGTTTTTTTGTCTTCCTCTGGATCAACTTTAGCAGTTAGGCAGGTTATATACTGTACAGACATATGTGTATCTTTTTTTCAACCTGACACTAGGGGGCCCATTCACTAAGTTTGAGTGAAGGAATAGAGGAAAAATAGTTAGATTTTTAAATGTTTTTTTTTGGCTACTTCGACCATCGATTTGGCTACTTTGACCTTCGACTACGACCTTCGACTTCGGATCAAATGATTCGAACTAAAAATCGTTCGACTATTCGACCATTCGATAGTCGAAGTACTGTCTCTTTAAGAAAAAACTTCTACCCCCTAGTTCCCCACCTAAAAGCTACCGAAGTCAGTGTTAGCCTATGGGGAAGGTCCCCATAGGCTTTAAAAAGTTTTTTCTGATCGAAGGATAATCTTTTGATCAATGGATTAAAATCCTTCGACTCGTTCGATTCGAAGGATTTAATCGTTCGATATTCGAAGTCGAAGGATTTTAATTCGCCAGTCGAATATCAAGGGTTAATTAACCCTCGATATTCGACCCTTAATACATCTGCCCCTATGTAACAGGGTTGCCACTTGGCAGGTATTTTGCCGGCCTGGCTGGTAAAAAAAAATTATGCTTTGATGCCAAAGTTATTAAAAACATAAAAATATAGGAATGTCTGTATTTATTTACAGAAAAGGTGGCAACCTTACTTGTAACAATACCATGCAATGCCTTCTTCTCAAGTCTGTTATTGAACATGCAGGGCATTGTGGGATTTGTAGTCTTGGTTGGAGGAGAACTGACTGTGGATTTAATGATTTTAATAGCCAGGGAAAGGAGTGGAGAGAATCATAAATCAGAGACAATCAGTTACTTTACAATTGTCCATGCTTAGAATTACATTTTCTTTTATTTTGAAAAAACAGCGTTTAAGTGGACTTCTCCTTTAAAGTGTAAGTACATTTTGCTATCTGTCCACTAGCCATCTATGCATCTATCTATATGTATGGCACCAAACCTTTTAGTGATTAAACATGAGTCCTATGGTCTTATCCTTGTGTGATCCAATTGTTTTTCACATGGACTGAGAGGTAAAACATCTGATCATTCAGTATGCAGAATAAGCAGAGAAAGTTGGAACACATGACCCTTAACAATTACAGCTCAAGCTCAGTAAGTGAACTAAATAAGTCAGTGGGGAGCATTAACGCAATCAGCTTTCACTCTACAAAGGCCAACTGCAAAGCAATGGGTTTGTACAAACTTCTGTCAAAACTTCCCCCATGGGGTCCATACAGAGAATGACCAATGATTAGGCAATTCTGATGGCAACTGACACCCTATAGAATGACATACTGGGGATATTCGCTGTTCTAACATAAGGTTGGTCATTCTTAGAGAAATCTGGTAAGTCATTCCAACATTTTTGGCCACATTGTCAAAGTGTTACATTTTGACCTTAAGATTGCGTTGATAGAAGACTTTTTTCAAATGTCTTAAGTAAAAATGTAATACAAGCTTCATCTCACTTAAATAAGACACTTTCTAAAAACAATGAATTAAAAATTCTGTACGATATAATCAAGTTACTCTTCAGTATCTCACTCTCCATAACCTGTTACTCTTCACGATCAGGTCTGGGTCAGATTTTAATTGACAGGTAGGTATAATAAATCTTTTAGAGGGGCTCTCTTTCTTAGCAGAATAACTCAAATAACCAACTCCAGCACAAACAAAAGTTAAAAAAAAAAACAGACTGGCAAACACCCTGCTCACAGAGAAACAGCATTTCCATCAGAGCTGGTTATTTTCAAAGACCTAACTGTCAATCAAAAACTGGCTCCACCTACTGAAGACAGAATGAAGAGAGACAGGTTGCTTAGAGGGGGAGAGTGAAAAGTAACTTGATTATTTCATAAAAGGTGCAGAATCTTTAACTGATTTTTTTAGAAAGCTTATATTACATTTTCATTTTCGCGATAGATCCCCTTTAATACTCAGTACGGCTTTAATACTGTGAGAATTCAGTGGATTTGTAAAACTGCATGCTAATGTTCATTGGTTGCAAAGAATATTTCTGCCAGACCCAAACTCTGCTACAATACTGGTATTGATTTCCATTTATGTCTGGCACAAACGAATGCAGCGAGAATTGCTCTTGTTCCCCCCCCCTAACCTACGCCAAGAAAATTCCTGCTTGTGGCTTTTTCAGATAACCACATGTCATGTATTTGTTCCTCAGCATTTTCTGGCATAATTTGTCAGGCCACCAAGTTTAATTAATATCCAGAGATTTCTAGTTAGCATGACCCCATCATGTCTCATGTCTGTGCCGCAGTTAGGAGCTCCAGTTCTACAGCATTAAATATTAACAGCTAGGTATTAATAATAAAGGATGACAGCTCCTTAATCAGGCATTCCAAGGTTGTCTTTTCCCTTCCTTCTCCTTTCGAAGCGCTGCGTTTCCATTGGGGGGGCACTTGCTTTTAACCTTTAGGATTTGCTCAGACAGATTGTTCAGGGTCCTTTGTCCCTTAATGTAATGGATGGCATGGAAAACAGCACAGTAGTGTCGTCAGCACAAGACTCTGGATCTTCCTCGTCTATCTGTGCCATAAAGTGCACATTTGCTGAATGATTTTCCCTTATCCTTTTGCTGTTGCAGAATCTGGATTGAAAAGCAAGCTGCAAAATACACAAAATGCATATATTTTAGCAATCTGTTGCTACCAGGTTGTATAATGGTGCATAATTTTAGCACAATATGGACAATAGTTCAATTAGTGGTGGGCAGGTAACTCCAACTTCAGTGTTGAGGCTTCCTTTGCTTTGCTAAGCTTCCTTAGCTCAATTACTCTGTTAATGTATCCTGCTGTGGCCTCTAAACACTACAATGATATAAACAATGGGTTTCATATAAGATATGTGACCTAGGGACACACATGCTCTGTAATAAACATAGCTAAAATCTACAGTATATATAGGTATAATGCCAATGAAAAGCAACCACACAATATGAAGGAGCAACTATGGAGTAGCTTCATTTTCCCTGTTTAGCTCAAGAAAAGTGATTGAAACAATAGGCACAAAGCATGTTCAGCAAAAACCCTATTTACTGAGTTTATGTTGAACAATAGAGTGTTCTGCACATTTAAGATTTTTTTTCCAGTTTAAAGCAATGTCACATTAAAGAAAGTAATTTTTCATTTCAGTGTTTTGAAATAAAAATATCACTGAAAACAATATTTCACTGTTGGATTCGTTATTCAGTAATATTGGAGAATTGGTAATGGGTCTGAATATTTCTGAAAGCCTTTCTGGGAAAACAACACTAACTGATACAACTTCATTAAGCTCTTATATTACATTGCAGAGAAAAGTCTATATTTATAGAAATGCTGTTTGTTTGAGGGGAAATAAAGAAAAATATGTTTGACACCTATGGGAAGCTTAATAGACAAGAAAAGGGTGAAATAAAACATAATTCCAATTTCCAACTTCTGTCCAGGTTATAAGGACACTTATGGTGTTATGGAGTTATGTAATATAAGGGCAGGACTACATGGCCGATTCTGCCGCGATCCGACGCGCTGCGCAAAATCACAGGTGTCACGTCGGATGCGACGGAAACAAGGTAAGTAATGGCAGTGTCGGATCATGTCGCATTGTTCTGCATCCGACAGTCGTGTCGCATCGCATCAATGCTGCTACACGATCTGACAATTGAATTACTTACCTTGTTTCTGATGCATCCGATGTGACACCTGCGATTTTGCGCAGCGCGTCGGATCACGGCTGAATCGGCCATGTAGTCCTGCCCTTAGGCACTAAGTTTGCCAAGGAGCAGTAACCCAGAGCAACCAATTAGCAGGTAGCATTTACTGATCACCTGTTTAAAAGAAAACATCTTATTGGTTGCTATGGGTTTCTGTTCCTGGGCAAACATGGTGACTTTTATTACATTTAGGGGTTAGACATCAAAAGCTAGCAATCGCAGGTAGACAATTTGTGTTATTATTATAATCAGTTATTTATATAATGGCAACATTTTCTGCAGCCCTTTACAGAGAATATACATCATTTGCATCAATCCCTGCCCCAGCGGAGCTTATAATCTAAGGTCTGGTTCACATACAGTAGGATTTATTAGGAGCCAATTAACCTGCCTCTTTGTTTTTGGAAGAAACCAGGGAACCCAGAAGATACCCATGCAGACACATGGGTTGCACATGGGCAATTAGACTGTTTCTTTCTTTGCAGATAATAATGTTTGAATGGAATCAAAGAGTTGGGCTGTAAAAGAATGAGGGTCATTGGTATAGCATTGCACTGTACAAATAAGTTAAATATTTCAATGAATGCTATAGCAGGACACTTCTTGGTCATGCTGACAAAAGCCCAGACATATGGAATGCAGTCTTCTAGCTCTCTGCATTACATATTCTGCGTCATCTCCCAACTAAGATCCCCATATGCAGCTCTTGGGAATACTTCCTCTGTCCATATAAAGATAAGCTGTTAATAAAGCATAGAGATGTTGTAGTTCCCAGTTCAATGCCATGCTGCTACATGTAGACTCACACTGGCCAGTTGTGCAGTACACTCCAGGATGTTATAGCCTTATGGCATACGGTCAAGCAAAATATACCTTAATCAAAGCTGTTTTTTCCTTAAACCAGTTAAGTGTTAGGGCTTCGGTAATTATGCATCACTATGTTTACTTCCCTGCCTTTTTACATTTATATATGTGAGTGGGAGTTGACAATCAGTTGGAGTGAAGAAGCCACTCGGATAAGTAATGAAACATTTTCCATATCACTTTCCTTAAGAAGAGATACAATATAAACTGCAATTAATAGTTAACTGTTTTAATCCACAGAAAATGCCTAAGTAAAAGCAAACATTACTGCTTTAATACTTTTAAATATTCATAAAAGAAATATCCTTTGTGCTCACCTTTGTATACTATATACATATTCATAATAATAATGCATGACAACTAAACCTTACTGATGAACTGGGGCATCAAAATGTGAAGTTGCTTAGTGAATGCAGCAAAACTCATGCTGTATATAAATATTTTTGTGAGGTCTACTCTTATTTATTAGGGCAGACTGCAGTCAGTACATAGGAGACAAGTTCAAGGTATGGATAAAAACAAAGGAGGCTTGTTGTTGGCTTATCTTCAACTGCTGCTATGGGTTGTGGCCCAGACTCCTGATACACTTCACACCCAGAAAGTGCCATTCCCACAGATTCTGAATAAAGGCTAAAACTGAATTTATAAATTATTGGGGGGAACATCACACACATTAATAGCATAATAGTCCTCTTGGATATAAATAAAAACAACAAAAACATCTAAAGAACACAATTAAAAGACAATTAAAAAGGAAATTACTGATGCATAGATATAGAAATCAGTTATTTTGAGTTCAGTAGAGACTCTATTCCCAGAGAGAGAGAGAGAGAGAAAATGCCCTTCAGCACACTGAATCTGGATCTTCTCCAGTAAGAAATGAACAACCCCCTTCTATCTGCTTTGAGGATTTCCCACTGCTGTCACTCCACATTAAAAATACATTTAAATAAGGGATCCTTTCTAGCACAGAAAATATCTTGGCAGTACCAAGGACCTATACAAAAACATACAGAGAAACAGAAAATCAAGGTGCAAATGCAATGAACTGCTCTAGCAAAGGGCCTAACACAAGTATCATAACAAATATAGATTAGAGGTCTCATACATTCAATGAGGGAGAAAAACACAAAAGCAGATACAGATGTAGGATCTATTATACAGAAAACATCTGCCATAGGCTCAATTTAACTAAATAATTCCATGTTTCAAAAATAATTTCTTTTTTCTCTGTAATTATAAAACTGTACCTTGTACTTGATCAGCCTTGACAGCACTTCATACTGGATGGACCCAACACTGCCAATGCATGGGGGTCCCCAGACAAAAACCCTCGCTTGCACGAGAAAGGATAGGATATGGCTCCCTGTATCTTCAATTTGACACAATTTGGTGTAGAGTGCAGTTTGCATTTACAATGGCCAGAGGCAAAAGTGATTTCTGTGTAGGTTCAATGGTGTGCAGTTCTGGTCCCCTGCTCCAGCACCTATGCCTGTGCCCATTTATATAACTTTCATATTATCTCTTTGCTAGGATGCTATGGATGAGGAGACCCATAGCATTTAGGATACCAGAAATTCATCTTTATCCTAAAAATTATTTTGCCGGAGAAACATGAATATTATTTGAGTTTCACAAGGTGACAAGCAGATCACACAAGACTTGCCCCCCTGTGAACAAGTGTTGTGACCATGACTACAACTCATGCTCAATTTCAGGCATAATTACAGTTGCCAAACTACAACTTCCAGCATCCTCTGTCAGCCGAGAGCGACACAGCTTGCCTGTTCTATAATTTAAATGCTCCTGCTGCTTTAAAATGTGTGCGAGAAAGCTCTGGATGTTCTCCAAGACGCACAGGCCCCAAACAATGAGAATGCTGTGATGCTTTGCACTTAGCACTTCAAGCTACAAGACTCTGCCACATGCTGATAGCCTGCTGTGTGAATTACCACTTGCCAGTCTGTAGCGCACAAATATCTGCTGTAGCGTATGTGTTGTCACATGCTATTTCTTTACACTTTGAGTCACGGGCTCCGCCGTCTGTCATATGATAGCATTCATCTTCTGACAACGTTCACCTTCTCAGCAAATGGCAAGTCCTGTCTTTCGCAAACCTGTCTTTATCCGCTGACTTAAAATTAACTCAGGGTGTCTGCTCCTTGACTTGCTCTGTAATTATTTCAAGCACACTTATTTACACAAACTTCCTTCCATAAAGAGCTTGATACAGTCACTCTCTTCTTACCCATTCAGTACTGAATGGACCACCATTGCAGAATACCAGTCTCACAAATGACAGTGGTTGTATTGTAATGCAATTAATAACTGCATGGTATCGGCTCATATCCAGATAAGTCAGTAGTTCTGTTTTTTAACTCATTCGTCATTCATTCTTTTTTACTCAATCTTCTTTTACACCTGGGGCTGTATTTAAGTGTATATTCTTTTGAAGGCATAAAAACCATTACACATTAAACACATTATAACACACATTATAACACATTATACAATGCACTTCTGCTTGATCATGTGCAAAGAAAATTAAAGTGGTATTATATAGTACCTAAATATTCTTGACTTAATCTTGACACCTGTTTGTCCTCAGACTACATAGTAATGCAAACTATTATCTGCTCTGTACATCTCACAAGGTAAGCTACATGAGAGACATGGTGCCCACACACCTTGTGGTATTTAATCAATATTTTGCAACATTCTGGAGAATCAACCCGATGACCTCAATCTGCTTTCAGTCAATGCTGGATATGGTAGTTCAATGGAGAACTAAACCCTAACACATATTGTTGGAAATATGTATTTAATAAACTGAACTTACTGCCCCACTTTAAAGTTTCAGCATCTCTATAATAGTAATGATCACTGCCTTCATAGGTGCTTACAGGAGCTTCAATTTGGATTTTCGTAGGAGTGCCAGTGGCTCTGCACATGCTCAGCATGATCTGGGCAGCTGCTAAGCTTAGGCATTGTTGCAAATCATAAAGCAGAAAATGTGTCATAGAAGCTGATGCTTCAGGGCTAATTATCAGTAATGTAACTAGCACTGGGTGCATCTCCCTTGCTGATTATTACATTCTGATGCAAATGGAACTGCTTTTAAAGCTGCCAAGTATATCGTGAATTGGTCCCTAAGCTCAGATAACTGAGAGCAGCATGTGTTGTGAATCAGAAAAAAAAGATGGGGCGCTACTGAAGACTTATTTGTAGGCACAGATCTTCCTTTCTAAAGTGCTCTGGTTCCCTCCATTTTGAAGGCCTCTAAGGTGGAAATATTTTGCTTTGTGGGAAGCTTGAAATGGACAATCCTAACTCTGCTTCATTTCCTTCCAGCACTGACAAAGTTACAGAATATAAAAAGGCCGATTTTTTATCCCGGCAAGAAGACAAGCATTAAACAAAATACCATACTGCGAACATGCAAGGGTCTTTCATCTTTGCTCACGGCTTCTGTTATCAAAATGTGCTTAGAAACAGTGTGAGCGAGACCACACAGCTAGGCTGCGTTTCTTTCCTTTCTTACTCGGTCTCTATCAAAGCAAAGAAATTAACCCATATTCATTCATGTATTGACACAGAGCAACCCAAGCTAAACAGGGTATACTGCCAATCGATATAAAAGATACCAGTCATTGCATTTCCTAATGTAATGTCTATACCAAATGCATTTGTTACAAAAGAAAATAATAAAAATAATAATAAAAAATAATAATCAGTGATGTGCTCTAAAATATTAGCAACATTGAGCAGGGCTCAGACAAATGTGTCAGACATGAGCTTTCAGCTAAATATTCAGAAGCCTTGATTACTATGTAAATAATAAACAGTGTAAATAGGGGCTCCTATGCTGGGGGGGTTACTTGAGAAACTGAAGGTGGTATAGTAGCTTGTAGTTGAATGTTTATAAGATACTGGAATAAAACACTTGTCTCACAATCGAAAACATGTAAAACTCATATATGCACTTATTTATTAAAAAGCTCGGAGATCAAAAACTCAAAAGGACAAAAAAAATTCTATTCTATCATCTGTCTCTCTTACTAATGGGCATTTATATTGTACTTCATATGAAGGGAAGTCAACAATCACTGGTTGCACCAAGGAATGATCCTCTTCCTGCTTCTACTGTCTTTTGGCTTTCTACTCTACTGTGCATGCGCACCCGAAATGGAAGAAATGGAAGAAGAGAATTGTGCTTTGTGCTCGCTGGGGCCTGCTGTGTCCTGCTGTGTCCTGCTGATGGGAGCACCAGCCCAGGTATCAGGTAAGTGTATACAATCATTAGGGGCTGCTTAAATTTTAGCACCCCCCAAGTAATTGAGACTTTTCTTTTCCTTCAAATGCTTAGCTTCAAATAATTGAAGATGACCCTAGGCTACATCCAACAGGGCCCCTTCTAGGCGACTGCTAGGTCCTGATGCATGGACCTGAGCTCTCTACGGTGGATCAGGTTTGGCATGCATCTGGACATGTCACGTGCCTTGACTCCCCTGTTCTCACAGCAGGTATGAATGACAGACCCAGCAGCAAAATAAAAAGAAATATTAAAACAAAAGAACATAGAAATGGGCCCCTGGTCATACCGGGCTCCTAGGCTATTCCTTTAGGGTAGCCTATGCATTGATCCTACCCTGGGAATTAGAAAGTGGAATATGGCAGGAAAGGTTGCAAACTATTTCCCTTTTTTTTAGTTTTTATGGTTCAATAATATCCTGAAATTATTGTAAACATTACTCCTCAAAGACAGGGGGAGACAGTCTACAGTACAGGATAATATTTAGGGGTGGTAAACCAACCCAAAACAGGAACGCATCGGTCACGTAACTTTTTAATACATTTTATGTAAAACGCAATTTCTAAGATTGGAGACAGTTACCCTTTTGGCCTTGTGCAGAGTTCCGTTTGGCATGCAAGATAAGACTGCACGGTTATTCGCATACGAAACTGGATCCAGCTACTCAGAAATCTCATCCACTTATTTCAGATTCATTTTAGAGAGTTCAATTACATGCTTTTTCTGTTGCACCAAAGTTGCTGCATGATGCACAGAGAGATCACATCAGACTTCAATATATATCATTAGAGGAAATGTCTGAGGGCATTGTTTGATCCAAATGTGCATGCAAGCAGTTGTATCAAATGATCTTGCCTAATATATCTGCACAAAGCCTAGCCTATATATAAGGCAGTGACAGCTCGGGACTCCTGTTCCCCTGCTGATGATACTTTACTCTGTCAGTGATTTCTATCCAGAGGCTCACTGGGTGGTGAAATACACTAACAAATATGCACAGCATAGCAATTACAGCATCATTTGCAAAACTGGACACCCAGATTCAAAAAGAAATAATGACATTACTAGGTTGCTTCTACTTTTAGCACAACTGATACACAGAGCGCAGGAGGACTTTAATTATTAAGTAACGTGGAATATATGGGATCAGTTATAGTTTCCCACTGCACTAAATGGACATTAAGAACCACGTGTCCCTGAGCATGTGCAGTTAATTTGGGTACAGCCCTCTAATGAGATACAAATGCCTAGAAAAACAGCACAAATGATTTATAAATTGGAAGTAAGCACAGGGTTGATTGCTTTAATTCATTGCACGTGGAAAAGGGAGAAATAAAGTGATTGAACCAGTTAGCACAGAAGAATGAAGGATGTACAATCACCCAAAATACTAAGCAAAGAAACTTGTGTGCATGTGTTTTAATGTTAATTAGTATAATTTACTTTTTGCTATTCCTGTCTGCGGGTATCGTCAAGATCATACAGTATCTTCTTGGAATACACAGTCAGCTATTTTATTGCATTACCAGACAATACCATCCAAGGTGACACAAAATATAGTTTATAATGCAATCAAATCTTTTTCTGTCTGTGACAACTATAAATATGGCACCACACTTGCCTGGGCTGACTAAAATGCCAATAAAGCCTAACTGCAGGGTTTTCAATGTATCCTGTATGTACTTATGTGACTTCTCTATGTAATATAAAGAGCAGAGTTACTGGTTTTATCACCAAGAGCAACCAATCAGCATATATCATTTACTGGTCACCTGTTTAAAAGCATGCATATAATTTGCTATGTTTACTCCTAATCAAACTAAGTGCCTTTTATTAGAAATGGAGGCAGCTGGCAATAAAAGAACAACCCCTATCCCATTAATATCCCCATTCTAACATAGTAATATAGTATGTTAGGTTAAAAAAAGACACACGTCCATCAAGTTCAACCTTTGAACCTGCCTAACTGCCAGTTGATCCAGAGAGGAAGGCAAAAACTCCCATCTGAAGCCTCTCCAATTTGCCTCAGAGGGGGGGGACAAAATTCCTTCCTGAAAATGGCAATTGGACTAGTCCCTGGATCAACTTGTACTATGAGCTATCTCCCATAGCCCTGTATTCCCTCACTTGCTAAAAAGCCATCCAACCCCTTTTAAAAGCTATCTAATGTATCAGCCTGTACGACAGGGAGAGAATTCCACATCTTCACAGCTCTCACTGTAAAAAAGCCTTTTCGAATATTTAGGCGGAACCTCTTTTCTTCTAATCAGAATGGGTGACCTTGTGTCAGCTGGAAAGACCTACTGGTAAATTTGAACGATTATTATATGATCCCCTTATATGTTTATTATACATAGTTATCATATAACCCCTTAAGCGCCTCTTCTCCAGTTTGCACATCCCCAATTTGGCCAGTCTTTCCTCATAGTTAAGATTTTCCGTTACCTTTTACCAGCTTAGCTGCCCTTCTCTGGAACCTCTCTAATTCAATAATGTCCTGTTTGAGCACTGGAGACCAAAACTGTATGGCATATTCTAGATGGGGCCTTACCAGTGCTCTATAAAGTTTTATAAACTTTTTCCAGAGAAAACAATCCCAACCTTGACAGTCTACCCTTCAGGCTGAGAGCAGCAGACCCAACTCTCCGTCTTCCCTACTTGCCCTAATTTCACACTATTGATAAATCTGCCCCATAGTGTATTGTGGTTTTTCTTAATTTCATTTATAGACTGTGTACTGCTTTCAGCAAAAAACACATTTTTGTCAGTCATATCTTGGTGAGAATGGTTACTAAGGGATATATTTTATATTGTTTTTATAAGTTGATTGTTCTTATTGTAATGGTGGTTTTAGTTACAGTTTTCTTTCATTAACAGATTATGTTTTGCTTGGAGACAATATTTGGAAGCAGTTTAACCTGGCTAATGTTGATGATAGTAAAGCTTGAGACAGCAAAGTTTTGTTTATCCAAATATAAATTGAAACTAAGCAGACTTTTGAAAACTATATACAGTTACATAGTTAAATCGGGTTGAAAAAATACATCAAGTCCAACCCCTCCAAATGACAACACAGCATCCATACACACACCCCTCCCTACCTTCACACAAATTATATATACCAATACTTATACTAACTATAGAGTTTAGTATCACAATAGCCTTTGATATTCTGTCTGTCCAAAAAATCATCCAAGTCATTCTTAAAGGCATTAACTGAATCAGCCATCACAACATCACCCAGCAGTGCATTCCACAACCTCACTGTCCTGACTGTGAAGAACCCCCTACGTTGCTTCAAATGAAAGTTCTTTTCTTCTAGTCTAAAGGGGTGGCCTCTGGTACGGTGATCCTCTTTATGGGTAAAACGGTCCCCTGCTATTTGTCTATAATGTCCTCTAATGTACTTGTAAAGTGTAATCATGTCCCCTCGCAAGCCCCTTTTTCCAGAGAAAACAACCCCAACCTTGACAGTCTACCCTCATAATTTAAATCTTTCACACCTGCATACTCCAGATGAGGCCTTACCAGGAACCTATAAAGAGGCATAATTATGTTTTCATCCCTTGAGTTAATCTCCTTTTTTATGCAAGACAGAACTTTATTTGCCCAGAATTAGACAACTTGTTATCTACAAATCCTAGATTCTTCTCATTTAAGGAAACTCCCAACACACTGCCATTTAGTGTATATCTTGCATTTATATTATTTTTGCCAAAGTGCATAACCTTGCATTTATCAACATTGAACCTCATTTTCCAGTTTGCTGCCCAGTTTTCCAACTTAGACAAATCATTCTGCAAAGTGGCAGCTTCCTGCATGGAACCTATAGTTCTGCACAATTTAGTATCATCTGCAAAAATAGAAACAGTACTTTCAATGCCCACCTCCAGGTCATTAATAAACAAGTTGAAAAGCAAGGGACCTAGTACAGAGCCCTGTGGTACTCCACTAACAACACTGGTCCAATTAGAAAATGTTCCATTTACCACCACTCTTTGCAGTCTATCTTTTAGCCAGTTCTCTATCCAGGTACAAATACTATGTTCCAGGCCAACATTCCTTAATTTAACCAGTAACCTTTTGTGTGGCACTGTATCAAATGCTTTAGCAAAGTCTAAGTAAATCACATCCACTGCCATCCCAGAATCGAGGTCCCTGCTTACCTTCTCATAAAAAGAAATTAAGTTAGTCTGGCAAGATCTATTACACCATGCTGGCATACACTCATAGTATTATGATTTGCTATAAAGTCCAGTATCTTATCCTTTAATAACCCTTCAAAAAGCTTTCCTACTACTGACGTCAGACTAACTGCCCTATAATTTTGAGGCTGAGAACGGGATCCTTTTTTGAATAGAGGCACCACATTAGCAATTCGTCAGCCTCTCGGCACTATGCCAGACTTAAGTGAATCCTGAAAAATTAAGTAAAGACGTTTGGTAATCACAGAGCTAAGCTCGCTAAGTACCCTGGGATGAATACCATCTGGCCCAGCACCTTTGTTTATCTTAATATGTTCTAGTCTCTTTTGAATTTCCTCATGTGTGAACCATGCATCATTAGTTGTATTACTAGAATTGGGACTATTAAGAAAGAAACCTTCAATAACTGGTTCCTCATTTGTGCAGACAGACGAAAAATATGAATTCAGAATCTGCTCTTTTAATTTGTTTTCATCAACCAGCTGACCCACCTCTGAAACTAAAGGTCCCACTCCTTCCTGCTTCATTTTTTTTACTATTAACATATTTAAAAAATAATTTTGGATTCTTTTTACTGCTTGCTGCAATATCCTTTTCCATATCAATTTTAGCTTGCCTTATAGCTTCTTTGCATGATTTATTGGCCTCCTTGTACCTTATAAATGATTTGGCTGTCCGAGCTAACTTGAAAGCCTTAAAAGCACGTCTTTTCTTACCCACCTCAACACCATCACTGCAACGTCGTTCCTTGCTTACAAGTGGAATATACTTTATTAAGCAGCATATTAAAGACTTCCCATTTGTGTTCCGTGTTTAACCCTGTGAAAAGCATTTCTTTCCCACTTAATATGTTGCAGAGATGCCCTTATACTGTCAAAGTTTGCACGTCTGAAATTTAGTGTTTTAGTTACTCCCTTATAGAATTGCTTCTGCTACAGAATCTCAAAGGAGACCATGTTATGATCACTATTCCCTAAATGCTCAACCACACAAATGTTAGAGATGAGTTCAGTATTATTAGTTATTACAAGGTCCAAAAGTGAGTTATTCTTAGTAGGTTCTTGAACGAGCTGGAATAAAAAGTTGTCATTCAGCATATTTACAAACCTACTAGCTTTTTCTGTCTTGGCAACCCCATTACCCCAGTCAATGTCTGGATAATTGAAGTCACCCATAGCAACAACTTGACCCAGCTGTGAAGCCGCTTGTATCTGCAAGAGTAGCTGGGCTTCATACTCGTCACTTATACGAGGTATAGCATACACCAATGATAATTCTCTTTGTAAACTTTTGCCCAGTCAAAATCTCTACCCAGAGGGATTCTACACCCTCACCAGTGCCAGCAATGGTTATTTCTTTAGCGCATGGCTTTAATTCAGGCTTTACAAACAAACACACTCCTCTCCTCCCCACCATTACTAGAGAAACTGGTCTCCCGGCTATTAGAGAGATCAGCCCCATCTAGAATTGCCAATCCAGAGTTCATACTCCCATCATCATCACACAATCTGGCAAATTTGTTGCGATGTATAAGTTCTGGATCAGCCTCCATTTTCCTTTTGCCCACCTTAGATTTTCTAACTGTCACCCAGCTAGCTGCCTCAATATCCTGCTGCTGTTCTGTTCCCCCCAAACTATCTGACCCCGCTAGGTCCTGCTCAGTGAGCAAGAGACTCCTTTCAAGATTGTCAATTGACCGCAGTGTTGCAATTTGTTGCTCTAGTGCTCTAACTCGAGCCTCCAAAGTGGCAATTTGCTCACAACCACCACAGAGGTAAGTATTTTGGATCTCTTGTTCCAAATCTGCATACATATGACAGATTGTGCACTGAGTCAGACCTTCAATCTTGCTAGCACTCATTATCCCAGTTACAGATCAAAACAGGAATAAAAAATAAAATAAAAATTAGGTTTAGAACAAATTTTTGACCTAGTTTGAACCTCCTTTAGTTTGAAACTCCGGTGTTTGTAACTCCACTTACAGATCCCCCACTTAACTCCGGTGTTTGTAACTCCACTTACAGATCCCCCACTTAACTCTGGTGTTTGTAACTCCACTTACAGATCCCCCACTTTACTCCGGTGTTTGTAACTCCACTTACAGATCCCCACTTAACTCCGGTGTTTGTAACTCCAATAACAGATCCCCCACTTAAAGAGCAAAGACTTAAGAGAAGCTAACACTAGAGCAAGCTCCACTGGAGTCCCAGGGGTTCTATTTATAGAGTCTGTTCAGGTGCAACTAATTAAACCCCACCCCCTCGAACGGAGGGAAAACTAACTGCAAAGTAAAGCAAGTTGTGACAAGCACACTAACACACCAAACTTTGATATTAAGCACCCAAGACAGAAAAAAAAAACCAAATCAAAACCAATCAAAAACTTAACCACAGTATTTAAATATAAAATCTTACTATAAAATAGCAGTTAATAGCAAATACTTATCCTTTTCAGTTGATTTGTTTGCTTTTAGTTGCTTTTTCCAGTCAGCAGTTTGTTTCAAAAAATGATAAAGTAAAACAGAAAACACTTTATATAAGGTGTTTCAATACTATAATAATATCATATCTTATAGAAAATGGTTTTCTAACTGTAGGCCTGGTGTCAGATTGGTCAAATAAGGGATTTGTATGGCCCCAGTTTTCGTCATCAATGGCTCTGCAGACCTCTATGTATAATATAATTTTTAACCTGTCAAACACTTTTTTTCTCAGTTCAGTCATTATCAGATCGTTCATCATATATAAATCTTTTTTCATTTGCCTTTCAAGTTTTTTTTTAACTGTTTTTCCAAAATTTACATTTTCTACCCCTGAATCCGAAGTAATAGTGATGGGCGAATCTGACCCGTAAATTCATGAAACTGCAAAATGTTGCCAAAATGCATTGAAGTCTATGGGCAACAAAAATTTTTTGGCATGCAACAAATTGTGTGACACATTTTTTCACCCATTACAGTCTATGGGAGTCGTTTTCACAGCGAAACTTGGTAAATTTTTGCTCATCACTACTCAGAAATCCAGGTTCAGATTCTGAACTAAACTAAACTGAAAAAAGTGTTGGAAGGTGAACTACCCCTTTAATATGATATATGAAATATGATCCAGCCCTCAAATGTGCGGTATGACAAATAATCAAATGAAAACATATAAAAAGTTGAACAGAACTGATACAGAAAGTACACACCTGTAATAAAGTTATATTCAGTAGGCCCAGTGTTTCTTTATACTGTCCAAAAACAAAATCATTGACCAGTCCATGAAGCAGTGCACTCATAACATGCAGTAGCGGGAGTATGAAAACTGACTGACTTGGAAATATGGCATTATGTATCCTACAAAAGAAATAATGTAAAGTCAAACTCAGATTTAAATAACTTTACCATATAATAAATAATTTCAGTGGGATTTGTGTTGGTTTATAATACATATGGGTTAGTTATAACATTGCTTCATATCAACTTACATTGGACATTTTTTAAACCGCTTCCATAAAATTTTACCTTGACACCTGTAAATATCTGAGAAAGAAAGCTCCTAAAGATTTGGCACATGCCAATCTTCAATCTGTTGTCACTGATACAACTGTCAAGTTCTGCAAAAACTGTTCCTTTGTGCACAAGTGAACACAATATGTGCTTCAAATGCAAACAATGGTCTTTGTACACAATCTGTGCAGGCCTATAGATTTTCATGAGTATAGTTTGATCCTGTCCCTTTGACCCTGATTCTATTTTGTACATCTGTATCACATTATAAGTATTAAGTTCAGTTGTAGAGAATTATTTAGATCAGTGCTGTCCAACTTCTGTGGTGCCGAGGGCCGAAATTTTCCTCGCCTATGTGGTGGAGGGCCGATAATGGAAGCCAGTCTTTACCACTCCCTGCTTTTAAACTGCACCTACGTTAAGCCACTCCCATGTTACCACAAGAACATTTAATGGTGGTAGCACACCACACCACACTGTTCACTGCAGGGATATCACTCATCACTCATATGGGAAAATTTAAGTCAGATTAAGACATACCATATATACTCGAGTATAAGCCGATCCGAGTATAAGCCGAGGTACCTAATTTTACTTACAAAAACTGGGAAATCTTATTGACTCGAGTATTAGTCTAGGGTGAGAAATGCAGCAGGTAAACTGAGATTTTTCAATGCTGTAATAACAGGCATTTTTTATTCTAAATAATTGTTATAGCCAGTTATGTTTAGAGGTTATGGGAAAAGGGCCAAGGGTTAAGCTATTTTTGATTCAACTATATGAGTTGATTTCCTTTCTGAAGACAAGAAAAGAAAATCAATAGCCTGCTACATTTTTAGAATTACTCTACCAACGTCCAAACCTAAAACTCACTGTACCAGCTTCTTGACTAACCCTGGCGGCATTTCCTCTTTAAGAACTAGTGTTGCCCTTTTAAGAGCAGCAACTCAGATTGAGTTTGAGGCTGTGACGTTATTGTGGAAGTGATCCGCGCTGGAACGTTGGGTAATTGGTAGCGTGATTGCAAAGTACAGCCCCTGACCGCCAACATGCACAACACGATGCCCAGCAACACAGAGCACGGCAGGGAGTCCCCGCACGATCTCCCGGCCAACCCACCCCACACACAGCCGCCACCAGTCTCACCGCGAAACAGGCCACACCGGGCAGCGCCACCGAAGGGAAGCCCCACCCCCGGACCAAAGGAGGGACCGTGCCCTCACCACGCAGAGTGTGCCGCAGCGCCCCCCCACCGCAAGCAGCACCCCCCAAGAACATGACCCAGGCAGCACCGCACCAAAGGCCCAAGCCTGACGAATGAAACAGTGGCACGTTCCCCCTCTGGGCCTGCCAGAGATCACAGCGGTAAGTAAACCGCAGGTCTAGAGGAGAGGAGGGGGGTGGCGCGAACCCTGCTGTCTTTCCCAGTTGTAGATTCCAAAATCGAGTCTAAGCCTAGTTTTTCAGCACTGACTCGGCTTTAAAGGAGAAGGAAAGCTACGGAGGCATTTTATTGCCAATAGATTAGCTGCAATAGTGCAAGCTAGAATGCTATATTTATTCTGTAGAATGTTTTACCATACCTGAGTAAAAAGCTCTAGAAACTCTCTGTTTGTTAAGGATAGGAGCTGCAGTATTAACATGGTGTGACATCACTTCCTGCCTGAGTCTCTCCCTGCTCTGGGCTCAGATTACAGTAGAGAAGGGAGGGGGTGGGGAAGAGGAGCAAACTGAGCATGCTCTTGCCCAGGGCAATGAGGTTTAAGCTGAAGGCAGGAAGTCTGATACAGAAGCCCATGTGTAAACAATAGAAGGAAAGAAATGCAGTGTTTCTTTTGACAGGGGACTCAGAGCAGCACTACTTTGGAGGTTTACTGGTATATTTAGATGGACCTTTCTGATAAGGCTTACTTAGTTTTAACCTTTCCTTCTCCTTTAAGCCGCAGTAGACTTTTTGAGCATATTTTGGGTGCTGAAAACCTCGGCTTATACTCGAGTATATACGGTACCCTTAAATCCATATGCCTCCTTCTCCCCTGTGCATAACACAGCAACCCCCACCACATGATTAAACACCTTAGGGGTCCCTAACAACAATTTCCAAATGCTAACAAAAAAATCCTACCAGGCTCACACAGGGAGCATAGGGCAGGCAGAGTATGGCACACACAGGGAGCATAGGACAGGCAGAGTATGAAACAAAGGAGGATCTTAGAGAAAGCAGAATAGCAGAAAGCAGGAGACAAGGAAATCTATCAGTTAAATATTGTGCTACATACAGCAACATAATGCTGGTGCTCCTCTAACAGTTTGTAGGAGGTGTGGATAGGTGAACAATGTGAGCACTTTCAGTCTGGGTAAAAGGTGTGAACAGTACAGGGCATAAGGGGTGTGAATAATAGAGGTGTTACAGGTGTGAACAATGCAAGAGTTTACTGTCTGCAGGAGGCCTGGGGCCCACTGTGAGCTGCTGTCTCAGGGGCCTCCTCCTGGCAGTACCTGCAGGCCCCCTCCTGAACGGCAGACCTCTGCCCAGGATACACACCTCCACGAACGCACCGCACGTGCACAATAGCCGTGACGCACATGCGCAATAGACAGGACGCTCAATGGTATTGACAATTTTTTTTCCTAGTGTCTCGTTGGCCCAGTCCAACCCTGTTGAGGTGTAAACAATGCAAGGGCCAGTTAATCTCAGTACTGATACCTTTTAAAGTTTACACGAGGCTAAGGAATCACAGCAGGCAGATTTTCATGTGGGGGCCACACAAGGGGGGTCATGGGCCAGATACGGCCTGAGGGCTACCATTTGGACAGCACTGGTTTCTCAGACTTTCTCTTCATTCATAGGACATTTCAGAGGTTTTAATAGTAATTTACAGTACCACTCTTGACCTATTTTGGTCCATAGTCTATTTTCTCTTCAATAGTAATAGGACAGTGCCAACTCCTTTGTTCTACATAGAACACATTGGCATGGGGAAATTAAATGCCTCTTAAATGTATAAGACACATCTTTTTATTTAGCTGGGACACATATAATACATATTACTTTTAATTAAAAAAGGGTGATCCTTCAAATCAAACTTTATTGTTTTACCTCCTCCTGTTACAATGAAAACAGTCCACGTAATAAATATCTAATTGTAACTCACAAAGTTCAGAAAATCTGTATGAAATATCTATAGCTTTTTCTATGAACGTGGAATTCTAGCACAACTGGCTATTTTAATTGGAAGCAGCCAATTAGAGTTTATCAAATGCTGCAGTTATTTAAAATAATTTGCATGCATTGCATCGGCCACAACAGGACAAATGCAAATGGAAATGCTCTGCTCATGGGCTTGCAGGTGTCTTGATAAAAGTAAGGTTTACAGCCATAACCCAACGCACTAATATATAAACCAGGTAAAGTGAGAGCAGTCTTTTAAAAAATGTTGATAAATACTTATTTTCAACATTTTGGATTTTGTCTTAATTGCATTTTTGCACACAATATTGATGAGTGTGGTACTCTGTCCTGCCATTATATAAACGTCTTTATCTGCACTCAGGAAAGCTGTTATACGAGTGTTCCTCCTTGTTTATAGGCTTGATTTCACTGATTTCACCAACAAAGAAAACACAAAGAAGGAAAAAAGATATATTTAAAATAAAAACAGGCTTTCAAATTCCCAATTTTTGGAATGCAGCCCATTTCATCGAGCATGAATAATGACTCCATGACTAGAGTTTGGGGGACCTATGCTGTTAAGATATCTCACATTACACAAGTTGCCATGCTGCATATAATTGTACCACACCATAGGTGTTTAAGGTTCTTACATACAAGCAGCTATTAGCCATTCAAAATTGTGTTGTGTCATGTCAGATATTGATTCAACCAGCTGGAAAATGCCTTGGCAAAGAATGGCATCTAAACAATAGGATGGATTGTAGAAGAAATTGGATTTCTAATAAAGACAAGTTGCATGGTGTATTATGAAATGCTTATTCCTCCATCATCCAGTAAATTGGGATTAATAACAACTGAATAATATGCAACCATCCTAACAATACACTTTATAACAATAAACTGAAAAATAAACAATAACAGGGTATAATTAACTAAATTTGTGTCCAAAAATAAAGCCAACATTTCTGCTTCTGGTCAGTTTATTACATGTGGTAAACTGGATATTTCTCATAGAGCATATGAAGATGCCGGATTAAATTAAAATGATCATGTCATACAGTAAACTCTACAGAGTTTTTGAGCAGACTAAGAGCCATATAAATCCATTGGAGAGCCACATCTGGCTAACTGGTGGGTGTCCAGTCGGACAGCCCTGCTTTATACGATCAGAAAACTGTCTTAAAATAGTCATAAATGCCATTGCATATATTTCCTCAACTTATTTTCTACATAGCCTCAGTTTTATCCATGCTATTTCTGTGACATTCTCTGCTTTAAGTCTATATAAAGAGCAGGTAACCTATGATTCTCCAGTTGTTAGTAAGAAAGCGTGTGTGAGTGGAATACTATATCAGGATCCATGCCTGCAACTTTCTATCATGCTGCTAGCATGCTCTGAATGTGAATCAGAACTCAAACCGATCTGCAAGCAAAGCACCTGTCATATCTGTGTCTCATATGCCACTATCCAACGGGCTTTGCCAGCAACTGACAGAGAAGCTTGATTTATTAATCATTACTATAGGCAATTAATAAATCAGGTCCAGTGACTAGGGATGTAGCGAACGTCGGAAAAAAAGTTCGCGAACATATTCGCGAACTTGCGCAAAAACGCGAGCGGTTCGCGAACGGTTCGCGAACCCCATAGACTTCAATGGGAAGGCGAACTTTAACATCTAGAAAAGACATTCCTGGCCAGAAAAATGATTTTAAAGTTGTTTAAAGGGTGCAACGACCTGGACAGTGGCATGCCAGAGGGGGATCAAGGGCAAAAATGTATCTGAAAAATCTGCCTGTGTGTGCTTGGAAGAGATAGTGTAGGGGGAGAGCTGTTAGTGATTTCAGGGACAGATGATAGTAAGTTTGCTGGCTAGTAATCTGCTTGATACTGCTCTGTATTGGAGGGACAGAAGTCTGCAGGGATTTGAGGGACATTTTAGCTTAGGTAGCTTTGCTGGCTAGTAATCTACTGTTCTCTTTAAACAACTGCCATACGTTGACCTTGTAGGCATTGTTTGCCCAGTTTTTTTGGACGCAGCCACTGAAGCACAGTTGCCAGAAAAAATATGCCATATAAATGCTGAAAATAGTCATTTTTCGCCATACGTTGACCTTGTAGACATTGTTTGCCCAGTTTTTTTGGACGCAGCCACTGAAGCACAGTTGCCAGAAAAATTATGCCATATAAATGCTGAAAATATAAATTTTTTTGGTTGCAGCCACTGAAGCACAGAGGCCAGAAAAATTATGCCATATAAATGCAGAAAATATGCATTTTTTTGGTCGCAGCCACTGAAGCACAGTTGACAGAAAAATTATGCCATATAAATGCTGAAAATATAAACTTTTTTGGTTGCAGCCACTGAAGCACAGAGGCCAGAAAAATTATGCCATATAAATGCAGAAAACATGCATTTTTTTGGTCGCAGCCACTGAAGCACAGTTGACAGAAAAATTATGCCATATAAATGCTGAAAATATAAATTTTTTTGGTTGCAGCCACTGAAGCACAGAGGCCAGAAAAATTATGCCATATAAATGCAGAAAATATGCATTTTTTTGGTCGCAGCCACTGAAGCACAGTTGCCAGAAAAAATATGCCATATAAATGCTGAAAATAGTCATTTTTTGCCATATACGTTGAGTCAACGTATGGCAAAAAATGACTATTTTCAGCATTTATATGGCATATTTTTTCTGGCCTCTGTGCTTCAGTGGCTGCGGCCAAAAAAACTGGGCAAACAATGCCTACAAGGTCAACGTCGTTGACCTTGTAGGCATTGTTTGCCCAGTTTTTTTGGCCGCAGCCACTGAAGCACAGAGGCCAGAAAAAATATGCCATATAAATGCTGAAAATAGTCATTTTTTTGGTCGCAGCCACTGAAGCACAGTTGCCAGAAAAATTATGCCATATAAATGCTGAAAATATAAATTTTTTTGGTTGCAGCCACTGAAGCACAGAGGCCAGAAAAATTATGCCATATAAATGCAGAAAATATGCATTTTTTTGGTTGCAGCCACTGAAGCACAGAGGCCAGAAAAATTATGCCATATAAATGCAGAAAATATGCATTTTTTTGGATGCAGCCACTGAAGCACAGTTGCCAGAAAAAATATGCCATATAAATGCTGAAAATAGTCATTTTTTGCCATACGTTGACCTTGTAGACATTGTTTGCCCAGTTTTTTTGGTTGCAGCCACTGAAGCACAGAGGCCAGAAAAAATTAAACCAGTAGGGTTTGCACCCTAGTTTGTAACGGTGGCGGAGGGAGGAGGAGGACGCTAAAGGACAGCTGTGTGTGGAGTCATGAGGCTTGAAGAGAAGGACAGCTGCATAGAAGTCAGAACAAGTCTTCCGGCGTGCAGTAACCCTCCGAGATCCACCCCTCATTCATTTTAATAAAGGTCAGGTAATCGACACTTTTGTGACCTAGGCGAGTTCTCTTCTCAGTTACAATCCCTCCTGCTGCACTGAAGGTCCTTTCTGAGAGCACACTTGAGGCTGGGCAAGACAAGAGGTTCATGGCAAATTGTGACAGCTCTGGCCACAGATCAAGCCTGCGCACCCAGTAGTCCAGGGGTTCATCGCTCCTCAGAGTGTCGATATCTGCAGTTAATGCCAGGTAGTCCGCTACCTGCCGGTCGAGGCGTTCTTTGAGGGTGGATCCAGAAGGGTTGTGGCGCTGCCTTGGACAGAAAAACATTTGCATGTCTGACGTTACAGACTGGCCAAAGGGCTTTGTCCTTGCAGGTGTGCTCGTGGCAGGATTACTGGCACCTCTGCCCCTGGAATGTTGATGAGTTCCTGAAGTGACATCACCCTTAAAAGCATTGTACAACATGTTTTGCAGGCTGGTTTGTAAATGCCGCATCTTTTCGGACTTGTGGTATGTTGGTAACATTTCTGACACTTTATGCTTGTACCGAGGGTCTAGTAGCGTTGCGACCCAGTACAGGTCCTTCTCCTTAAGCCTCTTGATACGGGGGTCCTTCAACAGGCATGACAGCATGAAAGACCCCATTCTCACAAGGTTGGATGCAGAGCTATCCATCTCCGCTTCCTCATTATCAAGGACTGCATCATCCACGGTCTCCTCCCCCCAGCCACGTACAAGACCAGGGGTCCCCAAAAGGTCACCACTAGCCCCCTGGGAAGCCTGCTCCTGTTGGTCCTCCTCCTCCTCCTCCACAAAGCCACCTTCCTCCTCTGACTCCACTTCTGGCACCTCTCCCTGCGTTGCAGCAGGTGCCTGGGTTCGTTCTGGTGATTCCGACCAGAAATCGTGCGCTTCCAGCTCCTCGTCACGCTGGTCTACAGCCTCATCTGTCACTCGTCGCACGGCACGCTCCAGGAAGAAAGCGAAGGGTATTAGGTCGCTGATGGTGCCTTCGGTGCGACTGACCATATTTGTCACCTCTTCAAAAGGTCGCATGAGCCTGCAGGCATCGCGCATAAGCACCCAGTAACGGGGGAAAAAAATCCCCAGCTGTGCAGATCCAGTCCTACCACCCAGTTCAAAAAGGTACTCGTTGACGGCCCTTTGTTGTTGCAGCAGACGTTCCAACATAAGGAGCGTTGAATTCCAGCGAGTCTGGCTGTCAGAAATCAAACGCCTGACTGGCATGTTGTAGCGCTGCTGAATGTCAGCAAGGCGTGCCATGGCTGTGTAGGAACGTCTGAAATGGGCCGACACCTTTCTGGACTGGGTGAGAACGTCCTGGAATCCTGGGTACTTGGAGACAAAACGTTGGACTATTAAATTTAACACATGTGCCATGCAGGGCACATGTGTTAAATTGCCTAGTCTCAACGCTGCCAACAGATTGCTTCCATTGTCACACACCACTTTTCCGATCAGTTGGTGTGGGGTCAGCCACCGATCGGCCTGTGACTGCAGAGATGACAGGAGTACAGATCCGGTATGGTTTTTGCTTTCCAGGCACGTCATCCCCAAGACAGCGTGACAACGGCGTACCTGGCACGTCGAATAGCCTAGGGGGAGCTGGGGGTGCACAGGTGTGGAGGAGGAGAAGGAGGACCCAGCAGCAGAGTAAGAAGAAGAAGAAGACGAGGTAGAGAGCGATGGAGGAGTAGAGGTGGTGGCAGAACCGCGTGCAATCCGTGGCGGTGACACCAACTCCACTGTTGTTGTTGAGCTACCCATTCCCTGCTTCCCAGCCATTACCAAGTTCACCCAGTGGGCAGTGTAGGTGACATACCTGCCCTGACCATGCTTGGAGGACCATGCGTCAGTAGTCATATGGACCTTTGGCCCAACACTAAGTGACAGAGATGCGGTAACTTGGCTCTGCACATGTTGGTACAGGTGTGGTATTCCCTTTTTAGAAAAAAAAATTGCGGCTGGGTACCTTCCACTGCGGTGTCCCAATTGCTACAAATTTGCGGAAGGCCTCAGAGTCCACCAGCTGGTATGGTAAAAGCTGGCGGGCTAAGAGTGCAGACAAGCCAGCTGTCAGACGCCGGGCAAGGGGGTGACAGTCAGACATTGGCTTCTTACGCTCAAACATGGCCTTCACAGAAACTTGGCTGGTGGCAGATGACTGGGAATGGGAACAGGTGGTCAAGGTGGAAGGCGGAGTGGAGGGTGGTTCAGACGGGTCAAGGAGAGCAGAGGTAGAGCAGTAAGATGCTGGACCAGAAGGAGTGTGGCTTTTAGTTTGCCTGTTGCCTTTGAGGTGTTGCTCCCAAAGTGCTTTGTGCTTGCCGCTCATGTGCCTTCGCATAGAAGTTGTACCTATGTGGCTGTTGGGCTTACCAAGGCTCAGTTTCTGACTGCACTCATTGCAAATTACAATGCTTTTGTCAGAGGCACACACATTAAAAAAATCCCACACTGCTGACTTTTTGGAAGTGTGCGATCTGGCGGTAACAGTAGAAGTTGGCGGAGTTGGCGGTATTGGCGGCAATGGCGGGTGCGTTGGCCGGCTGAACACAGGTGCCGATACATGTTGTTGCCCTGCTGATCCCTGCGGGCTGTCCTCCCTGCTTCTTCTAAGTCTTATTCTCCTACTGCCTCTCTGACTCTCCGTCTCTCCATCTGAACTACCCTCCTCTTGCTCTCTTCTACTAGGCACCCACAAAACATCAATCTCCTCATCATCATTCTCCTCAGATGCATCAATTTCTTCTGACACATCACAGAAGGAAGCAGCAGCGGGGACCTCCTCCTCATCACTCATTATGTCCATCTCTATCGTGTTCTCTGCCAGAATTAAATCTGGTGTAAGGTCCTCATCTCCTTCATCTTCTTCTGGCAATAATGGTTGCGCATTACTCAGTTCAAGAAACTCATTGGAAAATAACTCCTCTGACCCCAGTGAAGAAGGGGCACCGGTGGTGGAGGAAGTGTTACGTGGGGTGGCCATAGCAGTGGAGGATGAGGAGGATGTTGTGGTAAAGTTAGAAACGGTAGAGGATGGGGTGTGCTGTGTAAGCCAGTCAACTACCTCTTCAGCATTTTGGGAGTTCAGGGTCATTGGCTTTTTAAAACTGGGCAATTTGCTAGGGCCACAGGATTGCATAGCAGCACGGCCCCTAGCACGGCCTCTGCGTGGCGGCTTGCCTTTGCCTGGCATTATTTTTAAAAAAACAACAACAACAACAAAAACTCAGTTGGTTTTTCTGGAAACGATAATACACACAGCTAGATGGCGGGTTGAAGAAAACACTGTGCAAATAATGCCTACAAAGTCAACGTATACACTACTACAGCGGTGGATACGGATTACGTAAAATATATGAATGCTGCTTGAAAAAAAGTAACTCAAGTGGTTTTTCTAGAGACGATAATATTATCAATATTTAGACAAAATGTGAACAAGGTCACACAGCTCGATGGCGGGTTGAAGAAAACAGTGTGCAAATAATGCCTACAAGGCCAACGTATACACTACTACAGCGGTGGATACGGATTACGTAAAATATATGAATGCTGCTTGAAAAAAGTGACTCCGGTGTTTTTTCTGGAGACGGTAATATTATGGATATTTAGACAGAATGGGAACAAGGTCACACAGCTCGATGGCGGGTTGAAGAAAACAGTGTGCAAATAATGCCTACAAGGTCAACGTATACACTACTACAGCGGTGGATACGGATTACGTAAAATATATGAATGCTGCTTGAAAAAAAGTAACTCAAGTGGTTTTTCTAGAGACGATAATATTATCAATATTTAGACAAAATGTGAACAAGCTCACACAGCTCGATGGCGGGTTGAAGAAAACACTGTGCAAATAATGCCTACAAGGCCAACGTATACACTACTACAGCGGTGGATACGGATTACGTAAAATATATGAATGCTGCTTGAAAAAAGTGACTCCGGTGTTTTTTCTGGAGACGGTAATATTATGGATATTTAGACAGAATGTGAACAAGGTCACACAGCTCGATGGCGGGTTGAAGAAAACAGTGTGCAAATAATGCCTACAAGGCCAACGTATACACTACTACAGCGGTGGATACGGATTACGTAAAATATATGAATGCTGCTTGAAAAAAGTGACTCCGGTGTTTTTTCTGGAGACGGTAATATTATGGATATTTAGACAGAATGGGAACAAGGTCACACAGCTCGATGGCGGGTTGAAGAAAACAGTGTGCAAATAATGCCTACAAGGTCAACGTATACACTACTACAGCGGTGGATACGGATTACGTAAAATATATGAATGCTGCTTGAAAAAAAGTAACTCAAGTGGTTTTTCTAGAGACGATAATATTATCAATATTTAGACAAAATGTGAACAAGGTCACACAGCTCGATGGCGGGTTGAAGAAAACAGTGTGCAAATAATGCCTACAAGGTCAACGTATACACTACTACAGCGGTGGATACGGATTACGTAAAATATATGAATGCTGCTTGAAAAAAGTAACTCAAGTGGTTTTTCTAGAGACGATAATATTATCAATATTTAGACAAAATGTGAACAAGCTCACACAGCTCGATGGCGGGTTGAAGAAAACACTGTGCAAATAATGCCTACAAGGCCAACGTATACACTACTACAGCGGTGGATACGGATTACGTAAAATATATGAATGCTGCTTGAAAAAAGTGACTCCGGTTGTTTTTCTGGAGACGGTAATATTATGGATATTTAGACAGAATGGGAACAAGGTCACACAGCTCGATGGCGGGTTGAAGAAAACAGTGTGCAAATAATGCCTACAAGGCCAACGTATACACTACTACAGCGGTGGATACGGATTACGTAAAATATATGAATGCTGCTTGAAAAAAGTGACTCCGGTGTTTTTTCTGGAGACGGTAATATTATGGATATTTAGACAGAATGGGAACAAGGTCACACAGCTCGATGGCGGGTTGAAGAAAACAGTGTGCAAATAATGCCTACAAGGCCAACGTATACACTACTACAGCGGTGGATACGGATTACGTAAAATATATGAATGCTGCTTGAAAAAAGTGACTCCGGTGTTTTTTCTGGAGACGGTAATATTATGGATATTTAGACAGAATGGGAACAAGGTCACACAGCTCGATGGCGGGTTGAAGAAAACAGTGTGCAAATAATGCCTACAAGGCCAACGTATACACTACTACAGCGGTGGATACGGATTACGTAAAATATATGAATGCTGCTTGAAAAAAGTGACTCCGGTGTTTTTTCTGGAGACGGTAATATTATGGATATTTAGACAGAATGGGAACAAGGTCACACAGCTCGATGGCGGGTTGAAGAAAACAGTGTGCAAATAATGCCTACAAGGCCAACGTATACACTACTACAGCGGTGGATACGGATTACGTAAAATATATTATGGCTGCTTGAAAAAAGTGACTCCGGTGTTTTTTCTGGAGACGGTAATATTATGGATATTTAGACAGAATGTGAACAAGGTCACACAGCTCGATGGCGGGTTGAAGAAAACAGTGTGCAAATAATGCCTACAGGGCAAATAATGCCTAAAAGGTCAACTTATACACTACTACAGCGGTAGTAAAATAAAAAAAAAGTAAAATAAAAAAAAATGAATATTAAAAAAAAAAAATTAAAGTTGGTGCTGCTGAACTACTAGGAGCAGCAGATTAGCACACCAGTCCCACTCCCCAACACTGCTAGACTAATAGCACTGGGCTCTTATAGTAGTAGTAGTAGTAGTAGTAGTAGTAAAACAACAAAAAAATAAATAAAAGCAGTCCTTACAAGGACTACTGTTATTGCAGCAGTCAGCAGATGAGATCAGAAGCAGGACAGCTGCCCACTGCAGCTACATACAGAGCACTGCAGTAGAAGGTAGATTACTAGCCAGCAAAGCTACCTAAGCTTAAATGTCCCTCAAACCCCTGCAGACTTCTGTCCCTCCAATAACAGAGCAGTATCAAAACGATTACTAGCCAGCAAACTTTCAACTGTCCCTGAAATCACTAACAGGCAGCAGCTCTCTCCCTACACTATCTCTTCAGCACACACAGGCAGAGTGAAAAAACGCTGCAGGGCTTCGGTTTTTATAGGGAAGGGGAGTGGTCCAGGGGAGAGCTTCCTGATTGGCTGCCATGTACCTGCTGGTCTGGGGTGAGAGGGCAAAAAAAAGCGCCAACAATGGCGAACCCAAAATGGCGAACGTCGCGCGACGTTCGCGAACTTCCGGCGAGCGCGAACACCCGATGTTCGCGCGAACAAGTTCGCCGGCGAACAGTTCGCGACATCTCTACCAGTGACTGGATTCACAAACCCTGTTTTCCTCTAATAGAAAGGTCTAGGAGATATAATGAATAGGGGACCTAGGGGGCAATTAAACTAATATTTAAGCTGAATGCTAAGCTGCTGTTTTTAGAACACTACAGTAAGGTGAGTGCTAAGACAATATTTTATATATCTCCAACCTTGTTGGAAGCTAACGGAAGCATCCAGACCACAAATAGAATGGCCCAGGGGAAACTGGACCCTCAAAATTATGTAAGCTTATTTACAATAATACATTTACAGTATTATTTTTGTTGTCTCATTTAGAAGATATTGTCTTATGCAGCAAGGGATGGGGATTGACTGTGTGTATGCAAGATTCCTATGAAAGGTACAGTAAAAAGTAGTGGCATGGTGTGTGCAGATATAAAAAGAATGGGAGAGCTTATTAAAGAAGAAGGCGAGAGAATATAACTGAAAAGGAAATGGGTGTGTCTAGAGCACAAGATTGAGGGAACTGGCATAGAGAAAGGAAGAGTGGAAAAGAGGGGATAGGAAAAGCAAATGGGGAGAAGTCAGAAAGTATAGGCAGGGGATACATACATGCTATCCTTGATGTTTATGGAATAATAACAATAATGGAAAAGTCTTAGAACATTCATACTGGTACACACATGCTAAAGTGGGCTTAATTAAATGCTGGTGTGTTATGTCACAACAACTACTTCCCCTTGGACAACTCAGACTGTTGGCATATCATACATGCAAGACTTCCGGTCCAATCCCCCCCCCAGCTAATTTCCTGCCTACACCCAGGGCTGCCAACAGAGAGAGTATGGGGAGTACTACAGCATGGGGCCCCAAAACAGAGTGGGTCCCTGAAAAGGCACAGTTTGCAGGTTACAGTTTGTGTGATTTTCGGTGCATCATGGACCGGTTTTGGCATAACTGTAGTATGTATGGAGCAGATCAGTGACTGTGACCAGAGGCCTTTTTACTGGGGTTCCATTTTACTTGTTTGCAGGTATGAGACCCATGATTACTGATGGTGGCCCTACCTGCACCTGTTCAGTTCATGATCCCTCCATGTCCGTATGTCGTATGAGAGAGCACACAACGGGAGGTGGCAGACTAACATGAGAGGGAAAGAACCAAATTGCAACTGATTTCAGGTATTTTAAATATAATTGGATAAGACAAATAGTCCCTGTATATATACATACCTTCCAAAAATATTCAACTGTAATTAATTATACACACATTTTATTAAAAGATGACATTTACAATTATGATTAAACAATATTATGAATTGTAAAATATTTGCACTTAATTAAAATTACAGGCATTTCTAATTAAGCTGACTGCCTCAAAGTCCACCCGGGTAGAAAACACTCAAACTTAGACTATTGTCTACTCAAAAGGCTGACATCTATTGCTGGGGAAAGCCCTCAGTAGAGAAGTGCCTTATCTTTAAATGTGTGCCTGTCTTGATAACAGAATGAAAAAAAGTAATCTCAAAACACACTTGTTTGCCTATCATTGAGCTGGCAGTGTGGTTGTTGCCAGGCTACCATAAAACGCCTGACTAACTCGCTGTTACTTGATTCTTTTCCCATCTGAAGTGATTATTTTGAGACTGTCTTGACAACTCCATAATAATGGTTTGTTAAAGGCTACAGACAGAGGTTCAAGAGAGCACATAGATTGATATATCTGAACTGACCATATGCCACATGACAAATCCAACCCTGCCAATTTACTCCATAGAACACAATCTGTTTTATGGAGACTGAGTCCAAAGATAAGAATAGGGGATTTCGGAAACAAAGATGGGGTTGGTCAGGTTAGCATTGTTTTAAGTGAAGAGGTGCCTACAGGTCGTTCAAAATAAGACCAATAACTATGATTTGTAGTTAAAATGTGTTCTGTCTGTTCTCTTAATTTAAAAGTCCACTAATTCTTTCTATTATAAAAGAATAATGATCAAGACTTTACACTTTCTACCCTCCCTCTACTTGGAGGAAGTAGCGCTAATTTTAGTAAACAAAAGATATTGGTATAATGAATCTTGCCAGCATCTACACAGATTAAAGAAGGAGGAGTTAATTATGCAGCAGGTCTCACTTGGAAGGAAAATCTGATTAGATTCTGTACCATCTACTCCTCCCACAGCTGCTTTTAAAGACCCAGTGACACATTTTCTGTTCTGTTTACTACAAACAATTGTGGCTTTTGCAATAGGCTAAATGCATATCTATAATTATAATATCTTTTTTTCTTATTACAGACCTGAATATATATATATATATATAACAGATTCAGTTTGCTGCCTTAACACCCTTTGTTGGACAATGGCATAAGTCCCATTTATATTACAGTAATATAATAAATGAAGCTCACCAGTAAGGACATGAGGTTAGGGTGCACACGCCCCAGACCTACAGCTGGAGGAGGAAATTCATACTAAGGATTGCAAGAAGCAATCCACGCACAGGCCTATAAGTGCAAGAAAAGTTTTACTTTATTGTAAAAACATGACTTATACAAATAGTCTTTGATCATGTTTCTTGCATGCTGTTTACATACATAATGTTTCCAATAAACTGCATGCTAATAGTGTTTTTGGTACCATTCACATTGGAGCAGTGGAAATTCTGCAATTTGCCAAGCACTGACAAAAAAATGCAAATATATCTATTGCACCAATTGCTGGATTACTGGATGCAAATTCCCCTGAAATTCTGGGCAAAATGGGCATTATGAATAAAAAAAACATGGTGATTTGTGTACCTTGCAATTTTTAAAGCCCTAACATCCATTCTCCAAAATCTTAAAAATATATATCTATATTTATAAGCAGTTATATATGTGTGTATATCTATGATGCATACATTTCTTTTATAAGTTCTCTTTATTGTTAAAACTATGTTTTTTTTAAATATCTTTGCTTTTTTCTAATTAGCTCCTGACATCTAATGGGACCCGTTAGTCGCAGGCGACACCTCATGGGCATACCATAATGTGTTGCAGTCTCTATTATTTTGGAAGCTACTGATGCTGCTGTTTGTTTCAAGAGTTAACTGAATGTTCAGGAAACTTAACATAAATTGTGCCAGATATAAAAAGATGAATATGTGTTGACAGTGAGATCTGTTTGAAACATTTTCCCCTTTTCCTTCTGCTTCAGCACCTTCAATCTTTTTTCTCTTCTGCTTCATTCAGTACATTTCTTCGCTCTTCTCATTTCATGGATATTGCATCTCTGGGTACAGTTCTGGAAAAAGTACCCGAATGGGATTTATAATCTCTAGTGCTCCAGCTGTTGATGAACTATTGTGCTAGTGAAAACCTTCTCAGTCAACAAATGTTATCTAGCTAAGGATGAAGTGAGACGTGGTTCATTAGCAGTTGTAAAACTATGGGTTGGCTAGTCCTTTTTGCATCCTGAAACAGGCCATTGTGACAATATTCATGCCAACATCACGTGGTTCAATTAAATACTTTTGTAAGGCTAAAGCATTTTAGGCAGTTTTGTCACAAACAGCACTCAGTACTATTCAGCATGCTGGAAGATTTCATAACCCTGGGTTCAAGGTTACAAACTGTGAAAACACAATTTATATTGTAGCAACTGGACAAGTCTACATGTGGTGGGGGCAGTTTTAAATTCTATTTCATGTTCATATATTTAACTGTAATAAAACCTACCTGCCCTGGTGGTCTAGTGGGGCTGCGGGGACGCCCGCCGCGTGGTCCTCTTCTTGCGACATCTTGCCTTCCTTAGGGCGCGCCTGTGTGTTGTTTATAGGCGCAAACACGTAGGCGTTTTGGCGAGAATGTGCACGTTTTTGGCGGAAATTCTTTCCCCTATAAAAGGCCCATTCTGACTGCAGACAGATGCAGATGATAGAACTTGGTTTCTAGTGGTTTCCTGAGCCTTGTGCATCTGATCTGTATCCTGTTTGTTTGATTACCTGTGTTTGACCCAGCCTGTTCTTGACTACTCTGCATTCTGTATCCAGACCCTTGCCTGCCTACAACAACTCTTCCAGCTTAACCCCTTGACAACCCGGTTTGACCCTTGCCAGCCTGACGATTCTGATATCCACCTGCCTCGACCCAGCCTGTCTGACCATCCTTCTGCCTAATCCTTTTGTACTGTGACCTTCAGCCCAAAAGACTTTGCTAACAGCCATGCCCCTTTGCCAGCCAGAACATCTCGCCTTGTACCCCTCGTTAAGTCCAGGTGGCACCCAAGTAAGCTGAGGGCTCCTCCCGAAGCCCAACAGTGGTCACACTACTGGTGAAGCCGAGCCGAGACCAGGGTGCTTGGCACTTGTTCTGGTATTGGGTGCCAGTCGTGACATTAACACTTTAGTCTTGATGTAAGTGTATTCAGAGAAGGGGATTTGTTTAATATATTTCCTTTTAATATGTCAAGTGATATCTATAGATATGATTATATCATTACATATCAGATATACCAGTATTTTTTACTCAGTTTCTATTTTGCCCTTCCATTTCAAAATTAGTTTTTAACTAATTTACATTTTTGTTATTTATTTTTGTTCATCAGTTTTCTCTCAGTGATTTATTGTTTAAACACTCATGTTCAAACGCTCATTTTGAAGGTATTCATCACCTTGTACAACTTATTGGTCACATTTAGAAAACCCTTTCAGGCATGTAATATTCTAATCGAAGAAATCACGCTTTGTCTTGATATGCTGTCACCTTTACCCATGGCCACTATAAAAAAAAACCTATATAGCAATTGAAATAAGGACTGCACTTCATAGTGAACACCCATATTTTTTCCAACTAAATTCCCTTTATCCTATTACACACCTCAAGGATAACAGACATTTTTATATAGGGGTAAACCTCTTAAAGGAATTGTTCAGTGTAAAATTAAAAACTGGGTAAAAAGATAGGCTGTGCAAAATAAAAAAAAAATTCTAATAAAGTTAGTTAGCCAAAAATGTAATGTATAAAGGCTGGAGTGACTGGATGTGTAACATCATAGCCAGAATACTTTAACTTACAGTATTATATGGGAGCAGGTAAACTATTCTTCCCCTGCCCTTCGTTTAGCATAAGGTGTGGACATTCTGTTTACTATTACAATCTCCTGGCAACAACAGTGTCAATTCCTTGTCTCCTTGGGAATGCAATTTAATCTTGTTGTGCCTCAGGCAACAAGCCTAAATTAGAAGGTCTACAGGGAAGTGGCACACAGTTTATAGCACAGTGTATACATACAGGTACCATGCAAATATGAAATAATAAAGGATGCGGGTTAATATGTCAAGCTGTATACTCAAACTAAAACTATCTAATTCACCTAATCTTTAAAAAAAATCCATCTTAATATAAAGTAGAGTATTTAAATTACTTTTGCTAAGTAAACTTTTGGAACAGCAGAAAATATTAATAGTAAATGGCTTTTCAGTATTATGCATTCACTGGCTATGGTAGAACGCTTACACGGATGCACTTGCTAGCAGAGTATGAAGGTGTGCACCAGGCACAGAGCCTGACATCTTTGCACCCCTGCCGGCACAGATATGCTGCCATCATCCCCAAGCTGGAAAGCTGGTGCCAGAAGAATTACTTCAGTGCTGATACTGGGGCATAGTACAGGACATCAGTGCTACCTTCTGTGTCCTGAATTCTGCCTGATCTGAATTATGTCTAGGTTTGATATTTGCTTAACCTGTTGATACTTAGACTTAAAACTATTTCTTTATTTACCTGTTTCTAATACAAGCAGTGCCTGTCCTGCCTGAAAGCCACTGCTAAAATAGTTGCAAATTAAATGGTGATACATACTCTATATAAATCATTTTCTTGTGTTTATTATTACCTTGAAAGGTATTACAATAGATCCTGGCAAGGGCAAAGCTGTTTTGGACTGGCCAATCCTTTACAGAATCCCAGTGTGCTAAAATAGTTGCAAATTAAATGGCGATACATACTCTATATAAATAATTTTCTTGGGTTTATTATTACCCTGAAAGGTTTTAAAATATACCCTGGCAAGGGTGAAGCTGTTCTGGATTGGCCAATCCTTTACAGAATGTAAAAAATAGCCAGCACATTTTGGGCTAAATCCCAAAATCTTTTTGACACCAGCAACACAGTTCCCAAGAGTTTTTGAAATAACTGTAGCTGTAAAACAACAATCTAGTAAATACAGTGGTGAACAACCACAGTAACAAACTATGTCCTAATATTATGTCTGCCCCAGGACTGATTTTCATGGCAAACCTAACAGTACATCATCAAGTTACTTTTTGACAAATCTTCTTACTGGCAATAGCTTGGGGAAGGCCCTTTCATGTATCTGAATGATAACGCCTCCATACATAGAGCAGTGATCCATACAGAACTGGTTTGCTTAGGTTAGCAACAAAATAGATGTGTTGTTCTCACATGGGATCTGCTGTGGAAGGGCAATGAACATTAGTGGATTGTGGGAGCTGTAGGTCAACTTGCAGTGGAGAAGTTTCCATCACACTCTCCAGCAGCTGCATGATATACATTTTCATTCCCAGCAGAAATCTGAGAATACCACTGCAAAACATATAATTTCCCAACTCATTTAATCTTGGTCTGCTCCTGCCTGGCTTTTGGTATCAGTGCACGATACAGAAACTAGCTGAGCCTGTGTCAGAATCACAGCAGTCGGAGGAATTCAAGCAAAGACAACACAGAAATAGCTCTTTACCACTAGGAAAGAGATTTAAAGCCAATGAGTGTTTGATCATCCATAGAAATAATAACACAGACTGGAATAGCAATCCCTGGAGAGATTAGACAGTTCTTATTGGCTATAATTAATACGCATCCTATTTGTGACTATTCTGTGCATGACAAACACACACACGCATCTGCACATAAAAGGGATGATAGGCCAAGCAAAGCTATACTGAGGCTGAATTCACATATATATTTTTATAGTGGAACTGCACTTCTCCATTTACAGCATCAAATCTTTTCTTGTTTATTTATTGTTATAATTGGTGTTACCGCTGTCATGGCCATTGTTTACAAAGGATAATACTAAAAACTGAATTATTGATATTGAAATGTAATATAGATTTTACATCCCTTACAGTCTATTATAGTTTGCAACTGCTGCATGGCGAAAATATCATAAAAGTCATGAATGGAAAAAATTACATATTTAAAATAAAAAGTTTGCATTTTGCAAAGAATGTTTTTGATTATACAACTATTTTTTTAAGACCTGCTTAAAAGCTGCTTATTTCTTAGGGTAAAAATAATTACTTTTTCAGTGAGAAGTTTTATTACATACTGGGCATCATTTACAGACCTGTGAGCAACCTTTACCCCTTGCCTTGTGAACAAAATGCAGCAAAATGTCTGCCATAGGGCTTTGCTGAGTCTTACACTCCTTATCTTGCCCCTTCAAAAACATCCAAGAGGATACCCATAAATGGCTCCTAGCCTGTCTTTCATGAATACATGGCACACAACAGGTAAGTGGTAATATCATTTGAACATTTAAAGGATGTGACCGTTGTTAACAAGTCCCTATTGTCAATATGCTCATTTTGGAAAAACAGACTTATTGAATAACTTTTGGCAAATTTGTTATCATTTATTTAACCATAGCTTCCAAAAAAACCCCATCACAAAAAAGGCAGCTGCTCATAAGGATGCATGCGATTAAAAGCAACAATTTCATAGTTGCCAAGTGTTGGCAAGACTCACACAGTGGCCTTTTGTTTCCCTTAACATCTATCCCTGGAACGTTTTTTTCCCCAAACCTATGACCATAATAAGTGTATGCACAAGCATTGTGGGTGTAGCACATTGCAGAAGCAACATAAAGTTTGATAGTGCTAGTAACCAGAGATAGCCAATCAGCAGGTAGCTTTTACGGTTCAGTTCAAGAAAACCTCTGATTGGTTGCTATTGATTACCAGCCCCGAGTAAACCCTGCATCTTTTAAAGGCACTTCCAATATCTTGCTTGCACAGGCGCTGATCCAAGAGGGGAGACTCCAATAATATCAATAAGGCTTTATTGTAACTACACACATGTTCAATTACAGCAACCCCACTGCTGTAATTGAACATGTGTGTACTTACAATAAAGCCTTATTGATATTATTGGAGTCTCCCCTCTTGGATCAGCGCCTGTGCAAGCAAGATATTGGAAGTGCAGTGCAAGCCGGCAAAGAGATACCGGGATCTCACGCGAGCTGCGACCAGAGAGGAGCCGTCAACCAGGGTGAGCTCCGCCATATAACACGCCAGTATTTGTGTTATCTTTTAAAGGTAAACTATACCCCAGAACAATGTAGGTCTCTATAAATTGTATAAATCAGCATAAACGTAAAACCCTGTTTCATCTAAATATACCATTTTCATAAAAATATACTTTTTTTAGTAGTATGTGCAATTGGGTATTTATAAATAAAACATTGCCATTTTAAGTACTACGGGCTGCCCCTTGGGATCATATGATTTACGGTGCACACAAACAAGGGCACACATACATGTTAAGTCACATGAAAAAAAAATGGACAAAGTTCTGTCTTTTACACCCAATACTTCTTGTTACAGTTATAGTTGCATTATTTCTGGTTAATTGATCTCTAACGGACAGACACAGATCAACACAAAATGGAGCCACCATTTTGTGATGGTCTGTGTATTGCCTCAGAGATCACCTGACCAGAAATACTACAGCTCTAACTGTAACAGGAAGAAGTGTTGAAGCAAAAGACAGGACTCTGTCTGTTAATTGGCTCATGTGACCTAACAAGTATGGTTTGCTGGTTTGTTTCTGTGCACAGTGAATCGTACAAACCCAGGGGGCGGCCCATATTTTTTAAAGTGGCAATTTTCTATTTATGATTACCCAATGACACATACTACTAGAAAAGTATATTATTATGAAAATGGTTTATTTACATGAAGCAGGGCTTTACACATGAGCTGTTTTATGCAATCTCTTTTTATAGAGACCTACATTGTTTGGGGGGTATTTAAATGTTCCTTTAACTGATATATCTGTTGGTTAAGTATTCATTCTGGGTGTATTGTTTTCCTTTAATACCCTGTATGCTGACTTACAGTTTTTCTATGGTGAATCAGCTCTGCAGCAGTGTCCCTATAAATCATATTAAAATGTTGGCAACTATGCAGTTCGATGGGGAAATGTATTTACAACATCATTTGTTACACCAGATGACTTTAATAGGGATCTAATGACTAGAAGATAATTTTGGGGGCTGTCTGGTGGCATTTTATAATGAGAAAATGCAAATGTCACCAAGAATATTTGTCCAGAGAAGATCTTGCTGGAATCCCCTCTTTTACATCCAATAATGAGTTCCATGGAAAACTGAACAAGTTAAAGCACATATAGGCCCTCCTATTACATGGGAATACATCATGCTGGAACAGCCATTATAATCATGACACTTATTATCTATTTGTTTAGCTAGAGCACAGAGCCAAATTCTCTGGGGAAAAGGAATTTCTACATTTATCATGCCATGTGGGCTCACAGGGAGAAAGGGCATCTGCTAGAATCTGATAACATTTTTGTGTAAGTTTAAGTTTACATAAGTGGAACATGCAATACTGCAAAAAGCTTCTTGATTGATGTATGTCTGGGCCTAGCAAAAGTAAGCTTCTTAGTGGTCTTTGTTTCTTACACACACACACACACACACACACACACATATATATATATATATATATATATATATATATATATATATATATATATATATATATATATAAAGTCCATAGGGCTGCTGCACACACTTAAAAGAATTAATGCCATGGTGCTAACAGTAGAATCATATGTAAATTTACAAAAATGCTGTTGCACTCTAGGGACTTATGCAGTAAGCTTTATTGAATCAACGTTTCGACCCTCAATGGGGTCTTTATATATATTGTAAAACTACAAATGCAATGGTAATTAAAGTAGTTAATATAATAAGTAATATGTTGGAATTATTGTACAATTTAGAATGGTAGGATGGTTTGGCAGCTTTCTTTTGCATTTCATATAATGGCACGGTCAAATTATTTATATTTTCAGGTTGGCACAGAATAAAGTGTTCCTCATAAAATAATTATAAGTAGTCAGCTACTGAAATGCAAATGAGACGTGGCACATAGGTGCAAGGCAGCAGTTCCAGCAGGATTTACATTCAGGGGGTGAAGCAGTGAAGTGATATATGGTACCCCAGCCAACCTGATACTAGTTATATACTAATACCCCCACCATTCTAAACTTGCTGTTTTTATTCTTGAAATGACTGGGGGGTTAAACGGGACTTGTCACCTTAAGAAATATTTCCAAATCCCATTTTATGATGTTGGTCAAACAAAGTAAACTTCATTTCACTATAAAAATTATTTCTTTTTTGTGTGTGTGTTGGAATTCACAATACATAGTTACATAGTTACATAGTTAAATTGGGTTGAAAAAAGACAAAGTCCATCAAGTTCAACCCCTCCAAATAAAAACCCAGCATCCACACACACACCCCTCTCTACTTTTAATTAAATTCTATATACCCATACCTATACTAACTATAGAGTTTAGTATCACAATAGCCTTTGATATTCTGTCTGTCCAAAAAATCATCCAAGCCATTCTTAAAGGCATTAACTGAATCAGCCATCACAACATCACCCGGCAGTGCATTCCACAACCTCACTGTCCTGACTGTGAAGAACCCCCTACGTTGCTTTAAATGAAAGTTCTTTTCTTCTAGTCTAAAGGGGTGGCCTCTGGTACGGTGATCCACTTTATGGGTAAAAAGGTCCCCTGCTTTTTGTCTATAATGTCCTCTAATGTACTTGTAAAGTGTAATCATGTCCCCTCGCAAGCGCCTTTTTTCCAGAGAAAACAACCCCAACCTTGACAGTCTACCCTCATAATTTAAGTCTTCCATCCCTCTAACCAATTTAGTAGCACGTCTCTGCACTCTCTCCAGCTCATTTATATCCCTCTTAAGGACTGGAGTCCAAAACTGCACTGCATACTCCAGATGAGGCCTTACCAGGGACCTATAAAGAGGCATAATTATGTTTTCATCCCTTGAGTTAATGCCCTTTTTTATGCAAGACAGAACTTTATTTGCTTTAGTAGCCACAGAATGACACTGCCCACAATTGGACAACATGTTATCTACAAAAACCCCTAGATCCTTCTCATTTAAGGAAACTCCCAACACACTGCCATTTAGCGTATAACTTGCATTTATATTATTTTTGCCAAAGTGCATAACCTTGCATTTATCAACATTGAACCTCATTTTCCAGTTTGCTGCTCAGTTTTCCAACTTAGACAAATCACTCTGCAAAGTGGAAGCATCCTGCATGGAACTTATAGTTCTGCACAATTTAGTATCATCTGCAAAAATAGAAACAGTACTTTCAATGCCCACCTCCAGGTCATTAATAAACAAGTTGAAAAGCAAGGGACCTAGTACAGAGCCCGGCGGTACTCCACTAACAACACTGGTCCAATTAGAAAATGTTCCATTTACCACCACTCTTTATAGTCTATCTTTTAGCCAGTTCTCTATCCAGGTACAAATACTATGTTCCAGGCCAACATTCCTTAAAGGGATACTGTCATGGGAAAAACATTTTTTTTCAAAATGAATCAGTTAATAGTGCTGCTCCAGCAGAATTCTGCACTGAAATCCATTTCTCAAAAGAGCAAACAGATTTTTTTATATTCAATTTTGAAATCTGACATGGGGCTAGACATTTTGTCAATTTCCCAGCTGCCCCAAGTCATGTGACTTGTGCTCTGATAAACTTCACTTTTTACTGCTGTACTGCAAGTTGGAGTGATATCACCCCCCTCCCTTTTTCCCCCCAGCAGCCAAACAAAAGAACAATGGGAAGGTAACCAGATAACAGCTCCCTAACACAAGATAACAGCTGCCTGGTAGATCTACGAACAACACTCAATAGTAAAAACCCATGTCTCACTGAGACATATTCAGTTACATTGAGAAGGAAAAACAGCAGCCTGCCAGAAAGCATTTTTCTCCTAAAGTGCAGGCACAAGTCACATGACATGGGGCAGCTGGGAAATTGACAAAATGTCTAGCCCCATGTCAGATTTCAAAATTGAATATAAAAAAATCTGTTTGCTCTTTTGAGAAATGGATTTCAGTGCAGAATTCTGCTGGAGTAGCACTATTAACTGATGTGTTTTGGAAAAAACATGTTTTCCGATGACAGGATCCCATTAATTTAACCAGTAACCTATTGTGTGGCACTGTATCAAATGCTTTAGCAAAGTCTAAGTAAATCACATCCACTGCCATCCTAGAATCGAGGTCTCTACTTACCTTCTCATAAAAAGAAATTAAGTTAGTCTGGCAAAATCTATTACGCATAAAACCATGCTGGCGCAAACTCATAGTATTATGATTTGCTATGAAGTCCAGTATCTTATCCTTTATTAACCCTTCGAAAAGCTTTCCTACCACTGAAGTCAGACTAACTGGCCTATAGTTTTGAGGCCATATTAGCAATTCGCCAGTCTCGGCACTATGCCAGATCTCAATGAATCCTGAAAAATTAAGTAAAGAGTTTTGGCAATAACAGCGCTAAACTCGCTAAGTACCCTGGGATGAATACCATCTGGCCCTGGACCTTTGTTAATCTTAACATGTTCTAGTCTCTTTTGAATTTCATCATGTGTGAACCATGCATCATTAGTTGTATTACTAGAATTGGGACTATTAAGAAGGAAACCTTCACTTACTGGTTCCTCATTTGTGTAGACAGGTGAAAAATATGAGTTCAGAATCTGCGCTTTTATTTTGTTTTCATGAACCAGCTGACCCCCCTCTGATAGTAAGGGTCCCACCCCTTCCTGCTTAATTTTTTTACTATTAACATATTTAAAAAATTATTTTCGATTTTTTTTTACTGCTTGCTGCAATATCCTTTTCTATATCTAGTTTAGCCTCCTTGTACTTTATAAATGATTCGGCTGTGCCAGCTAACTTCAAAGCCTGAAAAGCACATCTTTTCTTACCCACCTCAACACCAGCGCTTCTATTGAACCAAAAAGGTTTTGCTTTGCAACAACGTTCCTTGCTTACAAGTGGAATATACTGACAAGTATATTTATTAAGCAGCATTTTAAAGACTTCCCATTTTTGTTCTGTGTTTAACCCTGTGAAACGCATTTCAATCAGCAAGCAGGCAGGTGCCATTTTGTGTACACTCTTATTAAGGCATGCTTTGTATCACGCCTGTATGGGGCACATGGTACCCATGCCCTTGCATTCGCTACACAATTATGTTGTAGGAGGGAGGGTGAATATGAGGAGTGCATCTAGGAAGTGCTGAATGGAAAGTGAAAGTATTTTCCTGCCCTGCCTCTATGGGCAGGCAATATATAATTGACAGCTGATCATTTTAAACAAGTTTATAACAAGTATGGATGTTTAAATAAAATAATAAATAAATTGTGTTTCATGTTTAATTTGAAAATAACTTTTATTATACAGCTTTTTATGTTTGTGTGACAAGTCCCCTTTAAAAGAAATATAGATATGGTAACTCTGATGTACAGCACAGATGCTGAGCCTCCCTCCTTTTATGCCTCACTGCTGGGCATTGTTTGTAGTTTGCCAACTCCTGTGATTGGTTGAATTGTATCTTTACAAATATGAAGCAAGGTCAACTTAGTACAGCACTCCAAGGCCATACGCTACCAAAATATGTATCCTGATTATGGAGCTAGGAAATGTGAATGTGCCCATTTCTGTTCTCCAGTATTTCCACCAGATATTGATTTGGTAAACACACTCTGATTATACAAGTAGTGAAAGCTGTCGAGAACAGCAAAGCTTTGGACATACGCCTAATGAAGCCTAATACTGGCTGCATTCCTTACCCAGGAGGCACATAACGAAGCTACATCATCAAATTAGCACAGAAGAATTAATAAGATAAATACCTTGCACCTTTCTATGCTTGGCTCATATGTTCCAGACCAGGTTATTACCTGAAAAAGGCATCATAGTGTATTAATGAATCAGAAAGCCGAGCTAGCGCAACCCATACACCAACAAATACACCTGTAGTTTTCAGTAGAATAGATAAAGAATTCCTTTGATTGTATTTCATTTTCAGTTTTTCATGTTTTTTTGTTTTTAATTACTTTAAATGGAATTTTGTTCATCCATTACATGGATGCTATTCTCATAATCATCTAAATATCTACAGGGTGGTATTAAGGTATAGGTGAAATTGTTAATAAAAGAATAAAGGAGATGCAACTGTTATTATTATTGGTGAATACAAGATGTCAAACCTGTGGACCTGCTGCCTTCTTCTCATGTCTGAAGTTCCAACAACTCTAATTTTGGCCCTAACTGTTTATATTCTTCTTTTCAAAAAAACAACAGCACCATTTGCTTTATGGTAACAGCACAGGTTGAACCTTTGTTTAATCACCTCTCAAGTTGGTGACAAAGCTCCACAAAATACCTTTTACTTTATAAAAATGGGGATTACTGCATCTAAAACACTGTACATGCAGTGGTAGGTAGCAACTGATGAATCGTTGCCTATAAAGGGGTGGTTAACCTTCAGGGGTGGTTCACCTTCAAACAACTAGTTGTTTTCAAATAGATCACTAGAAATAAAGACTTTTTCCAATGACTTTCTTATTCTCTATGTGTGGCCGTTTTGTCTAATATTGAAGTGTAAAGTGTCATTTTTCACCTTCTGAAGCAGCCCTGGGTAGGGGGGGTCGCCGACCCAGTAAGCTGTTCTAAATGGATACATTTAGTTAATACGTTTGTTATCTTTGTCCCTGCTGAACAGAATCTCTGGATTTCATTACCGGCAACTGTTAGACTTGACACATCAGTTGCTAATACTCCAGAGATGCTGCTGAGAAATGTATCAACTAAATGTTGCAAAACTGTAACAGTTTAGAGTGCACCTGAATTAAAGAAGCCCAATATAGAGAGCCTGGGACAGGTGGAGCGGAAGGGGCACATGACTGAGGGGAGAGTAGAGGAAATAAAGGGGTAGTGGTGACAGGCATTATGGGAATTGTAGTATGGAGTAAAAGGGGGTAGGGCTTAACCTTTAAATAAGGGTGAAAGTGCGGGAAATCATCTTACCTGTAGTGGGCACAGGAGAGTCAACGTCCCTCCCTTCCGCCCTATGGAGATGGGGGGGGCGAATGATTACGTCGCAGCAGTAGTATAGTGGGGCTGCCCTACTGGGTAGCCACAAAGGGGGCTGGAAGGTTAAGTGAGGTTGGTTGGATAGGCCTGGGGCGAGGCTCAGGAGGCACCGAAAGGGAGAAAACAGGTGACAGAGTCTTAGCCTTAGGCTGGTTAATGGGGTTTTGAATAAGAGGGGTTTGGGAAGTTTTGGGAAGTTATTGTAAACATTGTTAAATGATATGTGCAGCCTTCAACGGCTATTGTTTTTACCCCAAAAATGTTATGCAGTATTATTTTATACTGGTATGTTTTTTGGGAGTTAAATAGAATAAGTGAATGATAATGTTCTTTAATAAACAAGCTGCGGCCTTTTTCACCAAAAGATCTGTGAGTGAAGTGTATTTGTGGGTGTTGGGGGATTGCATCAGAATCGAAGCATACTCTAGTCATGAGCTGCCAGACTCAAACACCAGAGACAGGAACATTCAACTTTAAACTTAGATTTTGGAAAAACAATTAAAAAAATAAATAATGGAAAGTAATTGAAAAAAGTCTTTAATTCTGGGGAACAATCTAAAAACAACTGAATTGAAAAAAGTGTTTGGAAGGTAAACAACCCCTTTAAGGTTTTACCACGCAAAAACAAGTGTTTCAGGACACAAATCAGAAAACAAGTCTGTTGTTCATTGTGCTTTGGACCATTGTCATTGGAATATATATACCTTGATCCTTCAGCATTGGACTGCAGTCATCAGAATGACTTAGATGCCAAACCTTATTAGAGATATAGATTTAGGATCAGAGAATAGTCTCAGAAGACAATGGTGGTATTAATTACAGTACCTATTAGAAATGCATTTTATATTTACTAAGCAGCTGGCATTATATATCTCTTAGTTTCACAAGTTTCACAGTCAGCACCCTCACCTCCACATTGTTTTAATCCAATGCACGTCCAATGGTTTCCACCTTCAATCAGTGCAATCAGACCACATTTAGTAATTGACGGCACCAGTCAGTGATTTATTTTCTTAAAATGCCTTTATTGGGATATAGGCTCTGACCCCAAACACCCGGGGTTTATCTCTTAAACAATTAATTTAGATATAAAAAGCTGGTTAAAGTAAAACAAAAAGGGATATATAAAAAATACGTTTAAATATTATACAATCTGAACTAGTGACGCCTAACAAGGCACATTGGTGTCTAGGCATTTTGTGATATGTGGGCACCTTTCATTACAGTTTAAAAGAACTTGATGAAGTTAGACAGCACTCTACAGGAGGTGTTACAGAGGTGTTACTTCATTGTGTCACAAAACTGAACATTTTACGGCCAAAATTAATCATAAAACGTTTTCCCCTAATTTGTCCTACAGCTATCGACTGACAGCACCTCTGGGCTATTTGATTATTGGACAGAATGCAGTATGATTTCCAATAGTTATTGCTGCCTGCTAAACATAATGAAATGTGAACAGAATAAATAACATCCATTGATGCCAGAAAATGTGTAATAATGTGTAAAATAGTTTTGTTTGGCTGTGGATTAAGTTGCCTTTTGAATAAATTATAATGACGTGTGCTTGCAAGAAGCAGTACATTTCCTGCGATGGGCTAAGTTTTTTGTCAGGTTTCACTGCGAGAAAATGCCCATAGCTTCCAATGTATTGTACACTTTAATACACTTTGCTTATTTTCGCAGTTTAGCACATTTTTGGGGAAGAAAAACAAATTCGCTCATCACTGTTTCCTGGCACATACATGACTATCACTACTTCCTTTTTGGGAGAACTAGCCATGTCGTACATTACATAAGGTATTCTAATAATACATGGGAAAGGCATATTTATCTATTTATGAACTTTTACTGATATACTGTATATACAAAGACAGAGACATGCAAAGGAAATCCAGCACTCCAGATATATCAAAATATATAAAAAAAATCACTGTGTCAAATATCCGTCAAAAGTATCCAGCAATATAGGGTTCTCTGCAAATCTAAATATTGCCTCTTAGGGGAATATAACTGCTGGTCAAAAATGGGCCAGAGTAAACGGGATATTGCCCCAGTTCCTAGGGCATAAATCACTACTCCTAACAAAGTATCCAGTTACTCAGTATTCACAAACATCCATTTTTTATTCAAAATTACATATTAAAAACATTTTTGCATACTTACCCCATGACAGTCCAAGTTATGCATTTCATACCCTCCGGTACTTAATCATAGGTGATTATTATAATCACCTATGATTAAGTACCAGAGGGTACAAAACGCGTAAGGTGGACTGTCATGGCGTCAGTATGCAAAATGTAATTTTGTTCTCTCCAAATCTCGCTGTTAAACATTCAGCCTAGACTTCCAGGACTACCTATAAAAGCATATACCATAACATTCTCATTAAATTTCACCCTAACTCAATCTCATATAGGACCTCAGCCAAGGCTCTAGAAACTACTGTGCTAGAGATCTCTTTCCTTTGGCCATTAGTATTATGTGCAGGTTCACACAAGAGGAAAATAGTAACACAACCAGCAGGACCAGCAATTGGTTTGCAATTCCCTCAGCTGTGCAACAAGCCAAGCAAAGTTCAGGAGAACCATACTGTAAGTTCAAAAAAAGTCAACATACAATATGATTTGTAATAAAATATCAAAATATTTCCCATGAAGAGCTTTCCTTATAATTGTCTTTGTTTACATGGGCACAAAAGAAACATGGAGAGAGAAATGGAAAACATTAAAGTTTAATTAGAGATAACGTCAAAATGGTAGTTTAACTGACAGCGAGCCACAGATATACCCCACTTATCTTCAATCTCATTGAATAATTTAGTAACTTTTCAGATACGGAGGCCTGTGATTCAAAGTATTTGAGGAAAATAATCTAATACTGTATCTCCACCCATTGTAATAAATATTCTAGATGCTGCCTCTAACTGGATAAATGCTTACACTTGTGGAATACTTATTAACTTTGGAGACAAACATAACAGATAATGTTGTCCATAACAACTAACCAGATGTTTGCTTTTGTTTTCTATCTTGTAGGTGACTGTTCAAATTTAATTGCTGATTGGCTACTGTAGGCAACATCACCAGTGATATTTGTCTCCAATGTTAATAAATAGGCCCATGCTCCACTGTGGCAGCTTTAATCAGAGGTTTAGAATTTGCAACTAAAAGATAATTATTACCCCACAAAGTGTTTATGGCTAATTAGGTTAATTATATGACTTATAGTACATAAACCATGAAGAAATAATGCGTTGGGGTGTTTGAAAAGACTCAAATAGAGAGTTGGATGAAATATATGGTTGTTTTATCTTAGATCAGAAATTGGAGGTTATGCAAGACTGGCCTACAACTAGCTAACCTAACTATATGGTCCACCTTGGCACCTCTCTTACATAGCAGACCTCAGACTCTCTGACACCACTCTTATCTTCTTGCATCAGCCAAATAGGAATTGATTCAATGCTCTTCCAGTTAAATACTAGGAAAATGCCCTGACACCAATCGTAATCTAGTAACTGTAAGTAATAACAACTAAAACAACTACTAATATAAAAAACAATTCCAGAGAAGTTAATGCAAGAGGAAGGTAAAGATGAGCTGGGGACTTCCAGCAGAGAGGCCCAACTTAAGAAACAGTCCTGGAATTGCAAAGTTCATTTAGGGGTTTAATTATCATACTGTGAAAAACATTAGAGAAACACATCAATGATGATGTTGCCCATAGCAACCAATCAGATATTTGCTATAGTTTTCAAATGTGTAGGTGACTGTTGAAATCTAATTGCTAATGGTTGTTATAGGCAACATCCTGGTGATGTGTTTATCCAATGTTTTACACAGCATGATAAACAGACCCCCAAGTCAGCAAAGGGCAAGGATATTAACATCAACACGTTGAACCACTCTTCGGTGTCCTAGTAGGATAAATAATGTGGGGGATGGGTGCCATTAAGAAGGGTGACATCCATAGCAAAATACAAGGTGTCTATGGCCTGAATTATAGAATGACCCCATCGCCATTCGTGGCCACATTTTTGCACATAATTCACATCTGCTTTTCCTATCCAGGGGACAATTTTCTTTTTCTTTGTTGATGTTATCTTTGTATAGCCAGTGTTCATAATGCAGGTCAAGATCCTAGAATACCCAGGCTAAGGAATATGGTATGTAAAACCCCATTACAGAAATACATACTGATTGCCCACTTTGGACACAGCATACATGGACTTGATGTCTGCCTGGCAATTACCTTTCTACTGCCATATCAGACACTCAGCAGTGAGTCCCAGGGGGGATTATGCCAACACCAGGAACCAAGGCTTCTTTCACTGCTTCCACTCATGGTTCCCTAGCCAGGGGTGATTCCTGCAGCCCCAGTCTTCTCATCAGGGTAGCATTTCTACTTCACCTCTATAGCCTTCATTATCACTTTAGGTTTAGTCACATACAGTAATTTAGTCTCATCTAGTACAACATGCTTGTGGGGGTACTTGGACCTACCCATTCCCCAGTCAGAGGAGGCACATTAATCATTTTTAAGTTGCTTCTCTCAGGGAGGACCACCTGCATTGACCCATTCTGGTCTCCTCCCAGGCCATCAGATTGAGCACCCCATTTCTCTGTGGACCACTACACTGACTACATTCCAGCATTTGCCTCCAGCAGCACTCTGCGCAGACTCCTTTAAATGTTCCATCCCCACACTTGTGAGGGTTTTAGCTGAATCAATCTCCACTGTCCAGGATCATCACCATGCTCTTTTGCAAGCTGCACCAAATGTAGCTCTTGGACAACAGCTTCCACACTATTTAAAGTGGATACCTCCATAGGCTGCCACAACAATTCTGCAGGCAGCAGGGCAACTTAGCCTCAATCTGAGCAAGGCCCTGAACACAACCTCCCCACATCCTGTCCAGACTGGAATATTGATGTAGCAACTTCTTCCTGCTTGTTTCTCTGTGAAGGCAACAACCCCAATGTAATACTAAAAAGTGCACATAGACACTCTCTTTCTGGGGGACTCCTCCTAAATATCTGCTTCAGCAACAACTTCCTCCACGATTGCAGTTTTTCCATCATTGCAGCTCCCTCCTGTTGCCTGAATGCTGCAGATTCTGCCAACCTTCTCTCTCAATTGGCACTCTTGGCTCAGCAACCTGGCTCAGGCTCCTTCCATCTGGGTATACTTCCAGCCCGCCTGTCATCCAACTTTGTAAATAACGTGCTTCTCCTTCAAGGGAAACCCCCCTTCCCCCCTGAGTGACACCAAAGGGAACCTGCTCTAGAACCTCATCAGGGCCTCTTTAAAAGCTAGTACTAGTGCTTGGAATTAATAAAAACAACAAATATAATATTAAATATTAACTCTTTATAGGTTAAACCAGTATGTCCCTATATATCTTTTTATTCAATAATAATTAAAAAAATTTGTAATTTCTAGAGATAAACAGGGCAAACAAGGAGACTGAAGCTACTCCATGTATGGTCCTTGCGAGGCAGATAATTATATTACCAGTGAACTGATAACTCCCCTGCATAATGAACTTCTGCTAACAAAATAGCAAATATGAAAAGGGTGGAAGTAGTATACTGGTAATCTAATTACTTACCTCACAAGGATTTAACACAAAGCAGCTTCAGTTTCCCTGTTTGCCCCTGTTTAACTCAAGAAGCATGTTCAGCACAAGCCCAATTTAATGAACTCATGTTTTAAAGAAAGGGGAAAAAATCCTTTTTAATGGTAACTTGAAACTTGGTGGTTGGAGTTCTATGCAGTTTGCTTTATTATAAATCATGGTATTCCCATATCATTAACCAAAAGCATTCCTTTGGAATTCAAACCACTCATGCTGAGTTGTAATTTAAATTAGGAAGGTATAGAATGCAGAATACAGTTTCATAAGTTGTAAAAACGCTTAGCACGATTTCTCAAAATCCTAAGACTTTCGCCAAGCAGCACTCAAACCCTAGAGATTTAACTGAAAATCCTAGAGTTTTTACTGCACTGGGCAATAGCAGTCACCCCTCTGTCTTATCTAAATGAGAGTCATAGCCCCGAGCAGTAAAACATGCAGATTATTTTATGAAAGGACGTAGAGTTACTGAGGAAAATGAAATATTCATGCCCTTTGCTTGCGTTCAGTGAAGTTCTGAATGTGCTGGAAAGCAAATGTGCTTCCACTTTTCGAGAAGGCAGTGAAATGCGAACAAAAGAATTAAAAATCTGCAAGGGGGAAACTATTTAAATGTTTAATGGGTGACAATATTCACAGAAGGTACAGTTGTACGTGAGAATGGCAAAAAATGTAAAAAATCTAAGCACAGACATGGTGAAGGAAATGTAGTAGGTACTTTTAGGTACTTTTTTTCAAATAAAAATGGATAAAGGCAAGTGTTCATTCAGGCCCCTAGGGGCTTATGTGTCCAATCTCAGGACATACTAGCCCTTGGGGCCTGAATGAACACTTGCCTTTATCCATTTTTATTTTAAATATTTACCATGATAGCCATGTCTTGGGGCCTAATGAAACAATATTCTCTGATTGGGGCATGGACTAATCCATTTTTTTGTGTTAATCTTTTCCTTTCACTCACTTGGATTGATAACATTTATACGTATAACATAAAGTTACATTAATAGTTTGATTTTCCCAGGGTTCTGTATTTTTTTTGTTTTGGTTTTTTTTCTTCCATTTGTGATATTTGCAAGATGCTTATTTCGATATGACGCCAGTTGACTTATTGGAAGCCTGCCACTGTAAAGTGTTGCCTTTCATTTTGTCGTGACCCCAGAGCCCATCAGGTCTAAACAACAAGTTCTAGTTATGATCCCGCAAGTTCGGGTGTAGCATTGACACCACTGTTAACCAGCCATTCCCAGTTAGACTACCTCCTTTTTTAGGCTGATGCATTGAGCAACCTGTCATAGTAGCTGAACTAACCCCTAAATTGTACTAGGTGACCGCGTTGGAGTACCTATGGGTCACAGTGGGACATGAGATGGCTAGACAGGCCTGCCAAGGACTGTCCACAATGTATATGTGCTCTATATATATATATATATATATATATATATATATATATATATATATATATATATATATATATATATATATATATATATACATATATACATATATACATATATATATATATATATATATATATATATATATATACAGTATATATATATATATATATATATATATATATATATATATATATATATATATATGCACAAGTTTTTTTCTATGTTACACAGGTGTTAGCTTTTTTCCTACTCTTAAGGGTAGGACTACACGGACGTTTTCGGCGCGATCCGACACGCTGCGACAAAATGCCAGCGTCAAATCTCATGTGACGGGAATAAGGTAAGTGAATGCATTTTCGGGTGAAATTGCAGCGCAGATCCAACGCGACACAACTTTTGGATGCGGACGCTGCACCTGCATCTGACAGTCGTGTCGCGTCGGATCAATGCTGCGATTTCATCCAACATTTCTATCTCTTACCTGATTTCTGTTGCATGCAATTGTACATTGGCGTTTTGTCGCAGCACGTCGGATCGTGCCGAAAACGTCTGTGTAGTCCTACCCTTACACAGTTCCACTTGTTTGTTTACAGGGGTTGCCATGACAACCAGTGTTTTTTTTTTGATTTTTTTTGCCGCTATTCACTTCTGTGGGAGGGTATTTAGCAGTTTGTGTTGGTCCCAGTCTGGTTTGTTATGCTTGAGAAAGAGCAAACACAGTTGGGGGCCCATTTACATAGCTCGAGTGAAGGAATAGAATAAAAAAAAACTTTGAATTTCAAATGTTTTTTTTGGCTACTAAAAATCGTTTGAATATTCGATTCGATATTCGAAGTACTGTCTCTTTAAAAAAAACTTCGACCCCCTACTTCGCCACCTAAAACCTACCGAGGTGCCATGTTAGCCTATGGGGAAGATTAATTAACCCTCGATATTCGACCCTATGTAAATCTGCCCCTTGGTGTTCGAAACATCGCATTTTTCTTCACAAGTATTCCCGTTGAGTGCGGTACTATGTCACTTTATTTACCAGCACCGGGGCAAGTTGCTAAACAAGTTTAGGGTGTGCTCCACCATGTTTACATATATATATATATATATATATATATATATATACCTCAACACACACAATAAGTAAGCAGAGTTTGTCAAAAAATCGAATATATAAAGTCGATTTCTAAAATAAAAACCTTGTGTGTTTAACACCGAGACAAAAAAGAATTCCAAATCGGTCGAGAGATGTGCTCTAAGTCATGAATTACTGGCTGGCATTATCAAGAACACATAATACAGCCCTTAATGAGCCATACAGCCAATCATTTCCCAAATGGGAGCAGCAAGAAAATGAACAAATGACTTAAGATTATAGCACAGGTGTTTTATTTAATGTCTGCTTTGTGTCAGTAGCTGAAATACACAGTTATATTTCCCAGATGTGGATGGTCGAGTGCATCTGTTTCTGGAAGCCCCAGGCCATAAATGTGGCGAATGGGAATAACACGTCTAAAAAGTGTACAGACTTATGGTGCTTGATTGAAAGAGGTACATTAGGCAGATTTAACCTTGTAAGCCTTAGAGAAAACTGGTTTTTACTGTGCTTTGCAGCAAAATCAAACCAAGTCACAGAACAACAAAACAAGAAAACATAACACACCCTTGTCTCAAGAAAAGCAGTTATCTTGTTTATAGCATAGGTACTAATCGATCTAACAAGCAGCCCTCTTGCTTGTCTCTCACAGGAAGCCAGGATTTGTACTAGAGCTGGAGAGCAATAGGTTGAATACCCCATTTGAACCCCTGATTGTCTATGCACAGTAAGCACCATGTACCTACTAACTTCATCAATGTGAAAACTCAGTGTGGGCCAACCATTACATGTCAATCATTAATAAATATTTGAATGGTTTCTTGCAAGAAAAATAGAGCCAAAGGAACATCTATAGTAATATGTCAAATCAACTGGACTTGCTGTGGTCCTCAGCTGTGTACCTATATCTAAAGGATAAAAGACACGTTTGAAGACTGTCAAATTCACATCCTAGACAGGGAGGAGGATTGGTTCAAAAGAGGAGTCAAAGAAGCCATATATGTGAAAATGGAAGTTTGAACAGAGGCTGTAACACCTATTGTCTGCCACATACAATGCTGTTTAGAACCTCCACCTGGACGGTTTAATAACACCTCATAGCTCCAATCATGCTAATACAGAAACTAAACAGATTATGCTAATTGGAGTAAGATTCTAGGCTATGTAACCAGAAATATTTTAGTAAAGGACATTCTGAATTAAGAAACCAGTCAGATGACTACATAAACGTCTTCAAGGAAAAAAAAAATACAGCAAGTCCAGTTTGACTTATTACTATTGATATACCATGATTAAGACTATGATTAAGTGTTGATGACACGAACCGCGTAAGGCTGTGGACACAATAAACTTCCTTCACTTTTGAACTATTGACCTGGTGGAAGTTTGCCTTCTTTGAGTACCTGCTCCCATTAGTTTTTCAGTTAGTCCGCTCCCCGTGCTGAGGGCTCAGGGTGGTGCACCTGGGCCACTTATCTATTGTGGTGAGTAATCATTTACCTTTGAAGAACCTAATACTACAGTGTATCATTGATAGATATACCATGACCTGGATGAATGAGACACAGCTGCATAATAAAATTGCAAGGCTTGCCCTGCTACCGCAACTCCTGTGTGCCAGTGAAATTCTTCTTACTCGTATTGTGAGGTGGCCGATTCCTCTATCGCTGGGCACCAGGATAAGAATCTTTGGGTTTGTGTGGTGTGCGGCTTCTCCAAAGCTCTTCTGGACTGGATGAATGAGAACCTTCACAGACAGCCAAAGGAACATTTCATGATCGTTATGAAACATTAGATCTTTGACCTATTAGTCAAATGTTGAGTCGAACTGTATTGGCCCACCAGTTGGGTCATACACATAGATCTTCTTATGTATGGACAGCTTTAAACTAAAGATAATTCATTAACATATTTTCAAACACTGGCAGAGTAAGTGAAAAATATAAAAGAGAGAGAGAGCACTCTGTGACAAGATAAACCACTCACTGTGGAGAGGGACTACAAGTACCAGAATCTATCACTTCAAAAAAGAACAAGGTGAGAGAGGGGCTAGATAACTTTGTGAGCCTAATAGGGATGGAGACAACATTTCTGTAAGCACAGACAATAAGAGCCATGCTCATCCATTGCAAAAACCTTGGAATCATGTTGAATCTTCCAATAACATTCTGCCAGCATCTCTACAAAGTAAAAAAAAAAACAGAGATCCACAGGCATCTCTTGCCCCAGCTCAAGTAATTGTTGATTATTCAACAATAATACAAAAAATAATTCAGTGGAGTAGCATGGTTCAAATCACTGCTCATGAAAGACATGAAATCTCATATGTAGTTCTGAGGCACACACTTCCAAAAAATAAGTGTCAAAGCATATAGATGTGGGCCTTGGGCTTATATATGGTTATTAAACGCCTCACTGGCTTCTACTATTCTTATATTTTACACAAGGGATACTGTGTGTGTCTATGTCGAGTTATGGAGTTGTATTTCTTTTTGGGCTTCTATAGATTGAATGCTGCATGTAGTAAGCATCCCAAAAGTTATTAATGTTTGTATACTGGCAAGTGTTAATCTGGCCTTTGCTAAATGGTAGTGACTTGAATATAAGATCATGAACTAAGGCTATAACAAATTGAGCTGTTGTCTGGCCTAATGTTGAGTCCCTGTGATCCCTATGGTTTGGCCAGTTGCAGAAAAGGACAGTGAAAGTGAATCTTTAGTCTTTCAAGGCTCTGACAGTCCTTATTAAGGATCAGTTTAAAGGGCTCCAGAAGAGATAGCACCAATGCCAATGTATTCATACCAGAGTTAAAGCTTGAACCCTCCAAAATGAAACACCCCATAGAAGAGAAAGATGTTGAGAGTTGTAGTAAAGGGATTCAGTGAACGAGGCTAAATACTATGGGGTATATTTATCTAAGAGTGAAGTTCAGTCCTCTAGAACAAGTCTGCTGCTGTGTCTGCTTACCATGTGTAAGCTTTAATAGATATCACTACAGAAATTAACTGCCCCCTTCATTGTTTAAACCTCAAATTCCCACTGTAATCCCCTGTATAGTTCATAGTTCCTCATCCTACCCATTGGGCAGGGTAAAAAATCCAGTCGGATTTTCGTCCACATCTTTTCATTGATGCGGTCCCGTGATCTGACCTGACTTCAACGTGGGCATATCAGGGAGAGATCCAATCGTTTGGTGACATCACCAAATAAATCTGAGAGATAGGGGAAGATCTTACATTCATTCATTCTTAAAATGCAGAATATTTAAACCCAAAAATGTTCTGGGCCCTTTAAGACATTTGCATAGCAAACCTCAAAGGGAAATTGAGGCATGTAGAGTGATGTTAACCACAGGATGGGGGCAGCAGCACAGCAGCCAGGCAACAGTCACTGCAGGCAGCTCTCTAACAGCCATTCTACAGAGTCATAACACTGCTGGAGGGAATGGCCCCTGACAGAGGGCTGACTCAGCGGGAGGTAGTGGTTTATGTAATCCACAGCAATCCATTATTACAAAGGAGCTTTCACAAACTCCAGAGCGCTGGGCACAGCTAGGTTATTGATTAAAGAGACAGCGGCGGAAGCTCATACAAAAGGAGGAGGGAGGGAGAGTGAGGCTCTCATCCATTAAGGGATGCTGCTATCCACCAATTAGAAAAGAAAAAATCATTACTCAGCAGCTATCAGCGACCTATAGGCAGCGATGAAGTGCAAACTCTTAATTTATCTCTCCCCCCTTTTCCTCCTCCTGATGACAGGCACCTCTTAGGAAATCCAATGACAGCTATTAAGGGATGCTTCTACATACAGATTAGAGCACACAGTGTGCCAGGCAATGGATTCTTCTTCTACTTCTCCAGGGGCCATGCTGAACCTCAGGGTAGAAAAGCGCTGTGTGCATGCGTACTAACACATCTGCTTCTCCTCAGGATCATTTCAAGGGATTTACAAGAAAAAAAGAGGTTTATTGCCAAGTAATGAATACTTTCTTGCACACTCAAAATTATTAATGCTTACTGAAGAGAATAACATAAATATAAGCATGGACGTGTGATGCAAGAAAAGCAGCTAATGATACCGGAGTTTTATAAAAGCAGTAATGCCAGGAATTAGCTGAAATGGCCTGGTCATAGCAAATAGATGTGGCTGGTGATATCAAGATGCTGTCTGGATTTGATTTGAAAGATACATTGATGCGCCCTTTTCCAGTTTCCCCCATTATTGCTTATTTAACCAGGGCCACTTCTGCTCTTCTAGTACAGAGCATGCAACTGCAGATGTGATGGGAGTAAGAGGGTTAAGAGGAAGAGTCTCTGTAATTGTCACTGGCCAACATATGTCTTGCCAATCAGAGACAACTTTTTTCTAATTTCGGTACATTAACACAATGTATTTTAAATAAAATAACTCAGATGCAGTTGAATTGCAGACCTCTAGCTTTAATTCGGTGGGTTTAACAAAAAAATCGAATAAAAATGTGAAGCCTTTGTTTAACACAATCACTTAATTTCAGGGGCTCAAAAATAATTGGACAAATTAAAAAACTGAAAATAAAATGTTTATTTCTAATACTTGGTTGAAAACTGCAGTATGGAGTGCAGTTTTGGACTCCAGTCCTTAAAGAGATACTGTCACAGGGGAAAAACATTTTTTTCAAAATGAATCAGTTAATAGTGCTGCTCCAGCAGAATTCTGCACTGCATTTCTCAAAAGAGCAAACAGATCTTTTTATATTCAATTTTGAAATCTGACATGGGACTAGACATATTGTCAATTTCAAAGCTGCATCAAGTCATGTGACTTGTGCTCTGATAAACTTCAATCACTCTTTACTGCTGTACTGCAAGTTGGAGTGATATCACCCCCTTCCTTTTTTCCCCCAACAGCCAAACAAAAGAACAATGGGAAGGTAACCAGATAAAAGCTCCCTAACACAAGATAACAGCTGCCTGGTAGATCTAAGAACAACACTCAATAGTAAAATCCTATGTCCCACTGAGACACATTCAGTTCCATTGAGAAGGAAAAACAGCAGCCTGCCAGAAAGCATTTCTCTCCTAAAGTGCAGGCACAAGTCACATGACCAGGGGCAGCTGGGAAATTGACAAAATGTCTAGTCTCATGTCAGATTTCAAAACTGAATATAAAAAAATCTGTTTGCTCTTTTGAGAAATGGATTTCAGTGCAGAATTCTGCCGGAGTAGCACTATTAACTGATATGTTTTGAAAAAAACATGTTTTCTGATGACAGGATCCCTTTAAGAGGGATATAAATGAGCTGGAGAGAGTGCAGAGACTTGCAACTAAACTGGTTAGAGGGATGGAAGACTTAAATTATGAGGGTAGACTGTCAGGGTTGGGGCTGTTTTCTCTGGAAAAAAGGTGCTTGCGAGGGGACATGATTACACTTTACAAGTACATTAGAGGACATTATAGACAAATAGCAGGGGACCTTTTTACCCATAAAGTGGATCACCGTACCAGAGGCCACCCCTTTAGACTAGATGAAAAGAAATTTCATTTGAAGCAACGTAGGGGGTTCTTCACAGTCAGGACAGTGAGGTTGTGGAATGCACTGCTGGGTGATGTTGTGATGGCTGATTCAGTTAATGCCTTTAAGAATGGCTTGGATGATTTCTTGAAAAGACATGATATCAAAGCCTATTGTGATACTTAACTCTATAGTTAGTATAGGTATGGGTATATATAATTTATGCGAAAGTAGGGAGGGGTGTGTGTATGGATGCTGGAGGGGGTTGAGCTTGATGGACTTTGTCTTTTTTCAACCCGATTTAACTATGTAACTAACTATTATGAGACAATCCATTTTATTTCTGTCCCAAGTCTCCACAGCTCTGTGCATTGGGCTCTGATAAGCTTCAGTCTCTCTTTACTGCTGCACTGCATGATGGAGTGATATCAAACCTCCCTCCCTTCCTTTCCACCAGCAGCTGGCATCATGCAAACAAAGGCAAGTCTGGTCAGCCAATCAGTAGGACAATGAGCAGGTAACAAGACAGCAGATCTCCCCGATGCCTCTCCTAAACTGATAGCAGCTCTTTGTTTCTATGCTCAGGCTAATAGCATATACTGTTGGAGAAACTGCCTTGTATTTTAATGGAGGAATGGCCTACCATTGGAGAAATGCTTCCTATCATTCATACAGGGGAAGCACAAAAGTATACCTATTTGCCCGAAATCTACTCCGTGTGGACCCTGACAGGTTGCTATGTCTGTAAGTGAAGTCACTGCTGAATGTACCACTATACCCAAAATGGCGCCTTCAAATGACACAAGTTGTTTAGTCACCTGTGGCAAGTACAGTTTCCACCTTTTCTGGAAAAAATATCACTCTTCCTATATTTAAAACTTTCTTCCCTATTAATAACATCAGAATCAAGAATCTTTTTTACATGTTAGGTGGCAACAGGGCTGCTCCTGCCATGAGGCAAGGTGAGAACCTTGCCTAACGCGACATGGCAAGGCCAGTTATCAGGGGGGACCTGCTCTGACGCTAAAAGTTGAAAGTGCGGAGCAGGGGCGGCTGACCCTGAAATGCTGCTGGGTGGCAACCCTAGTCACTAGTAGCCTACAGGTGATAGTATGTCCTACATGCCATATACTTTGGTAAATCTATGTACATTGGACATCAGCCACTAGACCTCTTTACTTTTGGAAGTTTGATCTTGGTACATAAGGATACGTTTAAAGGAGTCGTTACTTTCAGTATATAGAATGGCCAATTCTAAGCAAGTTTTCAAATGGTCTCCATTTTTTATTTTGTAATAGTTTTTGAATTATCTGCCTTCTTCTTCTGACTCTTTCAAGCTGTCAAATGGGGGTCACTGACCCCATCTAAAAACAAATGCTCTGCAAGGATATAAATATTCTGTTATTGCTTTAGGCCCTCTCCTATTCATATTTCAGTCTCTTTTTCATTTCAATGCATGATTGCATGGACCCTAACAACCAGACTGCTGAAATTGCAAACTGGAGAGCTGCTGAATAAAAAATGAAATAACTCCAAAGCCACAAATAATAAAAAATTCAAACCAATTGCAATTTGTCTCAGAATATCGCTCTCTACATCGGGGAAAAAATTCCTTTCTGACACCAAAATCATACTAGTACCTGGATCAACTTGTACTATTAGCTATCTCCCATAACCCTGTGTTCCCTAACTTGTTAAAAAGCAATCAGCCAGTATGGGTGAGAGAATGGAGAGAATTCCACATCTTCACAGCTTTCACTGTAACAAAGACCCCTTCAGAATATTTAGTCGGAACCTCCTTTCTTCTAATTGGAATGGATGACCTCGCGTCAGCTGGAAAGACCAACTGGCATTAGAGAGATTAGATTATATATTATTATATGATCCCCTTATATATTTATACATAGTTATCACCCCTTAAAGGAGAAGCAAACTCTTAATAAAAAACCCCTCTCCCTCCTCCCTCCTCCCCCCAGCCTAGCTAATGCCCCTAACTCTTTACTTACCTCTTTGTGCAGATTGTGTCCAGCGGAGTTCACGGGCACCATCTTCAGATGCTTCGGTAATCTTCGGAATGAGAGCGTCGCTTTGGCAATTTTTGGTGAGTTTCGGCGCATGCACAGAAAATTGCTTCAACTATGCATGCACCACTTCACTGGTCTCATTCCGAAGATTAACCAAGAGAAGAAGATGGCTGCCATGAACTCCTCTGGATAGAAACTGCATGGAGGGGTAAGTAAAGAGTTAGAGGCATTTGCCCGGGGCGCAGCTAGGCTGGGGGGGGTGAAGGGAGTCTATGTAGGGTAGGGGGTAGGGTTTTTTTATTAAGGGTTTGTTTCTCCTTTAATCACCTCTTCTCCAGCGTGAACATCCCCACTTTCGCCAGTCTTTCCTCGTAGATTTTCTATAGCTTTTACCATCTTAGTTGCCTTTCTCTGTACACTCTCTAATTCAATAATGTCCTGTTTAAGCAAAAAGATATGGTTTTCAGTGGTCCTCACACTTTTTTTGTATTGTTCTTCAGACTGGCAGTTTGTTGTTGGAGGTTTTGAAATATAAATCATGAATTACACAAAATATGTTTTGGGGTTTTAACATGCCACATACTTTGGTAATCCTATGCACATTGGACATCAAACTGTTGAGCAGATCCCTGGAATTGATATTTAGGATGCTCTATCTTGGTACCTAATACTTGGGAGATAAGATGCGGCAAAGTGGAAGCTTTGAGAAAATTTTCAGAAATGTAATCGAAGCCAGTAGATTTAGGATAGGTTCAATGTTTGGATGTTTGTAATTTATTTATTTGTGAGTTTTTTTACTCATTTGGAATTAAGGAGAATGTGTCATTTCCAAAAAAGTACACCAAAATGATCTCACATTTCATGGCTTTCTAGGTGAACTTGATTTTTTACCATTGTGCCCCATAGAATCATAGAAGCCCCAAATAGTTGTTCCTGAAAGTGGGGTACTATAAGGTGCATAGAGAGACCAGTACAGTTGCCTACCTTACCGTTCATCAGCCCAGTTGTCTTTGTGCATGGGGGCTCCTTGCACATTCAATGTCATTCTGTGCTCCTTTTTCCTGCAGTGTTTACTTGTCCAAGCAGACACTGATTATATCCTGCTCAAGCTGTTATTCTGTAAATCTCTCCAGGGTTTGACATCTGCCTGTTCCTAAACTCCTATGATTGGTGACTGACCAGACTAGTGCCTGTCATTGATTTAATTTTCAACTAGTCTTTTCTACACTATTGCCTATTCTATCAAGTGGGTAGGTTACCTCAGTTTCCGCTGCAGAAAGTTCCTGGGTCCCAAAAGGGTGTTGGTGAAAATCTGTGCTGGCAGGGGGTTCTCTGTATATCAAAGGAGTAAAACCACTAAAATTGTCATTCAGGGCTAGCAGTTAACTGATGGCACATCTCCATTCCTATTACAGTATGTGCAGTGAGTTTCATAATGTTGTGTATGTGGACTGAGCAAATGGTGGCTTGCTAAAAGGAAACTCCCAGCACCACTGTCCTTGTGCTTGTGCCAACCATATTGAAGGCTTGGGGCACAATGCATGCAATGACCTGAAATATATATAATGTAGGCAACTTAGGGACAGAGGTTCTATAAACAGAATAATTTTCCATCGATTTTACAAAGATCGCTGACCATTGCACTTTAGAGAACATTACACCTGACATAGCAGATGCAATGAATAAGGTATGTTCCACGGATACTGGAATTTCTTTCTCTTTATCAGTAAAACTCGGCATGCTGCACACAGCTCTCAGCAAAGTCATATCATTCCTAGGGAATATAATGTGCTCTAATACTCCCTCTGAGGATTTATTATATCCTTCCCCCACAGTCTGTTTTGTCTGCAAAAGTCTCTCTGAGGACGTGTTTTAAGAAATGTATTATGTCCCTGTGACGGAAATTATTCACAACAGAGGTTACCAGGAATATCTGCAGAGGACGTGAATAAGAGACTGTGACTTTGTTGCATTAATAGTAATTATTGTGGGAAATGCTGGTTAGGTTAATGTGATTTTGTAACTAGATCCTTGTAGCCTAAAAGAGATGAATTGTAATTATAATTTAATTTCTTTTCTGCTCATTTCCAGTATTACGTCAAGACAATCACATAACCTTTGTGAGAAAGCTTTCGTTGTTAAAGTATTAAATGCATTACTTGCATTTATTTGCGTCAAAATATGATGTGTCTTTGCTATGTCTCTGACATTACGTTGCCTCAAGAAAGGTCAGATGTAGATTTGCTTATTAATATGATTTCCCACAGAGAGTCAGAGTAGAGCTATATTACAGAAGGATAGACTTGTCTGTGCATCACCTTTGCAACAAATATGTCGGAAATACACTGAAAGCCATAAGGCTTTCATATGCAGTAGCATAACGATATATTACTTGGCTTCTCGGCAAATTATTTTTCAGACCCCTAAAATTGTATATGAATTAGGGACTCATGGGGCCACTATACCTCCTGGGCCCCCCACAGTCGCATGCTCCTCTGTAGTTACACCCCTGTTGGAATTGGCTACATGCAGGCCTGGATTTGTGGAGTAGCCACTATGGCCCTGGCCTTGGGTGGCAGGATTTTGGGCGGCAGGCTGCCCAATCACACACACATTGGTTCAGAAACACTGGGGATGCATAAGAGATACAATCATTTTTAAAATTTTCTGTGCACCAATCCCCCTTGCTCTGGTCCCGATAATGAAAATTTGAATGAATAAAAGTGAGGGGAGGGGAGTGATGAATGACAGCTGGTCTAGGGGCATCCGCTATGCACATTCAGCCCTGGCTACATGACTAACAATGCATTATGGTAGGTATTTCTCACAAATGTGTGTTCCTTCACACAGCCCACAAGGGAATGTGTTTGGAGCCCAGACTCCAATTAAGAAGGGATTTACAATAATAATCAGTAGTTTAGGGTTGTCAGTGAGTTCGTTCAGGAAACAGGCCAAGTATCCAAAGGAATCCACCAAAATGTTGAAGGTTTCCTCTGTAAATAAGCCACATCTATCCATTTTAATGACCATCCACAAAAAAGGAGTGAGTAGTCTTTTTGGATAAACGGAGTAAATATTTTTCTGTTCAGAAATATTCCCACGCCTGTTTAAAAGGACCATTATATCTTATGTTTCCCTTTGTATTTGTCTAATGGAACTGAAATGTGTTATTATTTCCTTCAATTGTAATTTCGGTTGGATGGCCACAAACTTCTCCATCTCATTCAGAGGCCCTCCTGTAGTAAACTGTATCCTGCAGCAGTACAGGCTGACAAGTCCTGAATTCTGGATGGATTAATAATACTGTCAGAGACAGTAGTGTGATCAGACAGTATTTTGCCTGGAGCAGGTGCCAGCTGTGATGCCCGCTGCGTGCAACCACACTGAAACAAATGCATATGCTCATATGAAATGTATGAACAGAGCTGGGATATTTCTGAGATATGCATCCCCTTTTCATTCTATGGTACATTATTTTTCAGTGAAGCTTTAGATAACACATATTCATTAATAGAGATAAAGAGCCCAACAATGTAAAAATCAAAGTTTTTTAATTAAAATGCATGCTGTATAGTGATGGGCGAATTTATTCGGCAGGCGCGAATTCGCGGCGAATTTGCGCGTTTCGCCGCCAGCGAATAAATTCGCAAAACGCCCGCGAAAATTCGCAGCAAAAATTCGTTGGCGTCAAAAAAAATGTTTCCGAAAAAACGGACGCCGGCGGCAAAAACGGGCGCCGGCGTAAAAAACAGGCGCCGGCGTCGGGAAAACAGGCGCCGGCGTCAAAAACGCAGTTTTTTCGCGAATTCTTCGGCAAAGCGAAACGGCGCAAATTCGCCCATCACTAAGCTGTATAGAAAAGGTCGTATGCCTTTAAATAAGTGTTGCTCTTAAAAATCCCTCTTCTATAAAAAAAAAGCTACAGTAGAGGGGGGTCAGCCTGTGAGTCCAGTGCATTGGTTAGACAAAAAGGGTGGTGCCAGACTATGAAACATATGACTGAAGGTAAAAATCTAGGACAGCTATATTGAATTTACCTTTACATTGAGGAAGAATTACTAAAGGGCGAAGTGACTAATGTTAGCGATAATTTGCCAGCGTGACGTCATTTCGTTACTTCGCCGATTTAACGGGCGCTGGCGTAATTTCGCTAGCGAAGGAGATGGACTCTAGCGGAAATTCGCTTCCTTAAACCTGGCGAATGGACGTAACTATGCAATTTCACTAAGATGCGGAATTTACTGAATGTTACCTCTTGCGCCAGACTTGCCTTCGCCACCTCAGACCAGGTGAAGTGCAATAGAGTAGATAGGACTTCCTCAAAAAATAGTTGAAAATTGAAAAAACGCTGGCGACTTTTCCTTTTTCATGGTGATAGGCTGCAAAAGATTGTAAAATTTCCCCCCCTACATTTCCTAACACATGGCACATACTACAGTATACACTGGGCTCATGTGTAGGGCAATATAACAACAATTTTATTGAGGTTTCCCGGGCTTGCCGTATACAAATTAGTCAGCGACAGTACCATAGCTGCTACAGTCCCTAGATCAGCAATGTACAGGCTGCTTTAGAGTTGCATTTGTGTAATTTATGTTATGTTCAGCACAATGGCACTGCCAGTAAAGGTGTCCTTGCAGGGGCCAATAAAAGCTACCAATTCAGTCATTCTGTTCTGAGTCTCCAGGTTACTGGTCCATGTATGAAGCCCTCCAATTGGCCTGTCTGACCGATTTGATGGAATAGGTTTGAAAATCCCACCGGGGAGAGGACCACATCAGCTTGTTGATGCAGTCCTTGCCCCGAAAGCCTCCATTCCTATAATTGTGAGCCAATCGTTTGGCCCCAAGACCAAGGTGGGCATATCTGGAAAAGATGATCTTGCTTGCCAACTTGTTTGCATTTTGACACAAGTACCAAAGTATATCACTTGATAGTTAGAAAATACTGACTAGGAGGATTATTTTAAAAGGTGTTTAAAATATTTAGGGGTAGATTTATCAAAGAGTGAAGTTAGAGATCTCCACAGTCCGCAGAGTGAAATACCGCCTCTCTCCATTCATTTCTATGGGATTTTTAACAGCGTATTTATCAAATGGTAGACTTTCACTATCACCCTTTGATTAATACGCCTTTAAAAATGCCATAGAAATGAATGGAGAGAGGCGGTATTTTACTCGGCGGACTGTGGAGATCTCTAACTTTACTCTTTGATAAATATACCCCTTAGATCCAACAGAGGTGAAGATGGTAGTGTATAGTGTATGGCAGTGATCCCCAACCAGTAGCTCGCAAGCAACATGTTGCTCACCAAACCCTTGGATGTTGCTTCCAGTGCCATGAAAACAGGTGCTTATTTTTTAATTCCTTTCTTGGAGGCAAGTTTTGGTTGCATAAAAAACAGGTGTAATGCCAAACACAGCCTCCTGTAGGCTGCCAATCCATATAGGGGCTACTAAATAGCCAATCACAGTCCTTATTGGACATCCCCATGGACTTTTTCATGCTTGCTCTCCAACTCTTTTTTACATTTAAATGTGGCTCATGAGTAAAAAAAGGTTGTTGACCCCTGGTGTATGGTATATTTCTCCATTATAGAGCTATGTGTAAAGTACCTTACCATACCGGTTGTGCACGGTTGACAGATACTTGAACAAGCATGTATTCTCATGCTCTGCTACACAGCTGCATCAGTCTCTCCTCTTGTTTAAATAATAAATACGTACATATAGACACCAGCAGTTGTTGCCCCTGTATGTTTTGGCATATACTTCTTCACACTGTCATGCACTATCGCCATTTTTTTTTTTACCTATTTATGGACACACAAACACAACCATTCTGTCTATACTTGGTTGTGTTCTGAGTTTTCTAAAAGCCTGATATGTATATTTTCTGGTGGTTTATCACTGTGACTCAGCCTGTTTCCTATTTGTCTGTTGCTAGTCCTTACCTTCAATTTGTCCATAATACTGAATTTTTTGGTACATGATGTGACCCAATTCAGTCTGACATTGAGAGCTTTTCTTGAGAACTCTCCCTGGTACCTCACTGGTCTCTCTCCACTACACTGTTTCCCTGACAAGTTTGCTGGCAGCGTGGGACACATTTGGGCCTCTATCTCTATCTATGTCACCATTGGAATCTAACTTTATGTGTGAATTAGTGCCATGCATTATTTTACACCACCTCAGACCTGGCATAACCCAATGAATCAATTTTACATCCATCTACACATACATCATAATTGAATAGATGTATAACTACCCGAGATATTGCATGTCAAACCATGACTTCAGAGAACTGATGTCTTTTTCAGTGTTGTTTTCTATAAACCTTTGTAAATGCTTGAATTATATTTACCTTGCACTTTTCAGTGCACTGATAATGTATGTTAAGGGTTGACCAGCGAGTAGATGAAAGTGTAGATGTCTTATGAAAACGCAAATGCGACTCTAGTTAGGCCTGAAACACATCAATACTTCTACTTCAGTAAGCTAGAACTACTTATAGAGCCATGTAAGAAATACCAGACTGCCATCCTGTAAAAATAGTGGTAAATTTCAGGAATACAATGCCATCAACATCAGGCTGGGGTTCCCAAGGCCCACTCGGGCAGCGATCCCATGGGCACTTCATGCCACCGCAAGGGCCCACTCTCCAGATGTCCACCCCCCACTTCCCCCGAATGCACCATGTAGTATCACCTGAACTTGGGGCTGCCACCCGGTAAAAGGGGGCAGCCCTAGACTTGAGATAATCTGTAGCAGTGTCCTTCGTGGGTGGGCCTGGGTTGGTGGGGGCACTGGGTTTTTTCCCGGTGTCGTGTCGGCCCTGTACGACCCTGAAGGTCATGTAGACATATATGCCTGATTCATCTAGACTAGTGATCCCCAACTAGTAGCTTGTGAGCAACATGTTGCTTTCCAACCCCTTGGATGATGCTCTCTGTGTCCTCAAAGCACAGGCTTATTTTTGAATTCCAAGCTTGGAAGTTTTAATTGCATAAAAACGAAGCATAGTGCCAAGTAGAGCCTCCTGTAGGCTGCCAGTCCACATAGGGGCTACCAAATAGTCAATTATTGACCTTATTTAGCATCCCAATGGCTTGGGTTGCTCTCCAACTTTTTTTACATTTAAATGTGGCTCACGGTTAAAAAAGGTTGGGAACCTCTGATCAAGTCAAACCCTACTCAACATATTTTTTGAGCTGGGTATGAAGGTGCTGTGAGAATGTCAGTGTTTAGCAGGGTCTGTTTTTGAGTATTTAACAGAATTTTACTCTAGTTTTAAACCTAACCTAGACTGACTATAGTGGAGCAAATCTAAACAACAGTAGGTCATAGAAAACAGTTAAGCAAATCTCTGGTTGCCCCCCCCCCCCCACTGTCCAGCATCTTACTTACCTCATCATAAAAAGGATAACGATCTCAGCCTGCAAAAAAATTATATACCTTACTTGCTAACTAAGCCCCAATACTTCATTTTCCAGTGTTTAATTTATGGTTACATAATGAGCCTGAACTAACATATATAATAACATTGCAAAAACAATAATTGGTGTTAAACTATTCAGCCAGCACTGTTCTCTCTCATCTGTGCTGCATGTTGCCATGTAAATAAATGCCTGTCTTAGATCAAAGAACTATGGCACCTACTCTAAGGTCTTTTTATGTGGTGTAGTAGATTCTATATTTTATGGCACAAAAAGGGGTTAAACGCCATTTAAAATGTTGAAAGAACCTAGCAAAGAAATAAAATCTCAGTAAAATACCACTGGCACAATCTTTATTCCTTACACAAGAACAAATCGGTTTAGTGGTACAAGACATTTCTAAAAATAATAGGTCAGTTGATTGCTGGAAAAGCTCCAGCTAATGCAAAGGCTGCATTCATTGTGCTGGTTGAATTCTGAAAGCCCAGATCCAATAAATCTCCCGAGGGCCTGTAGAGCAGTACTACAGAATGATGACTATGTAGGAAGTAGCACAAATGGCACTCTTGTTCTGTTAAAGCCATGCACAGGGGTCGCTTGGAAATGAGCCTCATGCTATTGAACAATTTGTTTCCATTTCGCCCGCCTGTCTCATTGGGTGACCAAGGAAAAGTCAAGTAAGGCTTCACATAGAATTTACAAAAAGAGCAAGGTGGAAATTGGATGAATTTCAGTGTCTGAGATTTCAGTAAAAAAACTGGATCCAAAAAAAGTGTGAGTTTGAAATGATATAAAAACCTTCCTACAGTTTACTGAAACATGCATATTGATAAGAAATGCTACTTTATGCAATGACTGTTGAAGCATTTAATGAAACTGAGCACAGATTTGGGGGAATGTAGCAAATTATGCTAGATCACATAGTAGTGCAACCTGCTTCCCATTTTTCTCTCTTTTTACTACATTGCCCTGTATGCAGAGTGAACATGAACTTGCTGCTAAAACTAATAATTCATTTAGTAACAGTTATAGCTAAAATCTTCCTAACACTGTTAAAGGTTAAATTTGTTCATCCTCAAAGTTTTAGTTAACTTTTAGTTTGATATAAGGTGTGCTAATATGAATCTCTTTAACTGGACTTTTCTTTTTAATAGTATTTTGTAAAATTATTTGCCTTCTGACACTTTCCAGCTTTTAAATGGAGGTCACTGACCAAAGTAGCAAAAAAAAAACATTGCTCTGTTAGGGCTTTAACACAGGGGAGATTTAGTCGCCTGGTGACTAATCACCTCTTCTTCAATCTCCCCCAACTGCCTTCCCCCTGCCTTCCGCCTGCTAAAATGAAAAATCGCCCGCGGCAATGCACTCGCAGCGTTTTGATTTCCAAAGTAGCCCGAAGTTGCCTCACGAGGAGGCAACTAAATCTCCCCGAATCTGCCCATGTGCTAAAGCCCTTGGGCTACAAACAGAGCAAATTTTGTTACTGTTTAGCAATTATCTATCTATTTCATCCCTCTCTTGATCATTTTCTAGTATGTTATATAAACAACTGCTTGTCAGCTAGGGTAAATTGGACAATAGCAACCAGATAGTTTCTGAATTCAAAACTAAACAGCTAAAAAAAAGCTCAATTAAAAATGATCATACTTTGGTAATTTCATGGTGAACTACCCTTTTAAGCTTATAAGGGCTTAGAAGTGTAGTTGTAGGATGGTGTTGGATCAAAAGATTTTGTAGGCGGGTGTAGATGCATGGGTAAAAATATAATGGGACAAATACAAAAACATGATATATGACATGAAAGATTTGCAATGTGGCGCAACACATCTGTCGGAAGGGAACCTGCATGCTACGCCTTTATCCAACAAGATAAAATCCGATGTTATCGGAAAGACTTTTTCTTCTCATTGAAATACAACAAATTAAGAGGAACCTTTTCCCTTTTTATGCATGTTCCCCTGTTGAAGACTCCCCCTTGTTTGGGTTGAAATGCATTGGGTTTTGTCTTTTTGATATGTAAAAAAGATTTTATGTGGAGCATTATCTGTGATATTGCCCAGAGCAACCAATCAGCAATTAGATTTCAACAGTTAGAACACAAAGATCTGATTGGCTGCTATGAGCAACATCACCAGTGATGTTTTACTCCACTTTTTACACAGCATGATAAATAGACCCCATCAGATATCTGATCTGACATTGCAGCTATTGGGATCAGATTTTATAGAATCCTACAAAATCTTGTGCTGTTGAGTGCTGCTGCTGATCACAGTCTCCCATGTAGTTTGACCCTAACTGGCCAATGCTGCATGGGGTGGAGGAAAAAGCCTATCCAAGTGGATCCATTTTCATGCACTCCTTGCTTTAAATGCATGGAGCAGTTTTCAGCACGAAAATGTGAAAGTTTGCTTTTTGGAGGAGAAGGAAAGGTTAAAACTAAGTAAGCCTTATCAGAAAGGTCCATCTAAATATACCAGTAAACCCTTAAAGTAGTGCTACTCTGAGTCCTCTGTCAAACGAAACACTGCATTTCTTTCCTTCTATTGTGTACACATGGGCTTCTATATCAGACTTCCTGCCTTCAGCTTAAACCTCCATGCCCTGGGCGTGAGCATGCTCAGTTTGCTCCTCCCCCTCCCTTTTCTTCTGTAATCTGAGCCCAGAGCTATAAGTGAGCAGGGAGCGACTCAGTCAGGATGTGATATCACACCAAGCTAATACTGAAGCTGCTATCCTAAACAAACAGAGAGCTTCTAGAGCTTTTTAAATATAGCATTTTTAGCTTGCATTGTTGTGGCTAATCTATTGGCAATAAAATGCCTCCGTAGCTTTCGTTCTCCTTTAAGTGAAATCTGCTGTGTTTGTGCACAAAGCCAAACGCTGTGCCTGTCAGTGCACTTACAACAAAGAATGAATAGAAGCGGATCGTTGCATTTCGACACAGGTGAAATAAATATGCTGATGTTAATAAATATGCATGGTTTGGTTTGTTGTCAAATATGTATTTATGGTGTGTTGTTTTAACAAGTGGCAAGATTTCTGTGTGGTTGCTTGGTCATTCCTTCATCTTTTGGCTGCAGTTAAGAAACCTGGTTCGCAGCTGGGCTTTCTGGAAGACTGGGTGAAGTTACACTGGTTTGGTGTCCCAGGCTTAAGGTGGCCCGGAGTATGGTCTACATTGTTACAAAAGGACAGGCGTCCAGAAGTGCTGGTTATACACGCTGGTGGCAATGACATGAGGCTGCGGTCTCAGAGGGAGTTGGTATTGGAGATGAAACTGGACTTAGATAAAATTAGGCGATTGTTCCCGGATTTAGTGCTGGTTTGGTCTGAGATGGTACCGCGTATGGTCTGGAGGTATGCCAGGAATGGGGAAAAAATGGATAGGAGCAGAGGCAAGGTGCTGGCCTCATTTGTGAGAAAGTGCGAGGGAATAGTAGTGAGGCACACCATTCTAGAAGGGAGGATGCCAGCTTATTACAGGGAGGACAGAGTTCACCTATCCAATGTGGGCATGAACTTATTTACGGTAACTTAGCCCTCGAAGAGGGCATTGAACAGGCCCTGGGTCATTTGAGTGGCAGGTCTTGCCACACTTAAAGAGAAAGAAACCCTGTAGAAAAAAAACCCGTAGAAAACTCCTAGTAGTAATGGAGGACTGAGAACATGTCAGGGGAGGAAGGAGGAACCCATGCACACTGGGACACCCTTGAAAGATGCTGTGGTATAAGAATCTGTCAGAATAGGCTGATATACTGGACAACAGTGCAAGAGAGGATAAGCGAGAGCTAGTGATGGGCGAATTTATTCGCCTGGCGCAAATTCACGGCGAATTTGCGCGATTCGCCGCCAGCATATAAATTCGCAAAACGCCCGCAAAAATTCGCTGGCGTCCAAAAAAATTTTCAAAAACGAGACGCCGGCGCCGTTTCGCGAATTTTTCGCCATTTCGCGAATTTTCCGGCAAAGAGAAACATCGCAAATTCGCCCATCACTAGCGAGAGCCAAAATGAAGATGTCCTCTGGGCGCAGGAAGGAGTAGCCACAGAATTGTGTAGCAGAATAAAGGCACATACACGTCAGAAAGGCTAACCAATTTGAGGATTTAACCAGAAAAAGTGGTCTTGTCACTGTCGCTATGAACAACAATTTGCCAATAACCTTTCAATATTGATGGTTGTCTATCAACAATCGCTCACCATTCTCGCCTTTCAGATATTCAACCTTCCATAGGCGTTTTCACTTCTTTTGCATCCTCCATTCCACAATAGGTTATCAGTTCTTGATCATTTTATTTTTCTGATTAAGTAGGAAACTTCCATCCTCATCTCTCTCAATTTGTATTCCAAGGTAATATGTGACATTTCCCAAATCCTTCATTTCAAAGTTTGCCTTTAGTCTTTGAACAATATCATCACTGTCCCCCTCTTGCTCATAACAGACTAGCACATCATCCACATAGATCAATACATATTTCCATCTGTTGGTTTCTGTCTGACTGTAAAAATATGGATCTGCCTTGCTTCTGGAAAATCCTCCATGTAAAACGACTTGATTTATTTTCTCATTCCAGGCTCCATTGGCAGCTTGTTTAAGTCCATATAGGCCCTTCTGAAGCTTGCATACCAAATCTATGGTTTCTGGATTCACAAAACCAGGTGGTTGTTCCATGTATAGGTCTTCATCATTTTCACCATAAAGAAATGTAGTTTTCATATCTAGGTGTCTTACTTGCATACCGTTGCTGACTGCCATACATAAGAGTGTTCTCACAAGTGTATGTTTTCCTACTGGAGCAAAAGTTTCCTCATAGTCCTGACCAAATTTTTGTGAGTACCCTTTGGCAACTAATCTAGCCTTGTAACACTCAACTTCTCCATTTGCATTGTATTTCACTTTAAATATCCGCTTTCAACCTATTGCTTTGCGACCCTGAGTTCAAAGTCCATGTTTCATTTTTGTTCAAGGAATCAATTTCCTCTTGTGCTGAAACCTGCCATTTGTTGGCTTCACTTTTTGGTAACTGATTGATCTCTTCCCAGGAGTTTGGTGTAAATATTTCTTGTGTGTAAGCTTTGTAAGAGTATCTGGGAGCTGGTATCCCTTTTGTGGTGCGGGTTGCAGGCCCGGATTTGTGGAAAGGACAACTAGGCCCGGGCCTAGGGCGGCAGGATTTTAGGGGGGCGGCATGCTGCCCAACCACACCCACATTGGTTCAAAAACACTGGGAATATGCAAGAGATCAATCATTTTTTAAATCCCCATTGCTCCGGTCCAGATGATGAAAATTTGCATGAATAAAGTTGAGGGGACAGGGGCGACAAATGGCAGTGGGCCTAGTGCCGCCCAGTATGTAAATCCGGCCCTGGCGGGTTGACCTCTGCAGTTCAGTTTCCTCTGTGACATTTAGTTGTTGATGTGTACTTTGTGAATTTTCCATCATGTGCTTCATAGATTAACCTGTTCACAGACACTGTTGTTGTCTCTTCAGAGGATTCAGGTATCATGGTTTTTGATAAGGAAGACTCGTCAAAATATACGCTGTGGCTTATTGTCACTTTGCAGGTTTTAGGATTTAGAACTCTGTAAGCTTTACTTTGTTCACTGTATCCAACCAATACACCTTCTATAGCTCTGTCTCCCAGTTTGTAGCATTTTTCACTTGGAATGTGCACATATGCCTTGCAACCAAATGTTCTCAAGTGATTTACACTAGGTTTCTTACCATTCCACAGCTTGTAAGGGGTAGCTGCTATAGATTTTGTTGGTAGGCGGTTTTGTAGGAATGTTGCTGTGGTTATTGCTTCTCCCCAGAATTTGTTTGGGAGGTTGGCATCATTTAGCATACACCTTGTCAAGTGTGCGATTCTTTCATTCTGCTACACCGTTCTGTTCTGGAGTGTATGGAGCACTTGTTTGATGTTGAATGCCTTTTTCCTTTAGATATGCTTTAGCTTCAATGCTTGTGTACTCCCCTCCATTGTCAGATCTTAGTGTCACAGGAAAGCCACAAAATACTTGTTTGCAGCTGGGGTCTGTATTCTCATAGGTCCACACACATCCCTGTGGATAAAGGGTTGACTTGCCCTGCTCTGACTTGCTTTAGGTAGAGATAACCTTGTTGCCTTTGCTTTGATACAGCAGATGCATTTCATGATTGTATTGCATGGTGAGATATCCATATCAGAAGTCATATTTTTGTTTAACAGTTCATGTATTGCATCTGGATGTCTGTGTCTCAGACGTCTGTGCCAGGTATGAATGCATTTCTGATGAGGTGATTGAGTGGCAATTTTAGCCTTGTTTTCTCCACATTTGAGCTCATACATGTCTCTGTCTGCTGTTCCCCTAAGCTATGAACAGAGCACCCTGCATTTAAAAGTTTCACTGAAAGGAGGCTCCCCTCTAATTTAGTACATTCTTCTCAAGTATATTATGTTTTTGTCCTGTGCTTGTGAAACAGTTCACTTAGCATTGACCAATTCCTTTCACATTGATGCTGTCCCCATTTGCAAGGAACACTTTCTCATTTGTATCACAGTCTATTTGATCAAAGAAATGCTTATCACTTGTCATGTGACTCGCTGTTCCTGAGTCAATACACCATTTTGATGAGCAGTTATTTTGAGTAAACTTGAAACATTCACTCTCCTGTGTATCTATACTATCTGGAGTTTTATGTGCAACACCATTTGCAATTTCTTTTGCTGTCTTTGCCACTGCATGTTTTTCTTCATTTTTCCCATATAAAGCAGTCTTTCTTAAAATGGCCTGGCTTTTTACAGCAAAAATACACTCTGCTCTGTGCATCTCCTTTTGCAATTTTTCCAGCTTTAAGAGCTGTTTCTGGTGCTATAGTTTCTTACACAGCTCTGTTTTCCTTTCTGACATTATATTCATCAATTAACTTGCCTTTGACATATTCTAGAGTTATTTCTGACTCTGGTCTGACTTCAATGGCATTTATCAGAGGCTATATGATTCAGGAAGGCTGCATAAAAGGAGAGCTGCTAAATGGCTGTCTTTAATTTCCTTTCCAATTCCTCTGAGCTGTTCTGCATTTAAATGTTCCTGCATTTCCTGATTTTTCTGCAGTCTCATGCTATATAGCGTACGTAGCAGGTACAGTTTACGTTTGATCTCTCATGGAGTAGTGCATTCCACATATCTTTTGCTGTAGATTCTTTCCTGTGGTTTGTTTTTGTTTTCTGTAAACTTTGGACCAAACTCTTTTGGCACTAGGAGTTTGTTGTACAAAGTTTACAGAAAACAAACCAAAACCTCAGGGTCAGTTGATAAATAATGCCTGAAGGTTACTATTTGTTTGTCTATTTAACACAAACAAAATACCCTGAGCGAGGCATCGTTACACTCAACACAACAGCATTTAATACACAAGACACTGTACCCCACCCAGATCCTGCTTTATGATATCTATACATTCAAACTCCCCCACTATCTGAGTGGGGGAGTTTGCATTTGGAGTATATAAGAAAATGGGAGGGATCATCAGTTTGTTCGGATAGGTCCCCTACAGGTACAGATGGAGTTAACCTGTTTGGGAGGTGTTGCTGATGGTTGACAGTAGAAAATAACTTGTGTAGCGCTATAATAAACTGACTTGTGCTAGGGCAGTTTAAGCTACTTTCCTTGGTGGGCTGAGACCACCGATGAGCTCTCTTTCTCAGGGGTAAGCCCTCGCAACGGTGTGGAGGCAAGGGTGCAGTGTAACTGTAACCTGGTGCAATAGCACAATGATGGGCGCCAGTAGTTCTTTAACAGTTGAACAAAGAACAGTATTTATTGAACAATAGCACATAGATCATTTAGCACATTGATCCACAATCGAGTATAGAACATACACAGCGGCATAAAGGAAGCATATACTCACAGCACGTATAGGCTGAATCCCCACAGGCTAGGGAATGTACAGCAGAGAGTAAGTTGACAGCATGTGATGGGTATTGCCCAGTTTTCAGGATATCTTCCAGTGGCAGACTAGTGGAACTCCTGACATCCCTATCTCAACACTTGGTTCCTTACTCTGGGTCAGTGACACCCTGGGATCTTAATCCCTCTAATCTCCTCGGCGGAGCCTTGAACTGCTCAACTAAATAACCTCTCTATCACTCCTAGAGTGATCTATAACACGAGTATAGCTGTCTAATTACTAGGGCCAAGGCGCCTAGGGTCAGCACTACCCATTCCCTTCCAGCCTGATTGGTTGGGCTAAAGCAATGGACCCAGAGCACATGGTTCCTAAACCTTTTATACTCTGGCACAGTGCCATCTGGTGTACACTGTGTGAACTGCAGGGGTTACATAAGCACAAGGTCCAAATAAGGACCCACTAAGGTGTCCATATTACTAGGGATGTGCCTGTCTGTAAAGTGTAAGGGTGTCTAAGATTTTCACATCCCTACACTTGCACAGCATTGTTTTGGATGATTCCCACCATGGACATCAAAGAAGAATTTTATCCAGGACGGAAAAGAGAAATCTCACCTAGGACTTCGAAAGTGCCTGGACAAATAACCTTGCTTGGAAGGTGGCCATTGGATCCAGGGCCCACAGATTTTACCTTCTAGTAAAGACAGCAGCTCTTTGGGAAACTCTGTTACATTTCACCTGAACAAAGCTAAGTATATGTATGTGTTTTTTTTTTTGTTTAGTAAAATAGTACATGTGTTATAAGTGTGTGGGTGTTTGTTTCCTTGACATTTACTGCAATTTCTGAAATTAATATTGCCTTTAGAACTACACTGTTCAACAGAAAGCTAAAAACCACATTGTCTCTTATTCTGCTTCATATTTTTCACTACCCCGGGGGCCGATGCATAAGCAATTAAGTTAAAAGGCTGGATTTTTTTGTCAAAGTTCGGCTTTTCACTAATGCACACCCGCATGAAGAAGGAAGGAGCAAGAAGAGGATAGCTCTCCAGGCTGATGTTTTCTGCTAACTAATTTCACGTTTCCTCTACTTTAATTTATTTGTATAATTTAATTATTATTTTATTCATTTACTTTGTTTTGGTTATGTATAATATCAGCTCTGCATAACCTTGTCCAAAAGAAGGATCTTACACCTCTTAATGATCTAGACAAGGTCGGACTGGGCAGGCAGACTGGAAAAAAACCCTGTGTGCCCCCTGCCAACCCAGGCCTGCTCTCCTGCCAGGAACTGAAGGCGCAGTTGCTCCCACCCCTGATCGCTGCTGTAAGAAGTAAGAAAGGGAAGCAGTACATGGCCGGGTGAGATTTGTAGGTGCTGGATCTCATGACTGGGGTTGTGGGCCACTGGACAGCAGCCTCAGTTGGCCCAGGACACCCAGTCCAACACTGGACACTTAGTCCTGGGGCATACTGTTTCCAACTTTTGCTTTTCTGTGACCAGAAAGTTAGTTACAGAGGCCTCTGTGCATGTAAAATATTCTGGATTTAGAGCTATGGAATAGGTGAGTGTGCCAGCTTTGGTACATTCTAACATCCAGACACTGCAGCCCATACCTCTCTGTCCCCCAGCATCCCCTGCGATTGGATGGTCTCCTGGATTGTTATGACACTGTTTTCATGTGACAGATTATAAAGTAGCCAAATGATGTTGCTGTACCCTAGCATGGGAGCAGAACTATGGACCTATGTTTTTTTAACACTTTTACATTGTTTGACTTTTTTATCTTTTTTGCAAATGAAAGGTACTACATATGCGGAGCCACTGATGTGATAAAGCCAAAAACTTTCTAACCAATACAACGGGTTATACTGTTTAGCATTCTAATTCTGCAAAACAAACGTATTTCTGTGCATGTGTCAGTGAACCGTAACTATGTTTAGCTCACCAGGGTATGCATAATACAAGATGCAATCATTAAGCAACAGCTGAGCCAGGGCTCATACCATTTATTACCAACAGAGAACAGTTCTCTCTGCTGCAGACGAGGATTGGCGGCACTACAGAGGATAATTATGAAAAGCGACCCATGAGAAATGGCAAGATTTGCATAAGGTGTGCGTGATGCAGAAGGCATAACCAGTGTCTACTGTCCTCTGACCTTGATCGATCGTGTGTTGATTGATGAAATGTGCTTCTGCAGAGCATTGTTTGTATGATAGTATAATTTTAATATAATATGACAGGGATTAATATCAATAAGCTCAACACTGGCCTATCAGCTGGATAACTATAATCACTATGAGATTTACAGTACAAAATACTTGGTTTCAGCATTTGGGTGCTGTTATTATTTATTGCCTTATAGGATGCAGCCCCATCAACCACAAACCATGCTCCATGATTTTGCAGATCATATATACAGTATATGGGAGTCTCGAGGAAACATTTTATTTTTAAATTGCTCAATGGCTGTGTCTGTGTTTGTCAGGGTTTCTTTTGAGCTAGTTAGCAACAGAACATTACAGGCTGTAGGTATGTGACAAAATTATTAAACACTGCCCCATTAAACACCACCCCGCTATATACTGTATATCCATATAAGCTTGGTTATTTATAGTGTTGGATAATGGAGCTCTAAAAGCATTTCTAAGATTTAATGATACAAGCAATTTTAATTATTGTTAAATGCAAACAACATATTTATAATTCAGCTTTTCACTATATTTGGGGTAAGGGCCACTTTAAAGAGTCAGTATACACATACAGCCAGGGCTGCCATTAGAAATCACAGTGCCCCATACAACAACATTTTTGGGGGCCCCAAGCCCTGCCCCAGATCCCGCCCACTCCACATCGTAGTTAAAAAAAACACTCAGACATCAGTGCTAAAAAAGGTAACCCCCCCCACACATAAGTTATAAAAAGCTATTGGGGACCAGGGCCCCCAAAGAATATTTTTAAAAAAAACATTGGTGGCAGGGGCCTATAGAGTATTAAAATAATACATTGGTGGTCAGGGGATTAAAAAAACAAACAAAAAAAAACACATTGGTATTCAGAGGAATTTAACTCGTGGCTTCAGGACTTCAGGACGGCTTTGGCACTATTATGGGGGGCCCGGCTCTTTTAGAAAAGTTCAGCACTGCTGGGCCCCCCTTCAGGCCCGGTCCCGGTACTTGTACCCCCTGTGCCCCCCTGATGGCAGCCCTGCATACAGTAAACACCTTTGCTAAAACATAACACAATAAATATGCCTATTGTTTTTATTTAAATGTCTCTCCACCTTCCCGATAATAATCACCATGAGTGCTCAAGGGTGGTCGTATTGGGGGGACAGTTAGGTTGCCTGGCACTGAACTTTCTGATGCTCAAGATCAGAGGATTCAGGCCTCACTAGAGCTCCGTCTTTACCTCCTGCCCTATGACAGGCTGTAAGGACAGAGCTGGCTTGTGCCCCTGATGCTGAACTATGCATCTTGTAATGGATTTGTATTATTATTATTATTATTAACATGTATTTATATAGTGCCAACATATTGCGTAGCACTGTAAAGTAAATGTGATTATACAACTACATCACATGAATTACATATATAGAATATATGGAGTAACAAACATCACAGTCAATACAGGTACAAAAAGGTGAGGAAGGCCCTATGCATAGGCATACAGTCTAAAGGGAAGGGAGTAATACACAAGGTGTGGGAGTGGGCAAGATCGAATTGAGTGGGTGAAAAATGTGGTATTGTATGTGGTGTTGCGTTTGGTAGTTAAGCAGAGTGAGGGTAGGCTTCTTGAAAGAAGTGCGTTTTCAGAGATTTTTTGAAAGCAGAAAGGTTGGGAGAAAGTCGGACAGACCGTGGAAGAGCGTTCCAGAGGAGGGGTGCAGCCCTTGCAAAGTCTTGAATGCGAGCATGTGAGGAGGTAATGAGAGAAGAGTTGAGTAGCAGGTCAGTAGAGGAGCGTAGTAAGCGAGTGGGTGAGTATATAGAGATGAGTTCAGAGATGTAGGGTGGAGCAGAGTTGTGAAGTGCTTTGAAAGTCAGTGTCATTAATTTGAATTTGATTCTGAAAGGTAACGGAAGCCAGTGCAGGGATTGACAGAATGGCATGGCAGAGGAGGAGCGGTTGCTGAGGTGTATGAGCCTCGCAGCAGTGTTCATTATGGACTGGGGGAGGCCAATTAAAAGAGAGTTACAGTAGTCTAGACGCGATATGATGAGAGAGTGAATAAGAATTTTGGCAGCGTCTTGGGTGATAAATGATCGTATTTCGGATATGTTCCTTAGGTGGAAGTGACATGATTTAATAAGTGACTTGATATGAGGAGTGAATGACAGGGCAGAATCTAGGATAACCCCAAGGCACCGGGCCTGGGGAGAGGGGGTGATAGTGGAATTGTTAACTATGATGGATACTTTGGGGATGCTACTGGTGTTAGTTGGAGGAAAGAGAATCATTTCAGTTTTAGAGAGGTTTAATTTAAGGTAGCGTTGTGACATCCAGGTAGAGATAGCGGACAGGCAGGAGGAGACGCGAGTTAGGAGTTCTGGGTTGAGATCAGGAGATGAGAGATAGATCTGAGTATCGTCAGCATAGAGGTGGTAGTGAAAACCATACGAATGTATTAATTTGCCAAGGGAGGAAGTATAGAGGGAGAATAGTAATGGTCCCAGGACAGAGCCTTGAGGAACTCCAACAGAAAGAGGTAGGGGAGAAGATGATACTCCATTGTAGGAGACACTGAAGGAACGATTGGTGATGTAAGAAGAGAACCAGGACAGGGCTGTGTCACGAAGGCCAAGCGACTGGAGGGACTGGAGGAGGAGAGGGTGATCTACAGTGTCAAATGCGGCTGAGAGATCAAGCAGTATTAGTAGTGAGAAATGATTGTTGGCTTTAGCGGTTAAGAGGTCATTAGTTAGTCGAGTCAGGGCAGTTTCCGTGGAGTGTTGTGGCTTAAAACCAGATTGTAGGGGTCCAGCAGGTTATTGTCAGAGAGGAATGAGGTAAGTCGGTTGTAGACTAAGCGCTCAAGTAGTTTAGAGATGAAAGGTAGCAGAGAGATAGGTCGGAGGTTGTCAAGATTGGAGGGATCAAGAGAGGGTTTTTTCAGAATGTGGGTGACAAGAGCATGTTTTAGTTGAGAAGGAAACAGTCCAGTTGAGAGCGAAAGATTAAATAGGTGAGTTAAGGCTTTGATTAGACAAGGATTGGTATTGCGGAGATCAAGCGGGCAGGTGGTAAGGTGAGAAGAGGCCAGAAGCTTTGAGACTTCCTCATCAGTGACAGGGGTGAAGGAGCACAGGAGAGACTGGGGAGTGTGGAGGGAGGGTGGTGGAAGTCTAGGGGGGTTGAGTAGTGTAATGTCCCTTCTGATAGTGTCAATTTTGTTTTTGAAGTGCTCAGCAATATCTTGAGCAGAGACAGATGTGCATGGAGGGGGTGGAGAAGGGGAAAGGAGAGTGTTAAAGGTGGAGAAAAGTTGTGCTGGTTTTTTAGAAAGGGAGTTAATGAGTGAAGTAAAGTATGTTTGTTTGGCTTGGAAGAGGCTGATGTTAAAGGAGCGCAGGGCAGATTTGTAGCTCCAAAAGTCTGATTCTGAACGGGATTTGCGCCAGCGACACTCAAGTGCACGTAAGTGTGTTTGGACACATTAGGACATAAGATGGCTGAGATATTAGAGTGAAGAGAGTCAAAGGAAGAAGAGAGATGTGACACGTCTACAGCTTGCAAGTCACGGTAAGTACGTGTTTGGGGAATAGCAGGGGGTGAGGAGGTAGTTAGTGAGAGTTGAAATGTGAGCATATTGTGATCAGAGAGGGGAAATGGGGAGTTAGTAAAATTGGAGGTTGAACAGAGTCTGGTAAATATGAGATCCAGAGCATTACCATTACCATAAGCCTAGGGAGGAGGTTAGTGAAAGAAGTTTAGAGACAGAAGAGTTGTTAATGTTGTTAACGGGTATATTAAAGTCACCTAATATGATGGATGGGATGTTAGATGAGAGAAAGTAAGGAAGCCAGGCAGCAAAGTTGTCCAGAAATTGTGCAGTTGGTCCTGGTGGTCGATATATAACTGCAATGCAGAGTGAAACAGGAGAAAAGAGCCTAATGCAGTGAGCCTCAAATGAGGAGAATGATAAAGAGGGAACAGGTGGAAGAACTTTAAAAGTAGAGCGGGGAGAGAGAAGCAAACCTACCCCACCTCCAGGTCTGTTACCAGGTCTGGGAGTATGAGTAAGGTGTAGGCCCCCATAGGACAGGGCAGCAGGTGAGGCAGTGTCAGTAGGAGAAAGCCAGGTTTCAGTAAGCGCAAGTAGGTTAAAGGAATTTGCAATGAAATGGTCGTGTATAGCGGTGAGTTTGTTGCAGACAGATCTGGCATTCCAGAGAGCACATGAAAGATTAACTGGGTTTTTGGCTATAGGAGTAAGTGTTCTGTACTGTTGGAATTTGCTCCGGAGAGAAGGAGCTCGTGGTCGTGATACAACTGGGATGGGGTAAGGGCCAGGGTTTGGGGAAATGTCCCCAGCTGCCAGCAATAGAAAGGAAAGAAAGACTAAGTGAGAGTGGGATTTATAAGTCCTTGGTTTGTATGAAAAGGAGGAGTTTTGTGGAATAGCTAAACAGAGTACTTTATAAACTTCATGTGTGGAGAGGGAAGGAGAGGAGAGTAGAGAGGCTGAGATTTGTATAGAACTGGGATTTGCTGGAGGAGGTAGTGAAAAATGTTTTATGAAGCATGAGAGTGAAAGGAGGAGAAATGCAGGATAAAACATGTTTGGAGTAAGAAGTAACAAACTAGCGGGTACAAACAAATCTGTTTTCTTCTTATCCCAAATGGTTCACTGTTGATTGCAGGGGAATCCGGTTCCTTTTGCCTTGTCAATGCCTTGTTTAACTGTCATTTCTAAGCACTTGTGAAATTTTAGCACTTAGCAAATGTTAGCACTCGTGCCATGCCCCAGACACGAGTGCCATCCCCAATACTGGGTCTGAATTTATATGTAGCTGATTGGGAAAACCAGAGCCTAATTAATCAATTAATCAATTAAATAGCTAGCAAAGGGCAGAGTTTTACAAACACCAAAACCAGGTTTGGGGCTATAAAAATATCTCTTGTTCATGGAGGAGGGGACACAGATGTGTGCTTTAGATATTTATCAAAGACCTAAAGTAGAATAGGCCTGACAGACAAAAGTTATTGGGGTTAACAAATACAAGTATGGATATAGCAGAATTACCAGAATAAACAGTTGCAGTATATGGATATGGCAGTGTATGTATCCTCCTTGATCTCTTGTTTCTCTGGAGAAAAATGTCTAACTGGTTTGTAATTTCATTTAACTACTACATTTTTGGAATATACATTTTGATACCTATTAAATGTATGAATCTATTCAATGTAACTTGCTATTGATTTAATATATAAAGAACTATTAAACCAAACATAAGACTTGAACTACATTGGCATTCAGCAGTGGAGCTTACCACAACAAAATGTGACTGCTCCACAATGAAATCCATTGGGATCTTCTACCTGGTAAGGGTAAGGTTACCTGGTGGTCTAGAGGTGACTAGGGGCCGGCAGGGATGCCCGTCGCACTCCTGGCAGGGACGCCCACAGCCCTAGTCATTCTCTCTCCAGTGGCAGGTTCTCCTATGGTGTGCACGGCTCGCACTTCTAGGTTTTACATGCGGTACGCGTGACGTCATCATGTCTCGGCGCAAAAAATCTGAGTGACAACTCTCTTTTTTCAGAAAGTACATAAATCAACTACTCAAGCTAAATAAGATAAATGCTGGGACACAGTTCCTCTAGACTGAGTCAGCAGCTTATTGGACTGTGCATGGGGCCCTGACTGGCCTGAACTACCAATATCTGACCAAAAACCAGTAGAACAATTACTTCAGCTTTGAAAATTGGATGAGAGCACTTTGATGCAATGATGCAATGATGAAGGGTCTCCTTAGGCCTAGGGCCAATGATCGGAACAGCCTAATTTCACCCAGCACATGGGTGGCCAAATCAGCTGATGTATGGCCAGCTTATCTACATTACTAAAAGTTATTGTTTGGAGGCACAATTACCAACTTTATAATTTAATGGCAGCTTCCCTCAATTTCTCATTCCATACTAACAACCCCATGCATAAATATCCTAAGATAAACAAATCTTGTTACAAAATGTGCTCTTTCTCACCTCCCGATCACAAGTCAGTGTCAGCAATTTAATCAAATGTTACCGTGCAGTGTACGAGAAAATGAGAGAGGCGGTAAGAGCGGAGAAACCAAATATAGATCCAGCAGACTTGAAATACTGAATTCAATCTGCACGCACAGTATCAGTCTGCTAGACGTTGTCATGTTGTCACTAGTGTTTTATGCATTAGCAGAGAAATACTGGGCCCTCCTATAATAACAGCAATCCACACCCTAGGTGACCTTGTTTTCAAGCAGATTTACTGTTCTGCAATCCTCCCCACATAGCAGTCAGACAAAAGACTAATCTCAGGATCTTTGTTTCTGTCACCATAGGCCTGCCTTCCACAGTCTCAATAACAAGAGGTGAAAACACCTTTCATTTCTCTTCATGACTGGGACCTTGTAGAACCTGCATTTCTGCTGCCTTGATACAATAATAAATATCTTGAATGACAGCTGGTTTGTTAGAAGCATCACTAGCAGTGAGGGTAGGAGATTCCAAAAGGAATAGAAACTGCCAAATGGAAGATTTGAATAAACATATACACTGGCATTTTTTCAATATTTACAATCTCTGTTGTTCTTTTCTTAGGCATGGTTATGGGTCCATTTTAAATTGGTTGTTTTTTTTTGTGAATTGATTGCTGCATCTCTTCAGCATAACTCAAACTGTCGCTGCTTAAAGGTCTTTGATAAAGGTCTTTGATAAGCAGGTCAGGGAGCAAATCTCATTTGAATACTCTCTGCTGACCAGACCCCAGTCCTGTCTAATCAAGAAGGTATGAGGAAGCTGGCAGAGACCAAGGATATATAGTGAATAAAGTACCCCCTCTTGTAAAATATAAGGATATTATTAGTTACCGAGGAGTTTCATGACCATATAAAAACACGAGGCCGAAGGCCGAGTGTTTTTATACAGGTCATGGAACTCCGAGGTAACTTCTAATATCCTCATATTTTACAACTGGGGGTACTTTATTTATTATAATACACAAATTTTAGTAAGTCATGTGACAGAAATGACATCACTACTCACCGTTTATAACTGATGACATCACTACTCACCGTTTATAAGGATATAATTTAAAGGATATTCATGGCTTTTGTGTATTATAATGCAATGATGCCCAGTAGGTAAATTTCAGTGCAGCAGGGATGAATAACAACCACAGGCATGCTTTGGAGATGCTGAAAAAGTTCAGTTTAAGTTGCACAGATCAAAATGGAACACAGTATAACACACTTTTTTGATGATACAGCCACAGTTACAACCAGCAGTTCGACTCAGTAGGTTATATGCCCAGAGTACTAGACTTTCACAGTGATGCTCCTCTTTAGATTGCTTTATCCCTGCACCTATCCTCAAGTTCCTTTATTGAAAGTGATGCGTAATTAGGGGTTATGTAATAAAAGATGTAATCACTCAGTCAATCAAGTAGGTAACATTTGGCAGTTCATCTGCTTAAAAATCAGCATCTTATTGGTTACTATGGGTTACTGCTTCTGGGCAAGCATTGTTACTTTTACTAACTAGGGTACAAAAACATGCTGCTCATTTCTATGGAACTTGTGGTTGCTCTTCTAACTATCCCACTGCTATAACTTCTAAATTGAATTATATGAGCTAGCCCTCATCCCAGCTAAGCCTACCTAACTTTAGGTTTTCAAAGTTTAGCCCAAATATACCCAACTTGCTTCCTCACTTTTACAGACCCAGGCCAAGGCTTGGGTTGACTTCTTTACTTAAGGGAAGTACTAAAATTCTCCTACACACAAATGACAGGTTAGACTGTACACTCCACTACAGCAGTGATTGAGTGGGGCAATCATTGGCAGAATAAAACTGTCAGGAGCCCCTGTCTAAGTCAATGATCTGGGAAACCCATCCTCCTCCACCCATCAAGCCACTAACTTATTGTACTGTCCTTGGCCCAGAAGCTTCCTAAATGTCCTGGCTCCTGCTCTAACCACACAATGGATAGTTCAAACCTAGTTGAGAATAACTGAACATTTTGAGTATGATGCAGTTAAATATGGCACAGCTACCAAAATTAAAAAAATTATATTCATATTCTGTAAGTTTGTAACAGTTTGGCACCTCGCTGTGCTGGAGTCAAAAAACGGAAAAGTCATTAATTCTTGTTATTAATGTCCTTGATTTACCAATTTATCGGTATCTGTATATGTCCATTAGGTAAATGTAGATGTGTTAGAGATGGAACTGTGAATTTAAAGCTCTGGACAACTGAAGAACACAACAATTTTACTTTGGCCATATCTTTATTTTTGTGAAGCATTTGATATAAAAGAATATATATTTATGGCTAAAATGTTATAATTCGGTTTATTTCAGATTTCAATTGAACTGGCTAAAACCCTTTTCCTATTAGTTTAAACAATTCCAAGGAGAAGTAGCATAGTGTTTCCCTATGAGTAAACCTAAGCATGTCCTAATAAAGCCTTTTTAACTTATCATGACTTGAGCTACTACTTTACTTGGAAATGAACCTCACCTCACTTGGATTTTGTATACCGAACAAATTGATTGACAACCCTTGGACTGGGGGTTGTCTTGGTGAGAATCCATTTCATTAGCTTCACTATTTCTCATTCATTTTTCATTTATTTTATTTTTCATTTATTTTGATTTTGGACATGCACCAGTTTTTGTGTGTTAATATTTATTTATGGCTAAAATGTTGTGATTCGGTTTATTTAAGATAACAATTGAACTGGCCAAACTCCTTTTCCTAGTAGTTTAAACAATTCCAAGGAGAATTAGCATAGCGTTTCCCTCCTGGGAAGTTTCTGATTTCCTCCTACTTCATATATGCATAAATCAAAAACTAGCAGACTGCTCCATGGCAAAACCCAGTCTTACCTTAATTATTTGATTACATAAGCCTACACGCAGCCATTCAGAACCTCATTTTTAACAAAGGCCAGAAGCAAAGAGCAAGGAAATGGAGATATGTTTCTCAGTTTTTTTTCTCTCTGACCAACTCTTGTCAGAAGAGTAAAATTGCATGCAGCTTGAATACCACAACAAAATAACTGATAAGAATATATGTTAATGTTCTGATAAGAATATAATCAGCCTTGCATGTTATATGAGTTTTCCTTATTCAAGGTATCTACACCTTCTCTACTAATCATTTTTGGAATGCAGGCATAAAAACTCAATGAATCAATTATAAATTAAGTATAATTGAGCCCGATGGTATTTGCGCACCACCTATGCTTTTTTTCATGAAAAGGAGAAAGTTGTGGTAGTGTCATTTTAGAGCATGCCCTGTCAATATCACTGTTTTTGAGTAATTTGGGAACAAGTGGGGGTATCTATGGGAACAACATACAAAGGAAAACATGTGCTCCCATAGGACAGAGCTCCTATGTGCAACATGTTCTGTAAAGTAACCACAATCATGATAGTGTATTTCACATCTGTGCATCCAGTTTTGCCCTTGGCAGTTAAATGATTGCACTGAACTTTTGTACAGCATGACCTATCTTCATAGGTGCTTTCATATGGACTTAAACCCTTTACTTGCAGGATTATAGGGTTTATTCATAAAGGCCCTGAACGCAAGAGCAAGACCAATAAGTGGAGCAAGATCATGCCTCTAAGCGCACATTCCATGAGCACTTGCACCCATGAGTATGCTGCTCTTAGCAGGGAGCACTGGATCAAACCTACCACAGAACAAGTGTTAAAGGAGAGCTAAGTGGGCTAGATATGTTTTACATTGTGTTTTGGGCTTCTGTACAGCCCAAGGCAACCACAGCGTTTTAGCAAAGAAGATCTGTGCCACCAAAGATGCCCCACTAGCTCCTCATCTTCTTTTCTGCTGATTGTGCAGTAGCACATGCTCTGTGCTGCTGTCGCTTACTGAGCTTAGGGATCCACTCACAATATACAGTACACATAGAATATATATGTCACAATATAAGGCAACAACCCCTAAGCTTTGTTTCTCAACAGCTGTCAACATGTCGCAGACACTTTCCAAAATGGTGACCCTGCCGTTCTGTGCCTATTGCATCTGAATGCAGGCTGCACTAGATTCAATCTTCAGTCCACCAGTCTCTACACTCTGAAACCAGAGCACAGAGACCTGCAGCTATTTGCACAATGCCCACATAGTGGGAAAAGTGCAATAAAGGCAAATTAATAGATCAACCAACATCTATTTACCAACCTTAACATCATGAACCTATGGGAACCAGAGCTGTGGCATCGCTAGATTCGGCTAAAGCCTTCGACTCAATCGAATGGACTTACCTCTGGGAGGAACTTCAAAAATTCAACCTAGGTGAGCAATTCATAACATGGATCAGGATACTCTATCAAAAACCCTCTGCATGGATAAGGGTTAATGGGATCACATCTACAGCTTTTCTCCTCCACAGAGGCACGTGGCAGGGATGCCCCCTAATCTCCCTTATTATTGCTCTAGCCATTGAACCCCTAGCTACTCTAATCCGAGATACTCCTCATATTCGAGGCCTCTCTGTAAACGGGAAAATCACGGAGAAGATTTCCCTATATGTAGACAACCTATTTGCTTACCTAACAGACACAGACAGCTCTTCAACAAATCTCCTGGACCTGGTTAACCATTTTGGTGAATTTTCAGGTCTCCGTATCAACTGGGACAAATTGATCCTTTTCCAGCTAGATGGAGACATAGGGAGACCCCTACACCCCTCAATCCCTCTCTGCTGTGCCTCCTCGTTTAAATACTTGGGAATTATAATCCACGCTAACCCAGCACAATTCATAAACCACAATTTAGAACCGTTGGCTTCTCACTTTTCATCAGATCCCAAACATGGGCCAGTCTGTTGTAAAAATTTGGAGCCGTATTAATCTCATCAAGATGATATACCTCCCAAGATTCCTATATCTCTTCCACAATGCCCCAATCTACATCCTGAAAACTTGGTTTAAAAAAATCAACATGTACCTATTACCCTTCATTTGGAATAAGAAAGTACCTAGAATCTGACGGGAGAAATTGACAGCACCATACAATGAGGGTGTCTTAGCCCTGCCTAACTTCTACCTATACTTTTTGGCATCACAAATATACTACTTACATTGGTGGTTTCACCCGAATCCATATAACCCCAATATGACTCTCCATTCTCTACTAATAGTATCCTTGAAAGGCTTGAGAAATATACCATACCAATCTCTGATAGACCTGGACAATCTCCCACCCACCATGACTGCCCCCCACACCTCCTAGTTACAAGCCTTAAAATACCTCAAAAAGAAACCCCCTCTACTTACCATGTCTCTCCCTCTATGGGGCAACTCAAACCTCCCTCCATACCGAGTACTAGAGGACTTTTTGTACTGGCCCAGGACTCCAGCTTTGTCGCTTATACTACTCTACAACAGAGGACTATCACACAACAATTTCCCTTATTCTGATATTTTCAAATGAGACACCCCTTTAGGACACAATATGGCACCCTCACACCCACTCTCACTATTACCAATCTGGAAGATACCCTATCACTCAACAATCCCACAAAACTAACTGCAAACCAGTACCGCAACATTCTGGCAGAACACCTTCACCCTTCACATTGGCTCAAGAGTGATGGACAGAATACATATCTACTCTGTCCCAGGACAACTGGTATGAAGCCACCGAGCATATATAAAACCCCTTACTTCAATACGAGACAGACTAATACACTACAAACTCTTTCACCAACTATATATAACTCAAGTTAAGCTTAAACTCCACATGACCACTGCCCTCAATGTAATACTCAACAAGCCAATTTTTTCCACATAGCCTCCTATTGGGCACAAATAACCAAAACTTTGGTCACGGAACTGGGATCCCCAAATATTGTGTCTCCCTCCTTCTGCCTACTAGGTATCCTAGATGATGTTCTCACCACCAATCAGGCCCGCTTGAGAACCAGGGTATTATTGTACTATGCCAAAAAAAATGTGGTGTTGCACTGGATGAACCCTGACCCACCCACTAGAGACTCCTGTATCCGCCTGTCAATTCCACGATTCCTCTCATTAAACTTACCTATAAAGCCAGAGGTATTTACAAAAAATTCGATAAAATCTGGAGCCCCTGGTGGGAATCCAGGGCTGGGAGCCTTAATGGCTTTCAATCTTGCTGGAATTAGTCCCCTTTGATACTTACATGGGAATTATCTGATCTCTACAGTAAACCAAGCCAGACTTTCAATTTGATCTTTACCTTTAATTCAATGACCAAGACCTTCTAGGTTACATAACACACTGTATCTATTGTTTCCTGTTTTTTTTCTTTTTATTATGTTTCACTGAATAATTGGGAATAAAAACAATAAAAAGTTTCCTTTAAAAAAAAAGGAAAATCAAGGGCCATTTTAGATGTGCATGGTGGGGTATCGTGAATGCACCCTTATATGTAAAAATAAAAAAGTAAACATTATACATGCCAAGGCTGATGTGTAAAGGTGAAGCTACACATGCTACAGGATAAGCAAAAAAAAAAAGCAGTATTTACACTTTGTAGGACTGGCCAGACCAGGGATGACTTTGATGTAGGTGGCCAGCTTATATACAGTATATTGCAATATATGGACAAACAATTAGTGATGAACGAAATTTTGTGAAACGCAAGTCAATGGGAGTTTTTTCTTATGGCGACTTTTTTGTCATAATGCATTAAACTGGAGTCAGACGGGGAGATTAGTCAGCCAGCAACAAATATCTTCCCCAAAACGCCTTCACGCCAGCAAGAATGTGAATTGCCGTCGGTATGGCATTCGGATTGCTTCTCCGAAGACGCCCGAAGTTGCCCCACAAGGAAACTTCAGACGACTTCGGAAAACCGAAGCAATCCGTATGCCATCCCACCAGCGATTCACATTCTTACTGGCGGGAAGGCATTTTCGGTGATATTAGTCACCCGCAGTAGAGGAGATTTGTCGTTGGGTGACTAATCCCCCTGAATATACTAGTCTGCAACCACCCTTAAAGTCAAGGGGTGTTTTTTCTTGTAGCAACTTTTTTGTCCTAATGCATTAAAATAAATGAGTGTTTTTTCTAATGGTCTTTATTTTGCTGCAAATTTTTCCACTGCAAATTTTTTCCGCAGTTTTGTGAAAAAATTTGCACATGGTTGGCGAATAAATTCGCTCAGTACTACAAACAATCCCTATTTTATTTAAAGAGCAAATTGCATTTTTAGTAGATTAAGGCACAACATGTCTACATTTTTCTATATACATTGAGAATGGGTTGAGTACAGAGGACCTCTTGTATTTGTCTATTTACACCTTTTAAAAATGCAGCACTTGCTTACAATACCAAAAACCTAGTACCAACAAAAAAACCCACCCAGTACCAAAAAATGTACTTGATACTTGAATACATTCTACGGACAATGTAATTTTAATTGGCTAAACACACATATATTTATATGTTTGCTGTAATGACCAAATACTTTTGGCTATGTCATTAAATAGCCATATTCAATTACTCCAGATAGATAGAATAAATAGCATATTTGTTGGGAAGCATTAACCAGAAAAGCTTTGTTACTTTGCCTTCTTTATAACAGCAGTCTACACAGAGGAAATCTAACAAACCAAAGTGCTAGCAGCAGCATCTTCTTCATGGCTTTGTGGATGCATCAATAGATCTTGATAATTTCACATGAACAGCTGTAATTTAATGTTCTATGGTACGTGACTGTTACAATTTGCTTTTTGCCCAAGATGCCATATGCAAAAAATATATGAACAGTAAATTAGACAGACAGCCCGGGTACTTGCGAGAAAGTAGAAGAAACCATTAACATGCTGCAGCTCAGATATGCTATAGTGAAAAAGCAACATACATGGAAAGCACACAATTTTCTTAAAATATTTGATCTACAATATTTAGCTGTACAATTTTGCTCACTGAAGTTACAGCCACAGAGAAAAAGATGATGGGCATGAATGGGTATGTGGTTACTTGAGCTACAATACAGCATCAGTCTGTCCTGGTACAGTGAATAGATAATCTTGCCTAGCTTAATTCACAATATATTGGATCTAGTTATCTTAAACAACTCAGAAAGAAATATGTAGTAGTTGAACACCTGGGTAATAGCAGCCATAATAGAAAACTGGCAAAAGGATCACAGAGGGTGGATGTTGATGGTACTTTCTATACTTGGAGTAAGATTCTCAGTGGGGTAATTTGTCAGTGTTTGCTGATGACACAACATAGGCCATTTAAGATTCAGTGTTGATAAACAACCTGGATGGAAGAGAATATGTGGGTAATTGTGCATTATAAATTAAGCAGTAGCAAGTAATGCCAGTCAGCAGCAGGAAGGGCCAGCAAGATAATGCCCCACATTAAAAGTTTCACAGGAGGAGAAGGCAATTCTTCCCTATTACAAAGCACTAGTAAGGCAGAATATGCAGTGTGTTATTGGACTCCAATGCTTAAAAAGGATACTTATGAAATACCGGTAATCTAAATAAGAGAAACTAAAGGTGGCCATTCACAGGCAGATTAAAGCTGCAGATCTGGTCCCTTCAGACCAAGTCAGAACCTAATTGGTCCATGTATGGTGAGGTAAAAGATCAGCTAGAGATCAATCAGCCATTTTTGAATATCCCGTTGGGTAAGGAGCACATCGGTACTTTGATGTGGTCCTTGTTTGACTAGTCTCCATATACCCCAATAAATAATACCATTGTTGGGCCTAGGGCCAATTAGAGAGGCTTGGTATGTTTTTATTCACCTTCCTCTTGATAAACTAGCAGTTATCTACTCATCTCATGTTACAAACTATGTTACATATAACAGACATAACAATACAAAAAACAATATATCACTGAACATCCTCAACAGATCAAAAGAAATACTCTATAGTCTGCTCAGAAATAGGTACTGAGATGCACTGATCATTCTTTTCCCAGAGCAAAGAATATCCTTAAGTTTTTATGTTTATAAACTCGTGTGCCAGTCCAGTCTATCATTTGTGCATTCATCTGCCTTAAATATATTCCATCTCTCCAGCCCATGTTGTATATTTAAACCTTAATTAAATCCATAACTCAGCATTGGGATGTTTTGTGAACTTTTGGTAATTGTATTGTGCGTAACTCAGTATGTAGTGATGGGCAAATTTATTCGGCAGGCGCAAATTTGCGGCAAATTTGCATGAAACGCAAAACGGGCGTGAAAATTCGCTGGCGAAAATTTGCCGGCGTCAAAAAAAATGGACATCGGCATCCGCATCCGCATTATCACCGGCGCCGTTTCGGAAATTTTTCGCTGTTTGATGAATTTTGAGGAAAATTCGCAAATTTTTCTGCAAAGCAAAATGGCGCAAATTCGCCCATCACTACCAGTATCCTATGCTATGATTACAATAAGGCAGCTGGCTATGATAGTGATGTGGCTAAAACTGGTCATGCACTGGGCAGGCCCGACTGTGGCTCCAATATTTGAGCCAACAAGCTGCTGGCTCAGTCTGGAAGGACAGAGTAGCCAGCTTTTATCAGACCATATATATGGCCACCATAAAACTTGTCAACAGCATAATACATTTCTTTTTAACAAGGAAAGTATTTGGATTTTTTGCGATATGGTCAATAAAAAATACACAGAAGCATTTACCTTAAGTCATTATAAAGGGTGAAAATAAATAATTTTGTCCCCAAGTATTATCCATACTGATAAGAAACAGACACGGATTATCCATAAAGGCTCTTTCAAATGTGATACATCTAAACGCATTACCTTTCAATATGTAACGGTGGGGGGTCATTTTTTCTCACACACTACCAAAGAGACACATAGAATGAAATAATACATTAATTGTAATACGTGCAATGTGATATATCTTATGTCTAGCCTTTTCTGTGGTAAACAATATGCAGGTCAGACAGCACTTGTGCTGTGGAAACAATCTCAAACAATTTTCTATTAGGGGCATAGAAAGTGTGTTCTTGAACCAGAGAAGGGGAGAAATAACTAAGAGACTTCTATATCTTAAAACTAAGTGGATTTTTACACTGGGCACAAGATTTCTGTTGAATAACGAATATGACATGACATGCTATTTCTGAACCTATACTGTCCAGTTGGAAACACACACAATATCGTTTTATATTGGTTTATTTACTTTTGACATAACTGTTACTAACTGCTAATCCAATACTGCTATTGTGTATCTTTCTATTAATAACATGTAATCAGTCCCTATTTGGACAATTTTGAGAACCTGGTCAAAACTGTAACTGATGCTTTTCGCCTACTGATTATTATTTTTACAGTTGTTTTTGTGTTAGTTTGTATAAAGTTTTGGTTGTTTTGAATTAACTTTAAAGAGAGCACCAAGACTAACCAACCCATAAGGGGTGGGTTTATCTAGAGTGAAGTCACACTGAGCGTTACCAATAGTCATGTTTCTTGTTGCACCATATGTGTAACTCTAGTATCCACAAAGCTGATTGGTTCTCTCTTGTTTTAAATATGCTGAGGGAAATGGGATCATGTAGCCTATGATTAAGTACCTTAATGATATGAAACATGTAAGGCTGTATCCTAGTGCACTAAAATAAAAATACTTTTTAACTGACAAGTCTGTCTGGAAGATTGGTCTTTGGAAGTGCCTGCTCATTTTTGCTACAAAGATTGTACAGTGGCCTGAAAAGAAGTGAATTCTGGCAAGGATCCTAATGAAAATGCCAGAGGTCTTGCCAGAGAATGAATTTGATAGGGGAATGTTTCATGTGAAATGGATGGTAATGGTAAAGGTGGTAATGCTGCAATTTGTGCACTATTTGCCAAAACAGATGCTCATATGCATTTGTATTGGTGCATAGCACACAGGTTGTGATGGATTCTGCAATTGTTTTGGAATCTTTGGAAAAAAACCCCCCCAAATTCTGCATTCCCACTGTGCTGCATTATTTACAACTGTGCCTTAGCTATATTTTGCTGTGCTTCCAAGTCTCACAGCTCTTCTTTGTCTTGATGCTTCGGAGCAACTAACAAAGGAAACTAGTTCAGAAAATAGGGTCATACAATGATTACAGAGAATTTTTAAACCGATGCCCCCTAAAATGCACTGGGCACATAAAACCTGTTTAATCTCAATACTTAAAGATTGCAGCTTTCCCCTGACAAGTCTGCTCCAGACAGAGAGAGCATTCTCTCCTCCCTGGCAAAGAGAGTATTTTGCAATTACCTGCCCCTTTTATTCTCATGTGATGACTAATCAGTCCAGACACAGAAATGAGTAATGATTAGGGATCCCTTCCTCCTTTTTCCTTAATCAGACTTCAGGCTCCTTTTTTCTGGCTCTTATTACAGCTTAAATGAAAGGTACCCATTCTGCTTGATATCTCCTCCTCATACCATAGCATTCTAGGAGAAAAGCCCCTTCCTTCCAGGACTTTATCAGTTACAAAGAATATTATTATACCAATAAGGATAAGGGTTGGTCCATCTGGCAAGAAGTGTTAAATCAAAGTTAAACTGTTAACCCAATTCCAAAAGCAGTCAATAAAAATTGACAGTGGCATAACTACAGAGGAAGCAGTCTGCTTACTCTAGTATAGAAAACCTCCCCAGCCGCTCTCTTACCTGCCCCTGTGCAAGTGGGCAGGGAGCTCAGAACAGGGGTGGGTGTGAGGAAGAAGAGTCAGGTAGCGGCTGCTGTGTGCTGGGCCCCTGCAAAATTTTATGACATTGTGGAAATTCCCCCATCTTTTGTACAAAAAATAATTCAACCATTCAAATTATTAATAAAGGTTTTTACTTTTTTTTTACTTGAAAAAGATAGGTAAGGCCTTACTTGAAAGGAACTGCAAGTAGATATCTACTAGAACATTTTCCAGTGCCACCATGTAGTTTACCTCTGCTATGGTCATAGGAGTATTAATTGTTAGAACTCTGTTGATGGGTTAAGAATGATACTTGTTCCTCTAATGTGTTTGATCTATTGTGTTAGTTTCTTCTGGCATCCCTTCATGGGGCAGGTATTTATGCAATATTTCTGACACATGTTAAACATTTGATAAATCAAAGTCAATTCATTCACATCTACTAAAGTGTGAATTTTATCTTCACCTTTTAGTAAAGTAGCAAATTCACTGGGAATTGTCATTTTGGAGAATTTTTCCCAAAAAAACACAATTTGCCCTTTAGTAAATATACCCCCAGGCCTCACTAAGGGGTTTATTTATCAAAAGTCGGGTTTGTGAGTTTTTTTCTACCTCGAACAAACTCACAACCAGAATGTTTTCTTATTCATGAAAAAAAAACCTAAAATGAATGCACTCAGGGGGAAAAAGTAGTATACAGCAAGTCCTCGAGTTACACCTTACAAACAACACATACTTACAAACAGAGGCTATTACAGTAATGTACTTGGCTTGGCCTTTATTAGCATTAAACCTTAATAAAACACCTGCCCCAATCCCCTCTGGCATGTGTTATCTACTGCGGAGCACAGAAAAGTTAAAATATATATGCACAGCAAGGTACAAATAAATACTATTTGAAGACATACATCTGTCTTGTTGCATTCAAGTAAATGTATATGTTCTAACTTACATACAAATTTAACTTAAGAACAAACCAACAGTCCCTATCTCGTACGCAACCTCGTACCAGGGGCTGGAATTTTTCTGGCCTACATGGTGGAGGGCCGATAATAAAAGCCAGTGATGACCACTCCCTGTTTTAAACCACACCCACTTTAAACCACACCCAAGTTACCACAAGACCATGTCCATATTAATTGTGGTAGCACACCAAAAAACAGAAAGGCTGGTGCTCACTACAGGGATATCACTCATATGTGAAAAAAGTTAAGTCATATTAAGAAATACCCTTAAATCCAAATGCCATATAGGGCAGGCATAGTATGGGATACCCAGGGAGAATAGGGTAGGCAGAGTACAGTACACAAAGCTAGCATAGTGCAGGTAGAGTATGGACACCCAGGGAGC